>NC_056758.1:5397500-6597500 GCF_018687715.1 Carya illinoinensis | reverse complement strand
ATGAAAGAAATCTAAGTCCTCTTATCCTCCATTTTCTTTTGCTCTGTAACTATAAATCGATATGGTTTTGTTGACCCAGAAAAGTCTTCGACAACTCGGATTAAGTCACTGAGTCACCATTTACGTTTTTCGTGTAGGCTGGACAACCCCGAAGTCCCAAATCTTCTACACTGAAGGAGAAGAGAACCAAGAAGCCAAAGAAGCTCAAGCCCAAAGCTGCCTAGCGGATTCATCCTTTTTCACGAGTTTCATTGATCCACAAACCCAAAACCAGCCAATTCCAAAGCTCGAAGACTTTCTCGGCGATTCGTCGTCGATGGTTCGGTACTCCGACAGCCAGACCGAGACTCAGGACTCGTCCCTTACTCAAATCTACGACCACCAGGGTTCGGCATACTTCAACGAGCAACAAGATCTGAAAGCGCTAGCTGGGTTTCAAGCTTTCTCTACTAACTCGGGCTCTGAAGTGGATGACTCGGCGTCCATGGCTAGAACTCAGCAGGTCACTTGTGCCGAGTTTGCGACTCAATCTATTGACTCATCTGGAAAAGATTTGGGTTTCACAAACAGTGGCAATGCCAAGGGAGCTCTCTCACTTGGGGTTGCTCAGAGCCATGAAAAGGCCATTGTCTCGGCTGAGTCTGATAGAACTAAGAAGCTTGCTGACACTTTTGGTCAGAGAACTTCAATCTACAGAGGGGTTACTAGGTATAAACCATTCAATAGTACCATAATCTTTTGTTTTGTTCTTTTGTTTAATCCTCATTATCGATGTCGTTGTCGTTGATTTTTTGTTTGTCATGTTAGGGGAGAGAACATACCCAAAAAGAATACCATATTTGTCTAAGGTGATTTGAAATTAGAATGAATACTAAAGTAAAATGATTCCTTCAAAATCTCATGTTTTGGCATTAGAGATGGAAGATTTTATATATATATATATAATATATAGTAGGAATCTAGGGGTCCTGCGAGTAATATTTGAAAATGATGAAGAAATTAAAAAGATGCTTGAATTGGAACTGATCATCAGAATGATTTCTAAAGTTTTCTGAATTTTGTATTGTATGTGCATTGATCTTGCAGACACAGGTGGACGGGCAGATATGAAGCGCATCTATGGGATAACAGCTGTAGGAGAGAGGGTCAGGCTAGAAAAGGGCGTCAAGGTCCTCTCTTTTATCTCTCTCTCTCTTCTTCTTCTTTCTCTCTCTATTTATTACATTTTGTTTGTGAAGCCAACTTGCACTTCTTTCCCATCTGTCTTTTTATGACTGACTGACTGACTGATGGCATATACACATACATGCACAGATGATGGTACGTGCTTGTATTTCTGCTTACGCTGTTCTGAATTTTCTTTTCATTTCTTCCTTTCTTTCTTTCACATTGATTTGATCTCTGGTGCCGCCATTTTGCTCATTAGATTTTCCCACTCAAAGGCACAAAACGAGGCTGGCTGGTGTCCGTATTCATTGAGTCGTATTCATTGAGTTTGCAATGCTGTTGTTGTTTTGAGTTGATGCGACCCCCACCCACCAACCATTCACAAGACGTTACACTCTTCAATAATGTCTCTGAGCACTTGTCTGTTATTTTCTGAGTTTGCCTTTCACTTTTTGCTTTTGCTTTCATGCATCATGGACCAAGCTTTGACCACACTACCCTAACGAACCAAAACAAAAACCGAAAAAAATATCCAACTTCGAAACTAAAGCGCCCGCTGTTGTCGCTGAAATTGTTTTGTAGTGGGTTGTCTGGTGTTTAGTGGTGGTGTCTTGGCTCGGTTCTGGCTCATCTTTTTTGGGTAGAGAGAATGGAACGAACTTGAAAACAATTGCAGAATGACATTGCTGTTTCATCTCTTACTAATTACCTTTGTAATTTATAAATTTGGGCTCAGAATGTGGAAAAGAGAGAACACATAACATGGGTCCTATGTTATTTATTGTTACGTGTATAAATTTTTCGGACAACATTAAATAAGAAATGAATGTTGTATGGTTCACTTTATAAAGCAAAATGGAAAAACGAATCCTCAGCAGTCATTTCTAGGGAAAGAAGAGAAATGAGAATTCATTGCAGGTGGAAAATGAGCTATTATTTAAATGGTGCACTGAACTACCTACCATCTTCTGAGCATATGCTAGCTATGGCATGCAAATCACGTTGTGTTGTTTTTAAATTTTTTATTTGTTTCGAGAAATAATATTCCAGCAGTAAATCTTGACCATTTTATATAATTATTACTATATAACACTCACGTTCCTACTCCTTTTCTTTAATGCATGTAACGTGGGACCTTTGCATATCTGGCTTTTGCTACTTCGAATTTGTTCTACAGTGTACCTGGGTAAGTGGTTCTCCCCCCCTGTTACCTTTTTCAGCATTTCCTTTTGAATTTACGCTTTATCTCATTCTGGAATAAGGAATTTCTGTAACATTTAACTTAATTGTATTATATATATCTGCTTGATGTATGTTATCAGGTGGATATGACAAGGAAGAAAAGGCAGCTAGAGCTTATGATTTAGCAGCCCTGAAATACTGGGGCTCCACTGCAACCACAAACTTTCCCGTAAGATCGATATTCACATTTCTAATTCTCTCATCTTATTTTATGCCATGATGTCTTTGTTTCTGCATGAAACACTGCGTGGCCTATATCATGGACTTTGAATCAGTACCCAGCAATTAATTTTGGCTTTCCCTATTTTTAGGTTTCAAATTACACCAAAGAACTGGAAGAGATGAAACTTGTGACCAAGCAGGAATTCATTGCATCTCTGAGGAGGTAAGGAAGCTTTGTGCCATCTGTTATTTATGGATTTTTTTTTTGTAGTTAAGAAGTTACTTGATCTGATTTCCTGTATTCCTTTCAGGAAAAGTAGCGGTTTTTCAAGGGGAGCCTCCATATATAGGGGTGTGACAAGGTCTGGACATTTGTATGCAATTGAAGCTCTTTGCCTTTGATTATATTACCATTATCATTCCTGTTTTTGTTTTGAAATTTTTGAGATTTTTGTTTTACAATGCTTTCATTTTCTGTTCGTTATCTTTACAATGGAGTCGCATGTATCATTTTGGTGCTCCAGGCATCATCAACAGGGTCGATGGCAAGCGAGGATTGGCCGTGTTGCCGGAAACAAGGACCTGTACCTTGGAACCTTTGGTAAGCAAATATATTTGGGTGGCTTCAGTGATATTGCTACTAGAATAGAAGATTCCCTGGTTTGTTCAATCTCACCTTGTATTTGTAAATGGAATTTGGTCAAAATCATTTTTCTGTGTCATAGCAAGAACTGTTAGGTGAAAAATACATGAAAAATGGATGATTTGACATTGTTTTTGGTTGAATGGTGGCAGCCACTGAAGAGGAGGCAGCAGAGGCATATGATATTGCAGCAATAAAGTTTAGAGGTGCAAATGCTGTGACCAATTTTGAGATGAACAGGTATGATGTGGAAGCCATTTCCAAGAGTTCTCTACCCATTGGCGGGGCGGCTAAACGCCTGAAACTCTCACTAGAATCTGAACAAAAACCATCACTAAACCATATCCAGCAACCCCCAACAGGCAGTGGCAGCAACAGTATCAATTTCACTTCAATTCATCCCCTTCATGCCATTCCATCCGGCATTCCGATTGATGCGGCAACTGCACTGTATCATCACCACTTTTTCCAGCACCTTCAACCTAACACTACTTCTGACTCTCCTGGCTCTTCAACCATTACTGCTCCAACTACTAATATGTTTCCACCACCAGCTGAGTTCTTCTTATGGCCTCAGCAGCACCAGCCCTACTGACAAGTGACCCGGAAGTTCTCACTTCATTGCCGACGGTGCCCCCAAATAAGTCAGCTAACATTACCGGAAGCTCTTGTTGTGGGCACTGTCCTAAGCTGACTCACATCGATCTGACCCTTTTTCACAGTTTCACTCTAATTCACCTCTCAACCTGGGGCGAGCAAAGGCAGGAGGTTTTTTGTCTGAAGGCTTAAAAGTTCCAAGTTCCCTTTAGGAATCTGGATTTTTGTAAGTAACTTTGGTTCAGTCTCGTTAGAAGTTACGGTACTGTGATGAATACTTTTGAACGGGGCATCCATCTAACTGCAAAAGTTTTATAAAGTATTTTCTTTCCATATATGCTGCATTTTATGATCCTTTTTTAGTTTTTGCTCCCATATTCTTGTTGGTCAGAGTAGAATCTTAGGCTGGACGGATGGACTCGATAAAGCATATGGGGAGCCGTCTACTTTTCTTTTGGTCAGGCTAGAATGCAGTAGTGATAGTTGACGACTGGTGTGTGTGTGTGTGTGTGTGTGTGTGTGTGTGTGTGTGTGTGTGTGTGTGAGAGAGAGAGAGAGAGAGAGAGAGAGAGCGCACTGCCACAGTTTCAATAAACAATCATCACTGCCACTGGCCAATTTTGTGGGACATACTCGAGAAAAGTCAACAGACCACGCTCTTTTTTCATGCTCTTTCAACTGAGAAACCCCTCAATCCAAGCAAATCATGTCATGAGCAACGATGAAATTTTGTAAATGTCAAAGCCAGGTATATGCCAGGTTAAAACACCACGCCCACGGAAGCCTGATATCATGGATTAACTAATAATGATGTATATTTCAGTATCTAGTATCAAAGCAGAAATACCTGGTGATTAATCATCATCAGTGAACGATTTTGCAGACATGCATCTAGTTGCTAGCATAACCCAATTGAAGATACGTCTAAAAGAAATCAAGAAACCTCCCATACCCATCTTGAACATAATCTTAGCCTGTAATTTTACATATATAGTACATTCTCTCTATATTATGTGTAAGATTTAGAGAAGCAGAAGAAGAAGGAGGAGGAGTAGGAGGAAAAGGACGAGTGAGAATTGAAGAAAAAGGGGCTATAGCTTTTTCATTCCTTGCGCATCACATGCAGAAAACTGCCATCTATATATAGTAAAATGGACAATTAATTAACCTACTAAGAATAAAAGAATGTACATCTCACTATCAAAATTTGTGAAGACGAAAATATACATAATGCCTCAACCATTTGAGGGACTTTCTAGTAAATTATTTACAATACAATTAATGGTAACGAGTGCAAGCAGTGAGGGCAGCTTCTGCAAATCAGGTGCATTGGTGTTGCCATGAATGGTTTGACCATTATGATTCTGCAGCTTCAAGGCATTGGGGCATTGTTGTGCATGTTGGCTCTAATACCCCCGCAAGATGGAGAATAGAAATTTATTATTCCCGTCTTGTAGAGGTGTGAATAGAGGAGACAAGAAGGCAATGACCTTGTAAATATGTCAGCAAGTTGGAACTGGGTTGAAACATGATTAGTTTTGATGTTGTCTTCAAGGATTTTGTCTCTGATTAGATAGTAGTCTACTTCAATATGTTTGGTCCTTTCCTGGAAAATCGGGTTAGCTACGATGTGAATTGCAACTTAGTTGTCAGTGCATAGATCAGCAACTTGTGGATGATGAATGGACATATTAGAAAATAGCTGTTTAAGCCAAGTAAACTCTATGGATATGGATGCCATGGGTTAGTATTCTGCCTCAGCAGAGGATCTGGAGACAACAATTTTCTTTTTGGATCACCAAGAAATTGGCTTAGAAAAATGTAATAGCCAGAAAATGATTTCTTTGTGTCAGGGCAAGAAGTCCAGTTAGAATCACAATAACCTTTAAGGTGAATTGGTGATGTTGAGAATAAAATGATGCCTTGGCCAGGAGCATTTTTTAGGTATCTTAAAATTTTGTGGGCCACTACAAGATGAGTAGTGGAAGGATTGTCTAAAAATTGGCTAAGAACTTGGGTGGGATAGTGTCAAAATGGCTTGAATACCTCATTGTGAGGATTTCTTATCATTATAAAGGCACCAAAGTGCAATATACACGGCTAGAATTAAGCCTAGATTACAGTAAATGAAATATGTCTATGTATGGAAACTAGCCTTCTGTACAGATTCTACGTAAATAAATATATACAAGTGTCTAAATCTAAATAAGGAAATACAGAGCATATCACGCTAACATCTGTCTATGTATGGAAACTAGCCTTCTGTACAGATTCTACGTAAATAAATATATACAAGTGTCTAAATCTAAATAAGGAAATACAGAGCATATCACGCTAACATCCCCCCTCAAATTGATGCTGGGCGGTCAAGAAGCATCAATTTGCTGACAAGAAACTGATGACGCTGTCGTGTCATAGCCTTTGTAAACACATCGGCGATCTGGAGATTAGTAGAAACATGAGGAAGTGTAATTATACGAGAGTCCAAGATTTCCCGAATGAAATGACAATCCACCTCAATATGTTTGGTACGTTCATGAAACACAGGATTGGCAGCAATCTGAATGGCACTGGTGTTGTCAGCATGGAGAGGGGTAGGAGAGGACTGAACACAACCAATTTCAGCAAGAAGACCCCGAAGCCAGAGAATCTCAGAACAAGCAGCGGACATTGCACGGTATTCAGACTCGGTAGAAGATTTGGAGACACGATCCTGTTTCTTACTCTTCCAAGAGAGTAAGGAGTCACCAAGAAACATGCATCAACCTGTAACAGATCGGCGCGTATCAGGACAACCTGCCCAATCAGCATCACTGTAAGCCACAAGACGAAGAGGAGTGCCAGTAGGAAAGAACAAGCCACGACTAGGGGAACCTCGAAGATATCGAATAATACGACGAACAGCAGCCAAGTGGAGATGGCGTGGAGCCTGCATGAACTGACTCACTTGCTGAACAGCAAAGGAAATATCAGGGCGAGTAATAGTCAAATAATTCAGACTCCCCACTAACTGTCGATATAGGGTGGGGTCAGAGAGTAGATCACCTTCTTCCCGACGATACTTCGTGTTTACTTCCAGAGGAGTATCCACAGAAGAAGTATCTTGAAAACCAGCCAAAGTAATCAGATCCTGAGTGTATTTATGCTGATTCAAAAAAATGCCAGAAGGATCAGTATGGACTTCCAATCCCAAGAAGTAAGTAAGAGGACCAAGATCCTTCATATGAAAGGATGCTTGGAGATGATGTTGCAATCGGGTGATCAGAGCAGAGTCTGTCCCAGTAATAACAATATCATCAACATAAACCAGAAGAAGAACAATGCCAAGAGATGTCTTGCAGAAAAATAAAGAAGAATCATAGGCACTCTGCTTAAAAGAAAACTGAAACAAAGTGGAGCGAAATTTGTCAAACCACGCTCGGGGAGCCTGCTTCAGCCCATACAACGATCTTTTCAATTTACAGACATCCGAGGAGGAAGAGGAGGACAAACCAGCAGGAAGGGTCATGTAGATTTCTTCTTTGAGATCACCATGAAGAAAAGCATTTTTGACATCCATCTGATGAAGAGGCCAGCCTTGAGAGGCAGCAACCGAGAGAATAGTCCGAACTGTAGTCATCTTGGCAACCGGAGCAAAAGTCTCCTCATAGTCCACCCCATATTCTTGCCGATTACCAAGTGCAACCAACCGGGCCTTATACCGATCCAGAGTCCCATCAGAACGCAGCTTGATGGAATAAACCCATTTACAACCAATGACTTTCACCTGAGCAGGACAAGGAACAACATCCCATGTATGATTAGCCTGAAGAGCCTGGAGTTCCTCAGCCATCGCCGCCCGCCAACAATCATGTTTAGCTGCCTCAAAGTAACCTGACGGGATGGGAATGGAGGACAAAGTAGCATGAAGAGAGGTATGAGAGAAACCATACCGGTCGGGTGGGCGAGATACTCTGGTCGAACGGCGAGGAACTATGGTAGGAGGCAGATCACCCGTAGAGGATGCATGCTGAACAGGCTCAGATGGCGGACCAGGCTCAGGAAGGGGCAAAGGAGGACGTCGTCTTTCATATACAAGTCCAGATTTGAAACGATCAGGAAAAGAAACCGGATCATCAAAATTAGGCAAAGCATGTATCTCAGGTAAAGACTCAACAGAAGAAGGAAAGAAGGACTGATTCTCAAAGAACACAACATGACGAGAAATACGAAATCTGTTAGAGCATGAATCAAAGCAAACATAGCCTTTGTGAGAAGCACTATAACCCATAAAAGCGCATCGAACAGATTGAGCAGATAACTTATGTCGTTCATGAGAAGGCAAATGAACAAAGCAGACACAACCAAAAGTATGCATATCAAGATAGGTAGGATGTCGATGATACAAACGAAAATAAGGACTTTCAAAATTCAAAACACTGGATGGTAATCTATTAATTAAATAAACTGCCGTAGATAAGGCTTCGACCCAGAATTGAGGGGGAACAGAGGATTGGAGTAGTAACGTACGAACGACATCCAACAAATGTCTATTTTTCTGTTCAGCAACACCATTTTGTTGAGGTGTATACGGACAAGAACGTTGAGAAACAATGCCTTTTTGATTAAGAAAATCATGAAACTCACGAGACATGTACTCACCACCCGAATCAGACCGCAAAATTTTAATGCCAGAAGAAAACTGAGTTTCAACATAAGCAGTAAATTGTTGAAAGACAGAGAAGACCTCAGATTTTGAGCGAAGAAAATAAATCCAAGTATACTTTGTATAATCATCAATGAACGTAACAAAGTATTTATAATTTGCATGAGAGATAACGGGAGAAATGCCCCACACATCACTATGAATCAAATCAAAACAACGTTCAGTAGGAGTACTATGAGAAGGAAAAGCAAGAGACTTACTTTTGCCTAATTTACAAGTGGAACAATCAAAAGAGAGAGAAGAAAATTGATCTTTATTGCCCAACAAACCAGAGTTTATGATATGAGATAAAATAACGGAATTAGGATGACCTAACCGTTTGTGCCATACTTCACACTTATTGTTCACAGTGTTACAAGCAAATGAAATGACATCAGGAATGGAAAAATGTAAAGGAAATAAACGTCCAACTTTAGGCCCCCTCGCGAGTATCTTGCCCGACACCTGATCCTGCACAAGACAACCATCACGAGAAAAACGAACATCACAGTTGTTATCAACTAGTTGACCCACTGAAATAAGACTAGTAGAAAGCTGAGGAGATACAAAAACATCTCGAACAGTGGAATCCATATCCCCAATAGCATGAATAGGTAACTGACTACCGTTAGCAATCTGAATGTGTGTCGATCCAGTATAAGGCCGAATATTGCTAAGTGTATCAGAAGAACTAGTCATGTGATTAGATGCACCCGAATCAACAAGCCATGAGGGAGAAAGGGAACCGTTACCTTGCAGCCCTAAGGCTGAAAAAGCTGAAAGAATCATTTGCTGAACCTTCTCAGTAGTAAGAGTAGATGAGTCATTAATAGGAGTAGAAGAAGCGGAACCCACCGTAGCCTGATAAGCATGAGCCTGGCGATTTTGGGGACGTGTAGGACAATCTTTGATAATATGTCCAGGCTTCTTACAGTAGTTGCAAGATTTTCGTGCACAATTATTAGCAATATGTCCGTATTCTTTGCAACTGAAACATTGAACAGTCCGCATGTCTCGTCCCTTGCCTTTTCCGTGAGCAGCATAAGCAACAGCAGTGGGTATCATTGTGTCGTGCTGATAAGTAGCCTGGGTGGCAAGTCGCTGCTCCTCACGAAGTAATTCCCCAAAACAAATATCCAAAGACGGCACAGGAGCACGATTCATCAAATTAGAGCGAGTGACCTCAAATTCAGGACGTAACTTCATTAAAAATTGATCGCGCTTGCTTTGCTCATGAATTTCCTGCACAACAGAGAGAGACTCTTCTGGTACCGTGGCATAAATTATGTCAGTAAATTCTCCCCAAAGATTATTAAATCCAGAAAAATAATCCTGAATGGAGAGATTGCCCTGAGTGTAACTGGCAATTTCATACTCTAACTGAGACCGTCGAGCCGTATGGTCCTGATTATACACCTTTTTCAAATATTCCCACATAGATTTAGCAGTTTTATAAGGCCTCAAATTGAGAACAATGAGAGGATCAACCGATGCTAAAATCCATGTCATCACCTTAGCATCTTTGATCTGCCACTGAGCTAATTTAGGAAGCTCAGTAGGAGCCGGATTACTCCCATCAATATGATCCCATAACTCCTTTCCCATAACAAATAAACGGAATTGAAATTCACATGCAGAATAATTTTTACCCGTAAATTTTACGGTAAAAGACTCAGAAGACATGAGGCCCGTAAAAAATAAGCAACGCCGAATTAAAAAATAATACCTGACCAACCAAAAACTGCCGACAATCCAAAAGGAATAAAGAGGCTGCCGAAAGCTCCAGAAACAACTGCTGCCGAGACCAAAAAAATGACAAGTGCTGCTGCCGATACCCAACCCACGAAGCCGAAATGGAAAGAGGCAGCAGAAAAACACAAACCAGCAACGGAAAGGGCAACAGAAAGTGCCGACTAGAAGTCTAGAACCAGAGCCACGCAAAAGACTGCTGAAAGCCACAGGAAAACCCGTAACCCACAACCAGACTGCACCGAAAATCACACAGAGAGGACCGAAACACCAGAACACACGAAACCCACAGCCAAAAACCACCCAGAGAGGACCGAATCACCAGTCCAGCACCGAAAGACAGCACAGATGCCGCCGAGAACACCAAAAAAAATGCCCGAAGGAAAAAAAAACGTAAGACTAGTAACCTGCTCTTGATACCATGTCAAAATGGCTTGAATACCTCATTGTGAGGATTTCTTATCATTATAAAGGCACCAAAGTGCAATATACACGGCTAGAATTAAGCCTAGATTACAGTAAATGAAATCTGTCTATGTATGGAAACTAGCCTTCTGTACAGATTCTACGTAAATAAATATATACAAGTGTCTAAATCTAAATAAGGAAATACAGAGCATATCACGCTAACAGATAGCTGATATCAGGTCTAGTTAAGGCGAGATAGAAAAGTTTACCTATGAGGCGTCTATAAATAGTAGGATCAGCTAAGAGAGAGCCAGAATGCTTGTTGATTTTGTGGTTTTGATCCATTGGAATTTTGAGATGTTTGGAAACTAAATGATTTGAGTCAGCAATGATGTCCAAGGCCATAGATGTTTAAGGCCATAGGTGTTTTTGAGTAGTTTGCAGACTTGAGTAGAAGTGCCTTTGTTGTAGCCAAGAGGTCTTCTCATATAAATTTCCTTTTGCAGGTCACCATGGAGAAATGCATTGTTTATACCAAACTGTTGAAGGTGCCATCCCTTGATGATTGCTAATGCCAAAAGTGTTCTTATAGTAACCATTTTGACTACTAGGGAAAAAGTCTCATGATAGTCTATTCCTTCTTGTTGGGTGAAGCCTTTAGCAACCAACCTAGTCTTTTTTCTCTCAATAGTACCATTGGAATGATACTTAGTCTTATAAACATATTTGCAGTTGATGGATACTTTACTAGGGGGAGGATTAGTGAGGACTTAGGTTTGTTGAATTTTAGAGCCTCAATTTCAGTCTCCATTGCCTTACACCAGTCAAGGTTCTTTACAGCTTGCTTGTAAATGTTTGGATCAGTGTGTAAGGAAATTGTGGCAAAAAAATGTGAAAAAGTGGGTGACAGATGATCATAACAAATGGAAGCAGATAAAGGAAAGAATATACCTGAGGGAGGAGGTAATGAGACCAGAGATTGACTAGGTGAGATAGAAGAAGTCTGCTGGCAGTGAAAGTCTTGAAGGTTTTAAGGAGCTCTTCTGGTTCTTGTTGATGATCTTCTAAGAACATGTTGAGTGGTCGGAGGTGAAGGTGATGGTGAGACATGAGGTGAGACAGTGAGGATAGTCAGAAAGTAAAGTAGAAGGTGATGAAGAGGATGAATCATGTGGTGAGCTTGGTATAGAATTGATGGTGACATGTGGAGCTAATGATGAATTGAGAGGTAGTGTAAAGTGGGGAGGAAAAAATAGAGAGGCATCAGAGTTTGGTAGTTGAGAAGTGGGCGGGAAAGAGTATGATTATGAAAGGGGAAGACATGCTTATAAAAAATGATATCTCTAGAAATGACAATGACATTATTGTCAAAGTCAATGAATTTGTAGCCTTTGATTCTAAAAGAATACCCAAGGAAAAGGCACTTTCTGCCTTGAGGGTAAAATTTTTTTCTATTTTGAGATAAAGTTGAGGCAAAATACAAGCAACTTAGAACTTTCATGTGGGAATAAGTGGGAGGAGAGTAGAACAAAAGTTCAAAAGGGGTTTTATTAGAAAGTAATGGACTGGTGACTCAATTGATAATGTATGTTGTTGTGAGTATACAATCACTCCAATATTTTTGAGGAAGGTTGGATTGTATTTTGAGGGCTCGAGCAATATTTAAAAGGCGTTGGTGCTTTCTCTCGGCAATGCCATTTTGCTGTGGGGTTTCCACACAAGTTTTATGGTGGATGATGCCTTTTTTATTAAAGAAGTCTATCATTTGGAATTCAAGTCTATTATCACTTCTGAGAATTTGGACTTTAGTTTTAAATTGTGTTTATACTAAGGTGCAGAATGCCTCAATACAAAATCTAGCATGGGACCATCATAACATTGGTAGCAGAATACCTCGGAGTAGATAGATCCAAGTACTTCTTAAAAAGTCATCTACAATGGTGAGGAAGTACTTGGAACCATCATAAGCTATAATTGAATTGGGTCCTCAGATATCACAATGTATAAGTTCAAAGAGTTTGTTGCTTTTATGAGTGCTAATGGGGAAGGGGAGTCTGTGATGTTTTGCCATGGGACAAACAAGATAAGGTTTATCACTAGGAATGGAAGATAAGTTGTTCTTTATAGAAAGATTTGAAATTACATGTAATTTTGAAATGGGTGTGGCCCATTCTACAATGCCAAAGATGTGAAAGCAAATCAGCAAATTTAAAAGTAGTGGAAACAAAAATATTGTGAGGCAAAGAAACAGGAAAATGATCAAAAAGAGCTGTTGATGGGACTGCATTAGCAACCAAGTGATATAAACCATTCTTCATCTCATCCATGCCAATCGTAGTCTAAGATAAAAGGTCCTGAATAAAAAAAAGTTGTGAAAAAATATAAAGCAACAAGAAAGGGAGTTAGTTAATTATTTTGCTGAAATCAAGTTTAAGTTAAAAGAAGGGACACAAAGCACATTATGGAGGATCAGTGTATTGGTGATTTTGACAGTGCCTAAGTGAGTAACATGTGTTGTTTGACCATTGGGAAGTCGTACCACAAAAGAAACATGAGAAGTGACAGCTAAGAAAAATGAGGTGCTACAGATCATGTAGCACTAGTGTCAATAATCCATAGAATATGAGATGTTGTGTTTGGTGCTGGAGTGGAGGAAATGAGACAAAAGTGATTACCATTCATAAGAGAAGAGGGAGTGCAAATTGCTTGGACACGATTAACTGAGGCATTGGCAATGGAGGTCTCCTTTGAGTGCAGTAAAGACAACAGTTGCTGATATTGGTTTTCGGTGAAGGTCAATTTCTCATTAGTAGGGGCTTCTTAATCAACTGAGGTGAGATTGGCAGAGGAAAATACATGGGGATTATTCTTAACATGCAACTTATGCCCAAGTGGGTAGCCATGAAGCTTATAACACTTATTTTCCATGTAACCTGTCATGTGGCAATGAGTGTAGAGGGGAGGTTGTGCATTGCATGCTTTAAAGCAGGTTTTGTGAATGTGGCCTTGAACTTTGCAATATGAGCAAAATGTTCTCTCGCGTTTTTGGGAATTGGTTGGTTTGAATGGTGTTTTGGATGGGCTATATGGCTGCCTAACAACAAGTGCCATAGAGTTAGGAGATGGAAGGCTTGAAAGCATGAGATTCTGCATCTCTTGCTGCTGAATCATAGAAAGTTTTTGTTGATGGGAGGCAGGGGGTCCAACAATATAATTTGGTCACGGATAACATGGTAAGATTCATTGAGGCCCATGAGAAATAGTATTATGCAGTCTCTTTGATATTTAGAAAAAAGAACAGATAGTTTGCCACAAGTGCAGTCAGGTAAAGGGTCATATATGGTAATTTCATCCCATAGAGTTTTAAGTTTGCCAAAATAAATGCTAATAGAGTCATGCTCTTGGTTCAAACTTGTCAAGGCTTTTCTTCAATTGAAAGATACCAATTTTGCTAAGTAAAGCAATCCTTGAGCTCAACCCAACTCTGTCTAGCATCATCAACTAGTGCAATGCTAGATTTCAAGGTTGGATTGATGGAGTTTCAGAGCTAGTAAACAACCAAGTCATTGTAACATTCCCATGCATCATACAAGGGGTCAGTTGGGGTTTTTGGTTTTAACAAAGTACCATTGATTAAACCAAGTTATTTTTATTTTTTATTTTTGGCATGAAGAGCTCTACACGTAGCTCTGGACCAAGTGGTGTAATTTTCTATGGTGAGGGGGTTAGGTACCAAAGGGATAGAAGGATTGTCCCTATGGTCAAGTCGGTAATGGTTGATAATATTGGTAAAGTTTGTAAAAAGGGAACTGTGTGAATCGTTAGCCATGGAAGGAAAAAGAAAACTCACTCTTAGAGCTTTGGTACCATGTAATATTTAGAGAAGAAGGAGAAAAAGAAGAAGAAAAGGAAGGAAAAGGAAAAGAGTGAGAGTTGATGAAAAAGGGGCTACAACTTTTTCATTCCTTGTGCATCACAATGCAGACTATTGCCATCTATATATAGTAAAACGGCCAACTAACCAGCCAAGAATAAAAGACTGTTTGTACATCTCACTATCAAAATCTGTAAAGACTAAAATATACATAACATCTCATCCATTTGAGGCACTTTCTAGTAAATTATTTACAATACAATCAGTGGTAACGAGTGCAAGCAGGGAGGGCAGCTTCTGCAAATCAAGTGCATTGGTGTTGCCACGAAAGGTTGGACCACCATGATCCTACAACTTCAAGGCATTGGGACATTGTTGTGCATGCTGCTCTAATATTATGTACCGAGGATGAAAAGGTTTAAAGAATTAAAACATTGGAGTTCCCCTATTCAAGGCGACAAAAAATTGATAAGTTACCAGTGGAAACTAGAATTAACAGAGGAAAACAGAGCACGAGCATGAACTATGAATAGAAAAAGATCCTTTAGCCTTAATTCACAGAGAGCCATGTAGATATACGCACCTTCACTACACCATCATAATCAGTTGAAAGCAGATAGTTCTTAACATATAGTTGTTCCAGCAAACACAACTAAGCTTTGACATCTCAATTGCTGGATAATGAACATCAACAGAGTCATTAAAGAGTGCATTAAATTTGAATATCTTTATTTTCATATTCTAGCAGCAGGAAAATAATCCTTATCCCGGTCAAAACTGAGAGAGAAAATAACATTTGCAGAAGTATTGAAATCACAGTATCCCACATGCTTCCAAAAAACCAGCATACTTGCATAAACCATCAAAGAAGGATCCTAAGTGATCGGTAGGAATCTGGTTTTCTTTCATCTTTTTGGGCCAAATGCCAATTCTTGCGAATTCTCAATAAATCCTTATCTGAGTGTGATGTGGCATCATGTATAGTATGTATAACAAAATTTTGAATACCATATCGGTAAACGTACTAGAACGAAATATTTTAGTATTAGTACTGTTTCAGGATAGTCGATATATGAATAAATTATATATATAAATATATAAAAATTATATTCCAAAATAATAATTTATATATGAATAAATTATATATAAATACATATATATAAATTATAAATAGCCCGGTCTTAATTGAGGGTAAAAAATGAGCTTGCAGTTTAAAAAGATGAAAAAAAAGTAAAGGTTGAAATACCGGCCGGTACGGAGGTCAGTATAGGCCGAAATAAGGACAGTACGAAACAGGTATAATACTTATATCGGACCAGTAGCCGGTACAGCATATACCGAACGATACTAGTACGGTATTTAAAATAATGATGTATAGTTTTAGGAACATTTATTACCAATCTTATATAATGTGAAAAAAGTTAGATAAGAGTGTAATGTATAACATTACTCTTAAACTAACAATAATGCAAATATAAGAGAATAAGAATATAACGTTAGCTTTGACATCCTTTAATACTCTGACTTGTCTGATTGAATTACGTATTTTTTGTAGATTTTAATAGATTGAAAATTATTAGATGATCTTATTTCTAAATAACCGTACCATACTCAATGGATGACCAAATTGATTTAAAATTTGGTCTAAAAAAATCTCAAGGATAAAAATATAGTTTTATTTAAGAGATAATTCAACTTAATTGAGGTAAAATAGACATTAAAAAAAATGAAAAACAAAATAAGATACATCAATTATCTAAATGAAAATCTTCGAGAACAAGTAATTTTGTTTTACTGTTTAGAATTCTGTTATATACAATCACTTTATATATAAATAAATAAAATGAGAAGATAAAAGAATCCCACAAAAAAAAGTAAAAACATTCTTCGTCATACTAAAAATAAAAATGTAATTTTATCCATCAAACAAAATATACTATCAAGTCTTGAAAAAAAAAATTTAGTTGGAAGTATGACTACGCACTAATATATTTACTAATTTACGGTCAAGTTGAAAAATATTTCAGGGTGTTTTAAAAATGATAAAAATTAAGAGGAGGAATTTTGTTCATCGCTCTCCTAAATATCAATATCCTCATTTTGCTGTTAAAAAAAAAAAAAAAAGGCAAAATCCTCATTTTAAATTTGTACGTGGGTTTGGCTATCGCAGTTAAATGAAATTCATTTAGGTTACGGGGAGTTTGGGGGGCTTCCTGGATTAGATATCCAGAATCGATACGCTTTTTCTTCCCAGTCGATCGACGATGTCGGCGAAAGATGCCGATCCCAGTCTTGGCTACCTAACGCGAAAGGATACGGAGGTTAAGCTCCCGCGGCCGACTCGAGTCAAGAACAAAACACCGGCTCCTATCCAAATCACCGCCGAGCAGATCCTCCGGGAGGCCAGGGAGCGCCAAGAAGCCGAGATCCGACCGCCGAAGCAGAAAATTACCGATGCCGCCGAACTTGCGGACTACCGCCTCCGCAAGCGCAAAGAGTTCGAGGACCTCATCCGCCGGGTCCGATGGAACATCAGCGTCTGGATCAAGTACGCGCAGTGGGAGGAGTCGCAGAAGGACTTCAATCGCGCACGTTCCGTATGGGAACGCGCTCTCGAGGTCGATTACCGGAACCACACGCTGTGGCTCAAGTACGCCGAGGTAGAGATGAAGAACAAGTTCATCAACCACGCCCGCAACGTATGGGACCGTGCGGTGGCGCTTTTGCCAAGAGTGGACCAGTTGTGGTACAAGTACATTCACATGGAAGAGATGCTCGGCAATGTCGCTGGCGCGAGGCAGGTCTTTGAGAGATGGATGAATTGGATGCCGGACCAGCAGGGCTGGCTCTCGTACATCAAGTTCGAGCTACGCTACAACGAGGTCGAGCGCGCTAGGCAGATTTTTGAGCGGTTTGTTCAGTGCCACCCCAAGGTCACTGGGTGGATTCGGTACGCCAAGTTTGAGATGAAGAACGGCGAGGTTGCTAGGTCGAGGAACGTGTACGAGAGGGCGGTAGAGAAGCTTGCTGACGATGAGGAGGCTGAGCAGTTGTTCGTTGCATTTGCCGAGTTCGAGGAGCGGTGTAAGGAGACAGAGCGTGCGAGGTGTATCTACAAGTTTGCGCTCGACCATATACCGAAAGGGCGAGCTGAGGACTTGTATAGAAAGTTTGTGGCGTTTGAAAAGCAGTATGGGGATAGAGAGGGGATTGAGGATGCGATAGTAGGGAAACGGAGGTTTCAATATGAGGAAGAGGTGAGGAAGAATCCGCTGAATTACGACTCTTGGTTTGATTACATTCGGTTGGAAGAGAGCGTGGGAAATAAGGAAAGGATCAGGGAGGTTTATGAAAGGGCTATTGCAAACGTTCCTCCCGCCGAGGAGAAGCGATACTGGCAGCGGTACATTTATTTGTGGTAGGTGCATTTTCGTGGTTGAGAATTTGGATATCGAAAACTTGTAGCTTTCTTTGTTTTGTTTTGTAATGTGTTGATGGTTGATTATTTGTTGAATGTGTAATGTTAGGATTAATTATGCCCTGTACGAAGAGCTTGATGCCGGAGACATGGAACGAACGAGAGAAGTGTATCGGTAAGTTTATGATTGCAAAAAGGAAAAAAAGAAATGAAAATAAAGACTCTTTAAAAGTAATGTTCTGTTTCGACTTAGAAACCTGGTAAATTAGAACTTACATATTTGTTCTTTTGATCGTATTTTTTTCCCTGTTCTTTTCATCTTCTTCTTCTTTTGGCGTATCTTGTTGCTTCTTTAATTGTATGTACTGCTGTGCATCACATCAAACTGAAAGTTTTAAGAGTTTTTTTTTTTTAAGTAAGAAATTTCAGTACTTCTGATTTGGCCTGCACAAGAGGTTGCTACGTTGATATTATTTTGATGTAGTTCTCTTTACAAGCTTTTACGTATGGTTTATTTATAGATTTCAAAGCTAAATTCCAATGTTCTCCAGTGTAGTTTATTTTGATAGAGAATGACCTGTTGTGTTATTGTGGCATCTTGAAGGGAAATGAATTATTGTTTTTGTGGATTGCGAGAGATCGGTGCTGGAGCTCTAGTCTTTTTTTCTTAATACCCTCTTATGTTGGATTGCGATCCAAGTTTGTGCTACTTTCTAAACACAAACTTAGAACAGAACTTAGAACAGGAAGAACATATCCAAGTTTGTGCTACTGATATTTATATATATCTTAATAAGATTTTTGCAATCTTCTTTGTTAGACCAACTAGCTTCATACCTAAAAATTTTCCTCTGTTGATGGAACTCCCTTTCATCTCTCAGACAAGAAACAAAGAGAGGTTAGTGATCAGAACTTTTTTTTTTTATAAGTAAAGTAAATTATATTATCAAAAGAAGGCAAAAGCCTGATACAAAGATTAGGGACCACATCTAGGTATGAACAATGGATATAAGGAACTCATGTAGCCCCAAACCATTGAAATCAACCGCTAAGGTCCAAGTACAAAGAGTTCTAAAGAAAAAAACTTTCAATTCCTCCAACGATCTCTCTTTGTCCTCGAACGTCCTGTCATTGCGCTCTCTCCATAGACACCACATGATGCATATAGGGATCATCTTCCATACTGCTTTTATCTATTGATTTCCTCTCATATTTTTCCAACTAGCCAATACCCCGACCACCGTCTCCGGCATAGCCCAAGCCAAGTCCATTCTACCAAGTACCTCATTCCATAGCCTACTCGCTACCTCACAGTGTATTAAGAGATGGTTACCGATTCACCTCCCTTTCTACACATGCAACACCAATCTGTGATGATCACCCTGCGCTTCCTCAAATTATCAGTTATGAGAATCTTACCCAATGCTGCAGTCCACACAAAAAATGCTGCTTTGGGTGGCGCCTTATGTCTCCATATCTTTCGCCATGGGAACTGAATAGGTGTCTCTTGGTAAAGAGACTTATAAAAAGAGCGCACTGAAAAAGTACTTTTAGCTGTAGGTATCCACCATAAACTATCCTGTGAATTATCCGGTTTAGTAGCATACAAAAGGCTATAAAAGGCTTCAATACTGCTCATCTCCCAATCTTGTGCCGCCCTACTGAATATGATATTCCATTGAATTTGTTCCCCTGATCTTTCTAGAACATCTGCTACTGAGGCATCAATATCTCTTGCAACTCGGAATAGTGAAGGAAAAGATTCCTTTAGTGCCACATGATCACACCAAGTGTCGTACCAAAACTTAATACGGGTTCCTCCTCCTAAACGGATTCAGGTATAGCGAATGAAGACCTCCCACCCTTTTCTTATATGTAACCACAAACCCACTCCATGCGCTCCTCTCACTTCTTTTGTACACCACCCCCCCATAGGCCCCCATATTTGCTCTCTATAACCGTCTTCCACAAGGCTTCAGGTTCCTTGTGATATCTCCACAGCCATTTGCCTAGTAACGTCCGATTGAAAGTTCTCATATCTCTAATGCCCAAGCCCCCATTCGAGATAGGGCTACATACTTTGTCCCACCTCACAAGGTGAAATTTTTGTTCCACGCCCATTCCACCCCACAAGAAATCCCTTTGAAGTTTCTCCAACCGAAGTGCAACATTTGCTGGAATAGGAAACAATGACAAAAAATAGGTGGGTAGGTTAGAAAGAGTACTCTTAATTAGAGTAATCCGCCAACCTTTTGACAAATATAACCTCTTCCATTTAGCTAGCTGACGTTCCACTTTCTCAATAACTGGGTCCCATAAAGAAGCCGCTCTCGAGGTCGCCCCCAGTGGAAGTCCCAGATAAGTCATGGGTAAAGAATTAGTCTTGCATCCCAATATACTAGCCAACTGTCTAATATGCCGAACACGTCCAATAGGCACCATCTTAGATTTTCCCAAATTAACGTTCAATCCGGAAGTTACTTCAAAACAAAGGAGAAGGGCCTTCAAAATTCGAATCTGGTTGGGGACTGCTTCACAAAAGAAAAGAGTATCATCTGCAAACAATAAGTGAGATACATTAACAAGTCCCCTATTCGGAGCTCCAATCTTAAAACCAGTGAGCAACCCATTCGTAACCAAGGCTGATGACATTCGGCTCAGTGCCTCCATCACAATCACAAAGAGTAAAGGGGATAACGGATCTCCTTGTCTTAAGCCTCTTGTGCTACAAAAGAAACCAGTTGGGCCTCCGTTTATCAAAACGGAGTATTTTACCATTGATATACACCACCTAATCCATGAACACCATTTCTCTCCCAACCCACATTTCCCTAAAAGATCAAGAAAGAACTCCCAGTTGACATGATCATACGCCTTCTCCATATCTAGCTTACATATAATCCCTGCCTCACCAGATTTCAACCGACTGTCTAGGCATTCATTCGCAATAAGAACCGCATCTAGGATTTGTCTATCCTTAACAAATGCATTCTGAGGTTTCGAAATAAGCTTCCCCACTACCTTACTCAAACGATTCGCTAGCACCTTGGAAATTATCTTGTACACCCCATTTACTAGGCTAATAGGTCGAAACTCCTTGATCTCCTCAGCCCCCACCTTCTTTGGAATTAGTGCGAGAAAAGTAGCATTGAGGCTTTTTTCAAACTTTCCGGCTGAGTAGAACTCCTAGAATACCTTCAAAAGGTCATCTTTTATTACAGCCCAACAAGTTTGAAAGAAACCCATAGAGAAACCGTCAGGGCCCGGCGCCTTATCTTTAACCATTTTCCTCACAACTTCAAAGACCTCCAACTCCTCAAAAGGCCTCTCCAGTCGGTCTACATCAATAAGATCAATGGCATCAAAGTCAAGCCCTTCCAGTTTTGGCCGCCAAACCACCTGTTCAGAAAATAATTGTTCAAAAAAGTCAACTACATGGTGGTTTATCTCAGACTTAGAACAGGAACTTAGAACTACATAGTGATCAGAACTTAGAACAGGAAGAACATGTATCTCTGTGAGGCCAAATAGCAAGTTCCAGTTACTGTTTCCTAGCACTCTATCTAATCCTTCTTTAGTGAATTCCCTTCCTTCCATATTGTTACACCGTGTAAATTTGGGCCCTATGAAACCCAGGTCACTTAAGTCACAATCCTCAAGAGCTTCTCTGAATAATTAATTCCATCGTCTATTAGCAGCACCTGACTTCTCATCCTGGGAAATAATTTCATTAAAGTCCCCCATACATAACCAAGGCAACTGCTGATTGGGTTTAAGAAGTCTCAGCAATTGCTAACTGCCCTCTCTTTTAGCTGCCAGCCTGCCACTGGATTGCCATAGAAGCCTGTCAGCATCCATTTCTTACCATCCTCAGAATTAGTGATAGTCAAAGAGATATGGCTTTGAGAGTAAGAGAAAAACTTAGCAGGTATATCCTTTTTCCACAGAGCTGCTAAACCACCACTTTTACCCATACTGTCCACCACAAAACTATGATCATACCCCAGCCTATTTCGAATGCTTTCAACTTTCTTTCTATTACACATGGTTTCAATTAAAAAAACCCACACTTGGGAACTTTTCCTTCACCAAAAGATGAAGCTCATGAACTGTCTGAGGGTTCCCAAGCCCTCGACAGTTCCAACAAATGAGATTCATGATGATTGGCAGGGCTGCTTAGCAGCCTCTTCCAGTTCATAACGTTGTTTACCTTCCACACAATTTTTTATTTTAGCTCTTTTAGTAGTCAACTTATCAGCTTCAACCTCTAAATTCCTTTTCTTAAAAGAATCAAACACGTCCAGGTTCATGGGGGATTCATTCAACCCAGCAACCTTCCGTGAATTACCTTCTCTAGCTCTCCTTTTCCAGTTAGACAAAGTCTTAGTGCTTCCCTTACTAACAACTTTATCATTAAAATAAAGAAATGAAAGACCAACCTGGCTCCTATTAGGCATAGAATGAACCACGTGTGGCACAAGAGGAGCTGATTTCCACCTTGTGTGATACCCCCATATGATAAGATTGAGGGTAGGTAGTGTATGAGATCCCACATTGCTTGGGAAGGAGAAGTTCTTGCTCTTTACAAGGTTCCAATGGAGCTTCAATTGTATCATTGATTAGTCCTTTTAGAGTATAGGCTATGTGGTTTGGGCTTTCCATTGGGGTGTTACAAATGATGTTAGAGCCTATCCCACCAAGAAATGTGGGATTTGAGCCGTGCCACCTACAACTTTTAGGCCAACGAGGATGTCGGGAATTTAAGGAGGTTAGATTGTGATACTTCCATATGATAAGATTGAGGGTAGGTGGTGTATGGGATCCCACATTGCTTGGGAAGGAGAATTTCTTGCTCTTTATAAGGTTCCCATGGGGCTTCAATTGTATCATTGACTAGTCCTTTTAGAGTATAGGCTATGTGGTTTGGGCCTTATATTGGGGCGTTACACCCTGCTTCCTGAAATCATGGAGTTGCTTTTATCAGTTACAACTAACTGAGAATTGTCCACCTTCCTGTTTGAATTGTTTATCACTGCCTGAGAGCCCTTCACCGGAACTACCTTGCTACTCTTCTGGTGAGAACCTTTAGTCGATCATCCTCTTCCTTCCTATGGTAACCAGTGGGAGCTTTCTGGTTACTAGCCCTCAACCAACTGCCATACTGAATATGGTAATCTTCACCCTGAGTTCTTCCCTGTCAGTCTTAGAGCACCTTCGATTAGCGTGTTTATTACACCACAATGAAAACAGAAATTTGGCAGCTTCTCATACTTGAAAGTTATCCAAACCCTTTTGTCTCCAATGTTGAGAACTTGACCTCTAGCCAAAGGTATTGTAATATCTACCAAAACTTTCACACGAAAGAATTTTCCCCGTCCTTTGCCACTCCCATCCATATCAACCATAATAACTTTCCCTGCAGTTTCTCCAAGTTTTTCCCCCGTACTTTTGTTCATTCCCGTGAATGGCATATCATGAAGTTGAAGCCGGAATGGTTCACAATCGAACTGAATATCCTTTGGAGCAGACTTACCATCACAGTCTTTCAAACACGCAAGGAATTTATCAAAAGACAATGGAAGTCCCTGCATGACACGATTCTTTTCTTTTTCTCCTTGAAACTCAATCAGAAATCTGTTCCATCCCACTTCTTTAAACATTATCCGCCCCAGTAGGCCATATCTTTGACATTGTTGATATGAAGGTGCCTTTGTTAACCTCTTTATCTGCAGCAATGTGTGCAACCAAGCATTTTTTGCTTTTGGCAACCGATAACAGTACCTCTTCTTTCCTCACTACTACTTCCTGTCGTTCTTCATCAGTCAACCTAAGCCCCTCACAGAGACTAGAGATTTCATTCTCCATTCTCTGTGACTCTTCAGACATTCTGCCCAAGAGACAAAACTCTTTGTTCACTCGGAACCAATAGAGAAAAACTACCCCACCCTCACAAGAGAGGAGGACTCATTCCAAGTCAATTCATATTTTAAACACTCGCCAACCACATGCCATGATTTCTGGTTGCGTCCTCTTTCGTCTTAATAAAGCTGTACTGGTACTTACCAAGACAAAAGTTAGATAAAAGAAATGGGAACGAGAGGATTATTTCTTTGCTTCTTCTTCCCATACTTTGTAGGCTGGCTACTGAGGCTAAATATGAAGAAACTATTTCTGATTTTCTCTCCACTCTTGATACCAAGGGAAAATATTGTACTTTATATGAATGAGTGTTCAAATGTTCATAGGAAAAAAAAATGTTACCATACATTTTGAGTACTGTAGCGTATATGTTTTGCAAGTAATTATTTTGTGGTTCATTAACACTGTGAGAGGTGATTTTTAATTGTTCAATTTTCCAGGAAATTTTTATGCTATTCACTTAATTGGTTGTTAATGACCATGAAGAATTGAAATCTCATTACACCTACAATAAATTTCTTAGACAACTGTTCATGCCAATTAAATGACATACTAATATGTTGTCTTGTTCTTTTGCTGTTAATTCTTCCAGTGAATGTCTTAAGTTGATTCCTCATGAGAAATTTTCATTTGCAAAAATATGGCTTCTAGCTGCCCAGTTTGAGATCCGGCAGCTGAATCTCAAGGCTGCACGACAAGTCCTAGGAAATGCAATTGGGAAAGCTCCTAAAGATAAGGTAATTTACAGATTGATACAAAGTCTTTTTCTATACTCTAAAATTAAGTGAGTACAGTAACAATTGCAACTGTGCTTTTTTGAAAAATAGATATTCAAGAAGTATATTGAGATAGAGCTGCAGCTTGGAAATATAGATCGTTGCCGTAAAATCTATGAGAAGTATTTAGAGTGGTCACCAGAAAACTGTTATGCATGGAGCAAGTACGCGGAGTTGGAGAGATCTTTGTCTGAGACTGAGCGAGCTAGGGCTATTTTTGAGCTTGCAATTGCCCAACCAGCACTGGATATGCCAGAGCTATTGTGGAAGGTACATGTTTAGGCATTCCTCATCTTAGTCAAAAGCTAAATATGGTTACAAAAAATTCTATTATTCTTCTTTACTGTTTTCCGTAGTCTTTTTAACTGTACCATTACTTAATCTATCCTGATGAACATTAATCCCTGAATTTTCTTTCTTTGTTGTTATGTTTTCGTGATTCCTTCCACTGTTTCTTCTGTTAAATTTCTATTAACTATAAAAAAGTTTGTTGTTTCTTGATTCTAAAAATTGCTTTGCACGAACTAAGGAAAAAAGGCCAATATAAAGGCACCTTCTTCTGTTGATACCTTTTTTAATTGCAGATAAAATAGGCGAAGTTCTTTCTTTTGAATCTTTTTATTTTTTTGACTCATAAATTTCATCTTATTGTAAAAAAAATCTTTTTATTTTTATTTTTTTGACTCATAAATTTCATCGTATTGTCTTATTTGAATTGTTATTTCATTTGATACAACAATTTTCTCTGGATGTGGGGATCGCTCTTTTGATCTCTAATATAGAAGATTAACTTGATTTTAAGAAGATTTTAATGCTTTTTGGTAATCTTGCTTTTGAGATTATGGGTAATAAATCGTTGATTCATTTCATGACAGACATATATCGATTTTGAAATATCTGAGGGTGAGTTCGAAAGGACCAGAGAGCTCTATGAGAGACTTCTAGACAGAACAAAGCACCTAAAGGTGTGGATAAGCTATGCAAAATTTGAGGCATCTGCTATGGAGGAGGATGCTGGGGACTCGGATTTGGCAGAAGGTAGCAGCCAAGAAAATCTTTATGAACAAAAGAAACAATGCATTCAGCATGCTAGAAGTAAGCAATTTCTCGGAAAATCCTATTGTTTAGTTTTCTCAATTATTACCAAATAAACAAACATTAAAATTTTATTTTCTTCCATCCCCTCCCCCAAATGAATTAGGGGTTTTTGAGAAGGCAATCAACTACTTTAGAACATCTGCACCTGAGCTAAAAGAAGAGAGAGCAATGCTGTTAGAGGAGTGGTTGACCATGGAGAGAAGTTTTGGTGAGCTCGGTGATGTTGGTTTAGTCCAGGCTAAGCTGCCAAAGAAGCTCAAAAAGAGGAGGCCTATTGTAGCCGAGGACGGTCCTGCTGGGTATGTATAACTAAATTTACTTGTCCCTTTTCATAAGATTTTGATGTTACGGTGTCGTAAAAATTCACCGGCAACAGCATGCAGAGAGTTGAACACTAATCATATCATTTTGACATGCTTAGTGAACTTTTAGGTTAGGATTCAATTAGTAAAATTTGGACACACGGGATAAAGTTTTATGCATGAGACAGGAGCCCATTACTTTCTACTGGCAAGTTTACCATCCACAATAGCCAATTTTAGGAGTCATCGCACACCTCGCTTGATATTTACAGAGGTGCTGAGTCAGAATTCTTAGTATGGTCTGACAAGCGCACAATTGCAATCAAGAATAGACATTTGATTAATTTTTTTTTTAATTAGTCTTTCTTTAAAACACTTAGCATTTTGAGGACCATTTTCAATTTGGTCCATAAAATTTCTCAATCAACTGGTGTGGGCTGCAGTTTTGATTATATTATGTTTTATTCCATTTTTAACCTTTCCTTTTTGGTGAATGCTAACAAATTTGATGTGGCAGGTATGAGGAGTACATTGACTATCTTTTTCCCGAAGAAAATCAGACCACGAATCTTAAGATACTGGAAGCTGCCTATAAGTGGAAGAAGCAGAAGCTCTCCTCTGACGATGACTAGCATGGTTGCTTTTGTCACTGTGGCATTTCATGTATGTAAATACCAACGTTTTCTATTTATATTTTTAACTGGGATTAAATGAAATAGTGTACTAGCTAGTCAGATTTTTCTTAAATTTTGTGGCACCAAAAGACTTTGTTCTTGTGGAACTAAAAATTTAGGGAGCGTTTAGGAATTTTAGACGCAGAGAATGTATTTTACCATGGCGAGGAAGCAACAATTCCTTCACGGCTCAAAGTATTGAATGGTGGTTCAATAATTGCTATACAGCACTTTGAACTGATTGTTGGCTATAGTTTTGGTCTAGTAGTGAGTTCTTATGGTACAAACATGTCAATTTATGGATTTATTTTTACGTAATATTTTTGTATCATTAACACTTCTCATAAATGTGATTTTCTAAGCAATGTGTCAGTCAGTTCTCTAATCGGTTGAACCTTGAGTTAACTTTTTATTAAGCTAAGATTTTACCACATTAGCGTGTAACTGAACTTTAGGGGGGAAAAAAAAACTGGTGTAAACATAATATTTCGCGAATAAATAACCCGAGAGAAGGTAAAGAGTGAGATTAATGGAGCAAATGGGCCCACTTTAACTTTATAATGTTGATGTTATAAGCTAGTGCTGGCAGGCTAGTGTTCACGGTTGATCGTCGTCTAGCCTGGCCCAATTATTTATCTGCTTCGTTTGTTTACACTTTTATCTCATTTACTAGGTATTATACATGCCGAATGTACTTATTGAGGAGTTTAGCTCAAAGGAAGAAGAAAATATAAATCTACCCCTCTTGACGATCCTTCCGTTGAAATTTTACTTTCTTTAACAATAAGAAAAATCTATTTATTATATTTTTATTATCATACTCTCACTATTCCTTGATATAACATTAAATGATAGGTCTACAAGTAAAATATAATAAATAATATCTAATTATTTAGAAAAAATCTAGTTGCAAGCACAACTGCGCATTAATATGTACATCAATCTAATGTGATTGGTCAAAAAATAGATTTTATTAAAAATAGTGCTAATTTAAATTTTAAATATGAAAGAATCAGTATTAATATGTAAACTAATATGTGACTTTGCTTGTACGTAGTAAAATTTAAATCATTTAATACCATATTATAGAATAGTAAGAAGATGATGGTAAAATATATGATAAGTAATATTACTCTTAAGGGGATTAAGAGTTAATTTTAACCTATCTCATCTAATCATTATAATTTCTTTCAAACAAAATATAATAAATAATTAAACTTTTTCAAAATCTAAAATAAAAATAATATTAAAAATATATTTTAACAATATTTTATTCTAAATTTCAATTCTCATCCTAACTTAACCTACCATCCAAGCATAATTCTAACTCTTGTTTCCAAAGTCTTGTAACTTATATTTAAGGTTGAAGTGAACATTTCAATTGTTTGTTAAGATTAGGTTTAGATATAAAAAGTATTTCATCTTATTTTATTATATCTTTATTTTTTAAATTCTCGTATAAAATATTATAAACAAATCAATTTTTTTAAATTTTAAAATAATAATAATATTAAAAAATATTATTTTAATAATATTTTATTTAATTTTTAACTTTATCTTAACTTAATATCCAAACCTACTCTAATTGTTTTTAATATAATTCTCAGTATGTTAATGCTGAAGTTCATATTATTGAAGCAAGAGAATCAGCATACTATGTTCATCTATCTTTCTTTGAATTGTAATGCACCCGTCTTGATAGGAAAAATGTTTCATTTTATCTCATTATTATAATTTTTATAAAATTTTCAAATAAAGTATACTAAAAAATTCAACTTTTTCAAATACCAAAACAATAATAATATTTAAAAATAATATTATAATAATATTTTATTCAATTTTTAATTTTTATCTAAAATTATTATCTATTCTCTATAATCTAATTATCCAAACCGTAACTAAAACTCATCTTATTTACATTCATTTCTATCTACATCAATGGGATGGCTAACCCCACAAGGGAAGGCTTTGCTAGATTTGATACACAAAAGAAGAAAGAAAATTTGAAAAAGAAAGTTCAGAAAACCTAGTAATTGCGTCTTCATTAACTCCTATTAACATCGTCAAGCAAAATCAGAAAATCTTGCAATTTGAAGACAGTAAAGACTACAAACTCAACCGATCCAAGCCATGGCGAGCCGCGACCGAATCTGGCTGGACCCTTAAGGCGTTTTCGAATGCCTCCCTGGCCTCCTCTTTCCTTCCTTTCCACTCGTAACACTCTCCCAGCAAACAATACGCTCTCGTGTTGCTATTCTCGCTCAGCCTCACCGCCTCCACCAGATCCTCCACCGCCGAGTCGACTCGTCGCTTCCGATTCATCCCCAGCTTCAACTCTGCCCTCTTCACCAGCGCGTCCCCGCGCTCCTTCCCGACGATTGACCTCACGCGCGGGGTGGACAAGGCCAGGTCCAGCGATCTCAGCGCGGAGGTCTTGTGGCCGAGGAGGTCCAGAGCCATGGCTTTGAGGACGTGAGGCGCGGGGTCTTTCGGGGAGAGCGAGACGGCCTTCTCGGCTTCGAGCAGAGCTGACTTGGCGTGGTTCAAGGATTGGATCCTGTGGGGCGTGGATCGCGCCCGATCCAGGAGATGGGACCCTTGGACGAAGTGGCGGTTGGACAGGAGGGTAGCTCGGTGCTTGGTTCTGAGCTTGGTTAGGGCTCCTTTTGGGAGCCTGTGGATCACGAAGAACATTGCTAACGCTAGGGTTAGGAGCGCCAATTGAAGAAGAATTTCTGGCGCCATTAGCGTGCGATCGCTGTCCTTCAGAACCCTTCGTTCTCTCTCTAAGATTTGACAATGTATGGTGGGGTCTGTTTTTGCACTCAGCACTCATCTGAGACATATTCCATTAACTATTTTACTAAAATTAAATTAATTTATAATTCTTTTATTAAAAAAAAAAAATCAACAAATTCCCCCAAAAATATAAACAAGATCTTCGAGACTTGAAGAATCCCAGCTTATTTTCTTTAGAGAAATTTGGTGCGAGGTTTTACGTATTTAAATCTTTATTCTTGTGCTCTAATTAAACCAAACACATGGAAACATAAATAAAAGGGGTTTCCAATTTTGATAATTGCAGCAGTACAGACACAATATTACAATGGAGTACACAATTATCTGTGTCTGGTTGGGCGAGTTTTCTTTCCAGTGATTAAGGAACTTGAACGCCGCTTCACCATTCTGATCTGTAGTAGTGTCTTTCAGGACTGAACAAAGCTATATGGGTATCTTGGTGAAACTTCACACACAAAACGACTGCAGCAGGGCCATACCATTTTTCTTTTTCGTAACTTACACAGGAACAAGTAAAACAATAAGGAACACTGCAGAACAGATGGGTTAGGAATTACTCCATCACAAGTTGCCTGTGGCGATTGAGGTCGTTGAGATAAGTGGTGGAGGTATAATCTTCCAGGTCACAAGCATTAAAAACGAGTGATCTTGCTGCCACTGATTTTGATTTTGGTTCAAGTGGTCCATCTTCTGCCTTGAGTATCTGCACAACCTGCATTGCACACATTTTTGCATTGCATTGGTGATCAATGGTGCAGCTTCTTTACGACAGAAGTTGATTAAATTGACCTGAAACTGAAGGGGTAAGGTAGCAAAATTCATACTCCGTTGATCTGCGGACGCATGGAGGATAAGTGGTGGATGCAGATTGAAGCCGCGTACATGGCACGTTTCATCTCGCTGGGATCGTAAGCATCTCCCAATCGTGGATCTGCTAATTCCTCAACATTATTACTGTCCAGCAGCGGCTTTGCCTATTATGCATAACAGATGAACCAAATTGTCATACATCTTACATTTTTAAGAAATATTTCATGATCTGTAAAAGATAGGAGCTATAAGGAACATTCAATGTCCAAAATGGAATGATACCCATATGGCAAGGCTTTGTCGACTTGAATCAACAGCACGGCGACCGGTAATGAGCTCCAGTAATAGTACCCCGAATGCAAAGACATCAGTTTTCTCATCTACAATCCCATGCATAAAATACTCTGGAGCCAGGTACCTGAAATTTATATAAAGATTCATTAGCCCAGATGACTTCAACCTTTTGAAAATCAGAAATGCTACTAATAAATCATTGAAGATGCATGCTTAACCCGAATGTGCCTTCGATAGGAAAGACAACATGGTGAGCCCATTTTTCTGGCAGCCACTTTGCGAGTCCGAAATCAGAAATCTGCATGTTATGGATAAATCACAAAATTCTACTTACTATATTTGGGGTCAACTATATACATATATGTCAAGTTCAATCCCCTTCTTTTGAGTAGCAAAAATACCTGAGCATCGTAATCTTGGGTGAGCAATATATTAGAGGCTTTGATGTCTCTGTGAATAATGCGTCTATGGCAATTGTGATGAAGATAATCCAATCCTTCCGCTACCCCTATAGCCACCTTAAACCTTATCTTCCACTCCAGACACTCAGATGAACCTGAAATGCTGAATGCCTCTTCATCAGCCCAATAAATCTATGATCATTGGTTACACTTTTTTTTTTTTTTTTTTTTTTTTTCAAGTACACGGCATATACAAGATAAGACGCCTAGTCAAGAACTAGAACACCGAACAATTCATCATTTTCCCAGTGATTCGAGTGGGAAATTCCCATCTCATAAAAACTCTCTAGTAGTGATTGGTGAAGCAGAGATGTAGCTGATTTGGCAGAATGAGTAAATTTGTAATATACAAACTGCTGTATATGTTCATTGTGTGAACTTGAAACAATCATACCAGGAGAAATAAACAGAAAAATAAAAAAATGAGATTGAGACAGCACCAAATAGCACAGAAGCAAGGCTGCCATGCGGGGAGAACTGAAGGACGAGGTGCAGACCTCCATCTATCCCAAAACCAAGCAATCGAGCAGCATTGGGATGGTTTATGTGTGCAATAATCCCAAGCTCTGACAAGAAATCACTAATTCTATCCTCCTCTTCCTTCTTTTTCTTTGTTAGCCTTTTTACTGCTACAACTTGACCATCAGATAAGCATCCTTTGTATACCTCAGCATGCCCGCCTTTCCCAATCAAGTTCTCTATCAAAGTTTTATGGAAAAATTAGAGCATAAATGAATCTAATAACAAGTAACTATTAAAAGTTAATCAGCCTTTCAAATGATTTCATAAGTTAAATACTTCAAATAAATTACCTAAGATCTATGTAATTAATTGACTTTAAGATGAATTACATTATGACTGCTAGGTCTGATACTATTGATGATAACCCGCAAAGATAAGGTCTGAAAAAGGTAGCAAAAATGGTCCCAGTCTGACAAAAGCTCCTCAACAACCATGGCTGCAGCCATCAAACTAACAGTTCGGCGCATAAAGATGACCTGCTATGCATAATGAAGGTTCACAAATTGAAAAAAAAAAGCCAACGGAAATTAATCTTCAAGTCCAACATTACTCACAAATACACAAATCAGAATAGCTAAAATCCAACAAATTCACCACTAACACGAAAGCAAATGCATTTTTGAGCTGTTTGAAAGCAGCATGCATTTACTCTCCCAACCTACTCAATTCATACTGCCCACAAGAATAATGATAGGCCCTGCCACAAATGGTGCAACAGATCTTGGACGGTTGGACCACGGGCAACCCAATACACCGGCATGGCTAGGTTTTCCTAGGTTAGGCACAGTATCAGGTCAAGCAGTCACGGCCCACAATATGTTTCCTCTTTTCCTCCCTCCATTTATAAAGTTTGGTCAAAAAGGTCGCTCCCTACAGAAAAGTTCTAGGGCTGTCTCGGTAAATAGCTGCCGATCCCAATACCTCACTAGATACTATACTAATAATGTACTAGCTGATAGTTTATGTGGTGAGGAGACTGGAGGCTAAAAAAATAAAAAAGAAGTCTTGAGGCAGCCGGATCAACGTCGCTTAAGTGAAATGACCAAAATTTCCTTATAACAAAATTCATATTCTGCACGTTCCATTTCATTTCACCTATTTCAAATTCTTTTTACTTCCTCTCTTCCCCCTCGTTGCCCAAGCCCATCCTCCCCCCTGCCCGCCAACCACCTGCGTCACCCATTCTCTCCCCCATACCCCCGCGTTGCCCATCCTTTACGGGATCTGAAAGGGGTGGTCATGGGGAGACTACGGTGGAGCTGGTGGTGCCGTCGACTGTCAAGGTGGCGGTACAGTAGTTTGGTGGTGCACATCTGGCTATTAGGGAGAGAGGACCCGTGAGGGAGAGGGCATGTGAGGGAGAGAGGAAGGTCAGCTTGGGCTGGGGAAGGAGGGTATGGCCGAGGGGTGGAGGTCCGGCGTGCTCGTGGACGGTGACGCGTGGCTGTAGGTGGCGGATCTGGTGTGCGTGCGTGCGAGGGAAGAGGGAGGAGGAAGGGCTTTGTGGTGGTGTTCGGTGGCTGCGGTCGGAGCCCAGTCAACAGTGGCGGTGGATCTGGGCTGCGACGGGGACGCGTAAAAAGAGAGAAACAGGGAGGAGAGGGAGAGGGGCTATGCGAGGACTAGCTTAAAAAAAGGCAAAAAAAAAAAAAGAAAAAAAAAGCTACGTAATTTGTGTAAGGACTGTAATGTGTGCACTGCTACAGAATAACTCAAAAAATAAGCCTGACAGTGCAACCAATAAGAATGATTTTACTGTACAGATCTTTTTGTTTTTTTCTTGTTTTTTTGTTTTCGCCGCCGGCTTTTCGGAGTTTATCCCGATCAATCTCGGAGGTGGATCAGTCCAACAAACAAGTACGCCTGAGCTCACTGTACAGTTTCATTAGGAGTATTTTTTTGCAATAAAATAAACTGAATTTTGTCCGTTTCCTAGCGAGTAAAAACATAACAGAAGTCACGAGCCATGCCATGCCGATCTTATGTATAATGTATGTATTCACTGCAGATAATAAACATGACGTGTGCGTTGTTAGTCGGCCAAATGGACCCCTGGTGGTCCGGCGGCCTTTTGTGGACACCTCCGGTGGTCTTTGATTTGGTAGATGTTTATATATCTGATGAAAAAATTATTTAAGAAAACAGAGGGAAAGGAAATGCTTATGATTACCGGAACTGAAATTATCCGTAGCGGCTGCTAGCTCTGCATAATCAAAGCTCCTCCAAGATGGCTTGGGTCTGGGAATCCCATCGTTGTCAATCCCATCCTCGGCCTCGGCGCTCCGAATCCGACCCAACTTCCTGCTCAGATTCTTAGCGGAAAACTCGTGGCTCGCAGTCAGCAAGGGAACGATGGAGAACCTCCTCACGGATTTCCTCTTAAAGGCCTCGATCACGGACTTCCACTGCGACCCACCGTGGCTCTCTCGGGGCTGAGGAGTAGGCGCCGGTTTCTGCGTGGGAGAGATACACGAGCTGAAACTGCTGCTCCCTGTGTGGTCCGAGTCCGTGGCACCTAAAACAGGGATTTCCAGTACACCTCTCGGGGACGACTCGTCATCATCGGAAACTTCCTGATTCTTGGTAGAAATATGAGGTTCTGGCGTTTGTATATCTGGGGTTTCTCCTGTTTCTCCTCTGCTCTCTGCGTAATCCATTACAGGAAACAACAACTTCAGCAATGGAGAGACCCCAGACTCGTTTGTTTGGTTCCCAATAAAAAATAAATAAATAAATAAAAATCAAATTAAACGCTTTTTCGATGTATTCAAAAGCTTTCACCTTCGACGGACATGGTTAAGATATCGAGGTCTTCTCAGATTATCCAATAAGCCAGAGGAAGAAAGAGCCTCATAAAAAACAAAACATAAGAAACCAAACAAACAAAGAACAACCTTTTCTACATTTGGGGAGTCGAAAAGACAAGACGATGCAGAGGAGGAGAGGGAAGGAAAAAGAGGAAGACACTGACAAAAATCAGTTAAAAATGGTATATATCTTTGGGAGTTGGTTATTCTTTGAAGGTTCAGAGGAAGGGAAAACAAGTTGGTTGAAGACCGGAATATAATGCCATATTTATACGGACTTCTTGTCTGGAGGATAACCCTCTCTTCATCTTTTTACACAAAAATATCACCCTTATTAATATTCAACATAAATGCTTGATATTCAACAAAAATCTCACCCTTATGAATGGCATTCATTAAATTTTAAATAATTTTTATTTAAAAATGAGGTATATTATAATTACTTTTATATATTTTCAACGTACCTTACTATAATAATGAATTAAAATAATTATTTTATATTAAAAAAATAATGTAACCAACCGTAATAATAGAATGTACAATAATGTTTAAAAATATAGTTAAATAATATTTATAATTTTAGGATGTATGATAATTATATATTTCTTTTGAGAAAAGTGAATAAATTTAATATTTATATAAAAAAAATTTTTAATAATAAATTCTATATATATATTTTAAAAAAATACAAAACTTACGCACGTTAAATAATATATAGCATTATTAAAAAATAAATCTTATATATTATGTTAAGTGGCATGAATTTGTAAACATTTTTAAATAGGACTCAGTTATATACATAACACTTTTTCTTTGACTCGAAGTTTTCAATTTCCTATCACAAATTGACTTGAAAAATATATGATATGACTCGTACCCAATTTGTATTTTGGAGAACTGTATTAGTAGATTCAATCTTGGCCGTCGGTTCATATGATTCCGTGATTTTTGCCGTGACCAACGTTCATAAACGCAGCCATGGAAGGGAGGGGCAATTGATGTAAAGTATTGACAAAGGCAAATGATATTTGTAATCGTAGTTGTGCAAGTGACATGCATTCGTTTTGAAAAAAATGAATTAATATGAGACTTACATGAAAAAAAATTAACTTTTTAATCGTAAATTTCATTCTTTTTTAAAATAATTACACGACATTTACAATTCTACAATTATACGTAGCATTGCAAAATTCACAAGGCCAGTTTCGGAAATGAGAAGGAACGTGTTTTCTGTGCGATGCTCGACACTATCTTAATTATCGTTTTTTTTTGTTTTTCAATTGATTTGGACGGCTCCCTTGTCCGTACGGCGTACGCACCCCTTGGCCAAGCAACAATTACAGTGATTTACTAATATATATATATATAAACAATCATCTTATTTACAGTCATTTTATATATTTTTTATACATCTAATTAATGTAATTAATTATATTATTTTTTAATACAAAATAATTATTTTAACTAATCATATTAACTGAATATATAAAAATAACTATATATATAAAAACTCATATATATATGATTAAAATTTCAAATGTCCCATATTAAAAAATGTGAAAAGTCTATTTTGTTTTGGTGGTATTTGTTTATTTAGAAAGAATTTATACAGACTTTATTTATTTTAAATTTGTATGTAGGACTATTTTTATATAAACACATCGTGAAAAGTATTTTTAATTACAAAGAAACAATTTTGTTAAAAAATTAATTAAGTCTTGTTTTTTAAACTTTTCATTTTTCTTCAATTTAAAGAAAAAATTATGTAGTGATGGCGTCAGTTGATAATCAAAATTAAAGAGCCCGTGGTTACAAGAAAAGTAACAACATGAGGGCTTTGTAGTCACGAAGGAAAAAGCGACAAGGAAGCGTTGCATTATTATTAAAGTAATTATATATTACACTATTATTTTATTTTTATTTAATTATGTAAGATATGATATATTTATTATTATTAAAAAATAAAAAAATATCTAATAAAAGATCGATTAATAATAATAAATATATTATATCTTATATAATAGGATAAAAATAGAATAATAATGTGATATATCGACGGAATAAAAGGGACAGTTACAAAGGATGCTTCTTCTTACACATAGTTTAATGTCTAAGCATCGGGCTATAAAGACAAAAGGATCTCCAAGCAAGTGAGAGAGTGTTGTGTTGGCTTTAGCTTAGCTAACGTACATCATCATTCAACGACAAATTAAGCTAAGTGTGACAAATGAGTGGAAGATACTTTGGGAGGTGAGAAATATGGGTTCATTTATCTAACTAAATTATCTTTTATACTCTATGAATTAAAACTATTTACATAAATATTAGTTTTAATTAGCATGGGACATCCTATTAAAGGATGTATGAATAACATTTTTATATTTCCGAGACTTCTTAATAACTATTAAGATAGATTTGAGGAGTGAAATGAGATGAAAATTTTATAAATAGTAATAAGATAATTTATAAATAGTAGTGAGATAATTTGAGTATTTTATATTCCTGAAACTTCCTAATAACTAATAAAACAGGTTCGGGGAGTAAAGTAAGATGAAATCTTTATAAATAGTAGTTAGATGATTTGTTAGTAGTAATGAGATAATTTGAATTCAGTATTTTTTTTTTTGTTTTAAAAAATGAGAGAGAAAAAATTGAATAAAAAATATTATAATGTTAAAATATTTTAAGAATAAAATTTTATAATATTATTTTTGTTTGGAAATTAAAAAAAAATTGGAATGATTTTTTATTTGAAAGTTTGAAAAAGTTGTAATAATTAATTTAAAAATTTTATATTTGAATTATGTTTATGAATAAGATAAAATTAGATTAAATGAGAATTTTGTGTTTCATCCTATATTCCAAACCTGCCCTTAGTCGTTTAAGTGGAAGACATATGAAATTATTATAAAATACTACATAAGCATGTGTAATTGAAGATTATAAAATGAGAAGTATTACCACTGACAAGAGATTCACATAAAAGTAAATTCACAAACTGACATAACTTTATGTGATACATTAGATCTATTTTATAAACTTTATAATCTAACATATTATATTAAACCACGATTTACTTTTTATAACCAAAGCATTTGTTTAATAAAATATAAGATGACAAACGCCATTCTTCTTTTCCAAACAAGCAAATAATTTGGCAGCTAGACTTAGTAATCAACAAGATCACAAGAGTTGAACCCCATATATAATATATATATGATATGACCTAAAATGAAGAAGGTCATTGTAAGTAGTCACAATCATGTAAGAAAAAGGTGAGAATTAGTTATATGTCATGGCTAACCATTTTTTTCTGCGAGCTATCCTAATCAACCCAAGTGCTATTAAATGTGAACTGAGTGGAGATAATCAAGACCGAAGAGTATTAGAGTAATGAATTTAGTGGGTGAACTAAACCCGTTAGTGTGACTTTTAAAGTGATATGATATTGTCCCAAGACCCAAATCCACCAATCTCACCAAGCCATCTAATCTCACTTCAGGTAGAAAAGTGCGTTTAACTGAATTCTCTTTGACGTCCTTAAAACTACTTGGGTCCATAAACAAGGCTTTAAAAAAGAAAGTAGCTCAAGACCAGATCTTTAGGGTCCCTTAATGCTGGCTTTTTGTACTGTTTTTTAGAGAGTGGACCTTCGAACTAATAGAAAGAGGATTTTATGTATCTCCCAATGGAGCTTTCACTTAAACCAATTTCAGACAGGTTTTGGTGCTCCAAATTCGAAGGTGGGACACCAACCCATGAGAGAGGGAGAGGGTTTTGGAGGAGAAGATTCGAGAAAGAGTGAAGTAATGGGTTAGTTAACTCAAGGTATGCCCAAAGACAAAGATGATGAGTTAACGTTCCACAACATATTAAAAAAAAAAAAAAAAAACCAAAAACCAAGAAGAATAGCTTACTAACATTTAGCAAACATGTGTGAGATCATGGATTGGGACAAATTCCAAGTGTTTTGGAGTAATCGTAAGCCCCAAACCCACATGTTATGAAAAAACAAAAGGTCCGTCCATATGGGTTTAAGTGCTATAGATAAGGCCAGACTGAACCAAATCCTCTACACTAAAAATGGTTCTCTGGCCTACTCTCTGCATTTTATACACTAATTAACACCGTTGATGTAGCAAGCAATCAAGCCAATCAATTTTTATAATTTGTGTGATGGGCATATCGTGCCAGTATATATCATTATGCAAATGCTAGGCTTAAAATGTAAAATGTTATGCTACACGGTCAGTTAGTACGGTGAAAGGTGATACTCAAATCCCTTTGGTAAGTTTTACACATTGACAGAGACCTTGGACGCAGAGAAGCGCCTGTAGCTCAGTGGATAGAGCGTCTGTTTCCTAAGCAGAAAGTCGTAGGTTCGACCCCTACCTGGCGCGTACTACTCAAAACCATGTTCTTAAGAGCAACAATAATACCTATATACATCGTCAATAACAGTCATCAATTCTCCCTAGAAACAAAAAAGGGAAGATTTATTATAAAAAAAATAATAATTTTTTATTTTATTTTTAATGATTACCTTCCTTTTATTAATAATTTAAAATTAATTCATACGTGACAATTCTTTCCTTACAGCCTCAATGTGTCCTTCCTCTATTCATATTCTATCGTCCTCCAAATGCATTGGTTTTTTGACTAATATGTGAGCTTTACCATTATCCTCCCTGTAAATAAATTGAACTTTCCAGCCTTTTCTCATGGATAGGATATTCTTGATGTCTTCTACCAGTAGCCCAAAACATGTCCAATCTTCCTTGCCATTAATAGCTGGAGTGACACTCCTTGCATCTCCTTCATAAATCACCTCTTTGATATCGATATCAAGACATAATTCCATTTCCCTCCGCAGTGCAAAACATTCAGCATTATTGAAAGGACCAATAATAGGTATGTTTGTACATGATGAGAACATAATTTCACCTTTGTTATTCCTTGTTATTAGACCAATTCCCATCTTCTTATTATCATTATTTATTGTAGTATCAAAGTTGACTTTTGTAATGCCTTCAAGTGGTGAATTCCATTTAGTAGTTATTCTATTCTGCAGTTCCTTTGCTTCCACACCCCTTTATCCATCTTTTGTGCCTCCCAAAAGTCTGTTAAATTCACCAAAGCCCTTTGAATTAGAGTAGCAAGATCTTCAAAATTACTTTAAGAAATAAATCTGTTCTTTCAAATCCACAGGCCTCTAAATATAACTACCAGCTCCTCTATTTGCTCCCTCTAGAAACGCTTTTGCAATTTCTCCCATAGATAGGGAAACCATATGTCACAATTCCACTTCTGTAGTAAACTTTTCTTGTTCGCCCAAACATCATTAGCGGTAGGGCATGTCCATTGTACATGTTGGATGGTTTATATTTCCTTGCTGCATATTGGACATATTTCATATTTCACCAAAACTTTCTTGAACAAACTCTGCTTTGTAGGAAGGATGTATTTCAGTGCCATCCATAGAAACTGTTTGGTTGAGCATGTCATATTAAGCTTCCATAGATTCTCCCACATAGCTTTCTTTTCACGAGAGGATGAGGATTCACCTTGCCCTTCTTTTGCCATGCTTACACCCAGATGATAAGCACTTCTACTAGAAAATTTTCCATCTCTTGTGTACCCCCAAATTGCTCTATCCTCAATCATTTTATTGCTTAGAGGAATACTACATATTTTGATAGCTCCATCCCTCTCAAATATGTCATAGATCAATTTGTGATTCCACCAATGCAACTCTTCCATTATAAGTTCACTAACTTTTGAATTCTCATTCAAAATTCTGATAGGAGAATGAACTTTGAATGAATGAGCCTATGAAACCCATTTTTTTTTACCCCAGATGGATATGCTTCTACCATTTCCAACCCTCAACATAGCTCCTGCTTTTAATACATTCGTTAACAGACAATACACTTCTCCATCTATCTGATAGAAAATGACCCAATGTAGCTTCAAAATACGTGTAATTCTTAAGAAACTTTTCCTTATATACCTTGCTCACAAGGGAATCTGGTTCTTGTGCTAGCTTCCATCCTCGCTTGGCAGACATAGTCTTATTATACTGTTGAATATCTCTAAAGCCCAAGCTACTTATGTTTTTTGCTTCACTTAGTTTATACCAATTAGTCCAGTGTAAACCCCTTTCTGCCTTCTGGTTCTTCTGCCAAAATTTATCTAGTAATGTGTTGATTTCCTTACATAATGTTTTTGGTAACAGAAAAACATTCATAGTATACGTGGGCATATATTGAATGACATATTTGATTAATATTTCCTTGCTAGCATAGATATAAAGCTTGATTACCAACTACAAATCTTTTTTCGCATTTTCTCTTTACGTCCCCTAAATGTGTTGTATTTAGCCTTCCCATTATTGGTAAACCCAAATACTTACCATGATCTACACACACCATAGACTCAACAACTTGGATAATCTGACTCTGCACTTGCTCTCTTGTGTTGGTACTGAATTGGATCGACGTCTTGTGCTTGTTCAACACTTGACCTGAGGGAGCTTCATACTCATTAAATATTCTTTGCCAATCAACTTGTGTAGCTCGACTAAAGATAACATAGTCATATGCAAATAGCAGATGAGTGATCTGTGCCGCCCCTCTTGAGGCTATTACCCTTCTTATCCCTCCCTTACTTTCATTTATGCTTAAGAGCATACTTAACCATTCAGCACATAAAATGAACAGATAAGGGGACAGAGGGTCTCTTTGCCTTAATCTCCTACTTGGCTTAAATGACTCCCCAGCTTGGCCATTAATCAAGATTGAGTACGTAACAGTTCTGACACAATCCATAATTAATTTGACCCACCTCTCATTGAATCCCAACTTTCGCATAATTGTTTTAAGGAATTTCCATTGCACCCTATTATATGTCTTAGACATGTCAAGCTTTTAAAGCCAAATTGCCTACTTTGACTTTCTTTCTGCTTATCATGGAATGAAGTATCTCATATGCCACTATCACATTATTACTTATAGACCTTCTTGGTACAAAATCACTTTGATTGCTAGATATTATTTTAGGCAAATCAAATTTGAGCCTATTTACAAGTACTTTAGCAATCAGTTTATACAAAACATTACAAATAGAAATATGCCTATAATCATTAACAGAACATGGATCATTTACAAAGTGAGTGTGCGAGACTTAGGTTATGTTTGAGAAATGAGATAAGAATTTTTTTTTTTTTTTTATTTTGGATGAAAGTTTAAAATATTATATTTTAATATTATTATTATTTTGAGATTTGAAAAGTAAAATTGAGATTTGAAAAAATTGAATTGTTTATTATATTTTGTATGAAAATTTAGAAAAAATGTAATGATGAGATAAGAATTTTGAGTTGCCAAACCTGATCTCTAAGAGTGTAAATATCATTTATCTTTATTAAAAATAATCATTTATACTTTCTCACATAATTTATTTATTTTTTCTAAACAACTATCTAAAATTTATATATTTAAAACTTGTCCAAATAATTACTCGTAAATATTGTTAATTTCATTGGCTTATTGTTGATGATACTCCATTTGTATGTGTTTTTAGGTTTTTTTATTCTTTCAACTTCATCGGATTTATTTATTTATTTTCAATGTTTATCCAAAACCTTGCATATTTTTATTTAAATATTTTCTTTTCATTTAAAAAATACAATATGAAATTCTTTTAGACAAGATAAAAATATTATTAAATATAACTTATAAAAAGAGGGAGTCAACTAGGAAGGTCTTAACATTGTAGGACAATTTTGACATAACAAAAAATAAAAATAGTATTTAAAGTGGAGCCAACAAATTTAGTCCCATAATTTCTTAATCCATTGAATCATTCTCGTAAAATGACACAATAAAAGAGTTTTCTTAAGTACAGTTACTTTTATATATTTTTTACAAACTCTATTAATATGATAGATCAAAATAATTATTTTTTATAAAAAAAATAATACAACTAATCACATTAATGGAGTGTGTAATAAATACGTAAAAGTGATTGTATATAGAGTTTTTGACTATAAAAAAGCTTAAAATCTTTTAAGAAATATGAAGGTTCTTAAAATTCATAATAATAATAATTATTATCATAGATTTATTATTTTCAATCATAATTATTAATTTAACACGCTTTAAATGAATATATACATTTACTAGGTAAAAATAAATACAAGACAACGCCTCAAAAAAAAAAAAAAAAAAAAAACCTTAAAATGTCTCAAAATTAGAACAACATGTGATATGAAAATAGAGTAGAGGAAGAAATATGAAACTGTGCTCCTTCCCGCAGAGAATAATTGCCCCTTAATATCGAAAACGGCAAAACGCGAAGCATCATCAAGCAGGAAGTACGTCGTCGTCGTTCTTTCCCGCATACAGAACAATGGCTCTAATGGGGGAGGAGGGTCGGGGCTACGAACTGGCCAGAAAGCTCGAGGCCTGCGGGGTGTGGCGCTCGTGGCTGGGCGACTCCAAATACGCCGGTTTCTCCGATTTCCTCAACTCGCCTTCCTCATGGAAAGCCTTCATGCGGACCGACGAGTCCAATTCTAGGGCTCATATCCATCTCCAACTCCGGGTTCGAGCGCTCCTCTTCGACAAGGCCAGCATCTCTCTCTTCCTCCGCTCCAATCCGTCGTCTTCTTCGTCTCTAGCGTCTTCTTCTATTGCAGTTTCAAAGCTCAATCCGAGTTGTGAGTCTCCAATTAGATTCTCAGCATGTTTTTTTGGCTGTGGATTCGAGTTGTGGTTTGTAATTGAAGCTGTTGTTGCAGATTTGAGATTGCGCGGTGATGACGTTTACTTCACGTTGGAGAACTCAGCACAAGACGGTGTACAACAGCGGGAAGGTGGTGTTTTGTCCAATACGGCGTCTTCCAAGGTTCGATACCTCAATTTCATCCTCTTTTATCTTTACTTGTTTGCTTTTTTTTTCCCAAATTTTTGGTGCATTGAATTCCACATGAAAATAACGTAGAAAAAAATAGCACTTGAAAATTTGACGAATTTGAAAAATTTATAGTAACTAGTATGGGTTGGGAATGCGAGTTCTATAATGTTAGGGGAATGTAGATGTGACCTTGTGGTTCGTATTTGTTATACGAGTCTTTGCTCCACAGAAGGATGCTACGTGTATTTTGCATGTTATGCTTGATAAGTGGACTAGAAACTATTCCTTCGAAGTGTAGTTTGCGTGCTCCAGAGATGCTTCCTCTTTTTTCCGCATTCCGTTTGGTGAACTTTTCAAGCTACAACAGATATTTAGGGTGGCTACAGGAAATTTGGTTCGCTATCCTAATTTGGCTAGAGCTTTATTTTTCCAATAGGAAAACGCCAATTTCAGTCCTGCCTCAGTTTGCATCACTTCTGAACTTCTGCTAGTCCGAGTGCGCCAAGAGGATTAATTATGCTGCATTTCACAATGGCATACCTTCTCACGTTCCTTGCATGTCGATGCAGTGTTTTTTAATTGAAGATAAGCTTTAGGCTTGACTTGAGTGAGAGATAGTAATATTTAGTATTAGTAATGAGTCATATTTTGATTGTTAATTAGTAATGAGTCATATTATCATTTCACAATGGTGTACCTTCTCACGTTCCTTGCATGTCGATGCAGTGTTTTTTAATTGAAGATAAGCTTTAGGCTTGACTTGAGTGAGAGATAGTAATATTTAATATTAGTAATGAGTCATATTTTGATTATTAATTAGTAATGAGTCATATTATACTGTACTTATTCTGTGAAGAAGATTTACTTATAGACGATATAGCCTCTCTTGTCAAAAAAATTTGCCATAGTTGGTGAACATATCACTTAATTTTGCAGATTCAATCAAGGGTCGGTTTCGGCATTGGATCAAGATATGGTGAATCTGAGATTGACAATCTATCACAGAGATTTAGGAATGAAGAACTGCCTGAAACATGGTATAACCAGTTCATTGAGAAGTATAGAGGTAGCAAACCATATAGGTTGTCATCTGCAAACCATGAATTTGACAAACGTACACCCGAAGGGATGTCTTCTTATTTGAGACTTCTTGAGAAGCATAAGAAAAGGCGTTTGGCATTTATGGAGGATCACTCCATGGGCTATGGAAATTCCATGTTGGAAAATGCATCAAACATGCCTCCGAATTCTGTCTTAAATGGAAGTAACTCAATTGAAGATGATACACCTTTTTTCCCAGAGGTGATGTTTACATTGAACTGTGTACCTGACAGTGCACTCCCCCCTGCAGAGAGAGTGGATGAAAACCGGAAAGTGGAGTTCTATGGAGTTCTTGATACCTTGCCTCAAGTTATGACCAGGAGTCCTGTGGTGATCGAGAGGCTTGGTATGAGGCCCGAGTCCCTTAGTATCGAACAAGGAGGAAGCTTATATCGTGGAAAACTAGGGTCGGAAGGGAACAGGAAATGTCTTGGTCCAGAGCAAGCATCACAAATGTCTCGAAAGGTTATAGCAAACATGTTGACAACTGTGGGGTTTGGTGGTTCCTCGGAAGTTCCAATGGAAGTCTTCTCTCAGTTGCTGAGCTGTCATATATGTAAATTAGGCCGGATATTGAAGGTCCTTGCTGATAGTTACAGAAAGCAGTGTTCAGCTTCTGAACTACTTAAGATGTTCCTTAAAACATTGGGATATAGGTAAGGTTGAAATTCCTTTCAAATTTTGCTATCAGAACATTCTCTTTCATTTTTGCCTTTCATTTTTGCTGAATTTTAATGTTGGTAATACAGACACTAAAGCTGTTCATTAACTTGTGCGTGTGCCCATTCAAATGTGTGTGTACATGTTCGTCTTATACTTTTGGAGTATAAGCCAAGATGTAGCTAAAGCTTTCCATAAGCTTGGCTCAAATCAATATTCACTAAAAACCCATATTAATCTTTCCCTTGTTTAAGTGTAATTTTCCTAAATAGGTGTATTCACATGTATACTTCCAGTGTACCTGAGCTATGCCTATCTTCATATCAATAAAATATCTTATTACTTATGAAAAAAAAGTGTAATTTGTTTCAAATATGCAGGCCTTGTCTTTTACATTTGTAATATGAATGGCAACATGAATTTACTAATGATCTCTATCTCACTCACACACACCAGTAATGTAGGGTCTTTAGCAGAGCTAGTAAAGGATGGCTCCAGGAATTTTGTACAACAACCTCCACAACAACATCAGGGAATCCAGCCGCAATTGCAGTCACAGTACCATAGTTCTCTTCTACTTCCCCAGCAAGTTTGTACACTGACATTCCATTACTCTTAATTTTAGTTGCATGCTACTTCTGTGCGTTGTTTAGTTTTTGAGTTATTTATGAGATTCCAAAATTCAGCTAGTTGGTTCAATTTTTTTTTGATAAGATAAGATTTTATTAATACTCCAAAAGGGTGTTGCATAGTACAGGAAGAATACAAAAAGATCCACTTAACTGGGAAAAAGGGAAGAGTGCTTGACGATCTTTACCGGATTGCTGCCCCTTTTTTTCTTTATCCTAGGGATCCTGGAAAGAAATGGTGCTTTTAAATATTTTTGCACCTGTGCTACCTTCAATGTTTTCTAACACAAGCCATCTGCGTGAACTAAGTTTGGCAGGCTGGATTTAGAGTCAGCTTCGAACTCTCCTGCAGGGTTTAGAGTTTCAGTGCCTTAGTAGATTTTCAGCTTCGAACTTTGTTAAGAACAGTGGGACATAATTAATACGCTGATTTAATTTCAAATTCTGTTGAAACTATAGATGCCTAGACAAATGCATCCGCAGATGCAGCAAATTGTTCATCCCCAGAATCTGGCTTTTCAGCAACAGCAGCAGCAGCAGTTGGATAGACTGCGAAGACGCCAACCATCCACTCCTCGCCCTGTTATGGATATGGAGAAAGACAAACCAATGGTTCAAGTTAAGATTGAAAACCCAGCAGAATTACCATTAGATGGTAATACCTTCAACTCTATCAGTGCCAGGCATGCCCAGATACAGTTCCGGCCACAACAAATTGCTGCAATGCCAAATCTCCATGCTCAACCAGGCAGTCAACTTAGACAGATCCCTTCCCTTCAAATGCCCCAAATCCAGACTCAGTAAGAAAAACTCTAAAGGAGACTGTTTTCCACTGATGGCCTTCAGTACAGGAGATTCTTGGTTGAATTTCTGTGAATTTCTGTGAATTTCTTGTTTGCTTGCAGGAACATGGGCATTGTTAGAACCCCACCAGTGAAGGTGGAGGGATTTCAGGAATTGATGGGTGGGGATGCTACATCAAAGCATGATACAGAAGAAAATAGGCTGATGTCCCCCTTGAGCAAATAGCTCGGCAGGTATTTGGTCATTTACCATCCACACGGGTGGGCTGTTCTGACTTTCTACTTTTTCTCCAATAGTTTGCTCTCCAATGTTGTTAGAAGATGTTTTTTTGTTTCTACTGTAAATTTTGATGACATGAATGGATCTTGTTATATTGTAGCAGTGGTTGTGTTAAATCCACACATTTTGTCTTCTGTGGCTATCCTGTCTCTGTTCCTTCAATGTCAAGTGGCCCAAGTCATGTAGAGGTACGCTTTGATGCCCCGACGGAAAAACACTTCAATTTGGTTGTGTGACCAACCCTAAGTGATAGCCATTCTACAACAACTAGCCTTTGGTCACGTGACCCAATTGCTCTAGGTGTTCAAGCTCATTGCCAAATAGGGTCACCGAGTCTCCTTTCATATCCACGCATCTAAACATAATTTACCTTCCTAAACTTCTCCAAAATCAAATCCTTCAAAAGAATTTTCGACAGAGTTCACCATAGACTTCCCTCACTGCAAACCAGACCCCGGATCTTAAGCAACCCCTAAGAAACCCCACGATTCATGATGGAATTACATGAAGCCCTGGCTTTGGTTTTCTTGAAACAGTCACTCGGTACTGAAATTATGTAAGACTTTGCTCCTTAATGGTGGCCACTTATGGTTGCTAAGCTTCAAGCTTCATGATTGCACGCGAAAACAACCTAACTTATGTCTTGGGTCCGCCCTTTACAGGCTGTAATTATCACTCGCAACTAATTCAATTTGTCTCCCTTGTGTGATACCCTATATAATAAGGATAAGGGTAGGTGGTATATGGGATCTTACATTATTTGGAAAGAAGTTTTTGCTCTTTATAAGGTTCTAATGGAGCTTCAATAGTATCATTGACTAGTCATTTTGGATTGTAAGTCATGTGATTTGGACCTTTCATTGAGGTGTTACATCTTGATCATCAAGATTGGGTAATTAATGAGATTTCACCTGCCATTCACAAAGTCTCGAAGCTTGTACATGGAGTTTTCGGGCGTTGTTTTACCTATTTTACCTATTTGCCCAAACATGAGTTTGAAAGGCTGTAAGTTAATAAGAAGAATATGAGTTTCCGTGGTCCGGGTAGTACGGCCGAAGATAAGGCGAAGATTGAGGAAGGGGCCTATTGTAGTTCTCACTGAAATATCCGTCCAGTCTTCACTGCACGAGTTATGAGCCAACTTTCTTCCATTTTTCCTTGGCAAAAGTTTATTTCGTTGTAGAGATTTGTGAGACTCTTTATTCTAAGATTTAATGTAATTATAAAATAATAAATAATAAGAACATTTACGGTTTTTATTCACATCAGGGGTGAGCACCGACAAAGTCTGAATTAGATTCTTCTAAATCCGACTCTGACTCCACCTTTGTCAGAGTTCAAATCTGACTTCCGACTTTGACTTTGATTTTGACTTGTATAGGTTTTGATCCGACTTTGACTTGGACTTGTAGGAGAGAAGTCATACTTTGGTTTTTTTTTTTTTTTAAGTTTCATATTTACCCTATTTCTTTTTTAAAAAATTGTGGGCTTCAAATATTAGTTTTTCTAAAAATTAAAAACTAAAACTAAATTATTAATTGCTAATTTACTTCTATACTAATTATCTAACTTATTTTTATGTTAGACTTATACTATAGAGTTTAATTATATCTTTCATACTATTACATAATTATTTTTAGTGTCCAATTACATGTTATTATATTATACTAGTGTTTCTTCCAATATACATATATATATATATATATATATGTATATATATATATATATATTATACTAGTGTTTTAACTTATTTATAATTTATTTCTACATGACTTATTTTTAGTATCTAATTACATATTATGATACTTTAGTAAATTAGTATTTTTGTGTTATTAACTTTTTTTATTGGTTTTTTTGTGTTATTAACTTATTATATTAGACTTATTAGTTATTTCTATATTAATGACTAATTTATTTCTATACAAGACTTACACTATATTGTCTATTTATATGTTATTATACTAACGTCTTAACATATTCATATATTAAACTTTCTAGTATATAATTACATTTTATTATATTTTAGTAAACTAGTATTTTGTGTTGTTAACTTATTATACTAGGCTTATAGCAATATTAGTGTCTAACTTATTTCTATTCTTGATTATGTACGGTTGCAATACTATGATGTTTACATATACTAAACTATTATTAATTTATTTATATTATAGTATAAGCATATTATTTTATAATAATTAGCTCATATTAATACTATTGAATTTAACTATATAAATATACTAGAATATATGATAAATATGTAAATAAATATATATTTTATAACATATGCACAATATCGGAGTATGATTCAAAGTGCAAAATCAGAGTCGAATCAAATCAGAATCAGTTTAGCAACACCTTTGACTCCAACTTTGGCTAAAAAAAAAAAAAAAAAAAAAATCTGACTTCGGCTCATTTCATTTTTATTTTAAAAAGAAAAAAGAAAAAAGAAAAAAGAAAGAGTGGGGTCTCATAAAACCCCCAAAATAAGAAATGTGGATATTAATCTTAAATATAATGAAATTGATGGATTTATTATAAACTATCTTGAATTGTATGATCACATTTAGCTAGTCGTTAAAAGTATAGTGCTAGTCGTCGTCAAATGCATAGTGCTAAACGTCAAATGCATAATGCTAGTCGTCAAAAGCATAGTCTCATTTGTACTCCTATATATATCGCTGTATCATTTAAGGAATTCATAAGTTTCATAACACGTTATAATCCTCTCTCTCGTTCTCTCTGTCTAAAGGCTCTCTCTTTTCAATGATTTCATAACACGTTATCAGCACGATGTGAAAGACAGGTGGGTGGGCTGCAAGTGGGGCCCTTAAGGTATGTGTCGAGTGAGATCACAAGCATGGAATTATATATCGTGATTTTTTTTTCGATCACACTAATTTTCATAATACACGAAGGTCCTAATGACACTGAAGATAGTAGTATCTTATTTCAAGTAAGTTTTTCAATATATTATTTGAAATCTCTAAGATACAAGTTTTATTTATTCTTTTATACTTGTTATAAATTATTGATGATATGATTTATCTGAGAATGGAAATGGAGCATCCCTGAAGGATCGCCCTAAATCAATAATAGCTTTTGAGTATCTCATAGTTTAAATGAGTGATACGTGTACCAAAAGTTCATTATAATTTATGCACCTGAAGTTGCATAATTGAAATTGTGGAAAGAATTTATATTTGAATGAACGTCTCGAATGTGCTCCTGAAGTAGCAATATCGAGTATGCTCCTGAAGTAGCAATATGAAATGCAAACGTTCACAATATATTCTAAATTTATATCTGGTTTTTCAGTGATTGAGCAAAATAATAAGCTTTTGATAAGAATCATTAGTCACGTTTTACTAAATATACATCATTCCCTGAAGTGAATGATAATAAATTTATATCATTCTATTCCCTGAAGTGAAAAGAATGATGCGTTTTATTCAAAAAAACTAAGAGATTAGATGTGATATGATTTCGGGTCAGAAGCTCGTATTGGAAAAGCTATAAACTTTCTCTTTGAGATGATATTATACAATTATTGAATCAAATATTATGATGCATCAAAAAGTGATATGATTCAAAATATTTGTATCTTTTCATGGTTATCTTGATCATCCAAAATCAATTACGATAAGTCGAATGATTTTTATATGGACGTCCATAAAAGAACTAGAAGATTCTTTTACTATAAAGTCTTACCACCAGAAGTGGAAAGAATGGGTTTTCTAGAAGCAAATAAGATGAAATAATTCGACGTTATCTTGATTATTATATGTGAACTAGAAGTTCAGATGATAATTAAATTTTGGATGCAATAAGATAAAAATGTCTCATATTCTAGCTGCTAAAATCCCAGCGAGGATTGAAGTCCTTGTAGGACAATTAAGAAATTCAGCAGTCTAAAGACATGTCTAAAAGCATGTGAGACCTATTGATACAAAAGATACTGCATCTCAAAAGAGAAATGCACAAATAATTGGTGCTTCTAAAGAGACCATACTTACAGAATAAACAATAAAGTCCATCCAAATTTTCTGTATAAAATTCTCCTATCTCCTTAAGAGTGCCTCCTGAAGAGGTTTTTCATGAAAATATCTTCCCTTAAAGAGGGACATGTATATGAAAATAACGAGATTTCGATACATTTCATGAATATTAGAGAAATTATGGATAGAAATAAAATCGTTGTCGACAACGTATTTCCATATGAGATGGCAATTGACATTACCAAAAGTAATGATGAAAGTGAATAAAAAACCATTGAAAAATACGACATAAAATATTGGCCAAATTTGAAAGAAACAATTCATGCAGAATTGATTCACTAGTAAAATATGATGCATCGGGACTTATAGTCCAAACACCTAAAGAGGTGATGCTTGTTGAATGTCAGTGGGTATTTATAGAAAGGAAATAAAAATGTGATATATAAATCATGAGTCAGTTTCTCAATTCCTGCAGAATTGATATCACTAAGTAAAATGTGATAAATATGGACGTGAAGTCCAAACACCTAAAGAGGTGATTTTTGTTAAATATCAGTAGATATTTATATACATGATATAAAAAGCTTGAAACTTTTAATATGAAAATGTGATATAGAAATCACAAGTTAGTTTTTTGAAGAAATAATATTGATATTCTTTTAAAGTAGTTGAAATCATATTGAGATTTTTATTAGCTTGAAAGTTATCGAGAGTTTGGATATGCATAATTAACTGCATATTTATATGGATCATTGGATCATGATATATATATGAAAATCCCTGAAGGATAGAAAATGTCTGAAACTTCTAATATGAATATATCTAAAAATATGTATTCTATCAAGTTTCAAAGATTCTTATATGATTTAAAGCAATTCAAACGCAAATGGAAACAAGCTATTATTGCAGTTTATATATATGATTTAAATGTCATTGAGGCTCCAGAAGAGCTCATGAAAACTACACATATTTGAAATATAGATCTGAAACCCTTGCGGCTTCAAGGAGAAGATGGATGATGTTATTAGTCATGAAATACCATCTTTTAATACAATTAGTATTTCAGATTCATATTATGGGTTTGATATGAAGTATTATTAAAGAAGAAATAAAAAGAAGCACATAAAACATTTACGAGAAGATAGAAACACAAATATGAATATTTGTGAAATATTATTTTATTATCTTGAAGCAAAAATTACAGAAATTTGAGGCACTTTGCTTCATTCTTCAAACGCTCTTGTTCTTCAAGAATCTGCATGGCATCCCTATCTAAATGTGTAGGCAATCGAAAAGAAGATTTAAGCAAAGATTTTAAATTCTTATTCTCTTGCTTTATTGCTCCTATTTTCATATTGGACTCCAGAAGAAATCGCTGAAAGATAGCAATATTCTCGTGGAGTTTGTCAACTCCACAAGTTCTAGATTGCAGTCGCTGAGAAAATGCGACAATGGATGATGAGTATCGGGTACCGAGACTCACAAACTCATAGATAGTTTCATTATCTGACCTATGAGTTAGATCATTATATTGCATGATAGCACCTGTGGTAGAAGCAGGAACAGCTGATGAACGAGGTGCAGAATACCTCATATATTGACCCTGAAAATATTGCTGAGCCATTGCAGAAAGAGATTGTAGGATAAGAATGCAGAAAGAGATTGCAGAGTAAAAATGCAGCATGATTACAGAAAAGTGAAGAAGATGAGATGTGAATGAAGATGAGCTGAATATCTCTTTTATATAGAGAAAATTATGATACAGCATCTCTCTTGAAGCAAGAGAAAAGAGATGAAATATAGCTTCATAGCTCTGCGGCGCCTGACAGCACGCCTGACACCTACAGAAGAGTTGAAAATCTGCGGTGCTTGTCTGATCTAGAAAGGCTGGCCACCGTTTTTATTGAAAAATGAGGTTAGCGGTTTAATGTTGATTAATTCTCCACTAACTGTGTTATTTACAAGAACTCCAGAAGAGCACAACTCCAGAAGAGTAGTGATGAGCAGAAAGATCCAGTTGTGATTATTTTATCAACATGGTTAAGTCCACAATTGGTTGGATATGCAGATGCATGTTATCTTTCAGATCCACACAGAGGTAGATCTCAAACTGGATATGTATTTACTTATGAAAATTCTGCTATATCATGAAGATCTGTCAAACAAACACTATCTGCTACCTCTTCAAATCACTCAGAGATCATTGCAATTCATGAGACAAGTCGAGAATGCATTTGGCTAAGATCAATGATCCAACATATTCAAGAAAAGTGTGGTCTTCCAGTGATTAGTGATAGTCCAACAACTTTATGCGAAGATAATGCTGCTTTTATTACTCAAATTAGAGGAGGATACATCAAAGGTGATAGAACCAAACATATTTCACCTAAATTCTTTTATACTCATGAACTTCAGGAGAAAGGTGAAATTAACGTCAAGCAGATACGATCAAGTGATAATCTGACAGATTTATTCACAAAAGCATTACCAACTGCAACATTTAAGAAAATTGTGCAAAACATTAGAATGCGGAGGTTTGAAGACCTGTTATCATGCACTTTTCAGGAAAAGTAATGTCTTGAAGACTTGTGCTGATTGTACTCTTTTTCCTTCGCTAAGGTTTTATCCCACTGGGTTTCCCTTTGCAAGGTTTTAATGAGGTAATCCTAAAGCACTTGGCGGTTTACATGAATACTGTACTCTTTTTTCTTCGCCATTGATTTTTTCCTACAGGGTTTTTCCTTAACAAGGTTTTAACGAAGCATATTCTTTAAATATGGTCATCCAAAGGGGAAGTGTTATAAACTATCTTGAATTGTATGATCATATTTAGTTAGTTGTCAAATGCATAGTATTAATCGTCAAATGCATAGTACTAATCGTCAAAAGTATAGTCTCATTTGTACTCTTATATATATAGCAGGAATTCATAAATTTCATAACATGTTATAATCCTCTCTCTCGTTCTCAATGATTTTATAATAGGATTAGGTTTATATATCTATTAATTATAAAATAATTGATAGAAAATCTGATTGTAAGTCAAGAAAATGGCTAAAGTGAAGATTTTTTCAATAAATCCAAATCTGATGGAACCTAACCCACCATTTTTTGTCGCTAATAATTATATGTAATATTACGTCACGTGTCCCATCTGCCATCTCTTTTTCTTTTCGACTTATTAGCGTATGCGCGCCAACGTCCTAATCCGAGCTGCACCCACAATCTCAATATTCGAATAAAATATATGAACTAATTGCAGGTATTCCGAAAACACCGGTCGGACATGCATTCATGTTTTCATCATATGAGGAAGTGTCAAATTTGAAAAACATTGACTGTAAATTAAATTCATAATCACCAATATTTGAATAAAATATTCATTTATGAGCTTTACTATTTATAATCTCTACAGCATTTATTTTTATTTTTGTAATTTTTCTTTTTTTTAATCTTCGTAAATTAATTGAGCTCTTATATTCATCATTCTTGTATATATTACACATTTAATTAGATTAAGAAAATAAAAAATCATGAATAGTATATTGTGTGAGAATTATGAGAAGAATTTTTCATTCTCAAATATTTTATTTTCAAACATTTATTTAAAAATAAAATACTTTTCAATTTTAAATTTTTATTTAATCAATACAACTTTTCGAGACTCTAAAAAAAAAAAACTAATTTTTTAAATTTCAAAACAAAAAATTATATTAAAAAAATTATATTCAAACAATTTTTTTCAACTATTTCTTTTTAAAATTTTTAAATTTAATAAAATATTTTAATACAAATTATTTCAATACTATTAATATATCTATTAAAATATTCTAAATATTCGAACTGCCCCCAACAAAAAGTAGACTTTGTTTTAAGGAAAAATCTACTTTGCCGTCCGGACGGTACCGCTCAAGTCTACCGTTCGGAAAAAAATAATTTTTTTTTTACTTAGTGATTAAGAAAGAGATTTTAAGTGTATTGATGTATTTTTTTTATTTAATAATTAAAAAAATAATTAAAAAATTATGAAAAAAAGTTAAAAAAAAAAAACTTTTACACTGGACGGTAAGCCCAGCGGTCAAGGTGGGGTGGCAGAGTAGCCCCACCCTTGTTTTAAATGTTATTCTAACGACAGCACTGTTTTTGAGTGGTTCCAAGGTAAGTGATCCTGTCACTTGAATTTTACCAATGAATTATTAGGAGTAAATTAGGGGTGCAGTTCCATGAGTTTGCTCTTCAAATTTACCGCGGATACAAATAAAAATATTTTTAAATATCTTTAAATATTTATTAAAAATAAAAAAGACAACTTCAGTAATTATGACTTCTTTTAATTAATTAAAAAAATAAAAAATAAAATACAATACCCGAACTGTAACTTTAATGGAACAAACTGATCATGAAATCAAATATCATTTTCCTTAGACTTAATCTTTAATACTCTTTCCTATTTTTTCAATATAAATACACAAAACTTATTACTCTAATACTGATAAAAAATATTGACGACTATGCGGTATAAGATTTTCTGGTGGCGGATTATTCCCGTGGTTTCCAAAAAATGTGATGACGATTACATAAACAATTAAGATATATTCACCACCGTCAAATCATTTTGGACTGTATTTAAAGGGAGATTGATAAGATAATGGACTCAGAGAATACCACAAAAATGGACGCCATGGCTGATAATCTGCCTAAGAAGCTTCACATAGCCATGTTCCCATGGCTTGCCTTCGGTCACATAATCCCGTTCTTAGAGCTCAGCAAGCACATAGCTCGAAAGGGTCATCATATTTCATTCATTTCTACTCCTAGAAACATTGAACGCCTCCCAAAGATCCCTCTAGATCTAGTATCTTTCATAACTTTTGTGAAGTTGCCCTTGCCCCATGTACAGAACCTCCCAGAAAACGCAGAGGCCACCATGGACGTACCACATCACATAATTCCATATCTTAAAATAGCTTACGATAATCTCCAGGAACCTTTATCTCGTTTCTTAGAAGCCTCCACTCCCGATTGGATTGTATGTGACTTTGCCCCCCATTGGTTACCACCAATTGCTCTTAAGCTATGCATCTCACGGGCGTTCTTCAGTGTTTTCAGTGCATCATGTATAGGTTTCCTTGGACCACCAGCAGAGTCGAGTGTGATGGAAGATGCTATATATCCAAAGGGGACGAGGATGGAGCCAGAGCGTTTAACTGTAACTCCCAAATGGGTTCCCTTTCCAACAAAAGTTGCGTTTCCGCTCTTTATGGCAAAGAAAATGGCGCTTGGCTTATATGAAGCAAATGCTTCTGGTATTTCCGATTGGTTTCGTCAGAGTAAAGTGGTGTTAGGCACCGAAGTCATGGCTGTTAAATCTTGCATGGAGGTCGAAGGTGAGTGGTTGAAACTTATCGGAAAACTTTATAATTTACCTATAATTCCAGTGGGCTTATTGCCACCGTCGGCGGAAGATCAAGGCGGACATGACGAACACAAGGATAGCACTTGGGGAAGCATTGTTGAGTGGTTAGACAAGCAAGAGAAAGGGTCAGTGGTTTACGTTGCATTTGGAAGTGAGACCAAACCAAGTCAAGAAGACTTCAAGGAGTTGGCTCTTGGGCTAGATCAATCGGGTTTGCCTTTCTTTCTTGTTCTAAGAAAGCACAATAGCCAAGAAAATGGAGAAGACTTGGATGATCAGAATATTCCTGAAGGATTTGAGGAACGAACCAGAGATCGTGGGGTTCTTTGGAAGGGTTGGGCCCCTCAAGTCAAGATATTAGGTCACGAGTCAGTTGGGGGTTACTTTACACACTGTGGTTGGAGTTCAGTCACAGAGGCATTCCAGTTTGGACGTCCACTTATTATGTTGCCCATTTTTGGGGACCAAGTACTGAATGCTAAGCTTTTAGAGGAGATGCAGACAGGAGCAGAGGTACCCAGAAATGAGCAAGACGGGTCGTTTAGCAGGGAGTCTGTGGCCAAAACGCTAAGGTTGGTGATGAAGGATGCACAGGGACAGATTTACAGGGATAAAGCTAAGGAGATGATGACAAGTTTTGGAGACAAGCAACTCCAGTACCGATATGTAGACAAATTCGTTGAGTTTCTTGAGAAACATGGACAGGCTTGTGGTGATCGCTAATACCAAGGGTGGTTAGAAAGCGAGTAAAGTACAGTAAAATTTGCCTCAAAGTTACTTAATTGAGGAGTAATTTAAGTTGAGATTTGCTACATATAAATATAGTTGTGCACTAATCTATATATTAATACTGATTTATTCATACTTAAAATTTAAATTAACATTTTTTTCAATAAAATCTACTTTTTAACTAATCACATTATATTGATATACAAATTAATACATAATTATACTTCCAATTATATTTTTCCATTTAAGTTTGCATGAACTTTTTCCCTTATTGGAAAAAGCTAAACGTAGTCCATTTCGTGCACCCCTCTATATGGCTGCCGGGTTTAATGAAACGGTGCGCACGGAATGAACTAAACGAAGATAAAAAATTAAAAATCCATTCCTCCCAAACGTTGGAAACGGTGCGTACCGAAATGATCTCATCTTCTCCACGCTGTGCAAAATCGATTTGAAGCCCTTCTTCTTCGCAGCTCCTCTTCTCTTTTGTATAGCAGTCAACAAGAACTAATAACATTCCTATTGTGCTCATAATTCTCCAAACGGGTCCCTCTTTTTACTCCTCAATGATCCTCTAGCTAACAACACACGATTCCACTTAGTAAATTTCAATCTACATGGACCCCAGCCGGAGAAGATCCTTACCACCAAGATATAACTTTTTTTTTTCTTTTTTTCTTTTTTTTCCCTGAACCAACCCTTCCTGATAATAATGGCACATATAATAATGACCAATGAAAATAATAACTGAAGACAATTTTGTGGAGATGAAGTCGAATTTGGGTAATCGAAGGAGGATATGTATCTTGAGTTCGACAGTGCGTGGGATTAATGGGCGAGCCTAGCATTGTGCAAGAAAGCAGCAGACCAAGGAATGGAAGCAATGCAGGCGAAAATCCCCATCCCGGTGACCAAAGAAATCCCAGCAACCAACAAGTCTATTATAGGTTGCAAAATAAAACCCACCATCTTCCCTAATTTTTGCGTTTTCAGTTATTGATTTAGATCTGGAAAGACTTTGGATAGGGTATTTTGATGCAAGGGTTCCAAATCCAAAGTACTCCGTGGAAAGGACAAGGATCAGTCACGGCTAATTTATAAGGCTAGAGAGTTGAAAGGAACGAGAGAACATGTTTTGGGAATTGAAAAGTTTTTCATTTTTGGCATGAACGAAGGGCGCCATGTATCACGAATGATTCACCCTTCAAGATTTTGCAAAGGAAAAAGCTAATGATTTTTCAACTGACAATGGATGGCGAGGAGTGACAACGGGGGAAACCAACGATTTTTCGATTGAGAACGTGACTGCGAAACCCAGATCCGAGGTCGATGCCGGTGGTGAGATACACAGAAATGGAGAAAGCTGAAGCTCTTCCTTTTTGGCGGGACCTCGTCAAAACATATCTGGTATGCTTCATGAGCCGTGGGGGAAAGCAACCCAGATATTCTCTTCGCAGCGGTGCACAACCCAGACGTTGATTTCCTTTCAGTGCTTTTGGTTTTTTGTTTTCTTTTTTAAAAAAATTACCTGCTACGTCAGCAGGGATGCACGAGGTGTGCGCGAAAAATTTTACTACATATAAGTATAATTACGCACTAATTTATGTATTAATATTGATTTATTCATACTTAAAATTTAAATTAACACTATTTTCAATAAAATCTAATTTTTAACCAATTACATCACATTAGTGCACAGATTAGTGCACAATTATGCTTGCAACTATATTTTTCTGTGCGCGAAATGGTCTCCATGTAGCAGAACTGTTAAAATAAAGAAGCTAATGCAGTGCTCGTTATACAAATGCAGTGTTCACATATAGCCATATCAGTCTCCATAAGTAAGTCACAGTAGCATCCATGGATCACAATGGTATTGTTTGCAATAAAAGAAGAAAAGACAGATAGAAAATGAAACACCCTTTTAAAATAACAAATTTAGTATTTTACAAAGAAAAGATGTTTGACAGATCTATATGCCATTTGAAAATGTTGTAATTATTTTCCTGAACCATTATAAAAGGGTAACAATCTAATGAAAAAGAAAACAAAAGAGAAAATTGCAAATAACTATAGTTTCTAACATACTAGACCAGTCATTAATTACATCCTAATCAATATATTTATAGATATATATAGACTGATCATATATATTTCTAAACCAAAATAACTAAGATGCTGCTGCCATGTTCAATGGTCCCCATGGGAGCTTCATCACAGAGGAGCATCGGTATGCTTTCTCTCTATTGGACACAAAATTTTCCCATTAGTTTAGCTACAGTTTTCTACTAGCATCAAAATGCAGTAACTTTATATGAAAGGCAGAGAGGTGAGGGTTGTGGTATATGTATATAGAATGGAGACTATACAGTAGAAAATTAATTAAGTCAAGTCACCTAAATTAGGTATGTTTTCTAAACATTGCACCCACCAGCCTTCAGGCAGGATAATGCTGCAAATTTTATCATACATGTTGACTTGGGCCAATGCACCAAGACATCTCACCTGAATGTTTTAAATTAACCTAGACCCCACTTTCAATTCAAACTACTACAAGTAATCCTTGCAAGAAAAGGATAGAAAACTCTGTATCATTTAATTTAGGGTATAAGAAACTCACTGCAGTGTCTGTCTCCCGTTTGTCTCTAGCTCCCCTATCACACAATTAGTCTCTCCTCACAAAGTCACAAAACATTTTTCCTACGTTGAATATGTAACATAAAATAGATGAGAAATTTCTAAAATGTAATAAAATATCCCACGTAAGGGCCAAGTTTAGATTTTCATGCCTAGGCACATTCACATTGGAATAAGCAAACTTTTAAGCATCTTAGTTTAACAGAATATACAATCAGCAGAACCAATTTTTCAAGCTAAGGCTATTCTAAACCTAACTTCATATTGGATAATTAGTAATCTAATTAGGGATTTTGATTTCAAGCAAAAATTATGCCAATCAAAGGACACACAGGTTCAAATTATCACCCAATAAATATTTATAAAATACCCACATCAACCAGTAGCCAAAATGCAGATATAAAAAAAAAATGGTGCAAAAAAGGAGATGCTTTTAGATTCAAACAACTATCAATAGTCTACAAACAAAAAGCTCCAATTTTTGTAAAGAAACGGGCGCGGATGAAGGGGGAGAGAGAGACAAAATTGTTGCAGAGATACCTGTGGTGACATTGGGTATGTAAATACCCAAGTGTCTCGCTCGTAAATGTTTGGCTTCCAATACAAAAAATATATCGATTAGAAAATCACTCCGATAGGAACGAAGGAGGAACAGAGCTCGTATGGGGAGGGAACGATGACCGTAGCTTCCACGGAGGGCAAATGAAGTGGAGGAGAATCTAGGGTTCGGGACGTAGTCGACAATGGAGGTAGATTTCACGTCGTGTGTATCAAGTTCGTTACCTAGGCATTGAAGGTAGGAAAAATGGCTTTGAACGTCGAAATGGAGAAAGAGCTCAGTAACATAGTGGGGTATGATTTCGGGGGGAAAATCTAAAAGTATGTGTAAGTTGGCACCGAGATGCATTAGCAATGATAGTACCCCGCTGTAATAAATTTTTTCTTATTGCAACGCATAGTTTCGCCTTAATAAAGAAAAAAAAATGCTGCAAAAATAAAGTTAAGTGACCGCCTACATTAAAGTAACCTATTACAACAAAAGCTTGCAAGGAGTTATAAAACGTTGAAAAAGGTAATCAATTGTAGTGATTTTAATTGCAACAAAATAAAAATCACTGCAAAAAGCCAGATTCCTTGTAGTGCAAAATTTAGCCGGGCCACTCTAATACCATGTTCAGAAAGTTTCTTTTTTAGATTTTCAGCCTAGAAGAAGGAAAAATTATAGTTTGCATGTGTTTCTCTTATAATCAATAGGTTTTCTTTAATAAAAAATGTAAAATGGGTTGAAATTAAATAGAAAGATAAATAATATCTACAAGATGCGCGCTTTGTAAACCAGTGAACAAAGAAAATGATAAATATTATGTAGAAAGAGATAACCTAGTATTGAAGCGTCAAATGCTTTTTTAAAATAGAGCTTGTACATGCAAAATTTTGATTAAGATTAGGTGACTAAGTTAATAAGTTTAGATAGAATTAGGTGACTAAAATGATAGAGTTTATCCTATCATTAAGTTTGTAATTTTGAATGAATGTAAATGATTTATTGACTTTATCTATAATGATATTAAGTTTATCTAGGAGGTATTAGCGGTTGTTCAGATAAGTCATAAGTGTGAAAATCGAGTCCCAAGGAATATGCTCTTATCCAGAAAAGAAGTTGCTTTGGGTTTAGTTTGTGCAGAGAGAATTTATCGCAGTTGTCATCATTTCATTAGGAGACGTCTTCACGACAAATTCGATTCGTCAGCATAGTCCTACTGCAACTTCTTCCAGATTTTATATTTAAAGGGATTGGTTTGATAACTCGTGGAAAAGATTTTGGTCAGGAATTATAGAAGAGGATATTCTAAGTGCTTGAGTACTGCTTGTGAATTTTCTAGTTATTTTCATCTCTTCGAGTGTGATTGTGCTCCATGTTGAAAATTGATTGGTAGTGATTTAGCCACTGGAGTTTCAGTAAAGAAGTCAATATTTAAAAATTGTTAGAAATTTTGGCTGTTATTGTGGCAGAGGCAAATGGTTTGTTTGTCGGGTCAAGTAAGGGGTTCAACTATCAAATGTTTTGTAATTGAGATTTGTCTGTAATTAATTTTCAAATAATAAAATCGACTTTTCTAGGTTTGGCTGCCTCGTAGGGTTTTATCTTTAAAGAATTTTTAAAGGATTTTCCTTCGTTACCAATCGTTGTGTCATGCAAATTTGATTATTTATTTTATATGGTTGATTTATTAAATAATTGAGATCTAACCAATTTGTTCAAGTGAATTGGTAAATGTTTGTATTACGTTATAAGGACATTTGGGTAATTTCAATTGGCATAAGAGAATATTCAGATGGAGATGATGGAAGCTTAATTAGTGGCTCGATTGAAGGCTAATTACAAGTATGGAGATATAGACCAAGATGAAAAAGTGTCAACTATCTTGACTCTAGTCTTTAATCCAACCATTCTTTAATTCGCTCCTTAATTCTAGCTTGTATACTTTCCATTTCAATGTAGTACAATCTTTTCAATTACTTTTGTAATCCTATCAATTGTGGGTGCACTTGTCTATATATACAATGCTGTAATGTATTGAATTAGTTAGTAAATACTATATATTTTTTCCTCTAGTTTATATTTTTTACATGGTATCAGAGGCCCTCAAGGGCTAACACCTACTTTCCATCTATTCGTTTGGCTTGTCACTATGTAAAACTCTGGTCAGTACTCTTCCTCCTCCACTCTATCTCTCCCATGTATCACTCACTTCATTTCTATCAAACTTGACAACAACAACTATCTCAACTGGGTATCACAGTTTCTGCTTGTGCTAAGCAGCCATGATCTCATGGGGATAATTGATGACATTGAACCATGTCTACTAAATTCCTCTCTGATGACTCATGAAATTTACAAACTGAGATCAATCCCAACTTTTTGTTGTGGCGAAAGAAGGATCAATACCTTCCTAGTTGGTTTAATATCACTTTATCTAACAGTGTGTTATCATTTGTCTATGGCCTACACACTTCTAGGCAAGTGTGGAATTGGTTGGCCACTAGGTTTGCCTCACAATCTAGATCCAGAGTGACCTACCTAAAGAGGCAACTTCAATCCTTGAGTCAGGTATCACAAACCTGCACTCAATAATTAGGTCAAGCTAAACTTCTAGCTGATCAACTCACTGCAGCAGGAAATACTGTAGAAAATGCGATCCAAATTTCACAGGTTTTATAAACTCTTTCAATTTTGCTACTTGAGAGTCAGTCATGTCTTTTGAAGATTTTCAAGTTTAACTATTAAATCATGAAATTCTCCTTGGAAATCAGCACTCTCAACAGAGCAATGAATATGGTAATTTTACCCTTTACACTCATAAGTCCAAATCCTCTAATTACAAAGAAAGGAACTCTGGACAGCCTAGGTAGAATTTACAATATAAGAAACCAGAAACCCAAAAATGAAAATAATCACAGAGTTTCTTGTCAAATTTGTGGGAAGATGGGACACCAAGCATTGGAATGCTACAATAGAATAAACTACTCCTACCAAGAAGCATCCTCCTGCTCAACTAGCTGCAATGGTTGCTTGAATGAACTTTGCAGAATATGAAGAACGACCTTGGTTTGCTGACAGTGGTGCAAACAATCATATCACTGCAAACCTGAATAATCTTACATTCAATAACCTTTCAAGGGAGATGAAGAAGTGGTTGTAGGAAATGGTGCAGGTTTACCTATTCTAAACATAGGCTCCTCTACTTTGTTTCATTCTCAAAATTCTTTCAAGTTTTAAAATGTTTTTCACTGCCCTAACGTTGCTGCAAACTTGCTTTCCATTCAAAGAATTTGTGTTGATAGCATTTGTTGGCTTAAACTAACTGACACTCATTTATTTGGAAAGGAAAATCCAATAGGGAAGACACTTATGCAAGGATAAAGTAGAGATGACCTATATCCAATAAAACTTTCCAAGTCAAATATTGTCAAGACCTACACTAGCTTTCATGGAATCTCAGCCAATGCCACTTTTTGGCATTGTAGATTAGGGCATCCAGCACCTCTTGTATTAGACAAAATTAGAAAATATGCTCATCTTCCTGTACTTAAGGCCACTGAATTTGTAGCAATGTATGAGGCCTGTCAGTTAGCTAAGGCAAAACCTCTTCATTTTTCTGCTTCTGTCAATGTAACCACTGAACCTTTGAAAATAATACACTCTAATTTGTGGACCTCTCCTACTCTTTCTACTGTTAGTTTTAAGTACCATGTTGTCTTCATTGACAATTTCTCTATGTTCACTTGGATTTACCCTCTTAAAACAAAATCTGAAACATTTGTTTGTTTTGTCAAATTCAAATATCTGGCAGAAAATTTGCTCAACAAGAAAATCAAGGCTTTTCAATTTGATGGTAGAGGTGAATTTCTCTCCACCAAGTTCAAAGAATTTCTCCTTGCAAATGGCATAAGCCATCGTATTTCTTGTCCCTACACTGCCAAGCAAAATGGCCTTGTTGAGAGGAAACACAGGCACATAGTTGAGATGGGCTTTGCTCTTTTAGCACAGTCCAAACTCCTAACTACTTATTGGGTAGATGCCTTTAACACGTCTGTTTATCTTATAAACAGACTCCCTACTCCTATACTAAGCAGTACTTGTCCTTACATCAAGCTTCTCAATAAGGCATCTAACTGCTCTATTCTCAAAGTCTTTGGGTGCACTTGCTATCCACTCCTCAAACAATACATCACTCACAAACTCATGTACAAGTTCAAAAAATGTATCTTACTTGGTTATTGCTCAAACTATAGAGGATATAGGTGTCTTGACCCTATGACTGGTAGAATTTTCATAATCAGGAATGTTGTCTTTGATGAGCATACCTTCTTTGCTCGAGACTAGGAACCATCTCTACCAAAGTTCACTACACAAGAGCCTTTTCTACGGGCCAGTTCATTACTTTTAAATGATGTCATGTTACCTTTAAATCACACTGTATCCACACAAGGCTCTGCAACCTTCACTGGTTGACCACAATTTGAGCAACTTTGTGGTGTACCAAACACATCTCCACACAACACCATATCCAACCCACCTCTCTTTCGCATAAAAACCAATTGTCCCTACTGCATCCTCTCTACCTAATTCATCTCAGGCAGAAGAACAACAACACTTGCAGCACTTATGCCAGAACCCACAATAGTTCCTATTGTCTCTACTCGTACTATGATCACTAGATCAATGGATGGCTCTAGCAAAGCCAAAACCTTTTCAGACTACACAGTTTACAAAGCCACCAAACATCCTCTTATGGCCTTGCATGTCTCAAGTTCAACCACTACACTACCACCAACACCACATCTCTTCTCACAGGCCATTAAATCACCCCATTGGACTCAAGCCATGAAAGAAGAGTTTAAGGCCCTTGTATCCAATCATACTTGGACTTTGTGCCCAAGACCTCCCAACCAGAATGTTATTCACAACAAATGGGTCTTCAAAATCAAATAAAAGTCAGATGGTTCATTGGACAGATTCAAGGCTAGACTTGTAGCCTAGGGGTATGAACAAAAAGATGGAATAGACTATACCGAAACCTTCAGTCCAATAGTCAAGACCTCAACAATTCGAATTGTTCTGGCTCTAGCAGTTCACTACAATTGGAACTTGATGTCTCCAATGCATTTCTACATGGGACACTCGAGAAGGAATTCTATATGGAACAAACAAAAGGCTATAAAGACCAAAAGCATCCTCACCATGTTTGCAAACTTCCAAAAATCTATATATGGACTTTCAAGAATCTAGCCACAACTCTGCTTGCATTTGGCTTTCAAGAATGTAAAGTGGACTACTCACTCTTTGTTTTCCATCATGCTGAAATTCATATGTTTTTATTGGTTTATGTTGATCACATAATACTCACAGACAATCATGTCCTAGCTATGACAAATTTAATCCACTGCCTCAAGCAACACTTTGCTATAAAGGATCTTGGCTCTCTAAGTTTTTTTCTTGGCATTCATGCTCAACAATTATCTAATGGCATTCTACTCTCTAAGTCAAAGTATACTATGGATATGATCTCTCGATTTAAAATGACTGAAGCAAAACTAGCCAAGACACCACTCCCAGCAGACTCTCTCAACTCTCACAAAACCATGGTGATCCTTTGGAAAATGCAATTGAGTATAGACAACTTGTTGGAGCCTTGCAATACATACCTCACTCTAACAAGGCCAAATATCAGCCTCACTGTAAATCAATTGTGCCAATTTATGCACAATCAAAAGCTGTTCACTGGCAACAGCCAAAAGGGTATTAAGATACCAAAAAGGATCACTCAATCATGGCTTGTTGTTCACTAAAGGATCACTCACACTGAATGCATACAGTGACTCAGATTGAGCTGGGAGTCCAGATGATTGGAGGTCAACTACTGGATATACTATCTACCTAGGCTTGTGTCTCATTAGCTATAGTGCCAAGAAGCAAAGTGTGTGTCTAAATCCAACACTGAGGCAGAGTATAGAGCACTTGCAATCACCATAGCTAAACTATATTGGCTTAGAATGCTTCTACAAGAACTTCAAGTGTCCTTAAATATAACTCCTACTCTCTAGTGTGACAATCTAGGGGCACTATCATTGGCAAGTACTAATCTAGTTTTTTATGTAAGGACAAAACACATAGAAGTTGATTATTACTCCATTCGAGAGAAGGTTGTCAATGAGGATATCATAATCAAGTACTTTCCCACTATTGATCAAGCAGCTGGCATTTTCACAAAAGGGCTTACTTCAACACTTCTTGCTGCTAAGAGATAAGCTTAGAGTGACTACCTCACCCATCAGCTTGAAGGCGGATGTTAAAAAATATTCAGATGGAGATGATGGAGGCTTAATTAGTGGCTTGACTGAAGGCCAACTACAAGTATGGAAAGACAAACCAAGATGATAAAGTATCAACAGTCCTGCCTCTAGTATTTAATCTATTCTTTAATTCTTTCCTTAGTTCTAGCTTCAACACTTTCATTTTCAATGTAATACAATCTTTTCAATTACTTTTGTAATCCCATAAATTATGGGTGCACTTGTCTATATATACAGTGCTTTAATGTATTGAATTAGTCAGTGAATACAATATATAGTTTCCTCCAGTTTATATTTTTTGCATAGAGTGTGGTTCACTCATCCGAGTGTGATCCATGTCTAGGGTATAACGGGTCCAGTTTTAGACAAAATCTAGGACCGAACTGGTAACAATGGTTTTGCACTTTATAAAACCGATTACACACTGGTTACCACGTTAAACCAGTATTTCTAGTTTTACCAGTTTTGGTCTATTTCGATTTTCTGGTTTTAATATATTTAGTATATTAGTATTACTAATATATTTATCAAAAGAAATATATTGAGAATTTATTAGGTAATAAAATATATTTAATATCTATATTTTATATTTAAAATATATAATCAAATAAATATTCATGTTTAAAATTAAAATTTTATTTAATAAATTATAATATATTATTTCATACATAATTATATATATTATCTATAAAAAATTATATATAATATAAAATATATTATATATAATATTAAAAATTAATAAAATATATATATAATATGTGAACCAGTCTAGTCCGGTGTTGGAAAACATAAAATTGATCGATTTTTAAAATGAAGGAACCGATTCCGAACCGAACCGGATCAAATCAATGGGGCCGATTTTCTGATTTTTCGGTTTATTTCCACACATTTGATGTGTGTCCTTGTAGATCATGTTGTCGTCGTTTTATTCTGCCACACTTTGAAGGGGAAAATTATTCTTATTGAAAAGTTCGTATAAGGGCTTTCTTCAAGTCTTTACATCAACGTGTGTGGTATGCAATTGAAAGAGAATGAACTAAGCCCGAGACATTTCTTGATGCTCAGACTAGAGATGAGATCACCAATTGCAAATGGAATAGCAAATGACTTAATGCTATTTTCATAACTATATCTCCCGATGAATTTAAAAGAATCTTAATGTGTAAGATTGCCAGAGAAACTTAGGATATTTTGGAGGTAGGGGTGTAATCGGTCCGGTCCGATTTTAGAGAAAATTTAGGACCGAACCGGTATGTACTAGTTTTGCATTTTCAAAAACTGATTACATACCGATTATCTCCCTAAACCGGTAAAATTGAAAATTTGTAAAAAAAAATGCAATATACTATGATATTTACATTAATATAGTATACTTTATATATATATATATTTATATCTTATATTAAAATATATAAATATTAGTAATACTATTCTGCATACTAATACTATTAAGTTACTAATACTTAATACTAACATATTATAATAGTTAACTATACTAACATCATCCTCACTATATATTATACTATTATAGTGATATCACTATAGTGTATATATACATACATAACACTATATATATATATAGTATCATCTATTGATATAGTATTAATATAACTACTAATACTATGATGATTTATATAGTTGTTTTATGTTTATATATAGACTTAAAGTTTAAAGTGGATTAGTAGATTACTAATCCTATTATGTCTTTATAAAAGATTTAAAAGAATATGTTGAGAATTTATTATGCCATAAAATGTAAATATATTTTTTGTTATTAACAACATATGCCAAACAAATTACAAATATTCATACTTAAGGTTCAGATGATCTTATGGTGAAAATTATATTATAAAATTATTTCATATATGATATATAATTATATATAAAATATACATGTATAATTATATATAAATAAAATATTTTATTTAATATTCAAGATTATATGAAATTAATTTTTATATATTAATTTTTTCACAACCACTCCGGTTCCGGAAAGTAGAAAACCGAAATCGGACAGGTTTTGGCTGGTTTGCACAACATAAGTTCCGGTTCTAGAATCGTATCAGTTATAAACCGGTCAAACGGGGCCGGTTCATCGGTTTGCCGGTCCAAAATTACACCCATATTTGGAGGTTACATATGAAGGCACAAGAATTGTGAAAATTTTAAAATTGCAGACGCTAACCTCTAAATTTGAGGAGATTAAAATGTTGGAAGAAAAGAGCTTTAGTGATTTTTATGATAGACTTAATGATATTGTTATTTCCAGGTTTAACTTCAGCAAGAAGGTGGAGGATTCAAGAGTCGTCGGAAAGCTTTTAAGGTTCTTGCTTGAAAGATTTCTCCCAAGAGTCGTAGGGATTGAGGAAATGAAGGATTTGGATGCTATTAAAGTTGAAGAACTGGACGGTTCTTTCCAAACATATGAATCACCACTTCCTCAGACAAGAAAATGTAAATCCATTGCTTTGAAAACTATAAAAGATGATCGAGATTATTTTTCTGATTAAGAAAATCTGAGCGATGAGGATATAGATCTCATTGCAAGGGAATTCAAAAAATTCTTATTTAACAAGAAAGCTAGTGGAAAGCAAAAATGAGGTAAGGATTTTTCACCAAAGAAAAATGAGTCTAAAAATTGGAATAAGGATAAATAAGAGAAAAAAGGACAAACTTAAGTGCCATGAATGTTTAGGATATGGTCGGATAAAAGTTGAATGTCCAAATTTTGAGAAAAACAAAGGAAAAGTATTGAATGTTAGACTTAGTGACAATTCAGAATCCGAAACTTCCAAGTTCATCATCTAATGATGAAAATTATTTTATGGCTTTTTCTACTGTTGTTAATGCTTTTCCTGAGGTTATACTAACAAAATCTGAGAGTGAATGTGATGACAATGACCCCGATATAGCTCTTGTTGATGTTGACCATGAGTTGAGTATACACGAAGCCTATAATGATTTATGTGAAGAGGTGGTCAAGCTGAAAAACTCTACAAAAAGCTGTACAATAAACTCACAGTTGTGAAAAATGAAAAGAATAACTTGGCTGAAGTGCTAAAAATTTTTGATATTGAAATGTCAAGGTTAAATGCTCAAAAAGTTGCACTGGAAAAAGAACTGAAAAATTTTCAGGAGTGCAAACAAAAAACTGCAACACAAAAATTGGAGAAAATGTTGAACCTTTAAAAGTCTAGTTGTAATAGAACGGGCTTAGGGTACACAACTTCTCAGGGCAAAAAACATCTAGCCTTTTCTTCTGCTGCCACTACATCTAAAGATATTGTCTTTGTCAAGGGAAGTCAAGTTGTGGATGCTCAAAATCAAGCCGTATCCAAGCCAAGCATTCAAAAAACTCTCATGGAAAATCAATTTCAAAAAGAGCAATTCGAGATAAGTTTATTCCTACTTATCATCAGTATTGCTAGCCATATAAGACCATATTTTTTTAATTTGAATAAAGTAAAGAAAAATGGAGGTGAAAGAAAGTTAAAAAAGGAAGGAAAAGAGTCTAAAAAATCAAGTTGATGAGATGAGTCAACAAATCACCTTCACAAGTCTCAAGCTTGTTGAACTAGCAAAAGTTTATCTACACAATAAAAAAGATCATTCAAAGTGATGCAAATGAAATGAATAAGTCAAAATTTAAAACAAATTAGGTGGTTAAAGAAGATATAGTGTCACATTAGTTGATAGGATCACTTGCATGTTCTTGCATATTATTAGTTTAGGACATGCATTTCACACTCTTTTATTTGTTTGCATATCTTTTTGTTTGGTTTGTTTGAGTTGTTTTCTATTTTTCTAGTTTGTTTTGAAAGTGCATACTTGATGTGTCAAGGTTTGAGCACTTGAGTTCCCACATAGTGAATTTTTGAACTTATGCATCTCTTTATTTTGTACAGTCAACAGTATGCATACTAACCCTATGGGGTCATCGTGACAAAATTCATTTATATGCACTGTGAGGAACTTATATTTATGCTTCTTATAATTAAGTACCATATTTATAAGTGAGATGCTCACTATAGTGGGAGTCTAGGCTATAAATTAACTAATACTAATTGAACCTAGTAAAAAAAAAAAGGATATCTATCATTGCCAAACACAAATGGTTGATTCGTATAGAAAAAGTCAGTACTTAATCATTGCGAAAAAACACAAACACTATATACAGATGTATCCCTTAAGTCCTTATAGAAAAAATTATTACTCTAGTCATTGTGAAAAAAGATGAGCAACAAAAATTGACATATCAAAGGGTTGTGCAAACTAGTGTTTGGAGGAGATACTCATATATCTAGGCCTTAGCATATAATTTGACTTTTGAGGTGAGTGAAAATCTCTTGGGAGCATCTATAAGAAGGAAATACTCATAAATAATATTATCAAAAAATATATATTTAAGAGAGAGATAAAATGTTATTATTCTATATAAGTTTGCTCACTCACACACTCATATGAACTTTGACATTGATGAACTTATGAGGTATGGACATCCATTGTGATTGTTGCAAATAAGAATGCATTTTATTTTTTTCTGTGTGAGTGACACTATGCTTGAACTGAGATGCACCTAGACATGTTCATTGCCTTTTTTTTTTTTTTTAAAGAAAAAGGGGGATTTAAAAAAAAAAAACAGAAGGGAAAATATAAAATATATATTTAGTTATAGTTATTTTATTGATTATTATTTTGATTCAATTTATATTTTTTTTATATGTATCAGCTTTGAGTATTTTAGTATCTGGTGCATAAATCTATGCACAAGTATGGGAGTAATTGTATCTGCCTAAGTCCCAGTGGGACTCTAGAGCATAACCTGTGCAAGTTCTAGTGGGACTCTCTAGCGTAAGTCGTGCAAGGCTATTAGTCACTTAAGTGACTTATGTCACAACAAACATACCCAACCCCTGATATTATTTCTCTAAGTCCTTGTGATACATAGACCCAAGACACTCTCTTCTTCCACGCCCTAGCCATATTCCACTACTTCACATCTTATCGGTTTCTAGTTTCTCATGATTAAGAACCAGAACAAATTCTTCTAACCTAAGTTTCTCTATCACGGTAAGTCTTCTATTCTAATCTATCTCCCTCTCTCAAGTTCTAGGTTTTGGCGCATATATATATATATATTTATATATATAGAGATTGGGATTTTGGTTTTTGATATGTGAAGTTGGAGTTTGGATTTTTGTTGAGTTGAGTATGCTTCTATACATATTTTTCACATCGGTTTATGTTATTCATGTATAAAAGCTCGATTTTGGTGAGTTGTGGCATTGTTGATTTGGGTTTTTAACTAGTGTCCACCAAGTGTTTGTGTTTATATCTCAACCAAACCATGATACTCATTTGCTCATTGTTTGACATGTATTTACACTCATACATTAGGTCTATCAAAATTCATGGTTGAGTTAACATCAGAGGGAGCTTTAGCAATGTCAAATTAGGGTTTTTCTAGTGTCTTCATCTTGGTACACATAAGTGGTATTTAATTTCTTATGAGTCTTGTCAGATTAATGACAAAAAGGGGGGAGTATTAGAGGAGTAGATTGATTTATTTTGGTATTGTAAAATTAAGGGCGAGTTTGAGTAAATGTGTTGTTGAAAGGGAGTTTAAGGAATTTGCTTGCGGGGAAGTTATATGAATTTGCCGTTGAAATGAATTTATTGAGGTGGAGTTGAATGCTTCTTTTTTTTGTTCAATATTGAGGGGAGAAAGTTTATTTTTGCCGAATATAAATTTGATGTTACTAGGTTGACTAAATGACTAAGTTGTTAAGTTTGGATAGTACTAGGTGACTAAAATGATATAATTTATCCTATCATTAAGTTTGTAATTTTGGATGAATATGAATTATTTATTGACTTTATCTATAACAATATTAAATTTATCTAAAAGGTATTAGAGGTTGTTTAGATACGTCATAAGTGTGAAAATCGAATTACAAGGAATTTGCTCTTATCCAGAAAAGAAGTTGGAATGAGTTCAGTTTCTGCAGGGAAACTTTATCGCGAGTGTTAGTATTCTGCCAATAGACATTTTTGTGACATATTCAATCCATCAGCAGAATCCTATTGCAACTGGAACTTCTTCTAGACTTTATATTTAAAGGGATTTGGTTTAATAACTCGTAGAAGAGATTTTGGCCATCAATTATAGAAGAGGATATTTTGAGTGCTTAAATGTGAGAAAATTTACTTGAGAATTTTCTAGTTATTTTCATCTCCTCGAGTGTCATTGTGCTCCATGTTGGAGATTGATTGATAGTGATTCAATCACTGGAGTTTTAGTAGAAAGGTCAATATTTGAAGATTGTCAAAAGTTCTGGCTACTATTGTGGTAGAGGCAAACGAATCATTTGTTAGGTCAAGTAAAGGGTTCAATTGACAAAGGTTTTATAATTGAGACTTGCTTGTAATTAATTTTCAAATAATGAAATTGACTTTTCTAGGTTTGGCTGCCCCATAGGTTTTACCTTTAAGGAGTTTTTTAAAGGGTTTCCCTTTGTTACCAATCGTCGTGTCATGCAAATTTGATTATTTACTTTATTTGATTGATTTATTAAATAATTGCAAGATTGAGATCTAACCAATTTGTTTAAGTGACTATGGAAAGTCGTAACTACTTCCTTAAACTCCCTGATGTGCAAATAAGGATTTTTATTCTCTAACCCATGAAAGGTGGGAAGTTGCTGTATCATTCATGTTTTAAAATGAAGCTGACGAGTGTTGACTGGAAACATTATGCATAATAGTGTGGTTGTGCGTGTAGGGTCTAAAGGGTTCTAGTGAGTTGATCTTCGTGTTCACTCATTTATTCAAAATTAGATGGATTGTCAAATAAAGGATTTTTTTTTTTTTAAAAAAAAAAAATGATTTTGACTCTAGCATGGGCCTATGAGCAAACCTACCCAAGCGTATCTATATTTGTGCATGCAATGTAAAAAAAAGAAAAAAGTAATGTAGCAAGCTAAAAGAAAGAACGAAGTTACTGCCTTTATACGTTGCTGGAGTAAATTATGCTTGTATTGATTCTTGCACTCCCCAAAAATGATGCCAAAATTTGATTATACCTAAACTATTACGCAATAATATAGTATAGTTCAAGGTGTCGAACCACAGGGAGTCGGAAGAAACACTACAAGATACAAGTTTAAGGGAAAAGATTAAATGACAATATGATAAGAGTATGAAAATTCTACCTAAAGCACACAATTAAAATAACATTAGGGTACGGATAAAAAGGTAAGTAAAACTTCGGGCTTCCACTTACCGGATCCAATACTCAGACTTTTTCAATCCAAGCTATATACATGATTAAGAATTATAGCACCAAATTCTTAATTGGAAAATATGACGTTATATTCATCTATTTTGTCAAATTTAATTCTAGAATCTATTCCTCCATTTACAAACCATAATTTTCATATATAAGAATGAATATCAGATCTAAAGATGACACTATGTTTACAAACAATAGTGTAGCAAAAGATCACATCGATGACATAAAAAATAACTGTTTAAGTCACAATCATATATTCATAATCTTATAGCTCAACGAAAAACTATAGGAAGATTTAATATAATTGTCTCAAACTTATAAAAATCTAAAACAAATAGAGAATTCAATCCTAGAATCTTAAACAATAAAACTTAATCTATGAATTGAAATAAAGTCAAAGTGTTTTCACCAATCAATTTCTACTCTATGTTTTTTTCCGAAGATTTAGTTCTCCATAGGAGAACTAAAAAAGTAAAAAAATGATATCTTTTTTTTTTCCCTTCTCTGTTCATATTTATGTTCAAAACGAAAAACAAGATAATGTGTTGAGACCCGCATGCGTGTGAAGCAGACTCACTCCTTTGCATGTCTTTCCCAAAACCAAACAACTCTCCTCAACCAAAAACTGCTAGGTCCCAATGTGCAGTTCCGTTCCAGCTGCTCCGTGTCCCACGTGAAGTGTATATTGAGAGAAAGTAGAAACCAAAGCTACTCCTTTCAGAGCTAGCTACTCCATGTGTTTGAACCAAGTAGAACTCACACCCGCTTTGCATTTTTAAAAGAATCGAAGTTGTTGTGTTTTGAGATAAAAATCCACTGCTACATGTCCTCCTCTTTTATGGACTTTGAAATTAAACATAAAAATGTGCTGAGAAATCTTTCAAAATAAATAAAAATTGAATTCAGGAGTATAAATTAATTCCTATGATTTCTATTCACATGTTAGCATTTTAGTCCAATAATAAGGTATTTAAAGTGCATTTTCGTACACTCATCAATTTTGCATCTAAAAACCTTCTAGCATGACATCTTGTTTCCACATCTGTCCCAAACTTACAACGGATGTAAAATTGTGGCATCTGTTACTATGTGGGTACTAGCATTTTTGGTTGAGTGCACCCGCTTTAGAGATAATGTGGCTTTCTGCGTGGTCTTTTTTATTTGTACACTTGATGAGCCGGAAAGACTACACTTATGTTTCTACTCTGATTGGCTGCTGGGGATAGTAGAACCCTACAATTGGGGTTAAACATGGCCTTTGTTATCTTCTTGTTTCGGTTATGCTTATGCCAAAGGTCTTCTATAAATATTATTATAGTAAATAAATGTTGATGGAATATCACTTTGTTATTTTTTAGATTTTGTTTTGTTTTATATTATGTAACTAGCTCATTATGTTTACACACTAATATACGTTCTCTGCATATGATAGACTCACCCCTTTATGTCCATCATTTTTTTCAGTTGATGTTAATGGTTGTGACATTTAGAATCGTTGGCACGTGACTGGATTTTAAGATAAATGTGAGATAACTCATGTAAGTGACAGCTGACATAAGTAGATTGGTGAGATTTTAGAGAATATGTAATGGTGTTGAGTTTATTTTGAAAGGATTTTTTTTTTTTTTGAGATACTTGATTTTGGAGGATTATTGCATGAACTTTTAAATTTGATTTCAGATTAAAAAGGTACACCCGGTTACAACTCACTGGGCGTGACACTAACTACACATTATTGATACTTGGATAAAGTAAGATCATTCCATCATTCGGATGCCCCATGCCTTTTTTTGGTTTCGATTTATATATATATTAATGTACGCGTGCAACGTCCTTTTCTATATATATATATACACGAATCTCAAAAGTGTCACAACCATTCTATGGACCATCTCTTGTACAAAAAGAGCCTCATGAATAATGCTTTTTGTTTGAGTTCACACTATCCCCATTTGCACATTTGCGCTTTTTCCCTTATTTCCATAATTACATTTTTGCCCTCATTTGCACAATTACTTTTTTATCCTCTAATTTATCATTAAAAATAAAATTATATTTTCTAATATTCTTATATATATTAATTAGAATATAATAGTAATAAGAATAAAATAATAATACCTTACAAATAATTTCAATGGAAGATTTTTGTTTTGTTGAACTTTCACAGAAAAAATTAACAACTTAGATATTTTTTTTTAATATATCTTCTTAGATTTAAAAATAATATTATTTTTCGCATGTAATATTATTTGAAAAAAATAACAATTATCTTCATATTATTTTTCATAGCAATTCATAAAAATAAATCATAGTCACTAGACTAATAATATTTTCATGTTACAAATTAAATACAAATATTATTTTTAGAAATGAATTACGTAGGGGCAAAACAGAAAAACAATTAATGATTTTAATTGAATAAAATATACTTTTGGCTCCCAAAACAAGAGTAGGACGCCAAATATGATTTTCGCCTTCCTATATATATATATATATATTTTTTTTTTTTTGATGGAGCCTTCCTATATTCAGCGTAGCTCAAAGTCCCACTTTTCACTTTTTGGCTCAATGCAGGATTTTTAATGTAAAATTAAACATATTTTGCAATCCTCTAAAACTCCTGGCTGGCATAAACAAACTTAGAAAGGGAAATTAAGGGGTGTTCAACCGGTTTCAGATTGGATATTCGGGTATAACCAGCACAGAACCCGGGTTTCAAACCCGGTCCTGATTTTGGCCTAGGTATATCTGGGTTATGACTCTGTTTGAAATCCGGATTAATCCTGATTTTTACAATCTGGAAATCTGGGTTCCGGATAAAACTCAGGTTTATTTATTTAATTTTTAACTGAAATCATTCTATTATTAATTTTTTATGTTGAAAAAACATTTATAAAAAATTCAATATTTTATTGCAGTTTTTTCAAGAAATATTGTTGAAATGCAAAATTTTTTTGTTATATAAAAGCTTATATTTTTTATATCATTGTCCATGATGATAAAAATATCAACTAATTATAATTAAAACATACATATCAGCTAATGCTATAAACAACTAATTAACCTAAAAAGAAAAAAAAATCCACTACATATTACATTGTTTGAATTGATATTCTTAGAACATTACAAAACACATACATTGCTTTAATTAAACTCCAATGCACAACAACAAATATGAACTAATTTGGTAAGAACATCCCTGCTATCTCTACACCCAAAGGACTATAACAAGTGACATTACTTTTCAAAAGTCCAATAAAAGTATAGAGAAAGATGTCTCAAAATGTTGAAAGGAACTTTTAAACTTGTAAAAGAACACACCTTAAAATAATTAGCATAACTGAAACACAAGTTTGAAATTTTCTTAAGATGAGAATGAGAAGCACTTTTTGACAAGTAAAAATATGAAGTGCAATCACACTTAAAAAGCATGCAAATGTCTTAGATAACAGGCAAACAAAAATAAAGAATATAAAAGGCATGTGGATTCTGGTAAAAACATGAAGTGTAAGTGGATTATGATAAAAACAAATGAAAAGCATGTGAGAAATTGAGAAGCAGATGAGAACATAAAGAATGCCTTAGTTAAAACCCATTTCCTGGCATTTCCTGATCCCTTGGAATTAATTATTTAGGCCACGCAGATGCAGCCAGACAATATACAGTGTAGATAAACAAATGAAAAGCATGTGGGCAATTGAAAAGCAAAAGAGAACAAAAAGAATGCCTTAGCTCAAACCCATTGCATGGCATTAGATTAAAATTATTTATTTTGGCCATGCAGATGCAGCCTAACAATAGACAAAATGTAGTTAAACAACAGAAAAGCATGTGGGAATTTTTTTATCCACAAACTAGACATGGCCCATGTACACATGAAATATAGAACATATGAACACAATTACAAGCTACGTGCTATGGCATTTGGGAAATTGATAAGTAGAAGAGAATATAAAGAACAAAATAGTGTAGCCATAGCTCAAGCCCATTTCATGGCATTTGCATGACACCTTGAAATTATTTATTTAGGACACGCAAATGTAGATTGAAAATACACACAATGTAGATAAACAAAAGGAAAGCATGTGCAAAATTAAGAAGCAGAAGAGAACATAAAGATCAAAACCATGAAGCCTTAGATCAAACCCATTGCATGGCATTGCCTGACCCCTTAAGAATTAATTATATCAACCACACAAATGCAACATGACAATATACACAAAGCACACAAGCAAATGAAACCTACTTGGAAATTGGCCAATCATAGTTAAATAGGATTAAGATGTACCGAAACAAATGCTCACATTACATATATTAGGACAACTAAATTCTAAAAGGCTATTGGACTGTGCAAGTAGAAAGTCCTCCATCCTTTCCTTGGCCCTCTTTAAAATGGATGTAGGACTTTCAAACTTACCTTAAAAAAGATACCTATTTCTCCAAAGCCAAATTCTTCTGAGAGCACAAGCAACCACCTCAAGCTACTTCTGCTGCAAACCTACTATCATATCTTCCCATATTTTGTAGAAACAACTCTGGCAACTAAATGAATCCTCCAATACATCTTGTGTTGCTGCACACTCCCATAATATATGAGTGATTATTTCTTCTATCTATTCACATATGGGACAAAGACCATCACCAGAAAGTTTCCTAATACACAAGTTCTTTTTAGTGGGAAGTACATTACCAACAACTCTCCATAGAAACACTTTAACTACATTTGGAACATGCAAATCCCCAATCTTCTTCCACATCATTGAACACTTATTATTAGTTGATGACTCCCCTCTAGAGCATTCTTTAACTGGTATTCCAAATAATAGACTGATTTAACTAAGAACTGACCTGACTTAGACGGACCCCAGATCAACTTGTCTTCAGAACCACGTTTACTCAATGGCAAGCTCTTCACACGATCTGCTTCTTCTTCACTCAACACTGCATTAACTAAGCTTTCATTCCAGTAACCCCTCTCATCTATCAACTCCTTAACATAAGCTTCCCTTTGCAAAATTCTCACTGGAGACTTAATCATAGAAGTTGATGGAATAGGTAACCATCTATCACCCCAAATTCTAACTTGTTCACCATTTCCAACCCTCAATCTCATACCAGCTTTGACAAGATACCCAGCCCCCCAAATACTCTTCCAAATCTGAGAAGGGCCACAACCCATCCACGAGTTTAAAAGATCACCATGTTTAAAATATTTTTCTCTCATAATTCTAGTAGCTAAAGAGTTTGGTTTTGTGAGTAACCTCCAAAGCTACTTAGCCAACATAGCCTTATTAAATGTCAGAATATTTCTAAAGCCTATCCCTCCATGACTTTTAGAAATCCCAAGTTTCCTCCACTCATTCCACTGGATCTTTCTATCATTATCCTTACGTCCCCACCAAAACCTTGCCATCATATTTGAGATCTCCTTATGTAGCTGCTTTGGTAATTGGAAAAAACTCACAGCATATGTAGGTTTTGCTTGAACAACAGCTTTTATGAGTACCTCTTTACCTACCTGAGATAGAAACTGATTCTTCCAGCTATTTGTTCTCTTCCAAACCCTCTCTTTAATTCCTCTAAGAGCTTGATTCTTTGACCTTCCCACCATATTTGGTAAGCTCAAATACTTCTCAACATCCCCACACACCCTAGCACCAATAAGATCCTTCAATACCTCTCTTACAAACTCACAAATATTTGCACTAAAAAAGACTGAAGTTTTTTGCAAGTTTAATTTTTGACCAGAAGCCCTTTCATACATGTCTAGAACTCTTGCCACAGCACTCCATTGTTGCACATTTGATTTGCAAAAAAATCATACAATCATCTGTAAATAACAAATAAGTCACCCTGGTCCCACCCTTACTCAGTGCAACATCCTTAATAATCCCTTCCCCCTTTGCATTTTGTGGCAGTGAACTAAACCCTTTTGCTCATAAGAGAAAAAGGTAAGGAGAAAGTGGATCTCCTTGCCTTAATCCTCGTATTGGTGTTATGATTGAACTTGGTTGCCCATTCACAATAATTGAGTACTTTAATATTGATATGCATTTCATGATCAAATATGTCCACCTACATCCAAAACAAAGCTTCTACATTACAACATTCATATATGCCCATTCCTAGGGGTGGGCAGTGTGTGCTCGCTACCCACTGCATGACCCTGTTCTTCCCACCCCCGCTTAGGTGGGGCGAGGGATCCACTACCACACAAACTGGGGGCGAGGCCCCCCGCCTATATGAAAGGGGCGTTGCGAAGGCGGGGGACGGAGGGGGATCAGCCCCACTGCATAAATCCCCAACCCAACCCTTCCCCTCAGCTTCCCAAACTCTCTCAAACTCTCTCAATCTCTCTCGATCTCTTTAGTCCCAAACTCTCTCGAGCTCTCTCCATCTCTCCTGTCTAAACATTTTAGTGTGGACATAAACGTGAAAGGTCCAACAGAGTAGAGAATAAATGGGAGTTTTTGATCTATTACAAATGACTTTTTAGGCTTGAGGATTGAGGAGGGCACCCTTGAGACTGTAGTGTAAATTAGAGAGCTTGTTGCCTGCGGCCAGTGGTGATGAGACTAGGAAGGCCTAATTCTCTCTTGTCTCTATCTCTCTCATCTTGATCTCTCTCATCTTGAACTCTCTTGATCTCGTTTGCCATGAAAGTAATAGACACTGGTAGAGAGGAATCGATTTTGTCTGCCATGAAAGTTACAGACACCGAGGTAGATGAATCTCTCTTGATCTGGGTTTGTTCGTTGTTGTAGGAGACACCAAGATAGATAAATCTCTCTTGATCTGGGTTTGTAACTTGTTCTGGTATTTGAGTTTGCTATAATCAATTTGGGGAGCCGAGGAGGGGAGGGGGGCTGACGGATGGAGGTCCACCCCCGCACCCTATGCAACAGACGTGATGCTTTTGACATATCCAAGTTCAATGTCATGCTACCCTCTCTCTCCCTCTGCCTACATGTCACAGTATGCACAACTTTATAAGCTATCATAATGTTATATGAGATAAGCCTACCATGGGTAAAGGCACTCTGGTTATTGGATAAAATCTCATGCAACACTCTTTTTAGCCTATTTGCAAGTGTCTTTGCAACAAGTTTACATAAATATTGCATAAACTTATTGGTGTAAAATCTGTCACCCCCTAGGAGTCTCAACTCTCAATATCAATACAATATGTGTAGTATTTATCTACTCATCAAAAGCACCATTATTAAGAAACCTAAGCAAAACATTTGCAACATCATCACCTACTACATTCCAAAAATCTTGATAAAAACAAGCCTCAAACCCATCGGGTCTAGGGGATTTTAAAGGTCCCATACTAAACAAAACCTCATCAACCTCATCTCTAGTAAACTCCCTCTACAGCTGCTCATTCATTGCATCAGACACTTGACTCTTGACATGATCTAAGCCCCTATCAATTACTTCTTGAGAATGCCAAGTAGAACAAAAGACATCCCTATAATGATCTTCAAAAGCCTTTTGAATTCCTTGCTGAGTTGTTCTTAGAACTGACATAGAGTCCATCACTTGTGAGATCAGATTTCTTCTTTTCTCTAAGTAGCACACATGTGAAGAAATTTTGTATTTCTATCCCCTGATTGATACCAGTTTGCTTCAGCTCTCTGCCACCACCTTATGTCTTCCTGTTCTAACAACTAAACCATTTTCTTCTGAAGGTTTCTAACCATTTTTGCATTTTGTGACCCCTTTACTTCTTGTAATTTTTTTAGTATTTCTATCTTTTCCCTTATCACCTTCTTCTCTCCTGTACATCTATGTTTACTCCATTTTAATAGTTCCCCACTACAATACGACGGAGTAGATTGAAGACTATCCATAGAACTAGCTTGTACAGACTTCCGAACCTCCTCAATTATTTTATCACATTCATCATCCTTACTTGAGCATGCTTCAAATTTTAAACCCTTACTACGACTAACTCTGTATTTCTCTATTGTATTGCTCATTAATTTAACTTTTTTTTTTAATTTCTTTTACTTAATAATTTAAGAAGTGATTTTACATATATTTAAATATTTTTTATTTTGCCAAAAGGGACAGAAGGAAGAGCAAGAATAATTGCACAAGTAATTATAGGGACCAGATTATTGGATAGGACCAGATAACTGGAACTGGAAGTAATGAAAATAAATTAAAAACAGGACTAGATGACTTGATAGGACCAGATAACTGGAACTTGGAAATGATTAAAATAAATTGAAAATACTTAATGCAAATAACAAGAGTAATGAGAGTAACAAGATTTATTCATAAAGAAATAAATTACAAGAAAAACTCAAAAATGCATAAGGGTTTTCAAGAGAAATCCAGGTATGAAAGGGAGAGAGGAGAATAAGGTATTCAGAAGGAAATGAATCCTGAAACAATTGATGCCCTCTTCTGAAGCAAGGCTTCCATTTTATAGACGAATGGGGCACCAATTACAATTATTAAAGTAATAAAATAAATAGTGAAAATAGCAGAATTGGTAGTTGGAGCAACAATCTGGCAGTTGGAGTCCCACCAATGTCGAATCAAAATAAAGCAAATAGTAGAACTGGGAGTTGGAGTCCCACTAATGTCGAAAATCAAGTAAATAGGCCAATTAGTCTTTAGGATGGTAGCCTTCCATAGTTTTTGTTGGTTTGTGCTAATGGATCATTCATCTTCAGATAACTTTGGGATATCTTCTGAATCATGTTCAAATATTGTGTTGTATGGGTCAGCAACTGAAGCTTCAAATGATGCTTTCGACTTGTTATCAAATTTTAGAATTATCATTTTCAATAGACTTCTTTAACAAATAAATCAAATCCTTTTTATTAAACCCTTCAAGAACATTCTTCTTTTTAGACTTTGAGAATTTATCAGATTTAATAGTTGCAGAAGAGGAAACAGAAGTTTTTGCCTCTGTTTAGAGGTCTTAGTAGTAGTGATTATTTGGATAAGTGAGTATCCAGGAACTGTTGATTGATGAACAATAAAAGGGAATTTTCCAGTATTTTTGAGATCTAGAGTAGTCTCGGGAAAATCTCTGTTAATGTGATCAATAATGTCTTGTGTATGAGGATATCTATCCCACCATTTGACAAAGTAGTAACGAACCAATAGGTCACCATTTCTCTCATAGCTCCATTTTAAAATCCAAGGTATCTTACACCTTTTGCAGAAATGGAGGGAGTAAAGGGATTTGGCATTCTAGCAATCTAATTTTGAAACAATTGCTTTAGTAAAACATTTAATAGATTTATGAAGTTGTTCAAGAAAAACTTTAGGAATGGGACCAAACTAGTTCCACCATTTTAAGAACCAAAAGGGAAGTTTACCATTGAATTTCTTATCAAAATTAAGAAACCAGGAGTGACTCATGTCTACAGTCTGAAACATCATGAATTTGGACCAGGCGTCGATGTAATCATAATAGCAATAAACACTTTTAGAATTGGAAAGTCTTTTTGAAGTAAAGGGGTAAGTACCCCCGTCTTCTTCAATAATGATGTTCAAAATGTAAGCACTATGATAAACCAGTTTTGATTTAATAGTTTTATCATAAATGGGTTTAATAACAATGAATTCTGTTTGGAGCATAATACCAAAATAATATTGGAGGTTTTTTGCAGGATTCTCAAGAATCCAGTGAAAACCTGGAGGGAAATAGCTGGAAGCAATTTTGAAGGGATTTGTATATATATATAGATCGATTCGATTCAATATATAACAGATTTTGGAAAATAAGTTTTTTAAAATACTCAATTTTCGAAGCAGGAAAATACTGAGTGGGTTTAACAGAAGAAATTGGTTTAGTATATGGATCATAAGGGATAGCAATAGCATAAGCAAATGAAGCAAGTTTAACAGTAGAGATATTTTCAAGGGTAGTAAACTTATTAGCAATTTCTAGTGGGGAATCACTTTTTATGAGCTTGAGATTTGGGATTGGTGAAGGTGTAGTAATCTTTTTTCCTTTATCTTTCTTCTTGCTCATGGTTGCTGCAAGAATTCACGAGTAAGGAAATCAGGAATGAAATTATCAGAACCTTTGATATATTCAATTTCGAAATAAAAAACACTTAATATAGCTTACCATTAGGCAAAAATATGTTTTGATGCAATGTTTTCAACATCTTTTTCTAAAATGTATTTAGCACTCTTGCAATCAATGCGTAGTAAGAACTTTTTGTTTAACAAATCGCTTTGAAATTTTGAAATGCATAGTACTATAGACAAGATTTCTTTCTTAATAGTACTATAATTAAGTTGTGTACCATTTCAAACTCCAGAATGGAAGCAAACAATTTGTTCAGATGAGTCTGGTGAAATTTTCTGTTTTAGAATGCCATCATAACCAATGTCAGAGGCATCTGTTTTGACTATTTTGAAAGAATCAGAAGTAGGAATTCCAAGACACGGAAGAATTTCGACATGTGTCTTGATTTATTTAATAAGATTAGTATGAATATTTGTCCAAGGTGGGGGATTAGAATGTAGTTGTTCAAAGAGTGGATGACATTGCTTTCACATATCCTTATAGAATTCAGCAACAAGTTGAGGGAACAAGAAATCTTTGTAACTGATTTTTGTCAAGAATAACATCAGTAAGTTTGTCAGCAAATTCGATGGCCCTATTGATGGGTCGAATTTTGCTTTCAGAAATATCATAACCTAGGGGCCTAATCTTGGTTTAGAATGGTTTAATCTTTTTTACTGGAACAACAAGACTATTTTGTCTAATGATATCTAGAAACGAGGAGAAATATTTTCAATACTCATCAATAGACTTTAAAAATATAAGAACATCATCAATGTAAATAATAGTGAAATGGGTGAATGAATTGAAAATATTATTCATAATATTTTGGAATTCTTTATGGGCATTTTTTAGGCCAAAATTAATCACATTCCACTCGTGATGACCAAATAGGGTAATAAAGATAATCTTATATCTGTCTGACTCACTAATCTAGATCTGCCAACATCCAGACTTTAGGTCAAACTTGGAAAAAACTACTGCATCACACAACCTATGAATCAAGTCATTTTTGTTAGGAATAGGGTACCTAATCCACTCTAAAACTTTGTTGAAGAGTTTGTAATTAATAACTAGACGAGGTATCCCTCTCTCAATTTCTGTATTTTTCTGAACATAACAAGCAGCACAAAACCGGAGAGACTTACTCTGAATGATAATATTTTTGGAAAGTAAATTATTAATTTTATTTTTGCAAAATTCTAAAGTCTCACTATTCATTTGAATAGGTCGAGCTTTAGTTAAAATATTTCTTATAAAGTAAAGAAACAACATATTTTTTCCTATGCCAAAAGACATTTGGAAGATTAGAACAAATATCAACAATCAATCTATTGTTAAAATCTTCAATTTTTGATTGAAGTAATTTACTGGACAATTGTTCAGAAATCTTTTTGAATCTGATTTCCTGAAATTCAAATGCTTGGATTTTACAGAAAGCAAAGATTTCAAACTTTTGTTAGTATCAATTTCAAATTTTGAAGCAAATTTAAACTTGACTTTCTAGCTAAAAGGATAAGTGATAGTACCATCATTTTCAGAAAGAAATGGATATAAAGAGGAAATAAAAAGAATGTCTAATATGACTTTATCAGTCATAGTTTTGACAAGCACGAAAGGAATTTTAAAACAAACATTATCTTGGCAAACATGAGCAGTATTGAGCTCATACTTGATCTTCATCTAAGATCCATTTACTGAAAATAATCTTTTAGTAGATTTTTCATAATATTTACTGAGAATTGTTCCTTCATGGATACAATTCATATTCGAGCCAGAATTAATCATAGCAATTATAGAAAATTCAAATTCATGACAAACAATGATAGTAACTTTAGAAAACCATTTTGGAGGAACAATATGGCGTATTAAGCAAATTTGGTTGTCAGCAAGATTATTCCTTTTGATTAGAATTAGAATCATTTAAATGCTCAGTATCAGAAGGAATTAATTGATCAAATTGTTTATCAATCTTTAAACACAATAATTCTTGTTTAAAAGAGTCATTTTTATATTTGAGATTATTAATCTCTATTTTGAGTTCAATAATTTCCTTTTTAATAAAACTAACTTCCCGTTGTAAATCATTGGTAGAAATATATTTGGGTTTTTCCTTTTCAAATCTTCCTAAAGTTTATTGAAAACTAATTTTTTGTTTAGAAGTCTCTAGTTCTTGATGAACCATCGTCTTATTGAGCTTGTGAAGATATTTTTCTTTGAACTCCTGGTTTGTAATATGAGAAATCAAAGTTAATAAAAGATTTTTTTGTTCCTCAGATTTGGATAACATATTAATTGTTTTACCCAAATGTTTGCAACAAGAATCATTACAACCAAACTTAATATTGAGAGAATCAGATGAATTTATTTCTAAGTGATATTCTGAATCACTAGAATTAAATTCATTGTTGTCAGATGATACAAGTGATTTTGATTCGAGGAGGTGAATCAGATCTTCTTGATCGTTGACATTAATATTTAACTAGTTAAGCTTGTTTTTTAACTTATTAGGCTTCTAAGGACATTTATCAGCAAAATGCCCTGATTTGCCACAATTAAAACACTTTTCTTTTGAATGGGTTTTAAAACTCTTTTCTTTATAAAAGGGTTTTTTCTTGTGAAATTTTGAAGGTTTTTTATAAAACTTATCACTGTTCTTTCTCCTTTTGTCTTCATAATTTTTGAAATACTTTGTTGAAATATTCTTCTATCTTGATGGAGCAATAAGAGTAAGGTCAAATTGTTCACAAAAATTTCCCATTTTATATTTGGCTTTCTTACTGTTCTTCATCTGTTGACGAAGCATTTTTTGATCATTACACATACTAATATCAAGTTTCTTAATTGTACTGATAATATCACTATAAGTATAATTATCATAATTAAGGAGTCCCGATATATCAGTAAGTTCATTCTTAACTTTGTGAGCAAATAAGTGAGGTAAACCATCAATAGATTTTTCTTTCCAGTATGGCCTATCACTATCATCTCTAAGCATAACCCTGGATATAAAAACATCTGGATACCATTTATAATCAGACATTTGACGGCATATTAAAGTATTCAAATAATCACTAATAGGATTAGTAATGTTGGAAGGGGTTCTAACAAAATGTTTAATAATGGTATAATCAAAGTATTAACACCATTAGGAATTCTCATTCGTATGGTTTCAAATAGGTAACCCTTCGTCATTATGCTTGATAGCATTTTGAATGGTTTCCTTTGCTTCTACGGAGAGATTTTGTCCCACCAATGTCGAATCATATCCGAAAAACTAGTAGTTAAAATATAACAATCTCAAGTTGTTTGTGATCATTATTAGTATAAGCATTTGCAACTATAAACATTTTACTCATGGTATTGAAGATCTCTTGTTCAGATAATTCATCAATATTCCATTCGTAAAATTTGTCTGTTAAAACAGAAAATTGGGTTTGAAAAATCCTTTCTTCAAACTGTAAATCAGGAAGAGTTGGCCTAGATATCAATTTTTCATCAGACTCATTGGTTTGAGTCATTTTGAAGAAAATCTGGCAATTTCAAGTTTATTTTGTAAATTAATATCTTGAAAATTATTTTCAATTAAAATAAGATCTTTAATAGTAGAAGAATCACTATCAGATGATTCATTAGTGGTATGAAATGAGAAATTATCCTTTCAACTGTTGTTTAAAGCATTGGTATAGGGTTTTTTTTTTTTTTTTTTTTTTTTTTTTTTTTTTAAATATGATTAAGCATTTGATCAATTTTATCAAGAGTTTTGGCCTACTTAGTTTTGAAATCAATATTTGGCCTATTCTTGGGCAAAATAATAAAAAAAAATTCAACAGGTTTTGAAATATTTGAGGATGAAGTAGAAATAGGTTTTTCTACTTTGTGTTTAATCCAATCCAGTTGTTGACCAATAATATGGAGACTTTGGTTAATAAAATTATTTTGTTGAATGATTTTTTTTTTTTTTTCTGTATGAGTGGTAGCATTTGGACTAGGGTCGGAAATTTTTATAGGAGAAGTTTTTATTTGTTCTCCGATGTGAGAAATAATAATTGTCTCCAAAAGAGATAGCTAGATTTAACCACAACCTTATCTTTGTCCTTGACAAAAATAGTTTTAACATCATTTAAACTAGACTTTAAAAGGTAGAAATTTTGAAGAAAATAAAAGAAAAGTATATGCTTTTGGAGCGCATATATTTTTTCTTTCCATTTTCTTTTAACACGTAATTTTTCAGAGCTAGAAAAAGTAACATGATAAGCTTTTCTCTTATCATGGTTTTCAATAGAGTTGTATTAATTAAATAGAGAAATCAAATCAATTTTGAAAACTCTGTTTATCACAGTAAACTGGTTGTAATAAGCAGGTGCAATAGAAACAAACATATCTGAAGTTGTTGGGGACAAAGATGAAGTATTTTCTTCTTCTTTATCAACTTCTTCCTTTATGGATTTATCCTTGGATGTTTCACCATTTTTGGTAGTATAATAGGCAGAAGTAACATGAGAGGAGGTAGAGACTCCTTTCAGTTTTAAATCAGGGTCGACAGGTTTAACTGTCTTGACTGAATCTTCCAGAAATTTTTTGAGATTTTGGTCTCTTCATTCTAGAATTTCAGAGGTAAAAGAAGATTTAGCAACAGCGAAATAATTTCCTATTTCATTGATAACTAGTGGTTAATCAAAAATAATTTTTACAGTGCCATCAAGGTACTGCTGAATATAATCAAGATAAACTCATCAGTTAGGACCTTAGCAGGAGAAACTTTATGTTCTAAAGTCCATTCATTAGGAAGGACAATGTCTTTTAAATAAATCATTTTGGGAACTTGGACATTTGCATTAGGAGTAAAACTTTGAATTAACACAGTCTTACTTCCTGAAAATTTTAAAATAGCTTTAGGGTTTAAATTAATATTTAAAATTCTATAGTAAATACGATGAACGATGGTAAGAGATTTACTTCCTTCTTCCATATCATAACTAGAGGTCAAAATATTCAAAGTTAAAGTTTTTAAAATATTTAGATCATCCAAAGCAAGAGTTAAATTAGGAAAACAGTCAAAGTGGACAAGACCACTAAATAAAGAAGATTGAATCATACCAATTATACTAGTTTTAAATTTCTTGAATCTAGCATCTCGTAAATAAAGAAGTACCGAAACATTGATGCATTTCCTCGTTAGAGGTTTAACAACAATTTGAACAGAATCAATGTGTAAAGATTTGTAACCTTTTACTAATCGATTTTCTATTAAAAATGCAACATTTTTCATGAGCTTTAGAAAGAGCATAGGTCTGTTCTACAGTTTTTACATTGAACTCAGTCTTAAAGAAAGACTGAACCCAAGTAGTTTTGTAAATAGATTTGACATCAATCTTTGGAATACTTCATCGATTGAAATCAACAGAATCAGTTTCTTTAATAGAAAAATCTTCCTCATTAATAATATCAAGCAGTATACTAGACTTAGAACTCATAGATGAATTACTTCTAAACATCCTATTCATATGAAATCAATCGGGAGAAGACTTAGCACTCGCTAACTCTACCCTTGCTCATATCTGTGTTGCATTTCATAACACATACCCTTGGCTCAACCTCATACCTACTATGCCCTACACGTTATTCCCACTTCAACGGACCTTACAGACAATTTAGGATGTCAATTAGAAACGGAGTGGCACCAACACAAACAAGAACTTAAGCATAAAGATAGAAAGTATATACGAAGAAATAAGGTGAAGGATTAGCACAAGGAATAAGAAAGGAACCAGAACCTGATTTTTAATATATTAATATTTTTTTAAAATTTTAAAAATATTTAAATATATTAAAAAAATTAAAAAAAATTTAAATTGTGCTCGACGCCCTGTCATTACTATAGATAACCTAGCATGACTCTTTATTTTTCCACTAAGAATAGGTCTAACAAATGAGATAAGATACAAAATTTTTATTTTATGTTATTTTATCATCATAATTTTTTAAAATTTTTAAATAAAATATAATAAACTATTCAAATTTTTTTAATATTAAAAAATAATATTTTAAATTTTTATTTAAGATAAAAAATTCTCGGCCACTATCCAAACCTACTTCCAATTATTGCATTCGTCTACCTCCTGCTGCCTCTTTTATTTCTCCAATGGACCAATTACTAACGTACGCGCAGCCAGTACAGACATTTAACACCCCTGCACAATCAATCACTCTATTGGAAAATTACTCTTTTATCTTATATTTTTTATTATGTAATATATAAACACATTAGCAGTAATTTTTAAAAAATATTTTTTAAAAAATTAAATACACTAACAACGATAACTTTACTTGAGAAGAGTAGGTAGCACATACTTTCCATTCCCAAAACAACGGTCGGACATCAGACATGCATGCTTTTCTGACGAGTGTACTATTGTATATTAAATTCATATATAATCACCAATATTCTAATAAATCCTTTTGTTTTTCGCTTGCAGGTAAAAAGTTTTGAAGTTCTCAAAATTACTTTATCCGTCGGGACTTTCCTTAGTAAGATTTCACAATATTAATGTTTCAAGAGAAATAACGTATCATTTATATTTGAAACGTTGGTCCCAAACGGCAAAAATTACAAAGTTTGCATCGTCATGTTAAGGTTTTAAATTTGAGAAATGCTTTGAGATTCGAATTTGGGTTCTGAATTTATATGCTGAATGCTTTTTTTATTTTATTTTTTGGCTTTATTCGGTGCGTTCTCAAGCTACGAGTTACATTTTTTGGAAGATGTAATACTACTCTTTAAATATTATATATAGAGAAATGCTACACATCATCCCACACCACACACTTTATATATTAAAATATTATTTTTTATTTTTTTATTTTTTATTTTATTTTATTCTTATTAAACTAATTAAATTATTCTATTTATCATCCACACATTACATATTTATTATAAAAAAATTAAAAAAAAAATTAAAATAAGTGTGTTGTGTGAAGTGTGAGAATAACAAGAAGATTTTTCCTTATATCTAATAGCATTGTTATTGACGTAGCCAAATATTAGTGACTAGTCAAATCATAACTAATTATATTAAAATTAGTGTACATTAAAATAGCCACAACTCAAGTATTTTTATATGTTTTTTAAAATTTGGTCAGTCACTATTCATCTTTTGAATATTATTTTATGATTAAAATATTTTCAAATGTATTTATTAGATAATTAGGTTGAGAAAAAAAAAGTTGGAAAACAATAATTTTAAGTAAAAAACAAATTATTAATTAATAAATAGAGTGTATTTATAAAATATTAAAAAATAAAGAATTATTTTTAAAATATATAATATTATATTATTATTTTGACCCTAAGACTAGTCCAATATTAATTAATATCTCTATTGATATTAATTTTAATCAAAAAATTTAAATTTAATCAAGTTTTAGACTTACAATACTAATGGTCTAACAATAGTGTTTTTTAGTGGCGGCAAGTTAAGTACTGCTCCTCTAACACAACTTTTATAAATAAATCATTGGAAAGAGAAATGATAATATATTTCATAATAATTTACGCAACATCTCGTAAGATAAGAATATTTTTATAAAGTGATGGTAATTTTATAGAGTAGTTTATAAAAATATCCTTCCTTTTAAATATTAATGTTGCATAAAATGGTGGAAAATGTGATGCGTGCATTTACCATTAAAGAGATCACCGTCGAATCACTTTGGACTGTATTTAAAGAGAGACAATAAGATCATGAGCTCAGATATCAATACCACCAAAATGGACGCCATGGTTGATGATCAGCCTAAGAAGCTTCACATAGCCATGTTCCCATGGCTGGCCTTCGGTCACATAATCCCGTTCTTAGAGCTCAGCAAGCTCATAGCTCGAAAGGGTCATCGTATTTCATTCATTTCTACTCCTAGAAACATTGAACGCCTCCCAAAGATCCCTCTAGATCTAGCAGCTTTCATAACTTTTGTGAAGTTGCCCTTGCCCCACTTGGAGAACCTCCCAGAAAACGCAGAGGCCACCATGGATTTACCACACCACATAGTTCCATACCTTAAGATCGCTTACGACAGTCTCCAGGAACCTTTGTCTCGTTTCTTGGAAACCTCCACTCCCGATTGGATTGTATATGACTTTGCCCCCCATTGGTTACCACCAATTGCTATTAAGCTATGCATCTCACGGGCGTTCTTCAGTGTTTTCAGTGCATCATGTCTAGGTTTCTTTGGACCACCAGCAGAGTCGAGTGTGATGGAAGATGCTATACATCCAAAGGGCATGAGGATGGAGCCTGAGCGTTTAACCGTACCTCCCAAATGGATTACCTTTCCAACAAAAGTAGCGTTTCCACTCTTTGTGGCGAATGAAGTAATACTTGCCTTCTTTGAAGAAAATGCTTCTGGTATTTCCGACTGGTTTCGTTTCAGTAAAATGGCTTTAGGCTCCGAAGTCATGGCTGTTAAAGCTTGCATGGAGGTCGAAGGTGAGTGGCTTAAACTTGTTGAAAATCTTTTTAATTTACCTGTTATTCCGGTGGGCTTATTGCCACCGTCGGGGGAAGGACAACTCGTACATGACGATCACAAGGATAGCGCTTGGGGAACCATTGTCGAGTGGTTAGACAAGCAAGAGAAAGGGTCAGTGGTTTATGTAGCATTTGGAAGTGAGAGTGAACCAAGTCAAGAAGACTTCAAAGAGTTGGCTCTAGGGCTAGAGCAATCGGGTTTGCCCTTCTTTCTTGTTATAAGAAAGCAAAACCTCCCGGAAAGTGAAGACTCAGATGAACAGATACCTGAAGGATTTGAGGAGCGAATCAAAGATCGTGGGATTGTTTGGTGGGGTTGGGCGCCTCAAGTTAAGATATTAGGTCACGATTCAGTTGGGGGTTACTTTACACATTGTGGTTGGAGTTCAGTGACAGAGGCATTCCAGTTTGGACGTCCGCTTATTATGTTGCCCATGTTTGGGGATCAAGTACTGAATGGTAAGCTTTTGGAGGAAATGCAGACAGGAGCGGAGGTACCCAGAAATGAGCAAGACGGGTCATTTAGCAGGGAGTCTGTGGCCAAGACGCTAAGGTTGGTGATGAAGGATGCAGAGGGACAGATTTATAGGGATAAAGCTAAGGAGATGATGACCAGTTTTGGAGATAAGCAACTCCAGTACCGATATGTGGACAAATTCGTTGAGTTTCTTGTGAACCACAGGCGTGTGATGCTCGCTACCAAGGGTTAGAAAGTGATCAGTAAAAGTTTCCTCTAAGTTCCAATAAATTAAGTTTGCATGAAGGTGCTGCTTCTGCTGTATTGTGTATTGTGTTGAAGATGCTGCTTCTGTTGGTTTTAAGTTTAAAATAAAGAAGGAAACGCAGTGCTCGTTACAGTTTCTACGTGTTTCTCCGCTAATTATCAATAGACTTTCTTTAAAAAAAAATTAAAAAAATGCAAAATGGGTTGAAAAATAGACAGATAAATTAATAGCTGGCACATTAGTATGCTTTGTAAACTAGAGAACAAAAGAAAATAATAAGTACACTGTAGAAAAAGAAAACTGGTATTGAGGCACGGATGGATGATGATTCCCCCATTGCGAGAAAATCATAGGGCAAACCAAAGGGAAAAAGTTTCAACTGGCAAGGAGGGATTCGATGATTAGGACTGGACGAGCTGTATCTTCTTCTTCCTCGTAAGAGGTAATAGATCAGTGAAAATATGAATGTTGAGAGTTTGTACTTTGTATAAACACTACTGATCTTTGCAAATAGTGCCTCTGGTCTCCATTTTCTGCACTTCAACGACTATTTTAGTAAGCCATTGATGTACGCCATTATAGGCACAACCCTTAGTGGCGTAACCGGTTTGGTTTATTCTGGTTTTGGACAAAATTTATGACCGAACCTGTAATACTGATTTTATATTTTTTAAAACTGATTACGCACCGATTACTTCCCTAAAACGGTACTTCCAGTTTTGATTTTACCGGTTTGGATCCAATTTTTCAATTTTAATATATTAAGTATGTACGTTAATATTTCTAATGCATGTATTTAACAAAAAAAATATGTTGAGAATTTATTAGGCAATAAAATATATTTAAAACATATGATCAAATAAATATTCATGTTTAAAATTAAAATGTTATCTTATAAATTAAAATATATTATTTTATACATAATTATATTGTATATTATATATAATATTAAAAATTAATAAAATATATATACATAATATGTGAACTGGTTTAGTCCGATGTTAGAAAACATAAAATCAATTTCGAATCGAATTTGACAGGTTTTTAAAAGGAAAGAACCAATTCTAGACCAGATCAGTTGAAACTGGACCAAACCATTTGGTCCGGTCCAGGTTTTCTAATTTTTCAATTTATTTTTACGCCCCTAACAACTAACATCGTGAGAGTAAATTAATTATTAGCATGAGTACGTCAATATCCAACCATCATCCAACCAACTGTGGATCAACGCAGCTCCAAATATGAACCAACTAACAAAAAGTAAAATGAGATGTGAGTAAGAAAATCTGACGAAAATTAGGTCTTAACTGAGAACTCAAGAAGTTTCTGATCATCTCTCTTTTTTTAAAATATATGATCACAGACCGTTATACTTTGTTTTATTCTGGTTAATTTGGGAATATTGACAATACTACGTACATGACCGGAATTACTAATTTACTACATCCCTCCACTTACTTGGGGATGTAATATTGCATGCAGCCTGCCTACACATTATAACTGATAATTGGACCACTCACTACAACATATATTGATAATTGGACCACTCACTACAACATATAATGCTTTTTGCAGTGCCAACAACTCGTCACAAAATAGCATTTAACTGTCGTAAATACCCTTTAGCCACGTTTATTTGATCGCAGGCTAAACGCCGCGATTTTTCTCTGACATATGCTTTAGTTTTCGCCGTTGATGGAAATGCCGCAGATGCCACCTATTTATCACGATTTAGCCGCTGAGAATGGTAAAATTTTGCTGCCGCTACTGCTGTCTACCCAATCAGGTGGGGCGCCGCAAAATCCACATACTTCTCCTTGCGAATTGAAGTTCACCGCGATCCCAAAAATGTTATCGGCAGTTTATGCAACCGCCAGTGAAGTTAACTGCGGTGTTCAGCCCCGCCGTAGAAGATCGTTTGGGCTGCGATGGATAGACTAATTAAGGCGTTTTCCCAAAACGCAGATTAGAAAATATTTTGGTAAGATTAATTATCGTTTTTGTCACATTTGGGGATTTAATTTGCCCCCTAGATTTACCCAGTTTCTAACGATTGTTGCAATGATTCCATAAATTCATTTCTCAGATTTGATTAAATTTCTTAAATTTAATAATGTTCTGAGATCGATCTGTGGAAATCCACGTATAACTCCTCCCTACTTAATCACTGCAATTGCTTATGGAACGTTTGACTATTATTTGCTCCGGATGGCTTACAAAGCAATTAGGCACTATATATAAACAATATCCAAGGTACATTTTACACTTTCAGTAACTAATTGGTCATCATTTGATCTTGATATTTCTATATAATCTCCATTGGGTGTGCAGATCATGATATGTTTTTCACACACGACACACATTCATATATATATATATATATAATTGCAAATCATATATATCGCCATCCAATTTGCCTTGTTCTTGCCAGATGCAAGCTTGCACATGGTTTCCATGCAATGCCTGCATCTAGTTTTGCACATGATAGATCAGTTAAGTAAGAATTATTACAACACTTGGTCTAACTGAATATCTATGTAAATGATTCAACCAAATTGCATGCATATAATATCATTCACACCAATAACTCTTGAAAACAACCTTAACTTGTTGGCAAAGAGTTGAAAGACAGCTGATATTAAATATAAGAACAAGCTGGGCAGTTTGTCATTAATCTGGAATGATTTAGATATTACTCTTTCAAATTGCAACAAATGGTAACTTAGTATATATAGCAGTTCCACAATGCATTTATACTTGCTATTTCAAACATGCCAGCAGTCCTACAATCTCTACATCAAGATATACATAATTCACAGAATATTTTACACTTAAAAGTTGTAAGGGGTATTGGCTAGCTCATCCCAAAAAAGCTTTTCCCTTGGATTGTGAATTGACCTGTTGCAATACACATCATGTTTCCAACATCAGTTGCTGAGGGCATATCATACTTACAATTCCATATTACCACCAAACAATTCCATATACCATTAGCATGCATATCCCATGAACATACTGAATTGTCTCTACATGCTAAACATATACATTAGCAAGCAATTCCATGCACATCCCTATGCATCACCATATATATACCATTACCATTAGCGTGCAGTACTACTGAATGCATTATATCATGCTTCATGAAGTACTTGCAATAGCCAAACAAGTAAAAAATAGTGATATAGATCTTATATTCCTTCAGTCTAAAACAGTGTACAAAACTCCCTCCATCTAAAACCATCATCCATCTATTTTCCTTCATTTGCTGTTGGGATTTATTTGTGGTTCAGTTATGTTGAGTAGAAGCAAGTCAAGGGGCTACATGTAATTTATATACAAGCTAAAAATTAATGGCATTTTCTAATCCATATTATGACGAGATTATTTGAATGTCATGAGTTTATATTTACCCGATGTTGACAGGGCACACCTTGACTGGAATACTAACATTTTCTATTTCATGCCTTGCCTATACAAGAACCTGTGTAAAACCTTTGTAATCTCAATTAAATTATTTTTTACACATTTGGTCAATGTACATTACCAAACTATTAATCTAGAGCACTATAGCAATAATCCTGATCCATTCAAACAAGTGTATCCCAAACAATAATGCTCCTCACCAAACCTGCAAATGGTTGCATTAAATCTTCATATAAATGTTCTCATGCATCATAAGCTATGATTTCAAAGCTGGAAAAGCAAACTACCACTTGTATAATTAATAGCATGCATGAGATATTGGGTCATAGTTGAAAACCATGCAGTATAAAAAATACCAAAGCAAATGTTCCCATATAATTTACCTCCATCAGCTTCCTTCACCCTCTCTAACAAGGGTATTTCAAAACAGTAGTTCTCACAGACAAAGTAATGCTGCTACCACATTCACCCCTACACAACTTCATCAAAAAAGTGTACCAAAAGTATATTAGAAACTTTAAAACAAAAGTAGGTACTGCTAGCACATAGAGGATGCCTAAGGAACTGCAGCTTGAGTCTCTCTTTGAGACTCTAATTCTGTTTGCATTTCTGACATCCTCATGTTTAAACTTGCTTCATATTCTCGCATATGCTCCTCCATACCCAAGACATTTCTTTCAATCTCTTTAAGCCGATTTTGGTAATACTCTTTATCCGTCCTATTTTGTTCATTTTCCAAGGCAAGTCGCTCATACTCCTCATTCAGTACGCCAGGTACTTTAGGAGATTCGGGCATAACAGAGTGGCCCATCCCTCTAGAATATCCTGGTCTATGTCCCAAGACCTCTCTAAATATTTTCTATGTGGCTTCATCTGTGCGAGCATCTGGCTCTTTTGCATTCATCTTGTTAACCATCTGCTTCTGTTGAATGAGATCAGATCCACCATCATCATATTCATATAACTAACAGCTTAGAACAAAATGCTACATATGTACTTATTTCCTACACTAAAACAGTTAAACTGGCATATACTAAGCCATAAAAAATAGCTTAGGGCAGGAATAAAAGTTTAATGAAACAGGCTACTCACATAATTGTCTTCTGTAGTTGGTGTGATAAATCTCCCCTTTTTGTTTGACCAATACACATCTTTATGGAAATCAATCAGATTTTTGTCCTTCTACTTGAACATAAAAATTCCAGTCACAGATATTACTTTACCAAATAATATTTTAACTAGATCTAGACACAACAACTAGGACATGAAATTTAGATGTCAATACCATTCTCTCCATTAGTACAACAAATGGTGTCCTTTCGCTTGTGTGGTTGACCATCTGTTTACCCCTATTTTCCTTGTTTTGGATGGACATTTTCTGCAATAAAACAGAGGACAATTGCAATTTATTAAGTTGTTATGAAGATATATGCCAGTAGGAGAAAGTTTAACCTTAAACTAGTTATCTCATTTTGGGGAATTATAAAGTCACTTCTCCAAACCCATCATTTAAAAAGATTACCATTGTGTTCCTGATATTCCTATATAATTACACTTGGAGTTCAAATTATCTATTCTGTTTTATAAAAACTAATCTTATAAATACTATCCACCTATGTTATTCTTTCTATATCAGCCATGTTATTTAGACTTTCTAAATAACTCTAATCGTTTACTATATAAAAATAAATGATTTCAAGTACTTAAGTATATTTTCTAAGTGGACATCACTGCATGTAAATAAATAAACTGTTTTCTTTTCCTAAGTAGCCACATATTTTACCCATGAATGACATGAATCCTACGTGTATAAATCATGTGCGTACCTTAAATGAATCACTCCCCCACCGAGTGCATAACCACTCCCAAACTGGCTGCTCTACCAATGCCCCTCCATTAGCTTTGGTTGCCTCTTCATGTGTTGCATAACTCAAGTACTTAAGGTGTAGTTTGTAATGAAAAGCATTATATGCACGAGATAGCTGACTTGTGACAGTCTGACGATGATTTGTCTTGGTCCAATCCAAGACAAAGTCAGCCTATGATCAATGTCATTGGGTTAAAAAAAAAATTTAGAAATATCTGGAATACTTTGCACAATTCGGTCAAATACTCAGGAAAGTGTTTTAAATAACAAAATGCACAGATTAATGGTCATAAGCTACTCAGTTTTAACTCATGGCTTCATTCCCTTACTTCACATTGGAATGTCCCTACTTTATTTTGCTATCTCAGTTCTAATAAGTAGGGAAATTCATTTTTAGAAACTAAAGATTCATTACACATACATCATGCTTATAGTTTGCCTCTACCATCAAATGACTCATTGAAAATCATCTCAAGCTATTACTCAACACTGCAATCAAATACAGAGTTCAAGTTTAAAGCCATACACGAACATGATAAATAAGTTCCTCTTTCTCCTTTTCGAGAACAACACTCTAGCTAACATGCCTCATTTCTGCATAGTGCTTCATGATCCATGTTACTCTCGTTGTGTAGATAGTTCTGTTGTTGCATGATGGACCTATCTTCCCCTCTTTGATCCCAAGTGATATCTTGCCATATTTTCACATCCTCTCAAACTCCGTACCTTTGGCCACACCCCTACCACGTTTACTAGTGTTTGGAACTAAGACAGCCCCACAAACAGAAACATATTGTTAATTACACCACGTATAAACCATGATGGCTATCAATATAAACTGCCTACTTATATATAGTCTATGAAATACCATAAGGCTAGGAGCTGATGATGTATACATTATATACTTACCAAGGGATGTTGTATTCACCTCTGCAGGAATACATGGAGGCAAAACTGATGGATGTAACTCAGCTGGCCCTTGAGTGGAATCATCAGAGTCTACCCCTTCTTCATCTCTCAAAGTCCAACCTACTGGTTCATGCTGTGGGTTTCGTATAATATGAGGAAAGCCATCACACCCTAGTCCAGAAGCTCCTCGCCCTCTCCCTGTTTTTGACTGACTCATTTCTACTGCACGCAAAACCAACAGTGTCAAAGCAAGTAAATGAAGCTGTAAACTACCAAGTGTGTCAAGCAAATGATAAAAGTATTGCATGGAGTTGTGCAACAGCCCATAAAACCATTTCAATGTATACTACTATGGTTTGCTCTCTAGAGTTTGGCAACCAAGTTATGTTCATACTTTGAAGTTATTGAAAAGTTGTTGGAGCGAAAGAAGATGGTAACTGGAAGTAGGCTACTGCTAAGTATGGCAAGATGGCCAGCAGAAATGAGCAGAGAAAACAGAGAGTTATACTCTCGTAGCTAGTTATGAGATGTCTAGCAGAAATGAAAGAGCAAGAACTGCTAGCAAAAGTGTTTTGCTATCTTCTAGCTAGTAATAAGACCCACCCAGCAAAAGTGTGTTGCTGTCTTGTAGCTAGTAATAGATGATTTCCCAGCAACGTGGTGATGAAAATAACAAAATCCCGCTTAAAACATTTCCCTCTCCCGCGCCTTCCGTTATGAAGAGACGTGATTTGATGTTGAGCAGCTGCAATGAACAGAAGTAGATACTACCAGACTTGAGGTGATAATGTAGGTCCCAGCTTCCAACTTTAATTCATGTCATCACATGTGTATTCTAACAAGTATATTAAACCACCTTGGGTATAAAAATGTAGAAAACATATAATTTGTCCTCGACCAGTCAAGTTATCTAACCTTAAAGCAGTATGAATTGATCATTTATCACATGCGCGCATTGGATATCACCAAAGTTTTATGTATACAAAAGTTATTTGAACTAAATAATGATTATTAATAAAAGAATATACAGTCATGTGATTTATATATATATATATGTTGCCTTCTATATATATTCCTTGTTGTACTTCATGATTTGATCACCTATTTTGTTTTATAATATCCACCATGGTAAACTTTTGGGAGTCCATAGTTTAATTCATGCTAAACTATGGAATTCGAGAAAAAAATCATTATGTTCTCAAAATGATTTCCTCTTTTCATTTCAGGCTTGTGCAAATACCGCACAAGTAGTACTCGGAAAAATACTTCATCATAGTAATTGGAGTAATATTAACTGAATGAGTCACACAATGATAAAAGTACATGTTCCTCATCAAAGAGGGCATCCCCCAAGGGCAGGGGAATTCATGAGATTTCTAGTTATTCGCATTTGTGTCTTTTTAATAAGTTATTCAAATATTGACATGTCGAAAGGGGAAAAACACTGCTCGGATCACGTAGATTCAGCTTTCCCGATGGGGAAGACAAAACATTTGGATAAATAGATATATATATCCACGCCAAACCTAATTAAAAAAACGTTGATTAAATCCTGGATGCACTGGATGGGGGTAGACAAATATTATCGCCCATTGATGTTGATTAATTCCTAATGCATCGTTTCGTTAGCCCGATGGTGAAGTTATTTGTTTTCCTCTATCCTTAGATCCCTCCTCTCTATGCTTCTCTCTCTATTCCACTAAATTCTCCTCAGAATCAGTTCTACCATTTTAGTATGGTTCTTAAAAAATTTCTTAAAAATAACATCTAAATGCATGATCCCTTTTGGTTACAACAAAAAGTAATTGAATTCCTTAATTCCACTGTCACAAATTAAATAAAATTCGTCATGACCTATGCACTTGAAATCCTCAATAAATAATTTTCAAAATTCACCTATGTTTATTTTTAGATTCGTCGTCGCTAAAATCCAAACCAAACAATAGGATGCAGTCAACCATGAATTTCTTTCTTACTTTAAATTATTGAAATCATAAATTGCAAAACATAGAAAGAAAAAGTCTTCTGATCTATTTCTTCTCTCTTGATGACGCAATGAGATAAATCCTCCAAAAATACATTCCTACATACTCCATATATATATTGTCGTAGGCCTCTTGAACTATTATAAATCTAAAGAAAAGTAATATCATCTTGGGGAATTCAAAACCATTATACATACTCAATTACTCAATGTACACAATGCCCTCATGAGGCACACAAAATTGTTTATACTAGCAGGTTACAACAAAAACTCTGTAATTAAATTACCAGCATGCAAAGTTCTGGTGCCATTACTGGCTACATCTTCACCTGCACCTTCACCCACCCACTGCACTCAGACTTTCAGTCACCTGCAGATTACACTAGAATGTAGCTGAAGCAACATCATGTATTACAAATGAAGTAATTTTAGATGCTTCTATATCACCATACAAAATAATTGTGATAATCATGATGCTGCCATTATAAAAGTTGATGCATGAGATTGGCGAAGTTTAGATGTTAATTAGATATCCCTTCCATTTCCAGCAGTCCTTCTACAAGGACTGCACATATTTTTCATCAACCCAATGTGTAAAAAATAAATGTTAATTAAGGTTTCAATTCAAGTTGACAATTTGAGTAACCTACATCCGTACCATCAGTTTTCTTTCTTATGTCTGAATCTATAGCATTGTTTTCATCTTTCTCTGCATCAGATGCTATAATATGAAGTATCTCTTCAACATTTTCATCGGATTGATTCACCACCAACACAGACTACATCAACAATGATGGTTCCACCATCTCAGGCTTAACAACATCTAGTTCTAATTTGACATGATCAGTAAATATATTATCCTTTAGTTCATTGTTTTCATCAATTGACACGGAATCGGTAGAAATAGGATCAGCTTTTACTTGAGAGACAAAAATATGGGCTGACCTCATATGATACCTTGTTGTCTGGGGTAGAACAGTCGAGCTTGACACTCTCAGGATTCTACCCAGTCAGAATCAATTCCACTGAAGCTAGCTTCCTCGACTTCTTCTTGATCCAAGGCTGCCACACAGTCAATTCTGTCAACTTGAACCACAACCTTATCTGGCTCTTTGTTCTTTTTGCCACAATGATCAGCAAGGTATTTAACTGTTTCTGCAACAATAGGCACTGACTGTGCATCTTTTGCACCAACAAAAGGTCGGGGTCACTATTAAGCACATTATCCACATAATTTCCAGCACTTTCTATCAACAATGTGGATAGCTTCATCCAAACGTCTAATGCTGTCATCCTTCAACCCCTTAATTGTCAATTTCCTTCTCTTAAGTTCCTCATTTAGCTTTGTAACCTTCCACTGATCAATTGAGCTGATTGCCAAGAATGGGGTACTGTGACGACATCTTTCCAACTAATTAGAGTCATCTTTTGCACCAATTAATACACTTTTTGATACAAAGAGAATAATGAACCAAGAATAGCTTCAGCAAAACATAAAATAAAAGAGGCAGTTTCTACGTGGCACTAAACATGGAAACTGAAAACTAGCAACGACATAAGAATAAAATTTTTGAGAATGTAGTTTTATCGAATAAAAAACATGACATAAGAGAGACATGGAGCTGTAGATGATGCCCAAATGCCTAAGCAACCTAACATTAGTCCAGTAAAAGAAAATTTTACAGCAGTAAATCTTGTATACAAATCAGTATCAAGGCTGGGGTAACAGGATTAAAGCCATACTTTTTTTATAGGTAATCCAGAAGTTTTATTCATTAGATCAGGATCTTAGTCTATTAAGTAGTTCATCTCAAAATCTATCTGGCATGGTAATGTAGAAAACTAGGGAAGGCATGGTAAACTATTGAATTTGTTTTGTTGTTTCCACCAAAATATATAATATCCAAACATGTTCTTAATAGCCTAACGACATTGTATTTCTCACATGCATGTATCACAAAAGTAACTTTAATGCAAGAAAAACACATCATATTAGAAGAAAAAATAAAACATATCCAAATCTAACTATCAATGGGAGAAAAATACTACCAAGAGTTTCAGTTTTTTGCCCATAACTTACTAATCATTTTTCCCTTTGCAGGGGAAAAACTACACAATGATCAGTTTTTTTCCCACAAATTACACCTATTTTTCCCTTTGCACCTAAAACTACCAAGAGTTTTAGTTTCTACCTTGTCCTTCCTATATTTTTCAGATGGGAACCTACATTACCAAAACTTCCTCAAGAAGCTTGTTGGTATATTAAATAAAGAGGAAGAGTGAAAGCATTGTCAGTTTAATTTCTAAACCAGGTGGGTTAACTGATGTTAATACATTGTAAAGTATATTAGAAATTAAATGTGAATACAGAATGCATTTTGTATCTAGCATTATATCAAAATCTAGCCTCCTAGTAATGAGCAATCTAGTACTATACTTGAAAACTAGCATGGCTTGAGCAAGCTTCTCTTGATTTTGAAATGGTTAAAACTTTGTATATGCCAAATACAGAGTATATACAATAATACTAATACGCATTCAACAAGCATGAACGGTTGACCCTTTTGCATGATATAAAAATTACGCTTGAATGAGCAAAGAGAGATACCAGTTGGAAATATGTAGCCATACAAAAATTACATGAGTCGCCCTCAATCACCTATAAAAATAAAAAGCATGGAAGGTTAAGTACTTCATGAGATAGGTTCAAGTATGCATTACTACGTTAAATGCATCGAAATAAATAGTTGGGGGGGGGGATTGTTAACTTATTGCATGAATGCATACCATTCTCAGACGAAGTTCCACAACTAGATTCAGCTTCTTTGCTTTGACCAATTTCTTCATCATCGGTTCTCTCTATATCGTCATCAATGAAGTCTTCATCACCTGGAATGAATCTTGCATGTTGCAATGGTGTATTAACAGCAACATGGATTGGTTCTATGTCCGACCTATGCAAGGGATTCCTGATGCCACTATCATCATATTCATGTTCTACATTTGCATACGAGGGTTTGTTCTCTTCGAAAGCAGTAAAATCGAGATTCTAATCATGAGTCTCATCATCATCATCATCATTGATCAATGGTATAGTTGGAACATCATACATGTTCCTATTGGTCACCTCTTGCACGACGGACCAATTACCACGTTTACTATTGTCTTTAAGATAAAACACTTGGCATGCTTGACAGGCAAGGACGAATGGCTCATTCCTATACCATTTTCGAGACATGTTGGTGCTAGTTATGTGCTCCCCAACGACTATTCCTCTCCTCATATCACCGACATCAAACCATTCACATTTAAACAAATATACATGATGCCACCCCATGTAGCGTAATTGCAAGATATCAGTCAAAACTTCATAGAAATCAATAGGATTACCATTGTGTTCTCCTTTAACAACCACACCACTATTCTGGGTTCGGCGATTTTCTCCTCTACATAGTGTGTGGAATCTAGCCTCATTCATGATGCAAGCGGAAAATGAAGCAACCCATGGGTCTGGTCCACAAGCGAGTGCATACATATCATCGGATACGTCATCAAGATTTGCTAAACACATTTCTTGAATCTGTCAAATGAATTCAACAAAGTTTAGAAATAACATGAACCATGGAGTTCTAATTTAGAGGTGAGGGTTAATTACTCAAAGAAACATACTCGTGTCCGAAACCAATTGTGGAATTCATTTTGATGTCTACGCTCTACATTATCTGGAGAAATTCCAGACGTCTTCATATAGTGCTCACTAAAAGTGCAGATAAACAAACAATTAGGTTGTTCCGATCATATTCAAATTCAACTATCTATATTAAGTAGAATAATTTGAAAGAAATAACAAAATACTTATTCTACGTACTGACTAATCTCTGCACAATTATTGAGCACGTACCACCTTGCCTTATGAAGTACAGTTTGATCCAATCGATTAGAGGTAGGGGATCCCAAAGGACGTAGCTTTTGTGAGAAAACATAGAAGCCATCTTCACCTGTAGTATCTTTATCTATATCTTTATTTTGTTCCTCTCAATTATATATAGTCTCAACATCATGGATATACAAGGAGCAGAAGGTTAAACATTCAATGTGAATATAGGCTTCTACAATTGAGCCTTTCGGACGAGCCTTATTTCTAACATAACGCTTGAATTTTTCCAAATATCACTCAAAAGGATACATCCATCTATATTGAACTGGCCCCGCAAGAAAAGTCTCGTGGGGTAAATGGATGGTGAGGTGTATCAAATAAGTCAGGTGGAAAAATCATCTTAAGCTTGCAGAGGATGATTGCAATGTCCAATTGTAGTTGCTTCAATACTTCCAATGTTAACGTGCGTGCACACAAAGGTTTGAAGAAAGAACTTAACTCGGTCAATGCAAGTCATATGTTAGGTTGGAAAAACCGGCTTATTGCAACTAGCAATAATCTTTGCATAAACACATGACAATCATGACTTTTCATTCCTGATATCTTTCCCATCACCAATTGAAACACATCTAGAAATGTTTGAGGCAAAACCATATGGGAATTTAATAGATGCTAGCCATTCACAGAAATGTCTCCTTTGATCTAAATCCAACGTGTAGGACTCAAGCACCATGGAGTACCCAATAGTGGTAGGTTATAGATGTAATTCCTTTCTTAATCCAAGCTCTTGCAAGTCCTTACATGCACTAACCGTGTCTTTATTTTTTCCTTCAATATCCATCATGGTTCTTAACACATTGTCGCAAATGTTTTTTTCAATGTGCATAACATCGAGATTGTGTCGTAAAGGCAACGTTGACCAGTGAGGTAGTTCAAAGAATATACTTTTTTTAGTCCAATTCAGTTCAACTGGTAAGCGTTTTCTCTTTTGAGCACCTTTGCCAAATTCCACATTACTAACCTGCCGTAGTTGCTCGATAAGCAAGGAAACATTGAGCTCCTGCGGAGGCAACCGATTCTCCTCATTTCCATTGAATGCAACCTTTTTCTTTCTCCAAGGGTGGGTGGATGGCAAGAAGCGACGATGACCCATGTAACAGTGTTTTCTACCATGTTTCAACCACATGGAATCCATATCCTCATTGCATGACGGGCAAGCCATCTTTCCCTTTGTGCTTCACCTAGAAAAATTGGCATTTGCAGGAAAGTCATTAATAGTCCACAATAGTGCAGCATGTAAATGAAAGTGTTTAGACTTTGATGCTTCATAGCTATCTACACCATCCTCCCATAACTCTTTCAGTTCATTCACTAAAGGTTGCAAATAAACATTGATGTCATTTCCTGGTGATCTGGGGCCCGGAATGAGCAAGGAGAGTATTAAGTACGGCTCTTTCATGCATAACCAAGGGGGCAAGTTATATAGCACAAGTATGATTGGCCATATGCTATAAGGTTTGCTCATATTATTGAATGAGTTAAACCCATCACTAGCTAGCCCCAGTTTGACATTGCGAGAATCCTGGGTGAACCAAGTGTGGTGTTTATCAAATTGTGTCCACATCTTAGAATCAGCAGGATGCCTTAAGGTACTATGGTCATCAACTTGTTCTTCTTTATGCCATTTCATGGACTTTGCTATATTTTTAGACATAAAAAGTCTTTGTAACCTCATCTTAAGAGGAAAGTATCGCAAAACCTTCTGAGGAATCTCCCCTTTTTTTTCCCTCTAGTTGACACCCACCTTGGCTCCTTGCATTTAGAACAAACTTCTTTATCCGCATCATGTTTCCAAAATAGCATGCAGTCATTTGGGCAGGCATATATCTTCATATAACTAAAACCCAAACCATGCTCTATGTGTCGAGCCTCGTGGTATGAGTTAGGTATTTGGATGTCTGGAAATGCAACCTTTAACAATTCTAAAACCATGTTAAATGACTTGATAGTCCACCCACTAACAGTTTTGATATGAAGCAACTTGACTATAAATAAGAGCTTAGAAAACTTCTCACAAGTTGGATAAAGAGGAAGTCTCTTATCCTCAAACAACTGGTCAAATGTTTTCAATTGCCAATCACTCATGGGTGGCTCTGAAGTAGTACCACTTTCACTGAACGCAGGGTCAATGAATGATGCAGCCCGAGTGTCCTCTATCATCTCATCCATATCATCAATAAAATTATGAGATTGAACATCTGTATCATCATCAGACGATGATTAATTGACACTCCAATTTGCACCCTCCCCATGAAATATCCAATGTGTATAACTTAGATCAATACCTATTATAAATAGATGATCTTCAACTTCATTGAATGGTAGGAATAGGTTATCATGACATCTCCTACATGAACACCTTATGGTAGTTCTTCCAGGTGCATGGGCTTTTGCCATGGTGAGGAGATTATTAATCCCTTCACCATATTCACGTGAAGTAAACCTGTTTGGCACGTGCATCCAATTCTTGTCCATTTCTTAGGACAATCCCGATTAAGCGAAATCAATAAAACCTTGCACACATCGATGAAATAATTTAGATAGGTTGGTAAAAATGATTAATTAAACAAGGAAGTCAATGGTTCCAAACACCTTAACTCATTGGCATTTGATCGTACGTCATTAATAATTTGGTATATTACTAACAAGCAAAAAACTTATAAGAAGCATAGAACTTGAGAGGAATTTGTAGACACGTCACATAAGACACTTTATGTTAAGAGGATATAAACAATGAACAGATCTCTTGAATGAATTAGACGAGAAGTCCTTCTATCTTCATAAGTCACATGTTAAAATCATGACATCAGCATCAAAGAAATGACAAATCGAATAGGGATATATACTATATTTTGATATAATGTCATTGCTGGAGTATAGATCTACCATACAATCAATATGCCTCATAAAAAAATATTAATATAAAAAATTTCTAAATTATCTCAAATAATGGTTTCTTGGGTGATATGTAATATTTTAGCTAGTTTGATCGAAGCCCTAGGTCACCCAAAAAATCATTCAACGTGCTCTAATTAAGTTTTCTACCAATCTTAATCACCAATCCAGATATCAAATATGCATGGATCTCTTTTAGGCAATACAAATGGTGTACTTCAGGTATTATTTACAAGAAAGAGATAATTGCTATAAAAGAGATATATCTACATTCTAATTATGTTATTAGAATATGATTCATTCCACTGCAGAAATGGAACCACCACTAACTATGTTTGTGAATCGAAATGGCGGAAGCAATATTCTAGATTAAACACAATATTTGCCAACAGTACTATACGGTGGGCTGCCGAATCATGGTGGGGTTGTCGAATCACGGTGGGCTGCCTACGGATCAGAGGATTAAGCCCCCCTCCCCCCCTGACTCAGAGTAGTAGATAGAACTTGATCAATGACCATCAATCACCAGATCAAAGAAGAGAGAAAGGGTCGGAGAGTTAGTTACCGAAAAGGAGACGACGACTTTCGCGGAGGCTAACAGGATCAGTTCCGGTGGTTGCCTACAGTCTTCGGTATGCCCTATTTCATTGCCGAAGTAGAGTAGTGAAATATTGGGAAAAATAGAATGCGAAGATCCCTTCTTCGTCGAAAGCTTGGGAATTAAAAAAGAAAGTCACTGCATGTAAAATCTGATTTGTTGAAGCGAATGAAAGTGAGAAAGTGACGCAACAACCAGTGATTTTGCTGCGATATTAGTTGATGTGCCGATTTGCTGCCTTGAAATCTTTTGCTGTGTGGAGAACAAGTAATCCGCGGCACATTTGTCCAATTGTTGTTAAAATGCGGCGAACTTCATCCGCCTTAAAAAAAAAAAAAAAACGCAGCAAAAAGCATTATATGTTGTAGTGACTCATGATAATGTATTAATTAGGCTCATTCAATCCTTTGCATGCTACCTTTTTTGTTTGTACAACTCTGCTTCTGCCTATAAAATCCACCAACAAAACATATCAATTGGGTTGTTATTGTTTTATTTTTTGTTTTAAGAGAATATTTTTTTAATGAATTTGTGATTTTCTTTTGTATTTTTTAAAAATTTTTAGAGTGTTTAAAAACTGTTTGAAAAAAAGCAACAAAAACAACAAATTGTTTTACCGTTTGGTAAGGCTCCTCTGTGGGTGTAGCATCACTCTTTTTGTTTTCAATTGAGTAACGTATGCATACGTGGGCAATGTCATATCCTATTCTATAAGTTATATATGAAAGAAAAGAGAAATGATATTTGCAGTCGTGGTTATGTAAGGGGTGTGCAGTTTCTTTGAAAAAAATGAATTAATATGGGACCCACAAAAAATAACTAAATTTTTAATCGTATATCCCACTCTTTTTCAAAATGATTGTGTGACATTTGCATATTCCACGACTGTATGTAACATTATTCATTGGGTGGCCCGCTAGCAATACTCATATATAAAGTCGTGCTAGCCTGACAAAATGTCCCGATAAGACTAATTGCATTTGTTTTTCTTTTTTCTTCATATATTTTTTTATATCCTTAAATATTTCTTTTAAAAAAAATCACAATATCGTTAAAAAATACTTACTTAATTATTAAGTATACAAAAAATAGAAATAGGTAGAAATGCTCGAGACCCAAAATTGGACCCTAAGCATTTATCATATATTTATATATATATATATATATATATATATAGTATTTTGTTTTATTAGACCACATAAATCGTCTAATTTATTGGAAAAAGATCGAAAGAATGTTGATTTTCTGTTCTACAATCTACATACATACAGTCCCAAAAACACCGATCGAACATGCATGCATGTTTTCGTCATCTGAACATGTATTAGTACTATCAACTATGAAAAACATTATAAAGTGAAAAATCATTGCTTCAAATTTCAAATATACCTACATAGGATGAATATGTATTTTTCAAATTTACTAGACTACTTAAATTTATAATCCACTAACTAGGGTTGGGCAATGGGGCTCAGCACCTCACTACCTCTCTCCTGCATGGATGAGGCAGATCCCTCATTTGCCAGATGTGGGTGGCGGGCCATCCACCCGCCACATTTCCTTGGAAAGTCTACCCCTGCATATATATATATATATATATGAAAATATCTTCAACAAAACGACGCCGTTTGGTCTATACTAAACAGCGTTGTTTTGTTTATTAACTAAAACAACCTCCTGACTCTCTTCCTAATCCCTTAAACTCTCACTCTTAAGCCCTTGACACCCTCTCTCTCACTCTTTGCCCATCGCACGCCATCATTGTCACTGTGAGGTTGCCATCTCTGTCTCGCGCCGTTATGCTAGCTTCGTCACAATAAAGGTATGTATCCCATCAATCTCGAGTCAAATATTTTTGTTTTTTTTTTTTTTATTTCTTGAGTTTTGTTAAGTTATGAAGGATATGATTGAATTAAAGACTTAGATGATGAAATTATGAATTGTGTGCTGTGGAGATTTGTTTGTTTGTCATGTGTTAAAAAAATTGTGTGATGTGAATGTAGATTTAAAGTTTTAGACGTAAATTTAGAGTTTCGGATTGAGACCCTAAATTATTTTCAGGTTGGAGTTTCGATTTTGAAATCCCTAACTTAATTCAATGTTTCGGATTGAAACTCTAAACTAATTTAGGGTTTCAATCTAAAACCCTTAATTTGTTAGTGGTTTCAACATTAAAGCCTCTAAATTAATTAAGGGTTTAGGATTGAAATCCTAAATTAATTTGTGGCTTTAGTGAAAACCTTAAATTAATTTAGGGGTTTCAATAGAAATCTCCATTCTGTTTGGGGGTTTCGATATAAAACTCCATTCTGTTTGAAGGTTTTGATATCAAAACCCCATTATGCTGTGGGGTGAATTTTGTATGGTTTCGTGTGTATTGGACCCACCCATGCCATTTGCCATTGGTTTGTATAATTAGTGCCTTAATTATTTTTTGTATTTATATAAATTTGGATAATTCTAATTGTTTTTCTTATATTTATTTAGCTTTATAGTGGATCTCATTATCATATGCCCAATCCTAATTTCAATGATGTCATTCTCATCTTGATCCCAATCTTATTTTGGTTAGTACTTTTAATGTTTGTAATTTTTACATATCTATTGTGTGTTTGTATTTATGATTTTTGTATATAATTCTAATTTGTTTACCTATTAATGTTTCAAGTTTTATAATCTCACAATCTCATAGCATAGCTCACTGACTTCCCCACTACCGTGACCACTGACCACACCAAATTCTAATGTCAAAGTCAATTAAAAAATGTGTAATATTTTTATTATTATTCAATTAAATTACGTGACAATTATTTGGTTATTGTAATAGCCTACTTAGGATTATTAGTTGCGATATAGAAGTATACAAGTTTTTAATTCGTATTATTGCAATACCCTAATTTTTTTTAATTTGTATTTTTCTCACCAATATTTTACAAACTCCTGAGCCCAAGTTCAAGGCCATTTTCGACCTAATATATGTGTTTTTGCCCTTTTTGGGCCCAGAAATGTATTCTAAGCCCATTGGGCCTTGGGCACTTAGGCAGGGTGGAGGCAAGTGCCAGTGGGCAAAACCCTACCCTTTGCCCATATGGAGGCAAGGTGTGGGATGGGGATCCCCTCGCCTCGAGAGGTGTAGGTAGCACCTCTACAACCAATTAATCAATCAATGAATCATACTACAAAAAATAACCCATATAAAGATTTTGGTTATGAAGTAAAAACTAATTTGAAGAATGCTTTCAAAATCTTAAATCACTCCTAATGTAAGTTACTGTCCAAAGTCCACCATAGAAATTGAGTTCATTACAACAAATTTAAAAACACTTGCAAGATTTTTGAAGTAGCCAAATTTAGCTTTTAACACCACCAGTATCCTACTCAATCTCTGTACTCTAGCAGTTCTAGACTACCGACCTTTCTATAGTTTCACCACGAGCACCAACTTTATCTCTACATCAACGGCAGCTCCGAAAATCCTTTCGACCAAAGAATACGTCCACTCCAATGGACTAAGCAATACTCAAACATAAGCACAATATGATTGAGGTATGTTTATTAAGAGAGAATCAATTTTCAATGTGCAATGGATCTCCATGGAGTTTTTCTCTAATGAATACAACTGCTTTGGCCTCCCTCCACAACCTAGAAGTCCTGCTTATTATTTTATATATACGTAGGTTTGTGTAGCCCACTTAGAGAGTCAAAACCTTAATGGAAAAGTGAATTTAGGAATTTTCACTTGTATTAAGTGTCGAGTGAGTGTCAAACGAACTTTCTATCCAATTGATTTTCTTGAATTTTTTTGACATCGTAAACTTTGAGATTTGAAAATACTTGTGAAATATGAATGTGTCATAATTGAGTTAGCTTTCCAGCGAAACCAAGATCACCTCAATCCACTAAGGGAACTAAAAGTTATGACTAATTTATTTTGGCTAGGTCAATCTCATTAAATTTTGAGAATTTGCAATCTTTAAAATTTCTGTTTCAATTGCAACCTATACTCTAGCCAAGGAATTATTTTTACACTTAACACATTGATTGTTCATTGAATTGATAAATTAATAATATTCGGAGACAATATTCCATGTTTTCTCGCATGCAAGTGAAAGTTTTGAGGTTCTGAAACAACTTTATCGTGAACTATTCTTGTCTTGCAATGATTTCAATCGAATGTTTGAAACATTAATTGTACCAAACTAAAAAGCTAATGAGTGCTCCTGTCTGTTAAGGTTGATGGGACTATTTTTTATGATGCGCTCCTCTCGCAGCAGTCGGGAGGATTAATTAGTACTGTGCGAACATTCAATGTGTGAACGAATCATGGTTATGAAGTGAAGTTTTCATCTTAAATTGGTGGGAGATCAAGTCTCAATCGTTTAATTAATCGAATCATGTGTAGGGCTGTAAAATGAACATGTTACTTATAAGACAGTTTGAATTGGACTTGATTAAATTTAAATTTGACTCGAATTTAATATTAAATAAGTCATTTATAAATATAAAATCAGACTCGATTATTAAACGATATAAACTCGTATCAAATTTGACAAACTCGATTAATTTTCATGAACAAACTCGTATAAAAGTCGACTCGTATATTTTTATAGATATATAATACAATATATAAATATATTATATACATAAGTTATGTATATATGTATTATCAATTATGTATATAGACTTATAGTCCACTACATATACTATATATAAATTTATAATATTAATATATCATATAGAACTCGAAGTTATGATGAATACACATATAATTATATTATGAATATTATTTATGATGAATACCATATTAGCTATAACTTATCTTATTCTTATCAAATTTTCAAATGTCATATAAAAATTTATGCTTACAGGCTATAGCATATAAACTAGTCATAACTTATAACTTACGATGCTATCATTCTATGAAGTACTATTAAAGACTTTATAGGATTACTAATTATTAATCTTATAAGATTAATCACTAGTAATATTGTATTCATAAGATTATATAAAGTAATATACGTATTTAGTGTTACAACCTATTATTAATAATTAATAAGCACATAGTAGTAGACTACTAGTATGGTATTAGTACGTTTTTTTTTTTTTTTAATTTTCAAAAAATATACGGTATTAGTATAATAGTATTATAGTATATAATATTAACTATGATATTATGTAATGAATAATAAATTATAATGTTTGATAAAATATATTGTTAGACAATGTTATTATATATGTATACGACTATAAAATGTATTGCATATTGATATAGTTTTATAGTATATAACGTGTATTATATCATGTAACTTAGTAGGCTGATATAAGTTATTTAGTATACTAAGTTTGATTCTGTGTCTTACTTGTGGAGCTATTGAGGCCCTTGGATCTTTAAAACCAATTTTGAGCCGTTGATTCCATATTCTAAAGTTAGGGTTACACAATGCTCATCCTATTTCTTATTAGCCGTTTCACACTTCCTCACTTATTCTTTCAGAAACCCTAGACTCCTAGTCTTACCTCTTACGCGATTTGTATGAAATTAAGGCTTGGATCGATCTTTGATTCTTGAAGGCTTGCAACCATCAAGATTCAAGAACCCAAGAGTGATACCAGTTGCGACTGCGAGAAACCCTAACAAATGCAACTGGCAATCGTATTTTCAAGGAGCCATGACTGCAATTTTAGCCTCAGAGATGGCAGTCGGGTGGAGATTGTAGTCGGGCCTGGACAGATGGGTCTCTGGTTCGTCAAATCGTCTATCTATTAGGCCTGGATTAGTTACACAATATCAAAAATTTCATCTTAACGCATTATTATAACTTTTTCAAATCTCCATACAAAATATAATAAATAATTTAATTTTTTCAAATCTCAACACAAAATTAATATTAACAAATTATATTATAACAATATTTTATTTATTACTATTTAAAATATATCATCTCATCTTATCTGTATAACCAAACGGGCCTTAGCCAATTAGCGAGATTCTTTTCCTGTTTCTAAGCATATAGTTGGGAATTTGGGAGATTTGGAACAACTTATTTAGTTATTCCTAAGTTTTCGACAATTCTGATTCTCTCTTAACTCTTTCTAATTAATTGTGGTATCGTAGATCCATGGTCTATTAGAATCTCTACAAATATGTTGTTAATAGGCGAATCCAGGGTCCAAACAGTTCGTCTGCTTGACAAGTCGGAACAAAGTGCCAATCATGTGGAATGGGGTAGCTACCTACTCCTATAGGGTGTATAACAACCTTAACTACAAAAACTAAAACATTGTACTCTCAAACCATCCGAAATTGACAATATACATTTCCTTTGAAGGTTTACGGCCATTTTAGGTAGTGAGATGAATGATGTAGTTTTAAATGAAAATTAAAAGATGAATAAAATATTATTAAAATATTATTTTTTAATATTATTATTATTTTAAAATTTGAAAAAGTTAAATTGTTTATTATATTTTGTATAGAAATTTGAAACAATTATAATGATAAAATGTGATGAATTGAGATAGTTTTTTAATCCAAACAATTTCTTAATCATCGAGATTGGGATTGTGTTACATTTTGTGTTTTTCATCAATCTTAATTAATAGTCATAATTAAAGTTGAGTTTAAAGTGTCAACTGCTAATAATTTGAGAGTGCAATTTGTTAGCTTTGGTAATTTGAGGGAATGAAGAATATTGTTTTTCTTTTTATTTTTAAATATATAAGTGAATTTTACATTTTTTTCAAATTAATTAGAGGGGATCTATTGGATGGTATAGTGATTGATTGATCGTAATTTTATCCAAAAACTTTTGGTTTAAAACTAGGAAGGTAACTTTTGATTGTAATCTTAACAATTAAGTAAAAATATATAAAATAAATTAGAAAACGGTAATTTTTGTTGTGGCTTGTAGATGTAGCATTTTCTTATTTATAAATGATTTATTATTATTTTTATTATTATTTATAAATTATCTAAAATTACTTTAATATAATCTTTATATTATATATATTTATAATTTTATTTATAAAATTCATTTAATTAATTTTTTTTAAATTCAAATTTTATAAATATTTAATATATCAATAATTAACATAAAAAAATTTTATAAATTTTTCTTTAGGATCATGTTACACACACCGCTCCCAACGTTACCGTTAGTGGTTTTTCGTATTTTTTTAAAATTTATTTTTTACATCTATTTTTTAACACTTTAAAATATATTTTAAAAAAAAAATTATAACATTATTAAAAAAAAATTTCTTAATTACGAAATAAAATAAATAAATAAATAAACTAGTCTTAGCGGTAGCTACCAGCGGAGCCACCAGCGGTGGACTAGTATTATCCTTTTCTGTAACAGTAAAAAAACCTTAAAGTCTATTTGAACCGATGATATGTCATTCTCGTTTGAAGTAACACATATCGCATTCCGAATAACCGCATAATTGCTCGACACAACTACCTTTGCGAGCTTTCCCGGCATCTCGCTTGTCACTCTCTGGAGTCTGACCCAAACTTGACGAGTTTCAGTTCAGTGCTGTGCCTTGCCGTACAAGCGTAGCATCTCTCCCAGTATCCCCCTCCTCCTCCCTCCCGCAAAACCCCAACGGATGCACACACCTATGGACGATCCGAGTCCCTGTTCATCAATTTCAGACCAATCGAACGACGGCGTTTCCTCCACGCTAGAACGCAAGGCTTCGTTCAACAACCGGGATCGTCCCAAACGCCTACAGATCAAACTCTTACCGGGACAGGTTTCCTTCCGCTTCCTTATCCACGTCTCTGACGTTGGCCGACTCCTCTGCAACAACGGCGCCGTCGTCTCCCGTATCCGCCGAGAGACGTCCACAAGAATCCACTGCGAGGCGGTCGACCCCGGTTCCAACCTTCGGGTCGTCCTCGTCGTTGGATTTGGGCCGAGAGATGGGCGGGACGTTTCGAGTGCTCAGGAGGCCGTCCTTAGGGTTTTCGAGAGCGTATCGGAAAAGGTGGGGGACGGGGGCTGGGACGTTGCTTGTTGGAAAATGCTAGCGCACACGTCTCAGGTTGGTGCGGTGATGGGGAGAGGAGGGCAAAACATCAGAAGAGTGAGGACCGAGACCGGTGCTCAGATTAGGATCTTGCCGGCTCCGCATTGGACTGCCGAGGACGATGTATTGATTCAGGTGAGAGATGACGAGAGAGATAATTCTTCTGGCCAAAGGATTCAGCCACCTGTTTGCTTCTCGTGAAAGACAACTACCTGATTCGCAAGCATCATTGCGAGAGAACATACTTTACGAAATGAATAATTTTAACAGTTGCTTCTTTTCTATTTTTCGTTTTCGCTTTTCTGGAGAACAAAAAGTAGGTTATTTTCCCTATGATGATCAGATATGTTGTCTTTGTCCGATTACTTTGTCTGTTGAACTTCATTTTATTTTATTGATTGAAATTAGAATCTGGTTGGCATCATATTCATGGCCAATCTTACTTGTCAAAAAAAAAAAACCATGGCCAATCTACTGAACATTTGAAAATTTTGCTTTTCCTTTCTCCATCTGAGGATTTGTTTATACTGTGGGGGCAGATTACGGGTGACCTTTCGGCTGTAAAGAAAGCCCTGGTTGATGTTTCTAGCAGTCTCCAAGATTGTCCACCGTTTGATAAAGCCCCAACCCATATGACCAGACCTCTTGAGGATTCTCCCTACGGAGCCTGTCCCGAATCACAGGCACATCCTATACATGTTAGTTCATCGTTACCGCTGCCTTTGCCTCAAAACTCGGGAACTAGTGCTTCGCACGGCGATACATCACCGTTGTCCTTGCCGAGATATGCCGAAAGAGTAGTCTGCGACAAAGACAAAAAGGACTCTCCACAACAAGAGGTTGTGTTCAGAATGCTCTGTTCCGATCATGCGGCTGGGTGGGTGATTGGCAAAAGAGGGGCCATTGTCAAAGCCCTGCAAAATGAAGCCGGTGCATCAATAATGTTTGCAGCTCCCACAAATGAGTCCGGTGATCGTGTGGTCACCATTTCTGCTTGGGAGGTTCGTCTTCTTACCATAATTCGTGGAAGCTAGTGGATTAATTTGTGTATAAATGTTGTTTCATTGATCTGGGGTTGACTTAATCTCTTGTAGAACCTTGAATCATCACAGTCTCCAGCACAAAATGCTGTAATTCTTGTCTTCACTAGAATGATTAAGGGTGTCATTGAAAGGGGATCTCTATCAGGCTCTAGTGAGGGTAGACCTGTAATGGCTAAGCTTCTAGTTGTATCAGATTTGGTTGGTTGTTTGGGTGGCAATGATGGTAAGGTACTTTCAGAATTGAGAGAAGTTACTGGTGCTGATATACGGATAGTGGAAAGGGAGCACATTTTGACTTGTGGTTCAGTGAACGATACAGTCGTACAGGTTGGTTACCTTTCCTATTCATATCTGAATTAAAATGTGGTTTATATAGGATTTTACAGACTACTTATTAGCTAACACAGTCGAAGTAGCGTATGTTGTGATATTTTAATTTTAACAGCTGTTTTAGTTGTTATTTAAAAAAAAAAAAAAATTGGAGTTTATGAAGTGTACATTATAGTAGACCGTATATTTACTGATGCCAGTATTTTTCTTCTGTTATCCGTTTTATTTGAGATATTACAATCCATTGATACATTTAATAATCTCTTTTTATTTTGAAAATTTTTGAGAATGCTAGATTTTTCTACCAAGCATCTATATGCTTAGTTCCAGCTAAATAAGAAAAAGAAAACATAGAGAGATTTATGTGTTTATCGCAGGGAATCCCATGTGTGTATTGGTTCAAGAAAATATGATATATTTTGATTCCTTAATTATTTAATTTTTCCTGTGATTGTGTTTCGGAAAGTTCTCATATAACAGCAGATCTTGGAATGTCATATCTTATGATGTCGGGTGATTTTCTAACTTGTAGATCACCTTCAAGGGATTTAGGGAGAGTTATTAGTCCTTTCTTACATTAAGTGGTGTAGGAAACATTTATTGCCACCTGCTTGCCAAAATTATGTTGAAATAATTTGTGCAGATTACAGGAGATTACCGGAGTGTTGAGAATGCTCTGTTTCAAGTTACTTCTAGTCTGAGGGATAATCAATTGAGAGCAAAGTACCCCTACGTAAGATCGAGTGAAGACCCTTCTAGAACTGATACTGTTCCCAGCAACATAGGTGCTATTTCTTCACCACCGAGGTTGCAGCTGCCACAGGTGAAAAAATCCACCTTCTCCTCTCCTCTCCTCATTTTGCAGTTGTTTCTGCGATCCTTCAAAAATATGTAGATGAATCCAAAAGTAAATACCTTCTTTCAAAAGCACCTGAAAGTTATTTCTTTCAGAAAAATACCCAGGACATAAATATATTCTTAAATGGTATGTTAACCTCTATGATTACTGCATGTTGAATCTTTAATGCTAAATTGTGACCAATGTTCTACCATTATCTTGACTAGAGATTTTTCTTTTTAAGGGAACTTCATTTTATATTTTACTGGGAAAAGTTTACTTGAATATAGAGTAGAATCTGGTTAGCAACTCGGCCCGGTGAATCTGGTGTATGTAATTTTGTATCTAAACAGAGGAAAGTCGTGGTCCCTTTTGTTCTCATCTGATGATTTGTTTATACCATGGGGGCAGATTACAGGCAGCATTTCAGCTATGAAGAAAGCACTGATTGAGGTTTCTACCTCTCTCCAAGATTATCTTCCAATTGACAAAGCCCCAACCCCTTTAACCAGATCTCTTGGGGGCTCTTCCTATGGATCTTCTCCTGATCCACATGCAGAGCTGTTACCACATCTTAGTTCACCGTTACCACCTTTGCCTGGAAATTCAGGAAATATGGCCTTAAATGGCAATATATCATTGCCAAGACATGCTGATGTAGTAGTTTCTGGCCAGGACGGAAAGGGTACAGAACAAGAAGTTGTGTTCAGAATGCTGTGTTCTAATCATGCAGCTGGTTGTGTGATTGGAAAAAGAGGGTTCATAGTCAGAGCGCTGCAGAATGAAGCTGGTGCTTCTATATCATTTGCAGCTCCTTTAACAGAGTATGGTGAGCGTGTGGTCACCATCTCTGCGTTTGAGGTTTGTCATGCTACATGATGCTAGCAGAGTAGTTTTTTTTTTTTTTTTCGAAATATTCTACTCTTTTCTTTTTCTATTTATTTCCTTTGATCTCTTTATCTTTATGGCGACACAAACATGTGTGATCTTTATCATTGATCTGATGTTGACTTGAGCTCTTGTAGAACCTTGAATCATCATACTCTCCTGCACAAAATGCTGTGGGTCGTGTCTTCGCTAGAATTATTGAGGGTTTTATTGAAAAGGGATTCCTGTCAGGCTTGGGTGACAGTCGAGCTGTAACAGCTAAGCTTCTAGTTGCATCAGATTTTGTTGGTCATTTGAGTGGGAATGGTGGTAAGCTACTTTCAGAAATGAGAAGGGCCACTGATGCTGATATACGGATATTGGAAGGGGAGCAGATTCTAAATTGTGCTTCAATGAGTGATTTAGTAGTACAGGTGTGATTACCTTTCATATTTATCCAAATTCAATTATGATTTAGGAAGGATCTTGGGATTAATATTATTAGTCAGCATGACTGAACTAGAGTATCTTGATTAATATTATTAGTCAGCATGACTGAACTAGAGTATCTTGATTAATATTATTAGTCAGCATGACTGAACTAGAGTATCTTTGTGAGATTTTATCCTTTAGTCTTGAGGATTATATTGTGAAAAAAAAAAAAAAAAAAAAAAAAATTTCTCAAAAAAAAATTATATTGTGAAAATTTTGTTTATTATTTGTGTTTATGAAGGGTGTATTTGTGTAATTTCTTTTTTCCATATTGGTACTTCCTAGTTAATTTGAGATATTAAATGATCAGTTGATACTTGATAATTCCTTTTTCTTTTCAAAATTTCAGAATAACTCTGCGAGAGTTTTGTTCATGTGATCTATATCCTTAATTCCAGCTTTTAGGGAATAACTTATCAAAACAAAATTCCAGCTATAGGGAATAAAAAAGAGTAAACATTATATGTTTATTACTGACACTTCTCATGCATGTATACAAACTTGCATGCATGATATCTTTTTGGCTTGCTTTTAAGTTTTCTTGAGCCTATTTTTTGGCAAGTCGCCATATATGAGCAAAATTTGGATGTCTAATTTCTGTAAAGAATGAAATGTTATAATGTGATGTTAAGCAATTGCCTAACTGGCAGACAGCCTTTCAGGCATTTAGGGAGAGCAATGGGTCATTGTTTCTAACAACAACTGATAAGAAACTTATGGTGCCACCTGCTAGCCAAATTTATGCTGAAAAGAGAACTTGTAATGGGTGCAGATTACAGGAGAGTTTAGAAGTGTACAGAATGCTCTGTTTCAAGTCACTAGCAGTATCAGGGATTATCTTTTACTCAGTGAGGTTTTCAGGGAAGTGACTTTGAAGTCCCCCGATTTAAGATTGAGTGAGGGCCATCTGAGAAATGAGGCTGTTCCCCATAACATAAGTGCTCCTTCTTCACCAAGGTTTCAGCTGCCACAGGTTAAAATTCCCTCTTTTGCAGTTGTCTTTGCTTTCTCCAGATTATTAAAAGATTCTATTCAATCTAAGAGACTCAGTTTTAAGGGTGGCTATAATTGCAGACTGCTGGAAGAGGACAAACAACAGCAATCTCAGACAATGAAGGAGGCTTCACAACCTTTAGGGGGGATTTAGAGCTTGGGAGGTCAGTATCGTGTAACATTAAGTGAGGAAGCTGTCCTGTCTGTCATCTTTTCTGTATTTTGTTTTCATATAAGTGATATGAGGGAATGGTGAGATTGGTATGCATGCACATTTTTGTACGATATATTCGAAGTTTCATATTTACTTAGTCCTAGCTGGCTAGGTGAGTACTACTATAGTTAGGGCGTGAGCAGGAGCTCAGTAGTCAGTATACTCCAATAATACTTTAAAAAAAAAAAGGAATACACTCCAATAATCTAGGTATAGCAGCATAACTGTTTGTAAACTACCACTTATTAAAAAAAAAAAAAAAAACTGCTATAAACTACCTTATGCAAAGGAGGATGGTCTGAAAATAATACAAGTAAAAAGCAGATGGGGACAATGGACAATCTTCCAACAAAAGACGACAGAGGATTACATATTTTAGAGAATTTTTCTATATCTCTTTCTATAATAGTAAAGTAAAAAAAATATTAGTAAAGGAAAAAGCAATCTATTAAAAAAGAGTAAAGGAAAAAGTAAAAGAAATTAGCCATGTTAAGACTTAAAGGGCGAAAAAAAAGAAGAGAATTTGGGGGCTGCAATGATTTGTATGACTTGTATACTGAGAATCTACTTGCATTTCTATCCCTCAGTAAAGTGAAATGGGATGACGAAACTGTTGGATTCTTAACCTGACCTCCATAGATGCAAATCTATTTCATTTTATGAAAAATATGTCAATGATGTAAGGTGTCATCAATAAAACTAGTCACCTTTGATAAAAATTCATTTTGAACATTCCTTAAGACTGCAAAATTTACCCTCAAAGCTTCTAAAAAAGACGTTTTATTTTTGTGCAGTGGAAACAAACTAGCTACTGTGACAGCAACTACTGTTGAGATTAAGATCTCTGAACATGTTTTTGGCTCTGTTTATGGTGAAGATGGGAGCAACTTGGATCGAATAAAACAGGTAAATTACCTATAGAAAAAGGCATTATCACTTTTGAACTATGTGCTTATCAAAAAAATCATTTGTGAACTGTGTTGTACTTGTATTCATGTTTTGTGTCACATTGTCTTGTGAATAGCTTGGTTTGGTCAATTGGTGGCTATTATTATTTTCTTTTCTCTGAAAAGGCAAACGAATAATATCATGAATTAGCATACAAAAGAAAGTTGGAAGTTTAAAATATTTATAATAGGTAGCTTATCCAGAATGATTAGATAAGGTTTACTGTCTTGTACTTGTTCCAAATTTAGATGGTGATTTTACATCTAAACTTTAGACTAATGTTTAGTTGTTAATGTTTGGTTGATTTATATTCTTTGTTGCAGTCTTGGGTTAACTTCTCATCAATGCAATGATTATTAGGTAAATTATGTGGTTTCAATTTTCAACAAGTACTTCAAATGTTTAAAGAAAGATCTTGGGCTCTTGCCAATCCTTATGATCAATAAAATCTTATTTACCAATAAAAAAAAAAAAAAATTGTTTAAAGAAAGATCTTATATCTGACCCGTAATGTCAAAATCAGTGGAAGAATATTTGGAAGTTACAGACCTAAGCTGGGAGATACTTCCTGACGTGACTTCCAAAGACTGCCTTATCTTCAGGGGTGGCACTGTAAATAAGTCACTAGGATCCGAAGAGGAAATAGAAAAACTTTTCTGAGCACTCATGCATACAAGCATGAACGCCTAGCAGAATTTTCTTCAACTTGTGCTAACCTTGCAGTTAGTTAAATCTTTTACCTCCAGTAATTATTCAGTTGCTATATCCTTTCAGTTTTGTCCTGGAGTTGATCAAAGAAATTCATTGTATGGTTTTTAATATTGGGTAATCTGAATCAGATTTCAGGAGCAAAAGTCGAGGTGCATGATCCTCGTCCTGGCGAAAGAGAAGGGAGGGTCATTATATCAGGGACACCTGATAAAACCTTCGCAGCCCAGAGCTTGCTTCACGCCTTCATACAATCTGCAAAGAAAACACCATATAATTGATTGATCCATGCTTACCCATTTGTTACTCACTTTAGTTGTCCTTAGGATGAGCTGGTCCCTGTGCATTTCCCATACTTACTGTGTAAACTACGCTTAAAAGCGAAGGCAAAGTTACATATTACTTGTGTATTAGTTCACTAATTTTTTGTTCTGAAGTTTTACTAACAAAGTTCGGTACAGAACCATAGTAGCGCTTCTTAACATGTTTGTAATCTTTCAACTTGTAATCATAGTTCTCTTTATATGGGGGCTTTGGGGAGGTGGGGGGGACTTGTAATCACAGGCTTACCGTTGGCTTATCTACTTTATGTTCATATTACAACACTAATTTTCTTCTTCTCTACTCTCTTTTTGTATTGGGTTGCCTTTCTCAATTACCTTACCCCTGTTCTTTTACTCTATGGCTGCTTCATGTTTCAAGAGAAAGAGCAATGCTACACTTCATTCTATTTTATTTAAATGTGTCATTGATTTGAAGGGTTGGATGATTACTTGGTAAATCACTTGAGTTAATTGAACGTGGATATTTATATCAAAGTAAAATTAAATATTATATGCTTTTGAATTAAATGGTTTGGACTTTGCCATATATATATTTCACTTCTAAACAATGCTCAACATGATAAATATGAACACAAATGTTGGGTTGATGGAAGGAATAAATAATGAGGTTTGAAAATATTGACCATTTAAATTACAAGTAATGTTTCAGATTTATGAATCATATACATGGTAGAACACCTAAGGAATTTTTGCTTCATGAACCAATCGTTTGGATTGGGTTAAAGATAACTAGCCAGTTAGCCATTGATTTATTATATTGTAGTTTGCCAGTAGGATGGTAAATAAATTAGTCTACCCGACAGGCAATTCAAATTCGGCTCGATTAAACTCGAATTCAACTTTTTCTATTATTAAATAATTTGTTATTGAATAGAAAGTTAGATTTGATTATTAAATGATACAAATTCATATATAACTATTCCGACTTGGCTAACGTTCTTGAACAAGCTTGTATAAAAGCTCGGTTCGACTAGTTAGCTTGCTCATATATTAGTGCGCACATATATTAATATACAAAAATACATCATATTATATGTATGTATACAGTTCACCTTATATATATGGTATACATAGTAGTTATGAAGAATACATATAATATACATCGTGTGATAGATATATATAAATATACACACACGTGTGTGTGTTTAGTTCATTATTTTATGATTATAATTGTATAAATGTTATCTTATGTAAGTATTATGATCAGCGTTGGATAAGAGTCAAAATCAAATAGCCTATATAGGTCTTATAGACGTCTAATTATATTTATAAATAATTGTGATTAAAAGAAAAAAAAATTGTATCTAATAATATGTTATGAGTAAGAATATTATGTTATTTTATTTTTAATTTTCTTTAATTCAATTTTTTTAATAAAATGATAAAGGAGTGAAGTCGAGCTGAATTGTAAATTTAGCGCTCGATTTGATTTTTAGTCAAATTTGGACATGATGAAAATGTCTCACTCTGAAGTTGAGTTTGAACATTTAAAAAATTTCAATATGAGTTCGAGTCGAGCTCAAGCCAGATTTTTTTAATAATAGAGTCGAGTTTGACCGGACACTGCCCGCTCCAACTCGGCTAGGTTAAAGTCCTATACGCAACTATTAATAAAATTCAGCCAGGTAGCCATTTTGCAACCTACATTTTGTGTTTGATGCGGCATTCGTTACTGTTATCTTTTTTGTTTGATAATTGAGCATTGTTATATGCTATACTGGGTAAAGTAGTAAGTGTAGACAATGGGGGAACCCACGTTGTTTAGATTACATTTATGCACCTTCATATGTTCCATCATTGTGATTGCAAATTGAAACAAACAAACAGATAAACAGCAGAAAATATCATGTTTTATGTGATCTTCAGTATGACAGAATTAGTCAGTACTTGATAAAATAATAATAATAATAATAATATTGGCTTTGTTGATTCATTTTTTACCCTATGATGCTTTGGATTACTCGAAAGATTACTGATCGCTTTGTGGGAGTATCCAAAACAGGCATCTCTGAGTTGGATTCTCACTCCCTCCTGTAGCTAGAAAAATGAAACCATACGTTCCAAAGATGGAGATGCGTGCGCCTTTTTCAAGTATCTCAAGGCAGGAACTTGATTCCATGCATGTGCTCACTTTAACTGAAGCGCTTCTTTTGGCCTGCCCAAGAGAGATAAGATTGTTGCTGAGATGTGCCGTGCAGAGAGCCCTGATTCTTCAATCTGATCTTGTGGCGATCCATGGTCAATGTATCTATCAGGAAGCACCATTGCTCTCAACTGCAGAGAGAGCTCCGAAAGGAATCAGGAGTCAGGACAACAAAAGAAGGAAACTTTCCTCAAAATGGAGCTTGAAGCATCTATATTGAAGTAAAATTACCTTGAGGGGTCCATCCAGAATACCAGTTAAGCTTAGGTAGTGTGATACGTGAGATCCGAAACCTCCAATTGAACCCTCTTCCACTGTGATTAGGATTTCATGCTCATGGGCTAATCGCTTTATGAGATCTGTATCCAAAGGTTTACAAAATCTTGCATCAGCTACTGTCACAAAGATGTCTCTGCTTTTCAGCTCGCTTGCTGCTTGCAGACATTGCTGAACTATTGAACCATATCCCAAAAGAGCAACTCTGCAGCCTTCCAACAGTATTCTTCCCTTTCCAATCTACACAATTTTCGGAAAGAGGGCAAGCATTTAATCTATATATGTTTCCGATATATACTTCTAGTTGTACATTTTACAGCTACTTAGTTGTGCTAACCTCAAGAGGGATCCCTTTGTTATTAGGAGGAAGAGCCGCTCCAATCCCATTACCCCTTGGAAACCTGAAGCAGCTGGGTCTGTCATCAATGGCTGCTGCTGTGGCAACCATGTGCATCAGTTCTTCTTCGTCCGATGGAGCCATGACCACCATGTTAGGCAAGCAGGCCATGTATGTAATATCAAATGCTCCGCAATGGGTGGGTCCATCAGCACCTACCAAACCAGCTCGATCCATTGCAAAACGGACGGGTAATTTTTGGAGATCTACATCATGTATCACCTTCGTAACCATTTTAAAGTGTTAGCAGGAATCCGAAAATGCAATAAAATCTGCAAAATGTTCTTGACTCACCTGGTCATACCCGCGTTGCAGGAACGATGAATAGATAGCACAGAATGGCTTGAGTCCCTCTGTGGCTAAGCCAGCCGCAAATGTGACAGCATGCTGCTCAGAGATCCCCACATCAAAGCAGCGCTCTGGAAATTTCTTCTGGAAATAATTGAGACCAGTCCCACCGCCCATTGCTGCGTGGATGGCTACAATCTTTTTGTCTACTTCAGCTTCTTTGATAAGAGATTCAGCGAAGTACTGAGTATATGTAAGTGTTGAGGATTTGGTCTTAAATTGCTGGCCTGTTTTGGGATCAAACTTAACAACCCCTGAAACAACAAACTTAGAAACTTCTAAAGAACTCATACAACAAGACCATGAATTATCAAAATTCATCTCACCATGCATTTTATCAGGTGCAGCCTCAGCTGGGGGATAGCCCTTCCCTTTCTCTGTCACGATGTGGATCAATACTGGCCCTAAAGCAGGCATTGCTTTTACCTTTTCGAAAATGGTGACTAAATCTTCAACATTATGGCCATTCACAGGACCAATGTAGTACAGTCCGAGCTCCTCAAAGAGAGTGGACCCAGCAGCACTAATCATACCCCTTGCATACTCATCAACTTTGGCAGCAACTTGGTGTGTTTGCCATCCAATTTGCTTTGTGATGCTCTTTTAACAGATATTAACTTAGTCATTATCTTTCAGAATATTATAAAGATTTAAGGAATCTGTACAGGGTAAAAACATATTTAAGTTAGATGTTTACTTTAGCTGCTTCACGAAGTTTACGGAAGTTAGTGCTTGCTTGGAGCTTCGACAGCGCACTGCTGAGGGCTCCGACCGGAGTTGCTAGGCCATCTAGAGTAGCCGTGGGTAAAGAGACTTGCTTATTGTCATTTAGCACAACTATCAGGTTAGCATCAAGATATCCAGCATTGTTCATTGCCTCGTATGCTTGGCCTGCAGTCATGGCTCCATCTCCAATCACGGAGATTACATTGTTCTTGTTCCCTAAAAGATCCCTTGCAACAGCCATACCTGCCGTTTTTTTATTTTTTTATTATAAAAAAAATGAATACTTAAACTTAGTGATTTTCTTGTATATATCTCATATATACATTTATTTATTGTAGAAAAGGATGGGAAAATAACAGGAGAGAACCAAACACACCAAGGCCAGCAGATATGCTTGTCGAACTGTGCCCTGCACCAAAAGCATCATAGATGCTCTCATCCCTCTTAGGAAACCCTGCAAGTCCAGAAGTTTTCCTAATGGTGTGCATCCTCGACCTTCTTCCTGTAAGAATTTTATGTGGGTATGCCTGCAAAACTTAACATTTCAGAAACTGTACCTCGGAAAATCGAAAAATGAAAATTTAATATTCTGTATAAATCGAATCGACTTTTCGAGCCATTCACGTTCAGAAAATAAAGTTTGCTCACCTGATGGCCCACATCCCATATGATTTTGTCTTCAGGGGTGTTGAACACATGATGCAGAGCCACTGCTAACTCCACCACTCCTAAGCTTGCACTCAGATGCCCACCTGTCTTTGATACTGAGTATACAATATCTGCTCTAAGCTCTGCAGACAGCTGTTCAAGATCCTGGAAAGATAATTTTAATTATTAGAACCAAAAACAAGCTGCTATGGAAAGAAACAAGAGACAAACTCTGAGCCGGCTGTGGATGTGTAAAAGGAAACCCGAACCTATTTGTATTGATGAACTTTATTGCGTAACCGAGAAAAAAAAAAAAAAAAAAAAAAAAAAAAAAAAAAAAAAAGATTATCAATATGATAATGCATAATACAATATGGTTTACCTGTGTGGATAGGTTCTTCATGTGAACTGGGTAATTGATGGTGTCCAGCAATGGCGTGGCAGGTTTTTCTCCAGAGAAATTGATCTTCCATCCATCTTTTTCTTTCCATATCATCTTCCGTTTCTCACCATCTGAGCCACTTGCAGATGCTCTCAAGCAGAACTGTTGTAACACATAATCAACCCAATTGCACCCCGATAAACATGGTTTCGAGATCATAATACCCACAATCAAAAACAACCAAAAAGTGTCATCTTTAAAGCAAATTATTGGAAAGAAAAAGAAAATGAGAACCGCTGTTCCGTTTATAGAGCATAAAAAAATGGAGCCCATTTGGTAATTAGAATAGCTAACAGAAAGGGAATTAAGAAAAGCATATAGGATTTATTTTTCACCTGGTTTTTGCAACTATGATTTAATCTTGGAGCGTTCAGGTGGAGATAAAGAGATTGGTTCGTTCTGATAAAGGAACCAGAAACCGCCATGACTGATACAATCTAGCGAGAGAAAGTGGAGTGAGAAAGGCTGAGCATTGTGGAGTGGACAAGAACCAAAGCTTCTGTTTTTATATAGGCATAGGACAGAGCGAGGAACACCAACTTGGCGTTGTACAGTGTACTTGACCAATATCTCAAATCTTTAATGAATATAAATCCTCCGAGATCGTCTGTATTAAATGCTTAATAATCTATTGAATTCTCAGATAAAGGATGTATAATCTATTAAATGCATGTTTGTTAACGAAGAAAATATAATTTATAATTTTAGAGTTTATAATTTAAAGTTTAAGTAATAAATTTTATTATTAAAAAATTATTTATTATTTAATAATCATATATTTAAAATATTTTTAAATATGTTATATTTATTTAGAAACAAATTTTAAAAAATATTTTATGAGATAGAAACAATAATTATTGGATTTTTAAAAATTATCATCATATTTTTAAAAATTTGAAAAGTGTAGTTATTTTAAAATAATACAGGTATTTTTACTCATTTAATAATATTTTTAAAATTAAAACTACATTTCAAATACTTTTTCTTAAACGTACTTGTTCGTTTATTTGAAATCAAAGAATACTTTAATATGTAATATTTAAATATCTTAATTTTTTTTGTTAAAGTGTTTTTAAACCTATCTAATCACTTTTTAAGATTACTAATGCAATCCTAAACATGCCTCTAGTCTAAATTATAGCTCAAATAATTTGAGTCAAACTAAAGGATTCGTTGTTAGGATTTTTTAAATCATATGACATAAGATCTAATCTCTAAACGAGAGAACATCTTCGAAACTCTCACCCCATATATAAAATAAAATAAAATAAATCAAAGAATCGTTTGTAGCTACCTGATGTTTAGGTCCCTTTCATCTAATTTACACTAGGTAGGGTATTATTCGAATCATATGCACATAGAAAAGACAACTCCGATTGCTTATTCATATCCTTTTGATCACTCCAAAAAAAAATACCAATCTACTTCCTAATACAAAACGAAGAAGAAATTAGAAAAGAAACTAAAGAAAAGGGCATTTGCAATCGAAGAAATATTTAATTTATAAAAGATTTAATAAAAATAAAGCTCACAAATTGTATTAAATTTATAAAAAGAATTTTTTAATCTAATGTACAATAACAAGACACGTCAATATATACAATCTTTTCGAAATATGTTTAATGTAGTGATCATAATAATAAAATAGCATTTCGTTAAAATTATTCATATAAATATTAAATTTTAATAACGCATTTTGTGTTGCAATAAGAGCATAAGCTTTATTACGATAATGAAAATGTTTCATTTTATCTCATCGTATTATTATAATTTTTTTAAATTTATACATAAAATATAATAAACAATTTAACTTGTAATGCAAATTAAAAGTCACAAGTCCTAGTTTAGAGATGTGTTTGAGAAAAACACTTGAAAAGTTCGAGGATTTATTTTTACAATTAACCCTAGATATCGAATATATTTTGATATTTTTATGATATATTAATAAATTAAAATGAAGAGACATGATATCAAGATTCGTTACGGCTTAAAATTTTAATCATTTGACAAATATAGTAAGTTCGATGGTTTTATAACTATTATCATATATAATTGATCATTATTGTATGTTGGGAGTTCTTTTTCTTTTAAAGATGGTGACGCTCTAATTTATTCGAGAACCCTGAATAATACAATAATTACAACTGAAGATTCTAGGCAGATTGGGAGCTAGTATTCTTAGATGTCCTTTGAATTTTAAGTTGAAATGAGATGTATTGAGATGAAAGTTAAGTAGAATATTATTAAAATAATATTTTTTAATCTTATTATTATTTTGAGATTTGAAAAAATTGAATCATTTATTATATTTTGTATAAAATTTTGGAAAAGTTGTAAAAGTAATATGATATGAGATATGTCATTTGGATGGTGAATTAAGATAAGATGAGTTGAGATGAAAATTAAAAATTGAATAAAATACCGTTAAAATAATTTTTTTAATATTATTATGATTTTGAAATTTGAAAAAATTTAATTGTTTATTATATTTTATGTAAAAATTTAAAAAAATTGAAATAATGAGGTGAGATAAAATATTTTTTGTATCCAAACAGGATATTTAATACAAATGTAATTTCATGCATGTACACTTTTTTTTTTAAAGGAAATGTCACCATTTATTCATTTATCAAAAGAAACTTACATCCATAACTAGATACATGTGAGAATATCTCCATATCAACCATCTGGAGTTTTACTAGTATACTGTTAGACTGGTCTGGACTTCATTATTGCTGATGTTCTCTACAAACAAACGTTCAAGAGAGATTACTCTGTCTAAACAGTGATTCAACTTCACCCTTCATAGAAATGAAAGATTCAACCTCTACTAACAAACCATCTAAAAGACGAACACTGATGCATGTATATACCATGTTCATATGAATGCAGGATTTGATCAACACGTAAAGTATATACCATGTTCATGATTATACATACATACATATATATATATATAAATATATATATATATATATATAAACTCATTATTTAAAGTCGTCGTCATCATCAGTTCCATGATCAATTTTTTTTTCCAATCACTTTGGTTTTCGTTTTAAAGGTAGCAAAGGAATTATGTTAGATGACACGTTTTATGGGTAGATCGAAAGCACAGACTACAACAGTACTGTTAGATGCTTCTGTTAGATTATGGTCGGCAACTTTTTGGAGTTCAGGCTGCTCATAGGTTATGACATTTATTTGGCTTTTTCTAGCTTTATTCCTTTTTAAATATTTTATATATTATTTTCCTAAGATTAATTATACCGATCACCCACCGTCTTTCATAGCATTCTTTTTTATGTTATATATAAATATATATATGAAAAATATTTTATTTCTATAAAAAACTTAGGTAAATAAATTTATAAATTGAAATACCTTAATATGATCTATCGAATGGTAAAACCACGTTAACATACAAGTTTAAGAGTAGATATGAAAATTTTAAATTTTGAATGAAAGTTTAAAATATTATTTTTTAGTATTATTATTATTTTAAGATTTGAATAAATTGAATTGTTTATTATATTTTATGTAGAGATTTAAAAAAATTATATTAATAATATTAAAATTTTAAGTTTAAGATGAAAATTTTAAGTTACCAAACCTGTTCCGTTGTTACGATGAAATATCATTGAAAAAAAAAAAAGAGCTAGCAGCTCTAGCTAGTAGTGTAGCAAATATCATTGTCAGCGTAAGGTTTACCTAAAACGAAAGTGATGTAGAATGCAATTACAGTATACCACAGGCGTGGGATTATAATATTAGGAAAGAGAAGCATGAGATTGAGCAGCATTACTTGAATTAAAATAAACTTGACACAATGATATGAAGAAGTCAAGGTAAGGATAATGGAATATTGATGAAAGAGTCGAGGATTAGAATTTGCCAAAATAGCCTTAAACTAAAACATGAACCAATCACGTACAAAGAATTATGTAGCTTGATCTTTACAGTTTGTAACACATTAACCAATAGCACATAGGGTGTGTGTGTGTAGATATATATATATATATATATATATATGTTACAAAGGCCATCAACTAGAGACGTGGGTGTTTCGGCGCTATCTTGACGTGTTTGAGGGACGATCTAGGAAGCTAGTCTTGACTGAAGGAACACATTTTGTGGCCGGACTATTTTTTTAAGTTAATTTGCGAATCTTAAATTTATTATATTTTTTAAATAAAATATATAAAATTTACATACTCTAAAATTGTATAAATTATTTCTATTTTTTTATTAATATCAAATGTTCGAAACAAAATTTCACCTAATTTTAGAAGTATATATATATATACAATTTATTAATATGAGATTTTTCACAAATACATTCTAAATAATTAAAAAAGAAAATCGTTCGACCCAAAACTGGCCAGATCCTTTTGTAAACAAGTTTTGCTACGTACAAGCAAAGTCGTATACTAATTTACGTACCAATACTAATTTTTTCAAATTCAAAATTTAAATTAACATTATTTTCAATAAAATTTATTTTTTGATCAATCATATTAGATTGGTATACATATTAATATTAGTACATAATTATACTTGCAACTAAAATTTTTCCTTTGCAAACAGAATTGGAGAGGGAGCGTTGAGTTTCTACTGAAGAGAGAGATCATCACCAGGTTGGTTCATGACCATATGCCTCCGACATTACTACCCTTTGTCTTCTTTTACACCACTTTTTATGTCGCTCTCTCTTAATTCAATATAAATATTACGTATATATATGGAAAATTTTATACATGATACTATTATCTTATTTGTATCTAATTTAATAAGATATGATACATTTATTATTATTAAATAATTCTTTATTATATTTTTTTTATCATCAAATAATAATAAATACATCACATCATATGTAATGAAATATAAGTGAGATGGTGATATGGTGTATAGCATTGCTATATATCTATATATAATCAACAACCATCATGTCATCATTTTATAATTCACCACATATATATATATATAATTAATATAAGTATGTTTGGTATACAAATAGATATTATAAAAATAAATTTATAAATTGATGTAATGTAATATGATATATTAAATTATAAAATTATTTTTATTATAATACTGTAAATTTAATATTTTCATAAAATCAAATATATTTTCATAAAATCACATATATTCGTAAACTTATTTTAACAAGTTTAATTATAATTCTTTTAACACTTTTAGTTATAATTCGTTAAAAAGTTTTGCGATTTAAAAAAAGTAAATATAAGGGGAAAAAAAAATCATGAAGCATGCATGCCAACTTTTGATTTTTCATCTTTGTTTATATCTATATATCGAGACCAAACGCTGGACAACCAAGTACGTCTGAGCATGACTGCAATACCATAATAGAAGTCGTGGGGTCATATTTCCGTAACAAAAACTCTGTGGGTCACATTTGTCAACATCCAATAAAAATCATTTTAATACCTGACGTCTGATGAGACTAAGGTTAAAGAACTTATCGAGAGTGACACCAAGCAGTGTAATTTATCTCATTACAAGACATGTTCTGTGAATCTGAAGTTGAAATGATCAGAGAACTTCCTATAAACCCTTGTTACAACTCAAACAAGTTATCATGGAGATGTATAGCTGATGGCAAATTCTCTATTAAAAGTGCATATCACTTGCAAGGGGAAATTGTAGAGAGAACCAGTCATATGCTAACAGTTTCAAAACAGAAACTTAGAACAATATTTGGTAACTCATAGTCCCAAATGCTATTGAGGTTTTCCTATGGAGCGCAAGCCAAGAGGCTCTACCTACAAAGATGAACTTATTTAAAAGGAAAGGTGTGGATAATCCTACCTATCCAAAATGCATGGAAAGTCCTAAAACTGTAGTACATGCTGTGTGGAACTGCGTATCGGTACAAGATGTTTGAGGTTTATGCTCTTGAAGATTACATAAACGCAACACCGAGAAAAATTCCTTCAAAGAGGTTCTGAAACATTTCTGTTCACATGAATGATGAGGAAATTGAATAGTTTACAGTGACAAGCCACCAGATTTGGAAAAGAAGGAATACATGGATTTTTTTAAGGCAAATTCATACCTCCATGCTCATTGGTGAACTATTCAAGCCAAGCATTAGAAAACATTAGAAGGTACTCTCCACAGCACCTCAATGAGACTAGCCTTGCACCTATGACAAACCTCCACTGGCAAGTGCCTCCCTCAAATTTCTACAAAATCAATTGGGATGCTGCTATCAGCAAAGTTCAATGCAAGTTGGGAATTGTAGTAATTGTAAGAGACTGGGATGGAAGGGTAGTGTAATTGGAGTAATGGTCAGTAAGGCATTTAACTAGAAAGGTCAATATTGTGGCTCACACTTTAGCAAAAAGTGCACTAGATCTCTACGAGGAGATCACTCATTTAGAGTATTATTCTCATTGTATTCATTCTTTGCTTTAAAGAGAATCAATAAAGATAGTTTTTCTCTAAAAAAAAAAGGTAAGGGGGCAGTAAGATATATAAAAACTTGTAAATTATAAAAATTAAAAGATTACTTAAAAGTGTGAATAATTATATAAGAAGTTTCAAGTTTGAATGTAAAATAAAAATAAAATCATTTAACATGTCAATTGATCTCAATGTTTTTTCAATAAATAAAAATTGTTAATTATCACATTTATTCTCAATATTGAATTGCAAATAATTTATAAAAAAAAAAAAATTGTAATTTATTTTGTTTAGAAACCTTATTTTAATAATATTAAAAATTGAAAAAGTTCGTTCAATTTATTTTTTATTTTAAAACTTAATTTATTAATAAAATGTATAAAATAATACATAAAAATGACTGTATATAAAAATTTTATTCTTATAAATTATTTTCACATTACAATTTGCCACTCCTGCAACCATGGCCCAGCTATCTGGGCCTAACTACCCCAGCCCAACCTGAAGTCCGAACGACGATGACATTCAGGAATGAGGGGAAGGTTAGTCCAAATCATAATCATTCGTCCTTCCTTGGATTTTCCCAAATGAAATGATGTGTAGAAGGGTACTGGGGACAAGTAGCTCTTCTTTTACCAAGTGTAAGCTTCCTTTCGTAAGGTACAAAACAGGCTATAATCCAACTATATGTTAACAAGTAATCATAATCATAATATGGTATATCATTTAAAGTTGATACTTATACAAGAAATTTTAATTATATATCTATTATGATAGAATAAAAGTACCACGTCATCCGTATTCTAAGGAGTCAAAAATACAATCTTGCAGGCTGTCCAATCCCTACATCAAGAGGCCACCAAGGAAAAATGTTTTGTTAATAATAATAATCAAGAGCCGTTACTACTTATGCCCCTCTATTTGACCTCTTCTTGCTGAAATTGAAATCCAAAAACATCTGGCATGAAAAGGAGAAGAAATGTTGTCTTCTATAGAAAGCAGAATGCAACAGGTGTTAGAGTATTAGTAGTGGACTCAATAAATTTAAAATTTGACCATCATTTAACTAGTAAGCTTAAAAAGGAATTACAGTAGACTCAACAAAGATAAAATAATTTTAACTTTTATCAATTCTACTGGCCAAATTTATTGAGCCTCAACTGCTGACCAAAATATTATTTTGACATAAAAAATATCATTTCCCGCGTCTACTCGTTTTGCACCCACTTGAAGCACGATTTCATTTCTTTCTCAACTCTAAAAGCACGATTTTAGCTTTTTCATAGGCTCAACTTTTTCTACTCTTAATATTATGCTTGAAACATCTTACTTAATTGTCTTGGATTGTACATATCAGACCTAAATTATAGTTGAAGCCTTACTCATTGAGCCACTAGGGATATTTTTAACTTTGATATTTTAGTATTTGCGACAATGCAATGATTTTATCATCCCATCAACACAGCAACAGGAATAGATTTCTCTTTTGGTTCTAGTAATTTAATACAATCATAAATTTTTATACAACTATATATCAGTTGAAAAATTATGACTATTGTAAAAAAAATGTTAGAAAACTTTATCACTCGGAATAGTATGAATGTTAGAAAATTAATATATATTTTTTTAATAACGAATAAATATTTAAATTATAATTAGAATTAAAATAAATGAAAATTTTAAAATCAATATCTTAATATAATATTGATAGATTTGTTGAATTATTTGATATTGTTGAAAAATGGCTAACTAAATTTGTAAAAATGAATGTTCTAATCAAATTTTAGACAAACTTATTAAACCCACTACTAATGCTGTAAGAGTAAACGAGAAAGTTCCTTTTAAAGGACAGCAATAATGCACTCCAAAAACTTATAATCGTTTGTAAAGATTCCAACAAGTTGTAATTTCCCATAACGCGAAAGAAGTCACCTGGTTCGATCTTCACAGCAAGATCGGATTCGTAAACCCAACCACAAGCATTACGGCTTGAAATCCAGCTTGAGCGTTGTCCCTTCGGTTCAATCAGTCCAAGTCGTATCACGAAGAACCCAGAATTGAAAACAAGAAAAGTTTACAAACCGCACTTCCATCCTACTATGATGAGATGGTACTGCCCATCAATCTTTAAATTTCTTTGAAAAAAAAAAACTATTCAAGGATGATAAAGGTAACACATTTTACATAATGTGATGAGATGAGAATGAGATGTGAGTGTGATTTGTAGCATTACTCTGAAAACAATATAGTGACTTCTCACAGACCCAATACACAACACTTCTGATCTTGTATCATTCAAGAAATTAATTAACCAAAGTTGCAGGTACAAAATGGTAGGGGGAAAACCTGAACCAGGGAAAAAACAAGTAATGCCCCCAACTTTACTTCCCTTCACCATAAGTTAACTAGGTAGATGCGAGAATGGTGTATAACAATTTACAACCTTTTGGGTTTCTAGCCAATTAGCGTACAATGGAATTACATACTAATCAATATTTGATGACATGGTGGCGCAACCAAAGCTCATACATGACCATATGGAATGCATCAAATTTGATTGGCGGAGAGTTCCATTGGTAGTGTCTCTGAACCTGATAAGAAACAATCCAAAAATAATCTCATCGGTTCTTTCTCCTTTTTTTCCCACGAGTTATTCACGCACTTGCACTAAACAGAAAATATAAAGGACATAGCAGATTGCTTATATGTAAAACTTAAAGCAAGTACAAATAAACTATACTATTTAAAGTATTCAAGTTGAAACAGAGAGGCATCTACCTTAACCAAGTTCTTATGGAGTGTGACAAAGTCAGCATCAGGTATATCCTTGAGGATTTGCTTAAGCTGGTATACGTCATTCTCCTTGAGCACAACCGCAAATTTATGCCAATCAAGAATATCATTGAATGGCAGGTCGTAATAATTTGACAATATCACTGCAAAAGATCCAATACATAAGAAGTTGGGTGGGGAAATGGTTAGATGGAAAATCTCTACAGAATATGGGAATGGGAAGGTTCCCAATCAGTAATTAGAAATATATATACATATATATATATCTAAGGCACCCAACAAGCTCTGGACATTGTTCACACCACTTTTAGGAAAATATGCAAGCCAAACACCACGCTAATATGTTAGTCAAAACAGCATGAGTTCTTTAACAATAAGGAGGCCTGACCTCCATCTTCAAAAAAAAAAAAAAATGACAAGTTCCTTTGATTCTGGAAATGTAATCCAAGTCTTTGTGCTAGAAGGGGAGATGAGTAACGAATATGTTGGAACCTCTCTAGTATGTTGGATAAGTAATAAAATAAGAGACAAATGTGTGGGAACCCAGCACACTGAAAGTACCCAATGGGGTGAACATATGGGATTCACCACATTAGAATGCTATCTGCGTCTGCCAGAAACCTAACCCTTACATAGTTCACCTTTCATTACCATAACAGAAACATTCTCATCTCAAAATTACTCAAAAGATGAACAATTTCCAATGCCTCCCATGGAACGTTCTCCCTACTTGGAGTATCATCAGGGGCAGCTCCCATCAGGTCTAAAAGCAGAAAACTGAACTGCTAGTAGCTGGGTAACTTTAATGTTTCCTCATCTGGCTCAATCATATTCTACAGGTGTTTGATGGAGACTGCCAGTTCAGTTTCAGAAGTAGTTTAACATAACTAGTTTACAAAGCAGAGACGAAAGGCATCAAACACGGGAATAAGAAGCAAGCTGCACTTCCCTTCTATTTTTTTGTTTCAATCAGGTGAAAAAAATTCAGACCTACATTAAATTGGAAAAATGCCACAAAGATCTTCTTGTGTTCAGTTCTTCTGTTTTCAGTTTGTTAGGCTGGAGTATAGTGAAGGAAGAAAGTGTTTGAAATAATTCATGCCTCATGAGTCTTTAATTCCCAATAGTTCAGGCATATGATTCGACAATCATAGTTACCATGCATGTAAGAGAGAAGATGGATAAAAACCATCCAGTACCATTCTCATACAAACAGCCAGGAAGCACTCAAATCTTACCAGGCACACATCCATAGTGGATCGAGTCGGTTATACGAGCACTATTGACCTGGGAACCACCAGGGCATATGCAAAACTTGGTTCTATAAAATCTCTTTTGATATAGCAGTGGTCCCATAGCCCTGTTTATTCTGTTGTTGGAAATATCAAGCTCTGTATCATTCTCCCAAACGCGTGCCAATATAACTCTAATTTTAGAGTTCCGGTGTCCAGCCCAAAAACCAAGCGTCGTCCTGCAAGACACGTTTGTTATAAATTTATAAGCAATGCCTTGAGAATTCTATAAGTTACAAAAATAAGATAAATCATTTTCAGCTACACATGTAAGGCATGCCTTAACCTATTTATTAATTAAATTTCCAATCTGTGCGTTTTTTTTCCAATATGGAATTTTCAGGAAATAAGAAAGCAAAGCAAATTGTTTTTTCAAGGAATAACTCAGAGAAAAAAGGAACAAATAATCAAAAAAGGAAAACCCCATAAAATCGGCTGTCATCTACTCTCAACTCGGTCAACAGGTGAAGGTTTGTTAATAAGATCATTAAAATTTCACATCCTACAATTCTACCTGTTTTCGAGATCATTTCCTCCAGCTGGAAGCGCAAATGGCTGCAATACTTGAGGAAGAGCAACATCTTTGTGTGGAATGAATCCAACATCATAGCTTGGGGAGCACACGACCCGCATTGAATTCTTTACAAGAAGTGGAAGTCCTTCTGTTGCCCTAACACCAACATCATGACAAGTGACGAAAAAATGATCTGCACCCAGGGTCCGATTCCAGTAAGGATACTTGGAAATTAACATTTGCACATAATTCTGGACAATTATGGTCATATTCTCGTATGAAGTGCCCTGCACACAATAAAGCAAGCATCAGATCCCAGCATGTGTGTTGTATTACTTACCAAGAAAAGAAAGGGTTTGTGAATTGTATTAGTAGTATATTTCTTGAACATGATCAGCATCTGAAAAATAGAGCACTACTTTTGAGTTTTTGAAGTTGCACTTCCTGCCATGTTCAGCAAGGTAGAATATCTCATCTAAAAATTCACATATGCGGCTGTTGTACTTGTCGTTCTTCAAATTAACTCACCACAGTACAAATGACACAGGATGAAAACAAACAGCAATTGCAAGAGAAAGGGCTGATCCCTGTGTTCAATATTATAAGAACACTCATTCATCCTTTATCTTGACATAAATGATAAGACAGGTAAATTCGTAGTCTTTAGCATTCATTTGAAAACACAAAAATGGGGCCTGGAAATTGAAACCAAAAAAGTTCATTCAGCAAGCTCTTTCCGTGAAAACCATTTTTTGTCCTTTTTTAAATGAGCAAGAAGGGGTTAAAGCTTTTGTTGTCTTTTTCCCATCCATTTCGTGAGTCATTTAAGGAAATAAAGATTGGGAACAAAAATAGTATAATTCAGTCAAAAGCAAGTCAAAGTTACACGTCCTCGGATCCCGAACGGTGAAAATCCTCAAAATAGAGGAGAAATTCCACTTCTGTTATTTAAAGCATTAATGCAAATCCGTAACTAACGATCCACGATTGCATAAAATTCTTCAAAACAATGCAAAAGGTTGGCAATAGAAACCTTTACCTTGCCTCGCATTTTGTGGCAGGAAATGGGAATGAAGAAGAGGTGAGCCTGATCTGGATCTTCAGTGCGGAAGCGACTCTCCCGAATGTTCTGGAAGAAATAGCCCTCGCTGGCGTACTTCCCCGTGAGCTTCCTGGGCGTCTGGTAGAACGTGTTGGGATCTCCATCCGGGTATATATACACCTTGAATTTCCGCTCCATTTCCGCGTAATTCAACCGGAAAACCTCCGGGGAATGGTAAATATCATAAAGCCCGTCCTCCTCCACCCCATCCTTCGCCGCTTTATGATCATCACGAACCAGTTTAGCAACAGAAACCTTCGCACCAAAAAAGAGAAAGAAATTCAGTAAATAAATTTTCTTTATTTCTCGGGAAAGAGCGAAGTGGAAGTAAAATCAACGAACCTGAGTGGTGGCAGAAGAGGAGGGGAGAGGAGAGCGGAGGGAATTGAGAGAGAAATAGGTGAGGGAGAAGAGGGTTAGGACGGCGAGTGTGAGGAGGGAGCCTTGGAGAGAGCAAAGCGGTAAGGACGATGAGAAGTACGCCGTCTGAGGTGGCTTGCCGGTCGACATTGCTCGCCGGCGGTGGAGCTGTGTTGTGGGATCGACTCAATTGAGTACCAGTAACCAAGCGAAGTAGTAGTAGATTACTGGACTAACCGTTCCAACGTAAAATGTTTTTTATTTTATTTTTAAACGGGTGCGTAAATCATTTAGAGTATTGTTATTGGATTATTCATATATAAATGATATTTTTTATGAATATAAGCTGAATTTAGATATTGACTATTCTATTTATATAAATATTCACATTAGAATAGCCATTTTTACATTATATAATAATAAAATAATATAAGATGAATTTGACTTTAATTATTTATATCAAATTTCTACATTAGATTATCTATTTATTTATTATATAATAATAAATAATTAATAAATTAAAAAATTATTTTATTTTTTTAATTATTATTTTATTTTATTTTACTATTTTACCTATTATATGTTAATTAGCAATCATATTCTAATTAAATTATAGATTAAAAAATAATAAAAATTTAAAAAACAGTAATTATCAAAGGAGAGAGATTTAAAAAACAATAAAATAAAGATTTACTTGTAGAATAGTAACTATCAAATTTGCTTTTTTATAACTCAGAGTTAAAATATTTAACTACGGATAATTCATTGCAAGTGGTTTTTATCTCTAATAGGTAAAAATGAACTTTAGTTTTGGATATAGATAATCCGGTAACAATGCTCTTACGTAGTTTAAAATTAATTGAGTTGTTATCCTTATAATTATATATTTACATTATATATTTATTATAAAAAAATAAAAATACATAAGATATGTGATGTATGGAGATAATAAGTAGAATTATTCTTATTAAATATGTTTTGCACACTAACTTGAAGTCATTCCAATTTAGCTAAAAAGGAAATGATATTTACATTTGTGAGTGTACAAGTACAGCATAATTATTTAAAAATAAATAAATAATTACGGGTTTTACATGAAAAGAAAATTAATTTTTTAATAATAAATTTTACTAATTTTTAAAATGACTACACAACACTTATATACTTTATTTTTTCAAAATGACTATACGTAACATTACACTTTTTTCATTTTTATGTATGTCAAAGAATAATTTATATATAGTACAGGGTGTCCAAGTTTAGTGAATTCTCTTTGAAATAAAAATTAGACCTACTATTAAAAAATAAACTTTTTTATATAAGTTTTATATTTTTTTTATGCTATATAAATTTCCCAAAGAGAATGCACACTTACATATTCTAAAATTGTAATTAGTATTAGTCATATTCCAAAACTATTTAATCATAACACTTTAAATACTATTTTTTTAGTGCCATTACGAAATTTGAAAATAGATCAAGGAAAAGGAGTTTAATTGCTAATTTGAGTTCAGAGTACTTATGTATATTTTTGCTAGATTTTTTCATAATTATTATAATCTGATGAGAAAAAAAAAAAATTATTCGGAAAAACATTTATAATAATACTTGACGTTTAGAGTGGGAAAAAAGGCTAGTATGTAGGCTTGTAGCTCCTATTTACTGAATAATTTGAAAAATACTGGCCCACTTAAAAGAAGGAAAAAAAAAAATATTCTTTACTTGATCTGCCGTCCAGAGTTTTAAAAAATTGTATGAAAAGTTTTATCAGCCTTCAGCTCTGAGAGGTTTACTTCTGTTTGACCTGCTGAGCTATGGAAGACAGTGCAAGCTCAGGGTTGTACGACGGTAAAGAGAAACTCGGAGCGTTCAGTCTGTTATGAAGATTAAAGACAGTGGAAGCTCAGCCTAGTATGGCGGCGATGAGAAGCTCACTCAAGCTCCAACCACGAAGATGAAGGGACCTCTGCATTTCTCTTCCTCTTTTTTATGTCTATTTTTGTCATTTTTTATTTATTTTTTAAATAAATTGGCTGATGCGGCATTTACGTCAGCCAATTCTCCCATGGTTACACATGACGACTGTGCATAGAAGAATTGTTTTAAAAAATGCCCAGCACATGTAAAGATGGAGATACTTGAAACATTTGATGCAGATATATAAGACATTTCAGTCTTAGGCAAGGATGCTTGATATAGTTTTAAAACCTAAAAGGATGTGTATTAAAACCTTTTAACAGCTTAGAGGTAATGCATACCCAAAAAAAAAAAAAAATACTTGGTGATAAATGTACATATTGAAAGTTCGGATCCCTGGTAAAAAAATACTAAGAACCCTCCATCTTTGGAAAAGGATCCTTTTCATTTAAAGTTATTTTGGTCATTTCCCTTGTCAACGTTACTAGAAATGATTCAAATATCTCATAATTTACACTAAATAGATACTATTCACTTCAAGGGAAATAGAGAGGATCCCATTCCTCTCCATTGTCACAGTAATTAATTCACAAACATCTCGAAACCTCTTAAGGATATAATACCATTTGATGCTTCTGCAAAGTATTTGCAATTACATCCTTAACATCTGGCTACATTACAAACCAAACTGTTAAGGACAAAGTTACCCCTGCACCCACAGTGAGCAACAATACCTCACAGCAGCAGAATTTGAGTTTTATCTCTGCGTAACAAACTCTGCAGAGCATGCACAATGCACTCCTGAATATTGCACTCGTTTGATTAGCTGTCATTGTACAAACCGATCACTCCTATTTTTGTATTGAGAACATTCTGGATTCTTTGTAGCACAGCCTCTATAAAAGGCAATCATGTAATTGCTCCACATGCAGAAAATATAATAAAGAGCTTAGTATTTCAACATGGTATCAGAGCCTAAAAGGACTCATCGTCCATGGCCGAATCCGACTCTGACGCATCTTCCATCCCTCCAAATTCTCCTCCTCCTATCATTTCTCCCTCCCTCCCACAACCCAATTTTTCTCATATTCTTGCTGTGAAACTCACACCCGATAATTATCTTCTTTGGAGAACTCAGTTGGTACCGTATCTCCATGGTAATCGTCTTTACAAATATGTGGATGGTTCCTGCCCAGCACCGAAACCTGAGCTTGATAATCATACCCCAAACCCAGCTTATGACATCTGGTTTCAACAAGACCAGCAAGTCATGTCCACCCTCATTTCTTCTCTGTCTGAACCTCTAATGGCCCAAGTAGTTGGTTGTTCTTCCGCCCGTGCAATTTGGCTTTCTCTGGAATCAACATATGCTTCCGTTTCTCAGGCTCGACTTCTTCAGACCAAATTTCAATTGGCTTCTCTCAAAAAGGGTGCTGATACCATTTCTGCTTATTTTCGTAGAGCTAAGGGCCTTGCCGATATCATGACAGCTGCAGGTCGTCCACTCCCTCCCGATGAGTTTGTGCCGTATCTGCTTGCTGGACTCGGTTCCGATTATGATGGCATCGTCACCTCAGTAACCGCTAGACTTATTCCTATTTCTCCAGAAGAGCTACTCGGACACCTCCTAGCTCATGAAGCCAGGCTCCTTCACCATTCCGAAATCCGCACCTTTCCAAACGAAGTCTCGGCTAATTTTACTGCTAAATTTTCTTCCAATTCACGAGGAAGAGGACATCGTGGTGGACGTCCTTTTACTCACGGCAGAAATGGTGGACGTCCTAATACCACTAGGGGGCGTGGCAACTATGCAGGTAACCCATCTCATAATTCCTTTTCCTCTAATGATCAACGTGTGGTGTGTCAGGTTTGCAATCGTCACGGTCATATTGCCATCAACTGTCTGTATCGCTTTAACCAAGCCTACACCAGTCCATCACCCGCTGCCAACTTCACCTCAACAAATTGTTCACCTGATACCAACTGGTATCCTGATACAGCTGCAACCAACCATATCACCAGTGAACTGAGTAATCTTAATTTGAATGCACTCGAGTACGGTGGTGACGAACAACTTCGTGTTGGTGACGGATCCTCAGTTCCTATATCACATTCCGGTTCAGCCTCCTTCCTCTCTTCTTCATCTCATTTTTTACTCAATAAAATTTTGTGTGTTCCCTCCTTCAAAAAGAATTTGATTTCTGTCCGACAATTCTGCCTTGATAACAATGTCTTCTTTCAATTTTATGCTAACTCTTTCTCTATTCATGATTGCAAGTCCGGGAAGCATCTTCTTCAAGGAATCACACGTAATGGTCTCTACACCATTCCACCTTCGGTCTCACCACCTTCTGCGTTTTCCAGTCATCTTTCTCTACCCACATGGCACAACAGGCTGGGCCACCCTTCCATCAAGCTCGTCCAGTAAATCCTTCGGCAACATCAACTTCCTTTTGAGCATACTTTAACTCCCTTTTGCAATGCCTGTGCTCAGGCCAAACATCATAGATCACCTGCTTATCATCGACTAAATAAATCAACTGCACCATTTCAACTTCTATTTTCAGATTTATGGGGTCCATCCCCGTATGTATCTCCTGATGATTATCGGTTTTATATCACCTTTGTCGATGATTTTTCCAGATTCACATGGTTAATTCCACTCAAAACAAAATCTCAAGCACTTGATGCTTTTATCACCTTTAAGACTAATGTTGAACTTCAATTCAATACCAAAATCATGCAATTCCAGTCAGACTGGGGAGGTGAATATCGTTCATTTTCCAACTACTTAAAATCATGTGGCATCACTCATAGAATCACCTGTCCTCACACGCATACTCAAAACGGTATTATTGAGCGAAAGCATCGCCACATCGTTGATACGGGTTTAGCACTTTTAGCTCAATCATCTGTGCCTCTCCATTTTTGGCCTCAAGCGTTTCTTCATTCCGTGTATTTAATTAACATGTTACCATCTGCTAGATTACAAAATAATTCACCTCATTTCTTACTTCATAAAACTCACCCAGATTATAAATCTCTGCGCGTCTTTGGCTCCGAATGCTGGCCTCTAACCGTTGCTTACAACTCACAAAAATTCAATTTCCGTTCCCTTTCCTGTGTATTTTTGGGACTAAGTCAAAATCATCGTGGTTTTTTATGTTACCATATTCCTACTGCTCGAACATACATTTCAAAGGATGTTCGTTTTAATGAAAATAACTTCCCTTACTCTTCTCTGCCGAAACCTACCACCTCGTCTCAGCCAACTCACACTCTTCTTCCTCCTTTTTACAACAGTCCCCCTACGCACTCTACTTCAGCTTCTCCATCAATTCTTGGACCTCCCCCTTTGCCTTCACCTTCTTCGTTGCCATCACCACGTTCATCGTCTCCACCACCTCCACTGCACACACACACAATGGTTACTCGTTCACAAACCAACTCTCTCCGCCCCATTGCTTTTCATGATGGTACCATCAAATGGCCATTACCCCGTGCCTTCATCACTGCTGTTGATCCCATTCCCGAAACCCCTGCTACATACACCATAGCCAACCAATACCCTGAATGGCGGGATGCCATGACCAAGGAATTTCAAGCCCTTCTCACCAACCAAACTTGGACCCTCGTTCCTGCTTCACAGGCCACCAACACCATCACCTGCAAATGGGTTTTCCGAACCAAAAGGCTTGCCGATGGTTCGATTGAACGTCGTAAAGCCCGCCTAGTTGCCCGAGGATTTCTTCAGCAATCCGGCATCGATTTTGAAGAGACTTTCAGCCCTGTGGTTAAGGCCACCACGGTTCGTACTGTGCTTGCACTTGCTGTCTCCCGAAACTGGAATGTCCTTCAGTATGATGTGCAGAACGCGTTCTTGCACGGACCACTTCATGAAACGGTCTTCATGGCTCAGCCGCCTGGCTTTTCACATCCTCAGTATCCATCATTTGTCTGCAAATTAAATAAAGCCATCTATGGCCTTCGACAGTCACCTCGTGCTTGGTATGCACGTCTAAGCTCACGGCTAGTCGACCTTGGTTTTACGATCTCTACAGCAGACTCTTCTCTATTCATTCGTCACTCTGCCAACATCACTACTTTTATTTTAGTATATGTTGATGATCTATTGGTCACCGGGTCTTCCATGCAATATATCTCTGAGCTCATCCAAGCTTTGCGCCGTGACTTTCCCATCACTGACTTGGGCAAACTGCATTACTTTCTTGGTGTCGAGGCTTCTTATAATGTCAAGGGTCTTCTTCTGACACAGCATAAATACATCAATGACTTGCTGCACCGAACAAATATGCAACATGCAAAACCAGTCAAGACCCCCATGTCTACGTCTGAGAAGTTCAGCGCTTTTTCTGGTCAACCATTCGAAAATTCTACGTTATATCGCAGCACAGTTGGCTCTCTGCAGTATCTATCCTTTACATGGCCTGATCTTGCCTTCGCCGTCGGGAAAGTCTGTCAATTCATGCATAGCCCCCGTGTGCCTCATTGGCAAGCAGTCAAGCGAATCCTTCGCTATCTCAAGCATACGTCCACTGTCGGCTTGCAATTATCCCCATCATCTTCTGCACATCTTACAGCTTGGTCTGATGCCGATTGGGCAGGATGCCCAGATGATCGGCGTTCTACAAGTGGCTACTGCATGTTCCTCGGCTCTAATCTTGTTTCTTGGTCCTCAAAGAAACAACCAGCAGTTGCTAGATCATCAACCGAAGCTGAATTTAAAGCCGTTGCAAATGCCACTGCCGAAATCATCTGGCTTCAACACCTCTGTCGTGATCTTGGTGTTCCTTTAACAAGTTCACCCCTACTATATTGCGACAACATGGGAGCCACGTACCTGTCCTCTAATCCCGTTTTCCATGCACGAACTAAGCATGTCGAAATAGATTTTCATTTCGTGCGAAATCGGGTGCAAAACAAATCCTTAAGGGTAGCCTTCATTTCTGGAAAATATCAGCTTGCCGATCTGCTTACTAAACCTCTTTCGTCGTCTCGGTTCGCATCGTTGTGTTCAAGTCTTCAGCTCCAAACTTTGCCGCTCGACTTGAGGGGGGATGTTAAGGACAAAGTTACCCCTGCACCCACAGTGAGCAACAATACCTCACAGCAGTAGAATTTGAGTTTTATCTCTGCGTAACAAACTCTGCAGAGCATGCACAATGCACTCCTGAATATTGCACTCGTTTGATTAGCTGTCATTGTACAAACCGATCACTCCTATTTTTGTATTGAGAACATTCTGGATTCTTTGTAGCACAGCCTCTATAAAAGGCAATCATGTAATTGCTCCACATGCAGAAAATATAATAAAGAGCTTAGTATTTCAACACAAACGATAACAAATGAAAGAAAAGACTGTACCTTTCCTTTCCTATGTGGCTACTCAACATGCTTGAGCTCCATGGTTAGCTTCTAAAAAGAGTACTGATACATCCAAAGGCAAAATACACGGATTGTGCATGGACACAGTGTATCAACAGTTAAAAATTGGATCCTTGCCCGTGCACAATTAATTTTCCTTCAAAAAGATAATTGTAATGACAGATCTCTGGTTAGTGGTTCTTAGGCTGACAGCATATACATCAATATCCCACCTGCAACTGAAACATTCAGAGACTCAAACTCTCCAGTCATTGGAATGCTCACAAGATCACATACATGCCGAGATTTCTCTGACAGGCCACTCCCTTCACTACCCAATACCAAACACAAAGGAAAATCTACTAAAGAATCGGCTAGCCCTTTAGAAAGCTGAGACACTGGCTTTAAATCTCCAGTACTCTTTGGATGGCCGGCTAGCACCTTCATTTGAAATTCGTTTACAAGGGCTTCAAGATGGATCCAACTCCCGCAAACTATGGGGATCTGAAAGGAGGCTCCTCGGCTAGCTCGAAGTGCTTTCCCATTAAATGGATCACAACAACCAGGAAGTAGAAAAACACCACCCTGTTGGGCAATAGCTCCCATATTATTAGACTTCCTTTAAAAATATAGATGGAAAACATATAGCTCATGTCAGGCAAGAAACAGCAGCATTAAATGATTGGGTCATAGGAATTTTATTGATTTTTGGGCTCACCATTGATCCTGCTGTTCAGTAAAAGGAAGTTTGGGATAATTTACTGAAGGATGAAAAGATTGCTGGTTTTGATAAGTAAGACCCTTAAATCGTTAGGACTTGAGATATCTTTTATTGAGAAGTCTCAAATTATCAAACAGATCAGGGTGAAGGCATAAAAAACTGTCAAGTTTCTAATCAATAAGTGATCCTCAAGTAACAACAAACAGCAACAAATAGTTGGGATTCAAACTGGTCTTGATTGAGACTCGTGAGAAGTAAATATCACTTTATGTTACCTTTGAAGCTTTGAGTACAATTGGAGTTCAGAAATATGCAGTGGGTTGTTGGAGAAGCATATGCATAGTACATAAAATAAGGTGGGGGGAGGGAAATGTATACAGAAGACATAATTTCAGATTGCAGCTTATTCCATACCCATCTAAAGGCCAAAGCTGATCTGAGTAATGTACCAAGGTTTCCTGGATCCTGCAGCGAGTAAAACTATTGAGTTAGTGACACAGATGCTCAAAAGTTTCCTGAATCCAATTGCCCGCAATTATAACCCAGAGAGTAAAGAGCATCTTAGAAATAGCATTTTATGTATTTTAATTGAAGGGAAGAGATGAAGGTGAATCCAATTAGTTCCAATATTTTGTTCCAACAATTTTCTTCAACCAAATGCATTTCATGCTTTATTTGCTTTGGGGTTTTTGTCTTGCATACTTGTTAAACTAATATCAGCACTATTTAAAATTGATTGAGAGAATATGCTAATATTAGTCTAACACTTCCGTGTACTTAAATATTTAGGTTTCTTTTAGATTCAATGACAAATTATTTATCAGGTTACCAAGTTGCAGCCTTGAGGCATTATAAACTCTTGGCTTCATATGACTGTACCTAAAAGAAAAAGAAAATTTGGGATAGAAATCCTCTTCATTGTCATTTTTATTCTATAATTTCTAATAATACAGCTTTCATATGTAGAAAATCTCCACTGAGCAGAAGACTAAAGAGGCCTCCAAAATCACCCTCTTTGTTTTTTAGCAGTCTTCAGAAACCAAATAGACAAGGGATGATCATCTATTTATTGCACAAAAATGCAAGGCTACCTCATGAGGAGAAAAGCTGACCGAGAAGTTCTGAAATAGTGAGAACTACTCTGGAAAAGTGTAAAAAATCACCTGGATTCCATCGAGAACTAGAATTCGATGTGGGTATGGGAACCATCTTCGACAATCTGCCTTGTCTTGATCATTTTCTAGATTGAAGAACCTGGTAGGAATTCTCATCAGGGCAATCGCATCAATAGATTCAGTTGACTTCAAACCAGAAAGCTTTTTCATCACTGCAGCGCTCACACGCACAATACGTCCGGGGAAACTATCTATCCCTTCAGGAACCTCGGCTTTATCAAGTAGAAGTAAACAATCCATTTCCACAGTTTTCTCTTGCAAAGACTGTTGAAACTTGTATATTTCCCTAAAAAAGATAAACATGCAATGACTATCCCTCATAAAGACTAATACTTTTACATGTAGATATACCATTACAATTTTCATTACATCGGACCGAACTATATATAGTGTCACCATCATGAATTTTTGGAAACCAAACACCAAAATACGTATCATGACATTCAATTTTCTGTCCATTTTTTTCCCCTCCATCATGAATTCTATTTCAATTTTGCTACTCTTCTAAGCATCCGGAAAACAGGAAAGCAGGAATTCATTTGAGAAATGGCCAGTTAATGACAACTACAAAGTCCCTGGCATAATTCACTTGGATTTTTCTAGTTCTTGGAAGCCAAGACAACAGACTACAAAAATTAAAAGAATCAATTTCCTTTTACAGTCCCACATATTCTCAGCAACCAAAAGCGAAGGAAGAAAAATGCTTTATACCCATTTGAACTTTGAGCTACTTAATCGATTGCAACGTAGAACCCAGATAAATTGAGATCAAAGAGAGAGGGATAAGCATGAAACCTTACAGTGGTAGCGCCCACAACGAGAACTGAACCATGGGAATGGCGGTAAGAAGTGCTGTGGCGCAGCTTGATGCAGTGCTTCACAAATGGGTTTGAAGCGCTGGTAATGGATTTCACATGAGAAGGTAGAGGGAGTTTGACATCCACGGAATCACTGGTATTCTCTTTGAAATGGGTTTGTGTTTGAGCAATAGAAAACGTTAACTGAGAATTTGAAACTCCGAGTTTCGGAGGATAAGAAGTGGGCATCAAAGATGTGTACAGGCATGGCATTATCTTCACCGACTCTAATTCAGCTGCAGGCTTGTGGTTTCAATGTTCGCAATTCAGAATTCAAGTAATTTTAAGGTAAACAGAAAAAGACAATATTATCCTCCGGATTGGAAATAATCTCTGCCTATCACATTAGAGTTTTACTACATATAAGCATAATCGCGCATTAATCTGTATACCAATATTAATTTATTCATACTTAAAATTTAAATTAATATTGTTTTCAATAAAATTTACTTTTTAACCAATCACATCATATTAACACACAGACTAATACATAATTATGCTTGCAACTATATTTTTCTATCATATTATACTTACTTTAATTTTTTTCCTCTAATTTTCTTTCCTCTGGTGTATGAATAATAAGTTGAATAAGAATAAAATAAAATAAAAAATAATTTTAAAATATGTCAAATATGTATAATACGAGATGATAAATAGCATATCTCATATCATATTTATATAAGATTGAAAGAAAATTATATAAAAAATGTTAAAATAATAATATTTACTATATCTTTTATCATCATCCTTACCTTTTTACTATTTCGTATTAAATGATTCAAGATTATCTGTTATATTTTAATAAAAGACCAATTATTTAATCACATATTTAAAGATATGGAGGAGATAATAATAAAAATCACGATAAATAATTTTTTTCATTTTACATTTTAAAACACATATACTTTAAATGGACTTTTGTTGATATATAAAATTATGTAAATGTGTCACGTTAGCGTGTATGATTGAGAGAAAATATGCCATATAACAAGTGTAACCGATATAATAAAAGCTGAAGAATGATATTTATATTGTAAATCAATCAAAATAAAGAAAGAAATTCAACGATAGAAAGAGAACTCAGAGAGAATGAGAGATGTTCTCTTATTGATCTGTATATCAAACTTATGAATTTCTTAAATAATTCAACGATATATATAGGCGTACAAAGGGGACTATGCTAGCTCACTATGCTAGCACTATGCACTATGCATTTGACGACTAGATAAATATAGTCATACAATTCAAGATAGTTTATAACACTTCCCCTTTGGATGACCATATTTAAAGAATATGCCTCGTTAAAACCTTGTTAAGGAAAAACCCTGTGGGAAAAAACTAATGGCGAAGGAAAAAGAGTACATTATTTATATGTATCGCCGAGTGCTTTAGGATTGCCTCATTAAAACCTTGCAAAGGAAAACCCAGTGGGATAAAACCTTAGCGAAGGAAAAAGAGTACAATCAGCACAAGTCTTCAAGACATTACTTCCCCTGAAAAGTGCATGATAACAGGTCTTCAAACCTCCGCATTCCAATGTTCTGCATAATCTTCTTAAATGTTGCAGTTGGTAATGCTTTAGTGAATAAATCTGCCAGATTTTTTTTTCTACTTGACCGTACCTTCTTGATATCAATTTCAACTTTCTTCTCATGAATTGCAATGATCTTCTTGTGTGTATCTGAAAGATAACTCGCATTTGTACATCCAACTAACTGTGGACTTGATCCATGTTGATAAAATAATCACAACTGGATCTTTCTGCTGATCACTACTCTTCTGGAGTTGTACTCTTCTGGAGTTCTTGTAAATAACACAGTTAGTGGAGAATTCATCAACATTAAACCGTTAACCTCATTTTTAATAAAAACGGTGGCCAGCCTTTTGAGATCAGACAAGCACCGCAGATTTTCAACTCCTCTGTAGGTGTCAGGCATGCTGTTAGGTGCTGCAGCTGTCGGGCGTGCTGTCAGGCGCCTCAGTTGTCAGGCGTGCTGTCTGGCGCCGCAGAGCTATGAAGCTATATTTCGTCTCTTTTCTCTTGCTTCACGAGAGATGTTGTATCATAATTTTCTCTATAAAAGAGATATTCAGCTCATCTTCATTCACATCTCATCTTCTTCACTTTTCTGTAATCATACTGCATTTTTACTCTGCAATCTCTTTCTGCATTTTTACTCTGCAATGGCTCAGCGATCTTCTCATGGCCAATATATGAGGTACTCTGCACCTCGTTCATCAGCTGTTCCTGCTTCTACCACAGGTGCTATCATGCAATATAATGATCTGACTCGTAGGGCAGATAATGAAGCTATCTATGAGCTTGTGAGTCTCGGTACCCGATACTCATCATCCATTGTCGCATTTTCTCAGCGACTGCAATCCAGACCTTGTGGAGTTGACGATCTCCACAAGAATATTGCTATACTTCAGCGACTTCTTCTGGAGTCCAACATGAAGATAGAATCAATAAAGCAAGAGAATAGGAATTTAAAATCCTTGCTTAAATCTTCTTTTCAATTGCCCACCACTTTAGATAGGGATGCCATGCAGATTCTTGAAGAACAAGAGCATTTGAAGAATGAGGCAAAATGCCTTAAATTTCTGTAATTCTTGTTTCAAGATAATAAAATAATATTTCACAAATATTCATATTTGTGTTTCTATCTTTTGGTAAATGTTCTGTGTGCTTCCTTTTATTTCTTCTTTAATAATACACACTTCATATCAAACCCATAATATGAATCTGAAATACTAATTGTATTTAAGAGATGATATTTCAGAATTAATAATATCATCCATCTTCCCCTTGAAGCCGCAAGGGTTTCAGATTTATATTTCAAATATGTGCAGTTTTCATGAGCTCTTCTGGAGCCTCAATGACATTTAAATCATATATATAAACTGTAATAATAGCTTGTTTTCATTTGCGTTTGGATTGCTTTAGATCATATAAGGATCTTTGAAACTTGATAGAATACATATTTACAGATGTATTCATATTAGAAGTTTCAGACATTTTCTATCCTTCAGGGATTTTCATATATATATCATGATCCAATGATCCATATAAATATGCAGTTAATCATGCATATCCAAACTCTCGGTAACTTTCAAGCTAAAAATCTCAATATCAACCACTTTAAAATCATATCAATATTGTTTCTTCGAGAAACTAACTTGTGATTTCTATATCACATTTTCATATTAAAAGTTTCAAGCTTTTTATATCATGTATATAAATATCCACTGATATTTGACAAAAATCACCTCTTTAGGTATTTGGATTTCAAGTCAATATTTATCACATTTTACTTAGTGATATCAATTCTGCATATCAATTCTGCAGGAATTGAGAAACTGACTCGTGATTTATATATCACATTTTTATTTCCTTTCTATAAATACCCACTGACATTCAACAAGCATCACCTCTTTAGGTGTTTGGACTATAATTCCCGATGCATCATATTTTACTAGTGAATCAATTCTGCAGGAATTGTTTCTTTCAATTTTGGTCAATATTTTACGTCGTATTCTTCGACGGTTCTTGATTCACTTTTATCATTATTTCTGGTAATGTCAATTGCCATCTCATATGGAAATACGTTGTCGACAACGATTTTATTTCTATCCATAATTTCTCCAATATTCATGAAATGTATCGAGATCTCGTTATTTTCAGGTACCTGTCCCTCTTCAAGGGAAGACATTTTCATGAAAAACCTCTTCAGGAGGCACTCTTCAAGAGTTTATATAGGAGAATTTTATACAGAGAATTTGGATAGACTTTATTGCTTGTTTTTGTGGGTATGGCCTCTTCAGGAGCACCAAATTATTTGTGTCTTTCTCTTTTGAGATGTTCTATCTTTTGTATCAATACGTCTCACATGCCTTTAGACATGTATTTAGACTGCTGAATTTCTTAATTGTCCTACAGGGACTTCAATCCCCGCTGGAATTTTAGCAGCTAGAATATGAGACATTTTTATCTTATTGCATCCAAAATTTAATTATCATCTGAACTTCTGGTTCACATATAATAATCAAGATAATGTCGAATTATTTCATCTTATTTGCTTCTGGCAAATTTTTCTTTCCACTTCTGGTGGTAAGATTTTATAGTAAAAGAATCTTCTGGTTCTTTTATAGACGTCCATATAAAAATCATTCGACTTATCGTAATTGATTTTGGATGATCAAGATAACCATTAAAAGATACAAATATTTTGAATCATATCACCTTTTGATGCATCATAATATTTGATTCAATAATTTGTATAATATCATCTCAAAGAGAAAATTTACAGCTTTTTCCAATACGAGCTTCTGGCCCGGAAAAGATATTCATTATCATGTCCAATCTCTTACTTTCTTTGAATAAAACGCATCATTCTTTTCACTTCAGGGAATAAAATGATATAAATCCATTATCATTCACTTCAGGGAATAATATAGATCTAGTAAGACGTGACTAATGATTCTTATCAAAAACTCATTATTTTGCTCAGTTACTGAAAGACCTGATACAAATTTAGAATATATTGTGAACGTTTGCATTTCATATTGCTACTTCAGGAGCATACTCGATATTGCTACTTCAGGAGCACATTCGAGACGTTCATTCAAATATATATTTTTTTTCACAATTTCAATTATGCAACTTTAGGTGCATAAATCATAATGAGTTTTTGGTACATGATCCTTTAGGGATGCTCTATTTTCATTCTAAAATAAATTATATCATCAATAATTCATAACAAGTACAAAAAGAATAAATAAAACTTGTATCTAAATTATGTGAATAAAATTATTCACAGATATAATTGATATGTAAATTATGAAAATTTTAATTCACCAATATTTACTTTAAAGATTTCAAATGATATATTGAAAAACTTACTTGGAGTAAAAATGCCCACTGAATCCTGTTCGAACTCTGTCATATAGGTTTACTTTGAACTCCACCGAAATTGGCTTGATGGTATTTGGACCCCACTCCACATGATTTACCAGGCTGCCTGTCCTTTGCTAGCAACTTGCAAAACTGAGTAGGAAAACTTTATAGCAACACTCACCTCACAACACTAAGTTGCTTGCGTAGGTATCCACTGCACTAAATAAATCAAACTTTTCTTTTTATATCTATACTTTTTCAAGATATAATAATATAAAATAAAAAATATAATAATATAAGAAAAGAGGAGTTATAATGGACGTCTTCTTCCACCCATTCATTTTTAACTTTTATCATTTTTTATTTTATTTTCATCAACAAACGCCCCTTTTTCTGACTTTTTTTTTCTTTTTCTTTTTTTTTTCAAACTTCCACGTTTCCTTTAGTGACTTTGTCGCACAAAGCCAAAATGATAAAGATTCACTCTTGTAAATTGTATGTGAGATTTATTGTCAGTGAAGTCGGCCACGTTCATGGACTCCAGCACCCTTATTCAAATGCTGCCGACAAGCCCCACGCCTTTTGAATTTTCTTGTCCTGTAGGAAAAACTCCATTGCTGAGCCTGATGTTTGGTTTGAATCTGTGCAAGAAATAATAACTCCAGGAAACCCCTGTCACCGTGCACATCTGGCAAACGAAGCCTTCAAGGTTGGAAATCTTGCCCTAGGCAATAGCCATCTGCTTCATGCCATCAATGGCAGGCCCCGCAGCAGCAATCAAGAAAGTGACCCGGATCGTAGTGCAAAAAGGCTCTTCTCTAACCGGTAAGCCTCTTCAAGAGACCAAATGATAAGAAATCTCGAACGAGCGGTGCTCCCTGTCTCCGACCTCAATCCCTTTCTCGCTCCCTCACGCGCAACCAACGCATACACAAACAGATTCTCTTCTTGTTCAGCTCGCTATGTAACAATGGTAAGAGGTTCATCTCAGTCCCATTCATCATCTTCCTCGACCTCCAGGCCCGGACTCATGGCTCCGCGCGGTTCTGCTGCTGCGACGGCTGGCATGCGCCGTCGTCGGGTCGGCGCAGCTTCTGCTACAGCCAGCTCTGGGGGGATTGGCGGCGGTTCTGGCCCCGGTGGCAACATGCTTGGGTTCTACACCGATGAAGCCCCCGGCTTAGACCTCCTCCCTGAAGCTCCAGCCTTCTCGGGCACCCAAATATAGAAATTTTCGTGCAATATCGTTATAGAAGATTCTTTTCGGAGGTAGGAACTCCCAAATCCCAGGAGCTCAAAACATTTTTATTTTGCTTTTGCTTTGGGATTCTTTAGCTTGAAGTTTTTGCTTTGCTTTTTAGCTCAGCATCTTCGGAAATTGGGGAAGATTTTGTGGGGTTTGTCTTTGTAGGAGAAGGGAGAAGACGTGTTAGGTTGTAGCAAGACCCTAGCTCTGGTGATGATATCGAATTGACCAAGACCACCGAGAGCCCCAAAGAAAAACTGGGTTGATGCTGAGAGATGGCCTCTCTTCCGGGTTCGAATTCATGGCTGTGGCTCCATGAAATCTGCAGCTCAGCAGCAAGGTGAAGAAGAAAGAAGAACAGAGAGATGGAGATAGAAAATCAAGAACCATGCGGCAGTAGAACTTTTTTTTTTTTTTTTCTTCAGCATCGTGCTGATAACGTATTGTAAATCAATCAAAATAAAGAAAGAAATTCAACGATAGAAAGAGAACTCAGAGAGGTTGAGAGAGAATGAGAGATGTTCTCTTATTGATCTGTATATCAAACTTATGAATTTCTTAAAGAATTCAACGATATATATAGGCGTACAAAGGGGACTATGCTAGCTCACTATGCTAGCACTATGCACTATGCATTTGACGACTAGATAAATATGGTCATACAATTCAAGATAGTTTATAACAATTTATCTTTTTTCTTTATTTATTTCGTTTTAATTTTTGTGTCCATCATCCATATTAGAAAGCGTTAATCAGCTAAGGTGCAAGAAATTCTCTTTTCTTGCGGGTTAAATGGTCTTTGCTCCTCCTTTTATTATTTCAGATACAATAATTCTCGAGTAAAAGAGTAATGCTAGATATAATCGTGGAGTACATAATTATTGTACAGTCGTTTTAAAAAAGAGTAGAATCCACTATATTGAACCCAAGGTTTCAAGTTTTATGTGATTATAAATCTACACATGGATTTTGATGATAACAAATGAATTCAAAAAATAAAGGAGTTTCAAACTCAAGTTGTTCACACAATGGAATCAAGCACATCAAAGAACCAAGCATGAGTAAGAAGGAAACAAGTTCACATTAAAGTCATAGAGTAATGTTGTAAATCTCTTAAAATTCGAAATTAGGATTAATGCTCAAAATTAATATTTTATCATAAAGTATTAAAATACATCTTCCACATGTGCATGAATATTTTTGAAAATTAAATTTGAAAATTTTGAAAGATGATTGATTGTCATCTTTTGCATGTGCATGCCTTGATTAAAGGGTTGAACTTTGAAAATATTAAAGATGATTGATTATCATCTTTCACATGTGCATGTTTTATTTGAATATTTTCAAAAGTGATTGATGCTTTTTTAGACTTATACAAAAGATAGATGATTTTGTTTGAAAAATTTGAAAAGTAAAATGTGCTCATTTTGTCATATGCAAAAAGTAAAAGATTAGGTTTGAATTTTTTGAAAAGGAAAGTGTGCTCATTTTGTCATATGCCAAAAGTAAAAGATTAGGTTTGATTTTTTTTAAAAGTGAATGATGTTGTCTTTGACAATTGAAAAAGAAGAACCTTTTATTTGAATTTTTTGAAAAAGTGAATGATGTTGTTTTTGACATGTGAATTTTTTTAAATTTGAATATGAAATCTCATATGCCTATAAATAGATCATTTAAGAGTTTCACATTTACAACATCCAGAACATACAACATTCATTCAAAACTTTCATTCTCTCTTCTCTAAGCATTGAGCCTTAATCCTTATTCATTTTGAAAGATATAGTTTGCGCTGTATTGTTCTAATCTCACTCATTGATGAGTATTTTCTGATAACCTACCCACTATCAGCTTTTGTATCAGAAAAAGGGTGTGTATAACCCTTGTGCGTGTAGAAAGTATTCTACACGGGGAATAGTTGAATCACCACGTGTAAGGTAATTGCAAGTGTAGAAGGTGTTCTACACGGATCATTTGTAGCGGTGTTGTTCAAAGGTTTAATAGGTTTCTATCTCCACCTGAAGGAGGTTGAATAGTGAATTTGGGAATCCTCAAGGGGTAGCTTGAGGCGAGGACATAGGCAGTGGGCCGAATCTTGATGAAATCACAAGATGGAATTGGACTGAAGGAAATGCCTACGGTTCCTCCCGATAAAAACAGAATGGCAAGATGAAGAATATTTTTCTGTTACGATAACATGAGCTGTAAATTCATTCTTTTATTCATTTTTAGTATTTTGGTTTGTAAGCTATAAATAGCAGTACACGTTTGTACACAGATAATTACCACGGAATACAATTCAGTTATTCACACTTTTAGCATTTCATTATTCTCTTCTTCCTCCAATCGATTCCTCTGTTTTCTTTTTCTTCTTTCATCTGCGCAACCATTAATATGGTACCAGAGCTATGACCGAAACACCTTCAAACACAGAAAACCTCGCTTCCGATATGACTACCAATCCTATGACCAATCCCCACCATCCCGCCAGTCCCTATTACATACAGCCTGGAGAAGGAGCTTCTTCTCCCTTGGTTCCAGATATGCTCACTACTGAAAATTATGTAACTTGGGCAAGAACCATGCGCAGGGCACTTAATATCAAAAATAAGCTTGGATTTATTGATGGCAACATTCAAAAACCTTCCAACTCTGCAGATCCCCTTTATGCCCCTTGGGAACGTTGTAATGATATGGTGATTGCATGGATACAACACTCAGTTGGATTCGCTCAAGCATCGCACATGCCGAAACTGCCACCAGTGTATGGAATGACCTTCGGGAACGATTCTCCATTCAAAACGCTCCTAGAATCTTTCAACTCACCAAATCCATTTCCTCACTCACACAAGATACTGATTTGGTAAGTCAATATTACAATAAACTTAAAAGTTTTTGGGATGAACTTGAAATATATGAGCCTATGCCATCGTGTACGTGTGGAGCAATGAAGACACTCATGGATTACACTCATCGAAGCAAAGTTATGCAGTTCCTCATGGGACTAAATGACTCTTATGATTCGGTACGAGCTCAAATTCTGCTCAATGACACTCTTCCTGCTCTAAATCGAGTTTTATCCATTGTTCAACAAGAAGAAAGACGTAGACAACTCCACTACTCACCAGTGCCTGTTGCAATGGCTGCCAAGGGACCAGACAATCGCAGTTCCCCATCTGCTCGTCGAGATCGATTATTTTGCACTCATTGCAATATTTCGGGACATTCATTGGAGAGATGCTTTAAAGCAAATCCAAACTTACCTGTTTGTTCTCATTGCCGTATACCGGGACACACCAAAGAGAAGTGCTACAAACTCAATGGATTTCCTCCCGGACACAAAAATAATGCCAAACTTAAATCATATGCTAATCACTCTTCTCTTGAGCAGGAACAAATTGGCAATGGACCACCTATTACTCAGGAGCAGTACAACCATCTCCTTGCCTTACTACAGTCCTCCAACTCTTCCACTAACGCACCTGCTGCCAATCACGTTCACACCACCATTTCGGCATCTCAATCACCTACCTCTGGTATTTTATCTTGCAATTCCACACACACATCCAGTCACGTCACCCATGCTGCTGCCTCTTGGATAATAGACACGGGAGCTACGGATCACATGATCTGTAGCACCCACTTCTTTACACATAATGTCCACACAGTGTCACACACCATCAGACTTCCTAATGGTTCAACCACAGCAGCTACTCACGTTGGTGACGTGCATATCTCTCACCATTTGATTCTCAAAAATGTTCTATGCGTCCCTGATTTTTCATTCAACTTAATTTCGGCCAAATCCATTACATCTTCTTCCAATTGCTGTCTAATATTTTTCTCCAATTCTTGCTACTTTCAGGACCTTTCCTCTTGGATGACGATTGGCGTGGGGACAGTGCATGATGGACTCTACCACCTACAGCCTTCCAAACCGAACCCCACTGCGTTACATTCATTTTTTCCTGCTTTGAATTTTAGTTACATTAATACCACAAATGTCTCCAAGTTGGATGAATTTACACTTTGGCATTATAGATTCGGCCACAGTTCAATGACACAATATATTTTGAATGATATGCACCAAGGAAATTCTAAACCTACAAATTCTTCGACCATCCCATGTGAAATCTGTCCCCTTGCAAAACAACATAAACTGCCCTTTCCTCATTCGGAAACCATGGTTTCAAAACCTTTTGACCTCATAGCAGTTGATATTTGGGGCCCCAATCAAGTCCAATCTTATAATGGCATCAAATATTTTCTTACTATTGTAGACCAATATACTCGCTGCACATGGGTCTATTTACTACAAACCAAATCCGAAGCACGTACTTCACTCCAAAATTTTTTTTCCATTGTTTCCACTCAATTTGACAGCCAAATAAAAACAATCCGATCAGACAATGGTGCCGAATTCAACATGCCTTGCTTTTATCAGTCAAAAGGAGTGTTGCATCAACGTACATGTGTTGCAACGCCTCAACAAAATGCATTAGCCGAGCGTAAACACCAGCACATACTTAACGTGGCTAGAGCCTTGAAATTCCAGTCAGGACTTCCAATGAAATATTGGACTGACTTCATCACTACTGCTGTCTATTTGATAAACAGAACACCCACCCCAAACCTTCATCACAAGTCACCATTTGAACTCCTTTACAACAAAAAACCATCCTACTCCCATCTTAGAACATTCGGGTGTTTATGTTATGCATCTACTCTCAGCCATACTCGATCTAAATTCGACCCCAGAGCACGGAAATGCCTTTTCCTTGGATACCCATATGGGGTCAAAGGTTACAAGCTTCTCGACATCACCACAAACCAAATATTTTTATCACGTGACGTGGTCTTCCATGAGCACATCTTCCCTCTTAAAAACCCAAACGGCCCCACCTCATTTCCTGATTTTCCTCACTCTGATCCGAACCCCCTTAATCCTCCCAATTCAATTCCCCACCCAATTCCACCAGCTTACATCGAACCCATTCCTTCACCACCTCTAGAACAACCCAACGTAGACTCATCCTCACCTACACAAATCATCCAATCAACCAACACTCCTCCACCCCCACCTCGTCGCTCAACCAGAAGACGTAATGCTCCTGCCTACCTTAGAGATTTTCATTGCAATGCACTACCTCCACTACAGTCAACATCCAAGCTGAAAGTTGCTGAATCTTCCAACACTGCAGGTTCGAAAATTCATTATCCATTATCTTCTGTTCTGTCATATCATTCTCTATCCCCATCATTTCATGCTTTCACCTCATCATTGTCCATAAACACCGAGCCCCAAACATACTCTCAAGCAGTCAAAGAATCCATCTGGCGTGAGGCAATGGAGCAAGAGCTGACTGCACTTGAGCTCAATGAGACATGGTCCATCGTCAATCTACCTCCCGGCAAGAAGCCCATCGACTGCAAATGGATTTATCGATACAAGTTCAAAGCTGACGGATCGATTGAACGTGCCAAGGCCCGGTTGGTCGCAAAAGGTTTTACCCAACGAGAGGGAATTGACTTTCATGACACTTTCTCTCCCGTTGCCAAAATGACTTCAATCCGATGTTTACTTGCTATAGCTGCCATAAAGGGCTGGGACTTGCAACAATTAGACGTAAATAATGCGTTTCTATACGGGGAACTTGATGAAGAATTATATATGAAGTTGCCGCCTGGTCTTTCCTCCTCCCACACAAACAAAGTCTGCAGATTACAAAAGAGCATCTATGGTTTACGTCAAGCTTCTCGGCAATGGAATACTAAGCTTTCTTCATCACTTGCTGAATTCGGATTTGTGCAATCCAAAGCGGATTACAGCCTATTTATTAAACAAACAGCGGCTTCGTATGTTGCTCTCCTCGTCTACGTTGACGACATTATTTTAATGAGCTCAAACACTGATTCCAGCGATGCAGTCAAGCAGTTCCTATCCACCAAATTCAAAATCAAAACACTTGGGCCACTGAAGTATTTTCTCGGCATGGAAGTTGCACGCTCAAGGGCTGGAATTCAAATTTGTCAACGTAAATATGCCTTGGACATCTTATCTGAGACTGGGTTACTTGTAGCCAAACCTTCTCCCCTTCCAATGGAACCTAATCTCAAGCTTCAAAAGGATGAAGGAGAACACTTTCAGGACCCTGCGCTGTACAGGAAATTAGTAGGCAAACTACTTTACCTCACAAACACACGTCCAGACCTCAGTTATAGTGTAAATTTATTAAGTCAATTCATGGAGTGTCCACGAGTACCTCACTATGATGCCGTAATCAAAGTCCTTCGGTACGTTAAAAGCACACCAGGCCAAGGAATTTTTTTTTCCAGCTCATCTCAGCTTCAACTCGTGTCTTACTCAGATGCCAATTGGGCAAATTGCCCAGATACACGGCGATCAACCACTGGATTTTGCGTCTTCCTTGGTAAGTCTCTTGTTGCATGGAAATCCAAGAAGCAGAACACGGTTTCTCGTTCGTCCGCCGAATCTGAATATAGGGCCATGGCTGCTGTAGTATGTGAGCTCACATGGCTGCGATCTCTACTGAATGATTTCGGCATCACCATTTCTGAACCCGCAACATTATATTGTGACAATTTGGCTGCATTGCATATAGCTGCCAATCCTGTGTTTCATGAACGTACGAAACACATTGAACTAGATTGTCATCTAGTTCGAGACAAAGTTTCGGCTGGACAAATCTCCACTGCGCATGTTCCCTCATCAAACCAATTGGCAGATTTACTTACAAAACCACTTCATTCACCCACATTCTCTCGACTACTATCCAAGATGGGAGTCATCAACATTTACTCTCCATCTTGCGGGGGGATGATGAAATCACAAGATGGAATTGGACTGAAGGAAATGCCTACGGTTCCTCCCGATAAAAACAGAATGGCAAGATGAAGAATATTTTTCTGTTACGATAACATGAGCTGTAAATTCATTCTTTTATTCATTTTTAGTATTTTGGTTTGTAAGCTATAAATAGCAGTACACGTTTGTACACAGATAATTACCACGGAATACAATTCAGTTATTCACACTTTTAGCATTTCATTATTCTCTTCTTCCTCCAATCGATTCCTCTGTTTTCTTTTTCTTCTTTCATCTGCGCAACCATTAATAAATCTCGTTAACATACTGAGTTTGCTTCTTTCTTACTCTTACTCTTTATATTTATTGTTATTTCATATTTTGTTTATATTTTATATTATATATTTGATTTATAATTGTTATTTTTTAAATACAACTCAATTCACCCCCCTCTTGTGTTAGTCATCTGGGCAACACACTATAAATAAAAATTAATTTTTTTATGTGTATCCTCTATTTATTCACTTTTCTTTAAAGTGATTACACGACGCTTACGTACTCATAACTGTAAGTATCATTACTCTTTGTAAAAAGGTCAAACACCCAACACACCACTATTGGTTGTGTAAAAAAATAAGACAAGCTGTGTAGAGCTAAATTTGAATAAGGGAGAGAAATTGTGAATAGAAAGCAGGGTTTGGTACATGAAGCAACATTCTAGCTTCATATTCAACCCCACTTTGTATTAATCATCTGCCTACATATGCGATATTTTTGCCTGTAAACTCAACAAGCACATCAAGATATAATAAAGTAACACATCAAGGAAAGGTATTTTGCATAATTTAAAACAACACAGTATGCACCAGCAGCCAACTAGAGCAATAGTAAGTGCATTAGTCAATGAAAACAAAACTTTTGGGGGCTATGCTTGCACTTCCTTTGTAATATCTGGACCAAAGTCTGCACTGGGATCTGCTCCTGCATTTGCTTTAAGTTCTTTGGAATGCTCCACAAGTTCTTCCCTCGAAAGATCAGTACCCATCATTCTTGGAAGACTGTCTAAAGTATAAAACCAAACTCATCTATTAAGTGCGTTGGAGAATTGAAAGACACCCTAGTTAAGGAACTTGAATCACAATATCATGGCCATGAATCTCTGACGAAAACAGCTGTGCTAAGGGTCATTCCCCCCTGTCATGCTGCCTGCAGCACCAAAACCAGCAGCCACGAGAATTGTGGGTCTCCAAGGACGTTTCCCTCTGGCAGCTGCCCTACCATATGTGTGCATCTTGGTAGAATACTCTCAGGGGGCATCTAAGATCTTGGCATAGAACACAGGAAGTTAAAAATCTTATCCTGATCACTCAATTTCACATGCACATTTATATTTTAAATCTCCTAAACTGCCCATCCACTAGAAACCAAGCAAAGAGGACAAACATCACTTGGCAATTAAAAGGAGAATTATATAGAAGGAAATGAAATTATACTCACCAATCCAAATGCAATAAAATCCCCAAAAGTAAAATATGCGCATGTTTAGGTATTGTACATGTGTATTTGTAGGAATGAAGCACCAAAGTTGGAGAACAATCTTACAATATTCGAACCAAATTCACGAGCAACCTTTTCCATTTTTTCCCCTTTTATAGGCAAACAAGACAATCCATACATAAAACAAAAAGTAAAACAACAATATTCCTTACATGTTATTAAAGGAAAAATTACCACCTGTTCCAAACTCCAACACAAAATGGTGCACAAACTTCCCAATATCTGAAATGCAATGACAGCTAAAAGTGTTGTCTTTGTGAATTTGCTACAATGAGGAATGTGATTTCAAATAAATAAGGTTAACCATTGCTGAGCATTCAAGACAGGTTCAACTCAATAATCATAAATTACAAAAAGAAAAGTGGGTAATATTAAGAAAATGGAGTCTGCACAAATGGGAATATTGTAATGAAAAGTTTACAAAAGATAAGTCAGTGATCATAAGATGAAGCACCCTACACTACATATCATGAAACATACACGAAAACAGCCGCAGGCACCCCCATAAATAGGTGAAAACACAAGAAAAGAAAATAAATATGGTAAATGAGAATGATCCTGAAATACAACGAAATATGAAAAGAAATAAAAATAAACTTATAAAGTAAATAAATCTAATATAAATTTAATAATTCTTTTTACTAAAAATTGTTAGTCAAATCTTAATTTTAATTGATTAATCAGTGTGAGTTTTGATAAGAAATGTTTGATCTACAAAAGATTTTTCTAAAATATACTTATAAAATGATGTATTTTAATGTGATATATTAAATTTACTTACGAGAACTACTACAAACACAAAAAGATTATATAAAAATAAACCCACAAGCTGATGTGGCTTTACGTGATCCGTTAGAATTATTTTACATTAAAAGTAACTTTACAATTTAATATACTACATCAAGTCACGTCAATATGTGAATTTACTTTTATATAATTCTTTTATTGTTAAAGTATTTCTCCTAAATCGAATATTTGTTTCATAATATCCATAAATTGAGGAGAAGTTTCAATTTTTTTTTTTATTTTTTTGAGTCCTCAATTAATTGACATGAGGTGATAAATAATGGCATTAAAATATTTATGTAAACATTAATCTCCATTGTATAGACATACCAAAATCAACTATGTAATAATAACAGTCGGAAATTATTACGACTTTCTAATTTTAATCACAGCATATACAATGCACAACGGTCCGCTTTCGGCCAACGGTCACAAATTTCAAATTCAAACATCCGTGCGTAAAAGAACCCAAGAAGTCCTCAACACCCTTTCTATCCTCCAAATTACTTTCTTGCTTCAAGAAAAGCTATTCGCCACAGAAACTCAAAGTTTTCCCTGTTCCCGGACGCACAAAAGTTCAATTTCAATGGAAGAGACCCGATTCGATACTTATCACCAAGACTTAGAAACCCTAGTTCCAAATTGTTCAGTCTCCGAGGCCTTCGATTGGGAAAAAGTTGAACCCTTGAATCAAGAACCGAAATATTCTGCCGTTAATGACGCGGGCGATGAGTCTTTGGTGGATTCGATGCTTTGTGACTCTGGTTCAAGACTAATCCCTTATGGGTTTACAGAATCCAATTGTACAGGTTAGTGTTATTAACCCCAAGATTTTTATAATATGGAATTAGTCTTGGTTTGGTTACTAAGAAATCGTGGGGAGTGAAAAGAAATTAAATTATGGGGGCTCTCGAAAGTTGAAACAAGATGCCTCAAGCATAGAATCGCGTTATAAATATTTTGGTTAATAAATTTTATTCCTTTTCCATTCGTACTAAATTATGAACAAACGAATGTAAGTTTTGACATCTTTCTCCTTTTCCTTGCTACATTTCTCAACAAACAAACATAGGGCTAGCTGTCTTTAGTCATTTTGGTCTTTATGTTCTTCACCTTTAACGTCGGATTCTCTCTTCAAATGTACGAAACCCTACTACTTCCAATTTATACCAGTAATTGTATCAGTTTATAATTAGTTCGATTGTTACAAATAGCTGCTTGTATTTCATGGTTACATTGAATTTGAAGTTTCATTATTATTAGTAGTTTTGTGATTCCTCTTGGTTAGCATATGCTACTTGGAATTTAGGAAAATGATACTTAGCTCCCTCATTGACAACCATGATGTAATTTTTTTTTTCTTTGATAAATTCAGGAAATATTATAGATAGATAAAAATATATATGAAAATTCATTTCCATTTGGTTGTGAAATGGGGTGCTCCCTAGCATGATCCCATGATTTATCACTGAAGTTCTCCAAAACCAAAGTCCACCAGACTGACGCTTTACCTTTCTAAGTGGATTGGAAAAGCTTTATTTTATTTTATTTTATTTTTTGTGTTGGGGGGGGGGGGGGGGACTTTGAATATTCTAGTATTAATTTATTATTTGTCTACTTGAACCAGAAGAATGTGTGCTGTTTATAAATGCTGGAGGTGAGGCTGCAAACGAGGTAGATTCCAGTACAAAATTTGTCGGTGACACACATTATGAAGGGGGAAATGTTTTCCGAACTAATGAGTCAATAACTGAGGGCGGAGATTTTCCATTCATCTATCAGACTGCACGATTGGGAAATTTTTCTTATCATTTCAATGATCTTCCTCCTGGAGACTATTTTGTTGACCTTCATTTCGCAGAGATAATAAACACAAACGGACCTAAAGGAATGAGGGTATTCAATATATATGTCCAGGAAGAAAAGGCAAGTAAATTTAAGCAAAGGTCTCAATGCGTAAATGCTTATATATTATTTAACTGACCATGGTGCGATTTGGGGTCATTGTCGTTTGTCAATATGCAGGTCCTATCTGAGTTAGATATTTTCTCTGTAGTTGGAGCTAATAAGCCATTGCAGTTGGTTGAGTTGAGGGTATCTATGAAGGAGGATGGAGCAATTGTGATAAGATTTGAAGGGGTCAATGGAAGCCCAATAGTTAGTGGAATTTGTATTAGGAAAGCGCCAAAGGTGTCAGGTAATATCCTTGCATTTCTTTTGCTTGCTTTGTTTTAGTGGTTAATGACTGTCATATAAGAATATTTTTTCAGAATTTTTATTTACTTTATGATTTGGGTGCAGTTCCTCAAGTGACACATGAATATCTTAAATGCAACAACTGTGCTTCTATGATAGAAGTTCCTTCAGCTCAGGTTACACAAAACTTACTTGAATAGTTGAACCATCGAGGCTTCTTAATTGCTGCTTACATGGGCTGTTAATTTGGGGTTTTCAGAAGAAACAACTGGAAACGAAATCCACCATGAAATATGAGAAGAAGATAGAAGAATTGACCATGCAGTGTCAACGAAAGACAAAAGAATGCTATGAGGCTTGGATGTCATTGACTTCGGCAAATGAACAGCTGGACAAGGTCAGGATGGAACTTGACAATGTAATGTTTAACACACTTTCTAAAGGTGAGCTTCACATATTTTTTTTCTTTGAATGTTGTGATAGAAGGGAAGTCTTTCAGAAAAATCAATGAATTTTATAATAGTATATAATGGAAGTTGAATGGTTCATTATGTCAATGCAACACGTGTTTGAAGGTCTGCATGTGTTTGAAAGTCATTGCAACACAATTAGTCTCCCAGTTACAAAGTTTTTTGGGCCCAAGTATCCTTAAGGATGATGGTGATTCGAGATTTCCTATTAAGTATTTCTCATGTTCTACACATAGGGTAATGTTAATTATTTATCCATCACAAGAAAAATGAAATGAAAGAAAAAAGGATCTATTGCATTAGTGGGTAGTGTTTTTAAGTCAGTTTTGCCTCAGAATCACTTTTAGAAGTCTCTTTGAGTTCAACTATAAGTCATCCAAGGCTTTGTATTCGCTTAAGACAGTAACCTTCCTGATCTTCTATTTTTTCCTTGTTAGATCAAACTATGGAGAAACAAGCTGAAAATCTGCGGAATATCTCCGGCAGGTATGAGCACGATAAGATATACTGGGCAGCTGCAATCAATAATTTACATGAAAAAATAAAGGTAACTAATAAAAATTGCTCTTACTGCTTACAGGTCACAATCATTCTAGAAATATTTTTAATACTTACCCCACTATTAAGTTAAGCATTTCTGCAAATGGTTTGAATTCAGGTGATGAAAAAAGAGCATCTTCAGCTTTCTTGTGAAGCTCATGATTGTGTTGATTCAATTCCTGAGTTGAATAAAATGGTTTTTGCAGTTCAGACTTTGGGTATGTCTGAGTTACAAACCCTTCAGTGAAGAATATTTCCTTGAGTCAGACTTAACATTGAAGGTTCTTATGTTGATGTTTTGACTGTGATGTCCCATTGAACTGTTCTGCAGTTGCCCAGTGTGAAGATCTCAAAGTGAAGTACAGTGAAGAGCAAGCTAAGCGAAAGAAACTCTTTAATGAATTTCAGGAGGCTAAAGGCATGTTCACTTCTATTCTAAATAAATCATCAAAGTTTGTGCTGCTTTGTGAAGCTTTTTAACTCCACCATTTATATATTGTGTATCAGGGAATATCAGGGTTTTCTGCCGCTGTCGTCCCCTAAGTAAAGAAGAGATATCGGCTGGTTCTACAAAAATTGTAGAATTTGATGCTGCGAAGGATGGATGTCTTGGAATTCTGACTGGTGGCTCCACCAAAAAGTCTTTCAAATTCGACCGTGTTTACACACCAAACAATGATCAAGGTATGCACATATGTTTATCTTTTGGTTGATAGAGTAGCAATGTTTTGATTGTGAAATGAGTATTAAAAGCTATTTTGTTTGGTTTTTACAGTTGATGTGTTTGAGGATGCTTCGCCAATGGTGACATCAGTGCTAGATGGCTACAATGTGTGCATATTTGCTTATGGGCAAACAGGGACCGGAAAGACATTTACAATGGAGGGTACTGAGCAAAACAGAGGAGTAAATTATAGGACTCTAGAACACTTGTTTAATATTGCCAAGGAAAGGAGCGAAACTTTTACATACAGCATAGCTGTTAGTGTTCTTGAAGTTTACAACGAGCAGATTAGAGACTTGCTGGCAACGTCTCCAACATCAAAAAAGTAAGATTGCTGTTTCTTTCTTTAGATTGCCGTTTCTTTCTTTAAATGCGAAAATTAGAAGAAAAAAAAATCATCAGCCAAGTTTTGGCTTGATCTCATCCAAGTTAGTCACTTATCAACATTTATTTTGGGCAAAATAGGTTGGAGATAAAGCAAGCTTCTGAAGGATTTCTACATGTTCCTGGAATTGTAGAAGCCAAAGTTGATAACATCAGGGAAGTCTGGAGTGTACTGCACGCTGGAAGTAATGCTAGGGCTGTTGGAAGTAATAATGTGAATGAGCATAGTAGCCGATCTCACTGGTACCAAGTTCCTTCTCTACTATGTTCCTTTGCTCCTTTCATTGTGCATAATTACGGAAATATTTGTATTATTTGTCACGTGTTCTTCATTAATGATTGACCATTTTTTTTTCAGCATGCTTTGTATAATGGTAAAAGCAAAGAACTTGGTGAATGGAGAGTGCACCAAAAGTAAGCTTTGGCTTGTAGATTTGGCAGGCAGTGAGAGGCTTTCGAAAACTGACGTGCAAGGGGAGCGCCTGAAGGAAGCACAAAATATAAATAGATCGCTTGCAGCTCTTGGAGATGTCATATCAGCTTTGGCAACTAAAAGTAGTCATATCCCATACAGGTATAAACCGCTTCTTGCTTGCCTTTCAATTGTTCCTCCATCACAGTCGCATTTTATTCTTACAATGTTGGTTTTCTGTTCTAGGAACTCCAAATTGACACATTTACTTCAAGACTCATTAGGTAAATTCCAACTAATCTAAATATGAGTGCGTGTGTTTACAGAGGGGGTGGTGGGGGGCTTCATTTTGTGGGTGTGAAAAACTTTGCTTGTAATCCATGCTATCAGCATCACATTTTCTTCAGGTTTTGACTTCCCAGGCCTTTATTGCTTCTTTTCCTTGTATTACAGGGGGCGACTCCAAAACTTTGATGTTTGTACAAATTAGTCCTTCAGACAGGGACTTGGGTGAGACTTTGAGTTCTTTAAATTTTGCATCTCGGGTTCGTGGGATTGAGTTGGGCCCTGCCAAGAAGCAGCTTGACACAAGTGAGCTGCAAAAGTTGAAAGCAATGGTGGGTCCTTTTGATTTATAACTACAACCATTCATTCGTTTTCTATATTCACAATTATTTTATAACAGATACTTCATGATATCATTGAAATATCAAAGACAGTATAATTACAGAGATGCTTATACAATAATTTGTTGCTTAACCACATCTGGAAACTAATGCCACCAGACTTTTATCTTCCATATCTGTACAATACTGGGCCAAATTATGAGCAACAGCATTTGCTGCTCTACCAATATAACTGAACTCTCTTCAAAACCACTAGTAGATTCTTGATGTCAGCGAAAAGAGCTTCTTGCACAGGTTCATTTTAGGTAGATTCTGCCTGTTGATAATTGTCTGTGTATCACTCTCAGTGAAATTCATTTGATACCCATATGATGCGTGAGTTGAAGTCCTCTCAGGATAGCTAAAGCTTCCACATTATCCACATCCTGTTCTCCACACCCTGCTTTACATGCTGCCATATTAAGACACTTCAACTTTCATCGTGTAATACTACTACTCCAGACATATTTGCTTCCTTAGAGATGGCCTCATCCACATTGAGTTTTATAAAATGCCACTCCAGTACTCTTTTCTTTTTCTTGAGCCTTCCCCTTTGATCATATGTTCTTGTAGCTATGGAACAGGTTTAAAGCTCCCTGAACAGCAGCTTCCATAGGATTGATAACTCTAGCTAGATGAATAGCTGCATTTCTTCTATACCATTCACAATTTTTGATAAGTAACTTGAACATTAAAATTTAACTTTGATTTATTTACGTATTTCTTTCTATTGCATAAAGCTTGAAAAAGCAAGGCAGGAATCCAAATCCAAAGATGAATCTCTGAGGAAGCTAGAAGAGAACTTACAGAACCTTGAGAGCAAGGCAAAAGGCAAAGATCAGAGTCATAAAAACCTACATGAGAAGATCAAAGAGCTTGAAGGCCAGATTGAATTGAAGACAGCCATCCATAACCAGTCTGAGAAGCAACTTTGGCAATTATCTGAGAGATTGAAGGGGAGGGAAGAAGTCTGCAGTAATCTCCAGCAAAAGGTTGCTTTCCACTTAAATTATAGTAGATATTATGCTGTCTTATTATTATTATTATTATTGCTAAATGTGGATTATTTCTCCTTAAGGTCAAAGAGTTGGAGATGAAGCTCGTAGAACAACGGCACTCAGAATCTGCATCTTTTCAACAAAAGGTTTGTGTATCAAACTCTAAAATCTCTCTCTTCAATAGGGAAGAGTTTGATGTTTTTAGAATTTTTAGTATACATCATTTTATTTTTTTTCTCAACATATTTGGTGGAAGTTTTATATCTTGAGGAATGTAGACTTTATGACCAGATGATATGGCTTCTTGGATATTCTAGAATTCAGTTACTTTTTGCTCAACCTTCTTGGATATTCCATTACTTCTTGGATCTGATTTCAGTTATTTACGTTTAGTGATGTTGAAAGGCTGAAAAGGTTAACCACAGTTTTACTTCAAGCAGGTTAAGGAACTTGAAAACAAGCTCAAGGAGGAATTGCAGAAATCAGAGTCTTACACTGTCAGCCTTCAACATGAGGTTGTGAAAAACTCAGTCGTGGTAGTTTTTATATCAACTAGCTCAAAGGAAGTTAAAATTAATGATGTTTCTTTTTAACTGTTTAATCAGGTGAATGAGCTGGAACGAAAACTAAAAGAGCAGGAACAAAATTCAGAGTCTTGCTTACTTCATCAAAAGGTCTTTTTTTTTAATTATTTCTTTTTACTATTGGCTAATTTAACTTTTCAATTGAGTTTTCTGAAATATTCTTTGCGGGACAAGTTTCAGTGTTTTATAAACAGGACAATCCTTCAACATGAGGTTGTGAAAAACTCAGTCGTGGTAGTTTTTATATCAACTGGCTCATAGGAAGTTAAAATTAATTATGTTTTTTTTAACTGTTTAATCAGGTGAATGAGCTGGAACGAAAACTAAAAGAGCAGGAACAAAATTCAGAGTCTTGCTTACTTCATCAAAAGGTCTTTTTTTTATTATTTCTTTTTACTATTGGCTAATTTAACTTTTCAATTGAGTTTTCTGAAACATTCTTTGCGGGACAAGTTTCAGTGTTTTATAAACAGGACAATTTTATGTTAAAAAATATGTCCACATTCTTATGAAATGTTCATAATTTCACAAACAAGCATATCATATGGCTGAGTTACTTTTGCACCCTGTTACCCTTTATGCGATATTCATCCATCATGTCATTGTCATTGCCTACTCTTTTTTTTTTTTTTTCCCTGAGAGAAATCTTTCTAATGGCTAATATTTTTAATGAAGCTTCATGAGTTTTCTTTTCCTTTTAAATAATCTGCTTTTAGGGGAATTGTAAGTTGTGAGATGTAACTGAAAAGGGGAACTCGAAAATGACTCTCCTTGACATGTTATCGCAGATTAAGGAGCTTGAAGATAAGTTGAAGGTGCAAGAGCAGCAATCTCAGGATTGCACTGATGCAGTTAGGGCCACTCCTAAAACCTTTATAAGAGATGAATTAATGAATGAGATTGAGCCTCGTATACTGAGAAGTTCAAATTCAATAAACCGCCCGTTGAGTCAAGGTTCTACTTTGCAAAGAGGAAATGATTCTTTCCATGAGATGAGGAGGAAAAGAGACTTCAGAAATGCTGATGCAGAAAACAATATTTTTGTATCGTCTTCTTTAAATGATACCAAGGTTAGTAGGAAATCTGATCCACCTAAAATTGCAAGGGTTATGAGAACAACAAAGCTGGTCACTGCTACTCAAGGGCCCTTGATGCACAAGAGGACCAGCAGAGATTATAACCAAGGAATCAAGGAGAGGGAAAATAAGAAGAAGATATGGTCCTGATAGTGAACTAACTCAACAGAAGTCAATTTGTTTATAATGTTGACTTCCTATTTACATTAATCTTCCATGTAGATTGTGCACAACTCATTTCTTTGTAAAACTAAAGGAACAAACGAAATTCTTTGATTTGTTTTCAAATCATGTATCTTCTACCTATATGTGTTAAATGAAAATGTTGCTGGTTTGGATTGGGAGGTGATCTTACCTCATCTCAACTCATCTTATTTCATCTCATCATTATAATTTTTCTAATTTCCCACACAAAATATAATAAACAATTCAACTTTTTCAAATCTCAATTTCATTTTTTCAAATTCCGAAATAATAATAACAATATTTTATTTAATTTTTATTTTTCATCTAAAACTATCTCATCTCGTCTCAAAATCCAAACCAAGCGCAACACTTGAGTGCATTTTCTGACTGCAGCAAGTTGAGTGCCCTGCACACAATAATGTTGGGTAGACCGGCTCATGCCACAATGTTCTGTCAATGGCTCAAACCCCACCATATTTTTTAATGCTGTTACAACTTCAAAGAAAAAAGAAAGTGCCCTGGATGTAAATCAAGATAGAGCCCTGGATGTAAATCAATATGGTAAATACACCATGGCAAGACAAGTCCAAAGATTTTGAATTTGAATTTTCCCAATTTGACGTGTCTGGCCTACACGGTACATGGAGCTATAAAAAATGATACCTCAGTGATACACGTACTCATACATACATACATACATTAGGTACAGGAATAAAACTTTCAGGTGGTTAAGTTTTTAGCATGTTTAATCTAGATATATGTAGCGATTTCTTAGTATCTAGTGACTTTAAATGTATATAACTCGTCTTGAGAAATTTTCAAGTATTTAATCAAATCTAGCCATGTCAATTTGTTTGTGATATGTTCCTCTGAAAGAAAAATGATTATTGCAGTCATAAGTGTGTAAACGCTACACAATCATTTTTTAAAAAATAAATAAATACGAAATTTATATGAAAAGAAAATTAATTTTTTAATAATAAATTTCATTTTTTTTCAAAATGATTATACGACGTTTATATACTCATGACTGTATATGATACTACTCTACTTGATTAAAGTGATTGAGAATAATAAAATTAATAAAAGTAATTGTATTGTAAAATAATTGTAAAGGGAAAGGAGATATGTTTGGAGAGAGATGTAATTTTGTAGATGGGTCAATCTGGTTGTCCTTTTACCCAAAATTGGGCCATTAAACCTAGGACTGCTCACAATCAAAATCTTACCATCCCATGCAAGACTGAAGTAAACATTAGAGAGAGAGAGAGAGAGAGAGAGAGAGAGCGATGTACTAATTGAAGATGCAAAAGGGAACACAAAAACTGCAAAAGCACAAAAGGCTAAAATAGAAATCATGAGGCTGGTGGAAGGTGTGGGGTTGAGATATTGTTAAATGCCCAAAGACCAGAAAGAGTCCAAAAAGAAAAAAACACAAAACAAAAAAGGTAATGGGTATGATATGAAAGCATTTTTCTTGTTTTGTCGACTGAGTATTAGTTGTCATTTGGCCAAATTTTGATTAAAAAAATCATTTTTATAAATTTAACTATTCACTTTTCAATAATCTCAAATAACAAATTTTCTAAATCTATCATTATTTTATTAAAATATTAATTTTAACATTTTCATTTATTTTAATTCTAATTATAATTAGAATATTTATTCATTATAATTAAAATACACATTAATTTTCTAATGTTTATATTATTCTTATATGGTTCTCAAAACACACAATCATATCTTTGAATCTATGATATTTGCAACATCAATGCATTCTCATCTCTCGTTGGCTAAAAAAGAAGGGCTCATACTTATCATTTTATATTATTGCTCAAAAAGCTTCTTTCGCAGAGTTCAAAGAATCCAATTTCAAGAAAAAAAATTAGCTCCAAGAGATGTGTTTTCAATGGTGGCCAGTGAAAAAAACATGTAAATTATGCTCTAGGAGATGCGTTTTTTGATTTGATGAGCTTCACATGTTTCTAATTAAAGATACAAGCGGGAAGAATTTTTTAAGGTCAAAAAATTATTTGGCTAGCAATTTGGGCTAGCTAGATTTGGTACGTGAAAAATGGAATGACTAAATTTACAGTACAAGTATATATTGAGTTTGATGTAGATGTGTTTTGTAAAAATTAGCTAAATTTTGATCTAAATATGACTATGCCTAGCTCACTACTAATGCTCTGTCAGTGACGGGGTGCTCCCACCCTTAAGCACGTACCTACCTCACCATGATACACTCTCCACAACAAAACAAATTCTCCAATTCAAGAATATTTTGAAACCTTATATATTACGCCATGATGAAATGTTTCATCACTTTTTTGTTTTTTTGATAAATAGAATTTATTCATTTATAAAAAGTAAAGTTACAGTTGTGACCTGATAAACATGTTTGATCACTTAAACGCACGTAAATATATATATATATATATACAGAGAGAGAGAGAGGTTATTAGGTACAAGATTTAAGTGCGCAAGTATAAAAGAAAGAGATCTAAAAAGAGCGTATCTTCTGATTTCATTATCAGACTGAAACAGATCGATGCATGCATATAACAATTAATCTGTTCGCTCATTAGAATTAATGATCACGTGGGACGTTATCTTTGTCAAATATTGTTAAGTAGATGAACCCATGCAGCTTATGACCAATTGATTATAGTCATGATCAGATCCTCCAACACTGATCGGGAATTATTGGATTCATCTATATATATTATATATATGGCCCATCTAATTAAGCATATCATGGGAATATGATCGATATTTTCACTGAAATTAGAAAATCAGGCTCCAATCCTATAAAATGATTTCCCTCCATCATATCAAGTCTATATATATATATATATATCTAGCTAGGTTGGAAGATGAGGAGCACCGTACCATAGAGTTTCCGATTAGCAAGCTGGGTCATGAGCTTCTTGCATATATGCAGATAGGCCGGGTTTAACTTGTAAATGACAGTTGACACCAAACACACATACACAAAGCTGTCATGACCAAAAAAAGCTTACTCCCACCGAGTCTATCACGTTAATCACGCTACTTCGATCATGTTCTGGGACATCTCTCTCTCTCTCTCTCTCTCTCTCTCTCTCCAACAAAAGGCTAATGATAACATATATATATAGGGAGGAAAACTTTTGACTCCAAATAGTTATGTTCATGACCGTTATATTTATAAATTATCTTTTATTCAGAAAGAATATATATATATCCTCATGATATACCTAAACAAAAGCTAATTAAAGAGGCACTTAAAAATGTAATAGTTAATACACTAATAAGATTGATTGTGATTAGTAAATAAGTGGGTATCAGTACCTGATCTTCACTTTCCAACAAGCTGCTAGACATAAAATTCAGTTGATATAACCCCAACTTGGTATGAAAAAAGCATGCCACCAGCAAGAAGTTTAAACTAGTTAATCAGCTTATACGGTATAACGTACGTATAAGTTATACTTACGTTACATAATCTACAAGACCGCTAGCTTTCCCTTCGCATTAAACTAGCAAGGAATGTTGCATGAGATGTCTAGAACGATTAAAGAATTGCTAAGAACAAAAAATGGCATCATGCCATCATGGAACTTGGAAGGAAGCGTGGCAAATGAGAAATAGCTCACTCATGTATAGAATAATGTCACCTTTTTGCCATGATGTAGGCCAAACAAAAGCCAAAAAGATCAGAGAGAGAGAGAGAGGTTGCCCTTGTACGTTACAGCCTTACAGGCTGTGATCACTCAGTAATTTACAGGCAATACATTGGTGAAGACTGGAAGTCCGATCCTAAAGTTCTGATTCGAGAGGGAGATCGTGATGATCTGATGCAAGAACTTTTCGGCATATTTTTGCACATGAAGATCATCAAGAGACAAGGTAAAATTCGGGGAGGATGCAGAAAGTTATATATATTTATGTGACAATCGTACTGACCATTAAAAGAAGTTGAAAAGAATTCTTATCAGTGGAGATTGATCAACCAACATTAAAGTTTAAACTTAATCATTCACATGAAAGTGCATTTGACTCGTTCAACACATAAGCCAAATTTAATATGGTTTTTTATATATGAATTAGGAATTGTCCTTGTTAATCGATAGATACAGAATTAGGAGCTCATAATGCTATTCCTTTTTCATCATTGTCGGCCTGTTTTTTTCACAGAAACAGTGGAAGTAGAGAATAAAGATAGACATAGGCAGCAAGAGAAAAGCAAAGCTGATCTCCCCCTCACCCGCCAGTCATAAAACAGAATGACAATGAGAGGATGCTCAGTTAGCAATTAGCACGGATGGCGGGGCTCACTCGCCAAGACCCTGAAAAGCTCCACAACATTTTTAATTTTTGCTATACAAAAGAATATTATAGCAGAAAAATGACATATACAAGTTACAAATACATAAATCTTGCGTAAGTATTTTATAAAAAAAAAATAAAAAAAAAAAAAAAAAAAAAAAAAAAAAAAAAAAAACAAATCCCATCATGAAAAAATGACAAAAACTTGCTTTTTTTTTTTGTTCTTTGGAACCCACATTTTTACAAAAATTTTGTACAAGAACTTAGCATTACTCATTATATAAAATGAATTGTAAGCTTGCTTTAGATGCCACATTTCTCTCACCTCTTTCTCATTCATTCAAATGTTGACAGTCTTCCATTCAATACAGTTTCAAACCACCACTTTTTCAGACACCACCAAAGCATGCACATGATCACAATGCCACCTAATAATTATAGAGAGCCCTAGCTAGACAGAGAAAAGGAAGACAGATCATCAGTTGCTCTAACACTGCAGGCCTAGCTTGCTAGGAAAAGAGGCTGAGCGGCGAATGCCTTACCCAGCCACTGCTAATCCTGTGTTGCTTCATATATTTACGATATTAATTGTTCTTAAGCTGAGCGGGCTGGGACTCTCAGTTAATGGAAATGGAAATCATATTCGAGAGAGACACACAGAAACGGCGAGAGTTCCAGATATCGAATGAACATAAAACAGATCAAACATATATATATATATATGTATGTATGCAGTATATATTAACAGTCCCAAAGTCAAGACCGAACGGATCCCAAAGAGATTGTTTAAGGAGGCATGTGCATAATCAAGTCTGCGCGCAATACAATATTGGTGCTAGAAATTGAGTATCAAAACCCTGAAAACTGAGTTTAATACAAGTACTGAACTATTTTCAAATCAAACATAAAATTTCAACTACAGACGTATTAATTTGTATAAGCTTAGAGAGAGTCCGACAACCATTGCTTTTCAATGCATCCAAAACTAGTTTTTATTTGCTGCCATAATCGGCTTGATCCAGCATTTACATGCAAAAGAGGTGGAAAGCACTACAATCGACAGCATCAATATTAGCTTACAAAGAACTGAGACTGCTGATCAACATCCTAACGTAAAATAATAAAATATAAACTTGAATTACAGGGAAAAAAAAATCTCTTTTTAGCCAAAGTTTACACGTTGATCTGCACTCACAAAAGAACATGAACAACCATACACCTAAATGAGTTTTAGATTGACATTTCCCTATTTTCAACAAGCTTTAATTGGTCTACCTCCTGATGCTCTTCATCTAGGGCAAAGCACTATATTGTTGTAAGTCATGACTCCACGCTTGAGTTCCATTCCAGCTATTCGCGTTACCGTTGCCACCATCGTTGCCGGCACTGTTGGTCGGAGTAGTGGTCACTGGGCCATAAGAGTTCCCAAAAAACCACTCGGTCGCTATCTGATCACCACTTGTACCTTCTTTTCTTGAATTTCCAACACCGCAAGCCTCTGTTTTGGAAATCTCCAGATTCTGAAATACAATGGGTTGCGGTTTCTGCGTATGGATTTCAAGAGGAACGGAGGAAACGCTGTTATCTTTCTGAATTTCCCCACCAAATAGCGTGGCCAGCCTCTGCTGCTGAAGCTTCCAGTGCAAGTCTCGGTTGATGGTACTCAGAGATTCGATAGAAGATGCAAGACCGCTGTGAATGTTCATGGAGGTCGTGTTCTGAACTGCAGCAGTACTAAAACCAGCACCGGCAGCACTTGTCGATGAAAGAGGATAATTAAAAGACATGAGAGAATTAGAGTTTCCAGATGGATCAAGGGTAAAACAAGGACCAGTGACACCTCCAGAAGCAGCTGCGAAAGTACTCGAAACGTCTCCTAATGAGGAGAACTGGTTGTAAATACCTGTTGTTGGAGGGTGAAGTCTGGGGTATGATAACCCACCAAGCTGAAAATCCATCGCCGGGGATAGACCATGGAAGAATTTCAATCCACCGATCTCTGAAGATGAGATCACTGTGTCTTTGGAGTCCCCGGAGAGCCTCGAAGATGACTTTACCTTCTTGTTTTTCCGACAACCACCGCCGATGGGAACGTTGCGCAAAGCCCCACCATTTGTCCAGTACCTTCTACAAGTCTTGCAGAAATGCCTTGGCTGCGTGAGGCTGTAGTTGTTGTAGTAGCAGAATTTGGTGTTAGGCGAGTCGCATCGTGGGCACTTTAGGCCTTGCTCCGCTGGCCTTGTGGACGCAGTTTTGCGGCTACCTGAGCCTTGACTGTCATCTTTCTGGATCACCGGCTTTGCCGGGATGTTATCCGGTGACATCAGAGAGAGAGAGAGAGATGTGGGGTAAAATTAGATGTGGGTGTTGAGGCCGGGTTGTTCAGTTTCCTTTTGCAGAGGCAATGGTACCATTCAATGGTTTCATGCACGGGAATGAGAAATGTAGGGAGCTAGAGATGTTGATGGATGGGTGCTTGTGATCTTCATCAAAGAGAGGGGATTGGGACTTGAGAAAATAATATTCATATATAACAGGAGGGTTAGAGACTTCAGAACGTTTCGCAAAGCCCTTAGCTAGTACATGAATATGAGAGAGAGAGAGAGAGAGAGAGAGTAGATGATCTGAAACTGAACTGCCAGAATGATAGAATATCCACAACTACAAGAAAACGATTAATGGATAGAAATAGTACTAGTTATTCATGGATGATGATAATGAGAGATCTATGACGTTGGTCATTGATGAATCATAATGAAATAACATCTACTGTAGTACTGGAAGCAGAAAACTGGACTAGAATATATAGGCTTGGAATTGTGGATTCCATTTTTATTCTCTCTTCAATTTATACGAAGGTATATACGGATTCTTAAATTATGCAGTACTGTACGTTTAAGTGCTTTAGGAAAAAAAGAAGAAGAGTGTATATATATAAACGGGTCTCAAGTAGGAGAGATATATACACATTAATATACCCAATTCTAAGGTTCCTTATTCCGGCAGTAAAGCAAAAGAAGAGGGCAAGTGGGCACAGCCCCACCAGCAGCTCTATAATAGCTTAATGGAAGGCTCAAAGTACATAGTTTATACATCAAAATGATTAGTTAATAATATAATTAGAGTTACATTGAAACATAATAAAGAACAAGAATTCTCATTCCTAAATAATGTGAGATATCATATAGCACCTACCTTTATCACTTATCAAAAAAGGGAGAAAGAAGCGCTCTTGCTTACTTTGTATGTCTTCGGCTGATCAAATATATTCCCTTCATCTTCACGTAATCTAGACATTATCACCATGCATAGCTCTTGGGTTTTAATGCGCTAGACTTAAGTTTATCTTAGATCCAATCCCCGCATTCGCTAGCTAGCTAGCTTATCCTGCAATATTGTCTCTTATCAATATTCCTTCATCATTTTTATAGAACTCTCAATGAACTTGATATAGCCAGTGATCGAAGAAGGAAACTACTTATGAAAAAAATAGAGAGAAAACAAAACCACGATCCCCTTAATTATTGTTAGAATATAAGAAAAAAGATTGGTTTGTGAAATGGTGACAATCCAATGAGGCTATTTATCGCACAAGTTAGTGATGAAAAAGGAATTGCAAGTGAATTATTTGTGCACATATGGTCTCTATTTATAGACCACAAGGCACTAGTTGACAAAGGGCACAACCATTTGATTCAATCAAATGGTTATCTTAGCTTGACATTTTCTCAACCGACACCCCCATGGGAACCATCACAATAGAAATGATACAAACTCAAGAGATACCCTGTTTGGTGTGTGATCACCACACCTCTAATCTACACTCATTAATCTATTTGGCATGCAACAATATCTACAAGAGCCATATCAATTAGCATGTACGTACACAAGGCCAGAGTACAGCAACTTCCCAATCCCTTTCATTATAAGATATATTTTGATGTTCCAATTAGAACGGATCAATGCAACTTTTGCATCTTTTCAATTGACCCAAAACTTATTAATTAGGTGATCATAAAGAGCAGATAAATAAAATTTATATGTTTTTCAAATAAATCAACAAAAAGGTATGTAAGACGATCATGGCTATACTGATATGGGTGGTTTTCTTAATAAGTAAAAGAGAAAAAGCCTATTTTTCCATTGTATATGCAAGTTGTGGGGAAATACAACTCAGCTTAACCTGGATAGTATCATTAATAATGTGGTGCTAGAGGAGGAAAACTTGAAGTTGTCCTATTCTCTTATAATTGATGAACTCAAACAAGCCTTGTCCAAGATACATATAGATAGTAGCCAAGGCCCTGATGGTTTTGGTTCTAGCTTCTTTTTAGAGTTATGGGAGATTCTAGTTAAGGACTTATTGGATGCAACAAAGGATTTCTTTGGAAGGATAGCTAACCAGATTTTTACTCTTCATTATTTATTGTCACCATACCCAAGGATGATAACCCTAATAGTTTCCAGAATTGAGACCAATTAGCGTGTGTTCTGTGGCTTACAAAGTACTCTCCAAGGTCATGATTTCACATCTTTCCCCTTTGCTGTCGAAGATTATTTCTAAAGAACAAGGTGCTTTCCTTAAGGGCAGAAGCACATGTGAGAACATTTCACTTGCCCAGGAAATGGTTCATAGCATCAATAAGAAGGTGAGAGGTGGAAATTAGTTGATGAAGATTGACATGGCCAAAGCTTATGATAAACTGGGATGGCCTTTCCTAATGAATGTGCTACAAGCCTTTGGATTCTCTAACAAGTGGAGATCAAGTTTGGTTTTTAATTGTATTGCTCCATCTTCTTTTTCTATAATGATGAATGGGGCATATAAGGCTTTCTTCAAGTCATCTAGAGGTCTAAGATAAGGGGATCTACTATCGCCTTATTTTTTCATGATTGCTGAAGAAGTGCTTGGTAGGCTGCTAAACCATGCTTTTGGGGAAGGTATAATCGATGCGTACCAGCATGCTAGAAACTGCCCAAGAGTTACTCACCTCCTCTATGCAGATGACTTGATTATATTTCTTAATGGTACTAAATCTTCTTGTAAAGCGTGTACTAAGTTGCTCAAAACTTATGAGGTTATGACAGGTCAACGTGTAAATAATAACAAATATGCAGTATTCTTTCAAGCCAAAGCAGTGGATACTGGAAAATCAATAGCATTGAGTGTCATATGATTTCCTTGAACATACTTGGGAGATCCTGTCAATTACTTCCCACTATCAGAGCCTTTGCTGTTGAAGACCATAACGAAACTGTCAGGGTGGAAATCTTCACTCTTATCGCATGGCGGAAAACTCGTTCTCAGTCAATATTAACAGCCTAGCATCCCTATACATTTAATGTCTTAATGTTCCACAGATGGTGACAAAGAGTGTTTCGAGAATTTTTGCATAATTCTTTTAGGGGGATAAGGAAGGGAAAAGAAGAGAAAATGGGTGGCTTGGAAAAAAGTGTGCAAACCAATAGAGGAAGGTGGTTTGGACATCCGGTATCTAGAGGATATGAAGAGGGCTCTACACATATAGTTTGCATGAAAATTCCTTCATGAGGACTCGGTGGGCAACATTTTTCAGGTGTAAATATTGATACTAGTTGCATCCTTTTCTTATTTAGGCTTGATGGCAGGACTTGGCTCTTTGGAAAGCCATCAGACCTCTTTTACTAGAAGTAATTAGAGGAACTTGTCGGATTGTTAGGCAGGGTGATATCTCCTATTGGTTTGACAAGTTGTCATCATTGGGTATATTAGTAGATAAAGTAGAGTAAGTTAATCAACCTGAGCTACAAGTAAAATAAGTATAGGGTCAACATGGTTGGAATTCTCAGCAAATTAAAAGGCTTATTGAAGAAGGTTTAGCTGATCAGTTGGTGAACATAATTCTATGGATGAGGGAAAAGAAGAATCACCCTGCGTGGACAACTTCGATCTCAAGTAGTTTCTCGACCAAGTCCGCCTAATCCACCATCCAGACATTTGGAGTAAAAGTGGATTGGTCAAAATGGGTATAGCATAGGCCACTTCCCATTAAAGTGTCTATATTTATGTGGAAATGCTTCCAGAAAAACTTGCCTTTTTATTCCAATATAAAAAGATTAAATATTGCTATGGCCTCTAAATGCAACTGTTGTGAAAGTCCAAATGTAGAAACACTGGATCATGTTTTATGGTTGAGTAGTTTAGCAGCTGATATGTGGGGGTATTTTGTAGGATTGTTGGGTCTTAAACTTGATAGAATCAAAAGTTGGCAGCAACTGGTATCAGTTTGGTTTTACAAGGCCAAGACTATCTCTCAACTTAGTATTGTTATGGGGTTAAGACCATCAATATAAGTTGGTGTCTATAGATTCAAAGTTGCAAAGCTCGGATGGAAGGAAAAGTAGAACCTGCTAACGTGGTTCGCTTTAGGATTAAAAGCATGTTGTCTCAACATATGGTGAAAGTACCTGCTTGCAAGAAGGTAAGCACAACCGTAGATGCTATATTACATAGATTGGTGGAGAAGTTATTCTGGATTCTAAAGGGGGGGTCTATTGGGTGGTTTTATGGCCTATTATGGTTGCGGCTCTAACATCATGGTTGGGATTAAGGCATTGCTTGATAGCTTGTGAATTTGCACTATGCTGCAGCAAACTAATATTGTGGCTGAAACAAATTTTCAACTGTTGAGCAATTGGTGGAATGATAAGGGTGAGGTATATTAGTCAATTCAAAAGGTTTGAGAGAAAATTTCAGAATCTACAAAGGATTTGAATCTAGTAGTTTGGCCTGCATTTAGAGAGAGATAAACCAAGTTGCTGATTTTCTTGCCAAATAATGAGCTAATTAGGGGAATACAATAGATTTTGAATTGGCCCTAAAGGAGATAACAAATTACTTGACACTTGATAGGATATGATTGACGGTGTTGCATTGTAAGTAACATGATAGGATGTTATTTCTACATATAGTTCATGGTTATTAAGAGCTTTAGTTTTATTATTTTTATCTTAGTTCAATTTATACTTTGGTTGTCTTTTGTAAGCCAAGGTGACTGCTTGGTTCCACAGTATTCCTCTGTCATAAGTGAGAGCATTAATAAAATTGGAGTCTCATCCTCTTCTTTAAAATAAAAAAAATTAAAAAAAAAATAGAAAGAGAAAAAGGCTATATATTGATGTATATATGTGCAATGCAATCTTGAATCCATAAGATCATTACTAATTACTAAATTGCTCAGAAGATTAATGTACTATTACAATCATAGGCTCCTGTATATATATCAACAAATTGAAGCCTAGCTAGTTACTGTATTACTGGCTAAAAACATTAAGAGATTTAAAATTTGTATAATGGTCAAGGTGGCAAAATTTGGAATGCCGTAAAATTAGTACTAGCTTATGTGTTGTTAAAAGGTTCCAATGGGGTATCACTGACTAGTCCTTTTGGTGTATAAGTCATATGGTTTGGACCTTCCATTGAGACTTACAAATGGTACAAATGGTATTAGAGTCAAGTCCCAACAAAAAATGTGGGACTTGAGCCGTGCCACCTACAACGGACAGGCCCGATGAGTATGTCAAGAATTTAAAGGGGATAAATTGTGATATTCCATATGATAAGGATATGGGTAGGTGGTGTATGAAATCCCATATTACTTAGAAAAGAAAAGTTCTTGCTCTTTATTATAAAGTTATAATGGGACTCCAATTATATTATTTACTAGTTTTTTTAGAGTATACACTTGCATGTGATTTGGATCTTCCATTAGGACGTTACAAAATAAAAGAAGTAAAAATAAAAGGCTTCAAGAAGTCTTTTGAAGCAAATATGTCTTTCCTCGAGCTGTTAAATCATAAAATTCTTTGGGTTTGGAAAAAGAAGAGATCACATGCCATTTTTAGTCGATAGGTCGAATATGAATTTGGGTATGTGCTTACCCAAAATTGGCCAATTACTAGTAAGATTGAGAACCTTACTATCCGATGTAAGATTGAAATGTACATTAATATAAAATCTTCTATAAAGATAAGGAAAAAAAAAAAAAAAAGGAACGCAAGACTGAATGCACTAAAGGCTAAAATAGAAATGATGAGAGTGCATGGGCTGGTGAAAGGTCATGTGGGGTTGAAATGTTGAATGCCAAAGACTAGAAGAAGCCAGAAAGAGTGATGGGCATGCATGACTGCATTTTTCTCATTTTGTCGATGTGCGAGGTGCTCCCACCTTTCAAGCACGTATGTCATCATGACACACTGATCACAACTTGCAAACAAAATCTGTTTCATGAAGTTATTATGCGATGATGACATGATGTTTGGCTACTTAATTAATTTCACAATATTGGCTATATATTTTAATTCTCAGAGAGAGAGAGAATCTTCATTATATTCTGGTCATTTTTGCATGCATGTGTTTCTTATCAGTTATTGATCATCGGTTTGGGCGCTGGTGCGAGATGATCACAATCGATAGTATCAGGCCGGTTGACGCGCGTTACGACTAAGAGCAGCCTCGTTGGCTTGGTTAAATGAGAATGTTAGCTAAAATTTAAATTATTTATATAAAAAAGATCCATATTGGATTGGGCAAATGTAAAATATTTTACTTTTTACTACAGTCATTGGCTAAAGATGGAAGATCACTTTCATTTATCAAAAATTAAAATATTACTTTATCACTCCAACCAAAGTCGCAGGATATGGAACTTACAAGACATGGGAAATAAACTAAACCCCTCCATTTCATTGACCCCAAACTCTCTCTCTCTCTCTCTCTCTCTCTCTCTCTCTCTCTCTCTCTCTCTCTCTCTCTCTCTCTCTCTCTCTCTCTCTCTCTCTCTCTCTCTCTCTCTCTCTCTCTCTCTCTCTCTCTCCCCAATTTGTAAGTTTACTCAAATTATTTTTTTCAGGCTCTCGTTTTTTCTTGGTTTCATGTATATCGATGTCGTTGTTACTATACTTCAGTTATCTATCGATTTCTCAATTGTTACTATACTTCAACACGGATGTAGAAGTGGGATTGATAGTTAGGGTTTGCTTGATAACTCTGTTTTTCGACGATTTGAACTTGGAAGTCCTAGTAGTCTGCTTGATAATTCTGTTTTATGTCTCCATGATAACTCTGCTTGCTTTTCAGTCTGATTGAAAAATTGTTGTATTCCTGAACACATAGCAGGGTTCCTTCTAGCTTGCTTAAAAGAAACTTGTTTTTATCCTTTATTTATTGTCATTGGATTTTATTTAAAGTGACTTCAGTTTTCATAAAAATCGCGTGTAGAAACTTTCAAGACTCACACTAGAATCTTGTCTTGACATGTGAGAAAAACTCAATAACAGCTTTCACTGGTTCTTATACTAGTCTATTAGAAGGAATTATTCTGGAACCAATGGCTTAATTAGGTGCTTGCAGCACTTCATGAGATGTGCGTAGATGGAAGACATCTTGTACCAAGTTTGAGGGATATGTATTCTAGTTTGAAATGAATTTGTAGAAATACTCTCTTTTTGTATAATTCTTTTGCTTCTTGTTGACGAATTGCATGTTCTAAACACTTTTTATTCTTGTTCTATACATTGTAATTTTTTATGTCTCTTTACCTAAGGACTTGTGCTTTTTTATTTATAATTATTATTCGTTGGTTTTGAATGATAAAGATAGAGGTTCTGCATTATTTTGATGAACTTCCTTCTTATTAAAAAAAGAAAAAGAAACAGATCAACTCTAGATGCAAAAGAAGTATTAAAAAAGTGTTGTGTGTGTGTGACGAAGTTAGTAGGACTAAAATAGTTAATAGTCAACCAACCTATATGATTTTGTTGCCTATTTTTTGCTGACTCTTTTAGTCAGTTTGGCTTACTGTTTCAACTGTCTCCCCTATTTACTTGTTGATTGTTGACTTTATTACTTATTGACTATTTTATGAATGATTAATTCAAACTTATTGGACGATCCCTTTTTCACCACACTCTTGCAAAGTGGTGGAGAAGGTATTAATAACCCCCTCATAGCTTGTGTCTTGCATGATAATGTTGAGGTTGAGGTTGAAGTGACACAACCCGAAGGGCAAGTAAGGGCACGAACTAAACTATCCCAACGGGGTGTGTCCTTCACCATGGAGGAAGACAACCTCCTTGTATCAGAGTGGCTCAACATTAGCATAGATGCTATTAGGGAGACAGATCAAAATTCCACTCAATTGTGGATAAGAATCCATGATTACTTCAGTACTTATAAAAAACCTAATTGGCCTGAACATTCTGTGGGGTCGTTGACTAATCGATGGTCAACCATCTAAAAAGCCACAAACAAGTTTTGTGGTTACTTGGCCCAAGTCGAATCAATACATCCAAGTGGTACCAATGAACAAGACAATGTATGTTTCTAATTATCATAAATTTTGATTATAATATGTACTAATATTTTTGTGATTGGTATTTAGATTGAGAAGGCAAAAGTATTGTACCAATCAACACAAAAAGACAACTATAATTTGGATAATTGTTGGAACCTATTGAGGCACCAACCAGAGTGGCAAGTGCATATGGATAATTTGCCAACAAAGAAAAAGATAGGCTGCTCTACCATTCCAATTGCCAATGCCACGAATGTAGAGGTTTGTGAGAGCATGTCTATCAATTTGGAGAGGCCACTAGGCAAGAACTCTGAAAAAGAAAGGAAAAGGAAAAGGAAACGCAAAAAATCTTCACCTAGTCAGTTTGGTAAAAAGTTAAGTAACGTGAAAAGTGATAGGAGGATAATGATGATTGAGCAACAGGAGGCGGCAAGCCAGGCTGATAGGGACATGGCTGAGATAATAGAACTTAAGAAGAAGAAGATGGGGATGGAAATCATGAGTTTGAATGTTGATAACATGAATGTGGTGCAGCGAGAATACTTCAAGTCACTTCAAATGGAAATCCTAGAGAAACATATGAATGAATTGAATCAAATGTAGTAGATGGAATTGCTATTTTGCACACCTGGTATATATTGTTCATTTTAAAAATATTTGGTAGTTACTGTTTTTGGTTAATATACTGAAGAGTTGATGGTTTTGCACATCTGGAAAGTAGTAGTTGCTGTTTTTGGTAAATTCTAATATTAATATTGCTTAATTCTCTGTTTTGCAGGATTGTGGATTTTGAATTTTGCTTCTTTTGGAACTTCATGACATATTTCTTTCTTTTTTTGGTTTAACATAGAAGATTTCTGAGGGTTTTTGGTTTAGCATAGCAGATTTGTGTAACAGCTCATGTGGATGTATTTGGTTTTTTTGTAACTATTGTTATGTGTAATCTAGGGGTTTTTTTTTTTGTACTACTGTACATAGTATGTTGTTGACATGAACTAGTATGTTGCTAGACATGGTAATTGAAATGTTGGAAGTGCAGATTTATGTAGGTGTTTTTTGTAATTAAGATGGTGTTGGAAGTGTAGATTTCTTGTGGGTGTTTTGTAATCAAGAAGGTATTTTCTTGTAGGTGTTTATGTAGGTGCAGATTTTTTATTGACATGAATTGATCTCATATGTTGCTAGATATTTGGTTAAGATATTTTTAGTAATTAAGAAATTTAGATAGAATTTTATATGAGTTTAATCTCACTTTTTGGTTATTAGGATTAAATATCTTTGAAAATATGATTTTTTTTAATATTAATTTAATTATAATATAATTATTAATAATATTAAATTGATAGAATTATAAAATGTGATAAAAAAAATTTTTAAAAAAAATTAATTTAATAATATATTATTATTATTATATAGAAAATAAATAGTTAATCTCATGTGGAGAATGAATTTAGATGGAATAGGTAAATATAAAAATATATTAATATTAGTTAAATTTAAAAATAAATTTAACCAAACTAATAAAAATGCTCTAAATAAATAAACTGGCCTGGCCTTCTTAATTATGAGATAAACAAAAACTACACCTCCTTACGATTACCGTTCCCTCTTATCTTTTCATGTTATTTTCTTTCCTTGCTAAAAGAAATCATTCCACTGCTAATGTATCACGCACACAAGCACATGACTATTTTAGAAAATCAATAACAGTAGTATTGCATGGTTTTTGTGGCCATTTTGACATGTGTAAGTACGTACGGACGCCAGTTGGAATCTAGTCTGGTACTGTGGCCTGCAGATATGAAGGTTAATTGGCATGGGGAGTAGGGGCCGATTTATCTATGAGGTAGCAGCAGGTAGCTAGGATGGGAGATGAGGAGCACCGTACCATAGAGTTTCCCAATAGCTAGGGTCATGAGCTTCTTGCATGCAGGGTTTAACTTGTAAATGACAGTAGACACCTAACACATGATACACAAGTTGTCATGAGTCATGACCAAAAAGTTAAACTCTCACCGAGTCTATCACGTTAATCACGCTACTTCTTGGACATCTCTCTCTCTCTCTCCAACAAAAGGTTAATTATATATAATATCAGAAGGAAAACTTTGACTTCAAATAATTATATTTGAAACCGTACGTACTAATTCATTCAATTTGGAAAGAACCTAATATATTCCGGCATACCTAAGCAAAAGCTAAAGGGGCTCTCAAAAAATGTAATATACATACAAGTTGCAAGGATAAAACAAAAATATAAATGATTGCCAAACTTTTGACGAGGTTCTGGATGTCTACATATGAGAGAGAGAGAGAGAGAGAGAGAGAGAGAGAGAGAGAGAGAGAGAGAGAGAGAGAGAGAGAGAGAGTGTTATGGGTATGAAAATGGCCATTTGTTAGCATATTGTTGTTATGTGTGGTACTATTCTAGTAAGTGATAATGATAGGTACTTGTATATGAGATTCTACATTATTTGAGAATAAAAAGTTTTAACTCTTTATAGTGTTTTAATAAGGTTTCAATTATATAATTGATTAGTTCTGTTGGAATATAAGTCATGTGTCTTAGGCATTTTATTGAGACTTTACAAATGATATCTGAATCTATCCTAAAAGTAAAAAATGTGGGACTTGAGTTATACCACTTACAATGAACTGGCCCAACGAGGATGTCGGGAATATAAGGGATATTAATAAAGTGATAGAGATAGATGATGTATGAGATTCCACATTGTTTGAGAATGATTAATTTTTATTCTTTATAATGTTCTAATGTGACTTTAATTGCATCCTTTTGGAGTTCCATTAATAGAGCATTATATTATGCACAGCACACTTTATAGAATGTTGACTTTAATTCTTTCAGTTTGATGGGTATATTCTAAAAAAGCTTAATACTAAAATTAAATGTATGATAATAAAAAAAATTATTAATATGGACCCAAACCTTCTTGATTATTATAAGATACTAAGTTTTTTAATATAGAATCTACAGTGAAATAAACACTAGAAGAATTATTTAAAGTTGATATTTTGTATGAAAAAATAGTTGAGCTTTAGATTTCATTAATCAAGAAAACATTTATCTGTGACCTCAATTGTAGTATTATATACTGAAAGTGGCAACAAAATATCCAGATGATGCATGAAATTTGTCTAAACCATCTTACCCAGCTTACGTATTAAAATGAAAGATGAATTTAAGAATTAAAAATCACCTCTTAGTTTTTACTAAGAGCAAAGTTCTTAAAAATATCTTTACAAAAATGACAATAGACAAATATCATTGCATGAAAGACTATCATAAGAAATCTAAAGAAGATGCTAAGTTTTGTTTGTTAGAACCTTATTTCTACATGTATATGCCAACTTATAAATTCTTTTCTTTAAAATGAAGTCTCTTTAAAGATGACTTTACCGAGATGCAACTTTTATATATAGTTATAATTTTACAACTTATATACCATGGAATTAAACTTCAGATTTAATTCTTTTTATTTTACATAAACACTACGTACACGTTAGAAAATTGACCCCCCACAGAAAAATGTTGATTCCACCACTGAGAAACATGGTAAAGTTAGGAGAGGAATTAGCAGAAAGCCATCTATCAATGTGACAATCTTGAGCATTGCAAGAAGTTGAAGAAGTATTCTTACTAGTGGAGGACCCGAAAGCTTTGCCTTGTTCGATCTGTACATATAAACGAAGGAATTAATGCTTGAACATCCTAGTTTATCGATAGACACATGAGAAGGAGCTTAATGCTACTCTTTTTTCATGGTCGGGGTTCTGTTTTTTTCACAGAAATGGTTAAAGTAAAGAATAAAGATGACAAAGGCATCAAGGGAAAAGCAAAGCATTCTCCCTCACTGGTCATACAACAGAATCACACTGAGATCAGCTGATGCTCAGTAGCAATTAGCACGGAGGAGGGTTCAGTCTCCAAGACACTGAATAGTTACACATAAACCATATTTTTTGTTGCTATACAAAAAAATAAAGGATTCAAAGGAACGCGTAAGCTTTAGATACCACATTTCTCTCACCTCTTTCTCATTCACTCAAATGTTGACAGTCATTCATTCAATACAGTTTCAGATCACCACTTTTTCAGACACGACAAAAGCACATCACAATGCCCCTAATAATTACGGAGAGCCATAGGTACAGCAAAGGGTGAGATACTTGCTAAACACTGCAGGCCTAGGAAGAGGGCTGAGCAGCGAAGGCCTTACCCAGCCACTGCTCGTGTTTTGCTTCATATATTGACAATATTGTTCTGCAGTTTAGCAGCCAGAGACAGAGTTCCTTGATAGAGAGAGGGAGACACGCAGGGACAGTGAGAGTTCTGGATACAGACTGAACATAAAACAGATCAACGATATGCCATTATGCCCCATATAACAACAGTCCAAAATCAAGCACAGATCCCAAAGTGGTTTCATAGAGGAGAGAAGCACATGATAATCAATTCTTCAAGAATGTAGCGAGTCTAGCAATAAATCCATCAAAACCACTGAAAAACTTGGTTGAATAACAGTAGCTATTTTTCAAATCAATCATAGTAAACAAAGCTGCTGATGGCTTACGGCTGCTTAAGTTGTTTGCTGGTTTTCCAAGCTACTGATCTGACTTTGCTTATTGTTGTTTCTATTTGTTGGCTTACCTTGTTTTGCTACTATTGGTCAGGGGTTTTGTTTTGTGTTGTGGGTGCCGCGCACTTTCTTCTTTCTTGTAGTTGGCTTGTGTTGATGATCTCTTTCTGGCTTAAGTAGGAATATTTGTAAGCAAGTAATAAATTAAAGAGACCTAATATAAATTCGAAGGATTGCACAAACCTAAATTCATAAATTGATCTAATTTCATAAAATTTATAAAATCTATTTTATTTACAATAAAAATAACTTTATAATTTTGTATATCACATTAAATCATATCAGTTTTAGTTTATAAATTTACTTTTATATAATCTCAGTTAAAGTATTTCACATAAACTAATAGATGCAGTTAGCTTGCTGGTGCTCGTATGTAAGGGCTAGAAGTATTGAGTGTCATCCTACGATTGTAGTCTTTTTTCTTTACCCAAAAAGCAAATTCAACTACAGACGTGTTTGTATATATAATTAGAGATACTCCAACACCCATTGATCCTTTCGCTAAATCTAATACTAATATTTATTGTGTGCTACAATCAGCATGGTGATCTTGCACTTACATGCAAAAGAAATGGAGAGCACTACGATCGACAGCATCGACATTAGCAAACAATGAACCCATGAGACTACTGATCAATATCCTAACATACAAAATTGAAATATAAACTTGAATTTCAGAAGCGAACACCTGGCCTCTCTTTTTGACAAAGTTTACAACGTTGATTCGCAATCAGAAAAGAACAATAAACAAAGATATACCTAATGAGTTTTACATCATCTGTGACGTTTTCCCTAGCTACTTTCAGAAAGCTTTAAGGTCTATCTCTTTGTGCTATTCATCTAGCGCTAGCTAGGGCAAAGCAGTATATTGTTGCCAGTCACCCCACGCTTGAGTCCCATTCCAGCTATTTGCGTTACCTTGGCCGGCGTTGCCTGCACTGTTGGTCGGAGTAGCGGTCAGTGGGCCATAAGAGTTCCCAAAATACCACTCGGTTGCTATCTGATGGCCTGAACTTGTACATTCTTTTATTGAATTACCAACGCTGCAATCCTCTGATTTGGAAATCTCCAGATTCTGAAATACAATGGGTTGCGGTTTCTGCGTATGGCTTTCAAGAGGAACCGAAGAAACGCTGTTGTCCTTTTGAGTTTCTCCACCAAATAGCGTGGCCAGCCTCCGCTGCTGAAGCTTCCAGTGCAAGTCCTGGTTGATGGTACTCTGAGATTGGATAGAAGATGCGAGTCTGCTGTGGATGTTCATGGAGCTTGTGTTCTGAACTGCAAAAGGACCCCCACCACTTGTCGAAGAAAGCGGATAATTAAATCTCATCGGAGAATTGTAGTTTCCAGATGGATCAAGGGTAAAGTAAGGACTAGTCATACTTCCAGAAGCCGCAGCATAAGTACCCGAAACGTCTCCAAACGAAGAAAACTGGTTGTAGTTACCTGTCGTTGGAGGATGAAGCCTGGGGAATGAGAAGCCACCAAGTTGAAAATCCATAGCTGGGGATAGACCATGGAGGAAATTCAACGTCCCACTGATCTCTGAAGATGAAAGTGAATCTTTGGAGTCCCCGGAGAACCTCAAAGATGACTGCACCTTCTTGTTTTTCCGGCAACCCCCACCGATGGGAACGTTGCGCAAAGCCCCACCTTTTGTCCAGTACCGTCTACAAGTCTTGCAGAAATGCCTTGGCTGCGTGAGGCTGTAGTTATTGTAGTAGCAGAATTTGGTGTTAGGCGAGTCGCATCGTGGGCATTTTAGGCTCTGCTCTGCTGTTCTTGAGGACGCAGTTTTGCTGTTGCCTGCGCCTTGGCCGTCATCTTTCGTGACCTGCTTTGCCGGAATATTATCCGGCGACATCATTGTTAGAGAGAGATGTGCGCAGCAAATTAGATATGGGTGTTTTGGGGGTCGTTGTTCAATTTCCTTTCACAGAGGCAAAGATACTATTCAATGGTTTCATGCAGTGGGGTGAGAAATGGAGGGGGAGATGTTGATGGATGGGAGCTTGTGATCTTCATCAAAGAGAGTGGATTGGGATTTCAAAAAAATAAATCAAACACATAGACATACATATAAATATATATAGATAGATAAATATATATATATATATATACCAGGAAGGTTAGAGGCTATCTAGTGGAATAAATCAAGTTAAAGCTAACTACATGAGTGAGAAAGAGAGATAGAGAGAGAGATAGAGAGTGAGAGATCAGAGAGAGAGAGAGAGATCTGAAACTGAACTGGCAGAATGAGAGATCCACAACTACAAGCTGAAAACGATTGGATAGAAACAATTGCTAGCTGATCATCATGGTGGATGACGAGAGATCGATGCTGGTAATTGATGAATCATTATGAAATTTCATTTACTGTACTGAAAGCAGAAAACTGGATTAGATTTTTGTTCCCTTTAATTACTTCAATTTACAGTACATAAATAAACAGATTCGACCTTGTCCTTAAATTAGGCCGTGTACTTAGTACTGTTTAGAAAATCTGCAGTGTATTAAATCTCACGTGAAATCTGCATACTGCTATGAGCATTTAAAAAAAAAATTATTTTAAATTACTTAAACGATTAATAACTATTCACTTATAATTTGCTTCCAACACAAAAGTAATTTATTTAAGAGTACTAGTAGTGGACTTAAAAGAGTTAAAATTTAGCTAAAATTTAGCCAAGGTGCACAATAAATCATTGTAATGGACTCAACAAATAAACAGTAATTTTGAATATAAAATTACTGTAAGAGCAATATTAGTAGTGGCCCAGTCAAAGTTAAATTTTGGCTAAACTATAACTAAGTTGTTTAAAAGCCTCATACACCATACTTAATAATTTTACTTAAATTTTAGTCATCCATTTTTCACTGGCCAAATATAGCTAGCCCAAATTTCTGGCCAAATAATATTTTAGCTATAAAATAATCTTCTTGCTTCTATCTTCATCGTGCACCACACTTGGAGAAACAACAGTGACCACTGTTGCAGCAGCCTCCCAAAGCTTTTTCGGTTCTTTTTTCAAGGTTTTTTGTTCTTTTTTCCGATAAGCTTATGATACTTAATGTTCATTGTCACACTGATTAAATAATTTCTTTTTAACATTTCAATAAATTAATGAACATTTTCTATTTTTTTTTAATCATGAAATTAGACCAAGTAGGTTTTGTAGGTTTTCTTTTCCTCTACTATCTTCCACTTTTCAGGTTGGCTTTGTGTTAAGATTTTTTTAATAGAGATTTTAGACTTTGGAGGATCATATATAGTGGAAATGAACTAGATAATCAATATTTTAATAGAATAATGAGAAATTTGGAAAATTTGTTATTTGGTGTCATTGAAAAGCCAAACTTTGACTAGGCCACTACTAATGTCCTAACATCGTATGCAACAGTGTTTACGAAATATATATAATTAATATGGTCTCATCGCCATATTTTACTACGTACATACATGCTACAAGAAAAATAAGTTTTTGTGACCAATTTATTGCAACGAAAAGATTATTCATAACCAATATATATATATACATACTGTGTACGTTTTGTTTAAGATATAGCACGTACGTAATTAGAGACTATCAATCTCCCTGGCAAACGTATTTATAAGCATGAATGTCTCTTTGTTCATGTTTTAAATTGAGTCAATTGATTTAGAAATTTTCGAGTTGGGATTCTTATAGCGTATAATCTCAAGAAATGCTTGCTACAAAAATCTATAGATCATATTTTTTTAAAGGTTTTTTTAGTTATCATGATTAGTTTTATGTTCACGAGGGTATTACAAGACTAAACCTAGACTACCAAAGGTCCAAAACTAACACTTTGGACCAATTATCAGGGTACCCTAAACTACCAATTATAAGTGAACTAATCTTATTAAAAAAATGTCCATATGTGTCTCTCACATGATTAAAAGAAACTTAAATATGAAACTTTATAAGAGTGAAAGGAAAATTTCTCTGACTCGGTTTAAGAAATTAAAATGTGCACATGAAAAAATCTAATCATTAAAATTGTCTTTTAATGATTTTGCAATACAACTGTGGGATTGCTAAAAACAAAAACAAAAAAATTCACTTTTATAACAAAAGTAATAGATATAATCTTAAAATGTGCAAGTCCCCACAGATTCTCTTTGAAAAAAATAATCGAGGACCATCATTAAAAAAAATAGTTTTTCATGTGAGTTTCAGATTTACCCACTTCTTTTAAAAATAGTATATGAGATTTGGAGACTCTAAAATTGTAAATATCATTTCCCTTATGACAATCATTTTCTAGCTTCCTTGAGTAATTCGGGCTCAAATCATATTACTAGTATCATTGCTCTTTTACATTTGTATTCATGCACCATGTTTGTTGTAAAGGAATGTTGACTTAGCAGTTCCTCTTTTTATATTTTTTTAGATTAATGAAATAATTACTCATTAATAAGAATTATGCTAAAAAAGTTTTAATGAGTAAAAAATGAGAACTTAGACCTGTCTAAGGAAAAGATAGAGAGAAAACAAAAGAAAAAATAGAAAGAACTCGAGAACTTGAATATAATGATAATTGAACAACTCAATTGAATGAAAGAATTTCCAACAAGTAAACTAGTATTTATATACATTTAAAGTAGTAGCAGAAATAACTGAAATAATAGATTCTAATTTCTTCCTTCAATTTTAATTCTATTTTGTTGATATGAAAGGTTATATTCCATCATTATCTAAAACTATCCCCTCGCTGTCTAAGCCAAACCAGAATCAACTTTTACTCATCAAATCTATATATAAAAGAAAAAAAAAATATTAAATTTACTTATGTGTCTCATATGTGCTTTGTCATACACGATGAGCCCCATTCGTCAAATGAAACATCACTATCAGCCAATTACGTCCAATATTTCTTACTTAAAACATCAAAAGATTGATTGCCAAAATAATTACTGCAATCACAAAAAAACAGATAGAAGATGATTTCTTGTTCGCTCTCACTCACTGTCCTTCTCTCTGTCTGAAGAACCCCTCTCTGCTACTGTCTGTACGGCTGCCATAGCTCTTCTTAGGGTCTCGATAAAACCCCCACTCTCCTGCTGCTGCTTCTTTTTTGTACCGGTCCTCCGGAGCTTCCCCCGAGGGTACTGCATCCTCTCGTTCATTTTCCCCCTGCAAATATCTCTGTGGCCTTGTTCTCACGTCACTTTCATTGATTGTTTTTTTGTTTATTTTTAAACACGAATGCCAAAGTTTGACATTGGATAAGAGAAGTTAATATAGATAGCTATTTAGCAGTGCAGAGGCAGTACGTACGATCCCGTGCAGTAACAGTTCATTGGGTAATTGAGGGAAATGCAGCTGCTCGTTTGTTTGGAACATTTGCTCCCACCGAGCCTCTCGAGCTACCTCATTTTCAAGCCCTTTCTTTTTCATTTTCTTTTTGATTGATTGCTGTTGCTGCTGATTAATCTAAACATTGCCATCCATAACAGTCATTATCATGATTCTAACGAATTTGGCTGAATTAATTCTCCTTGACCAAATTATTGTCTTATCCATTGATTTAAGTATGCTGCTGTCGTTTTGGATTAGATTGTCTAGGCAATCACAATTGATATAACTCACAAATATTTTTATTTTTTTAGGAACGGAAAAGAGAAATGTGGTCATATGCCAATTAAGTTAAATACATTGAGACAAATTTCCAAAACAAATTTACATAAAATATTAATATTATAATTTTTTTTTTCAAAATATAATGGATTTTATGATAAATAGTGTGTTACATACCAATCTTGTAAATAACATATTTTTTTAAATTAAGCAAAATATAGAAGAAGTGACTAGAGATGGTTTCTCTATGTGGACGTAACCATAGTAGCATCATATCATATTTGTTGTAAACTCGACAAGAGAAGCCTACAAGGTAAGAAGACGCAAAAGCTTTCTTAAATTGTATTTGAGTACTCATATATAGTCTAGACCCAATCCCAATAATTAATAGGATGTTAGTTTGTAATAGAAAGAGTAGTTTTCTAATTTTCATCATGTAATGATCACTTGATATCATCTTGAAATTAGTATAGTTTTATTTTTGTTTTGAGATTTGTTAAAATTAAGTAACTATTCATTACTAAAATTGAGATATTTTCTTCTTCAAAAAAGTGTTAATTCTACTTTTAACAAGGGTTAAAATTAAATCTAATTAAGAATCATCTCAATAATGTTCTATTAGGACTATTATTAATACTTACCAAATGAACTTTGCCTTGTTGAAGTTGAACTTGGAACTTCAACATTGTTACCATGAATAGCTTTGCTATCTTATAATATTAGGAACCTATACCCTAATTGACAGATCGATTTTTTAAATTACCAGTTGTTGTGTCCGTACGTAGTGGATGAGACAAAAAAGCCATTAATTATAGGCATGTCATATTGGAAAAAATTCGTTAGGACTAGTCAATTACATATATATATATATGTGTTATATATCTTTGAAACGTACTACTTGATAGCTATGTGAGCCGGCCAGTAATGCTTAGGACATCACTGCAAAATGGGAAATCATGAGGACCATCATTGCAAACACGACCATGACTTTCTTCCGGCTTCCAACATAAGGTTAGCCCACAAAGTACATAGGAATGACGAGCACAACATATATACCCATGCATCCGGGACATCCCCAACCTAGCTAGCTTGTTCTGATTAGTTTCAAATGGACAGAATTCAACATCTTCTATCTCCTCCTTTCTTTATGTGCTATGATGGTGGGACCTAAATTTTCTTGTGTTTGTATATATATTGACAGGGATCGCGTAGCTTTTTTCCCTGTTTGGTTAGTGTAGATAGGGTAAACCGTTGTCTTTGAGCTTTTAGATCAATAGTTAAACCTTTGACATGATCATTTTATATATTTTCTAGTAGTGCCAAATTCCTTTTTTTGTTTTGGATCTTTAAACTGCGTTTAGATGTTGAGGTGATCTTAAAAATTGATTTGAGTTGATATATATGTGAATAATTATGTTTTGTGGATCCTATATATTGAGATGTGTTAAATGTAAATGAGTTGAGATATATGTATTTGAATGAATGAAATAGATTAAGATGAGTTTAACCTTTTATGAGAAGTTGAAAAAGACGTAGTGGGCCGGTCCTATTAATGATTCTAAGTTTGAGATGGATTGAGGTGATTTTAACGTCAAAACATAACTTCTCAATTTCGTTTGCCGACTAGCCTGACAATGTTCTCTAGATTATATATATTAGTATATTACATGAGTCATGGCCACAATCGTACAAATTCATCCTTGCCATATAGCAGGAAGACTAATCTCACAACTAAACACACACAAGTCTTTCCATGACAGTATTAACGTAGTCTATAGGAATAATTTCGACATCTGCTGTGATCTCGCAGTATCCATCATCTCTTGGGTTCTTTCTTTCCCTCAATTACGCTACCCCCAACAATCTTTCTACCTTTTAAATCACATGCATGTACAATGATAGTCTAGATTACTCTTAGGATCAATAGAATTATATATAATAACGGAAATTAATTATATTCTTTTCCTTTGATTTTATTATCCTCAATCACATTAATTGTCTAAGTTGTTTTTCCAATTATATAGATTATAGTACCATATAATTAATTAATGTGACTGATGATGACAATTTATAATAATAAAAAAAAGTGGATTAAGTTAAATACCAATAAGGAATATGTGGTAGCTCAGGAGGCTAACTTGGAGCACCAAGCAATATTATTAGTTTTCCATTGGCCGGTCTTCAACAAATTAATCAATGGCAGGAGAGGGCGAGGGGCTGAAACAATGTCCAGGATACCGTCCATTATTGTGCCCATATATAGCAACCTGATAGAAAACAAATTAATTAATTAAAAATATATTTAATTAATATATATATTCACATGAACTTGTACTACAGTACATGACTATGTTATCATTGAGTATATATTGATATGTTCATACATACGATATTATGAAATTATATGAATAAGAAGAAATTAAGCAACCTTTATGAGTTCGTAATGACATGATTAACATAGGCGGCCTAGCTCACCTTTAATATCATGGCCCCCTTATTTCAAGGAGGCACATGCATGTTTGGACATTTGAAATATATGTTTTATGAATAGTAATGAAATAATTTGAGTACTGTTTTATTAAGTTTTGAGAAATAAGAGAAAATAAAAAAAGTTGAAAAAAATTATCAAATTAAAAAATTATTTGAATATAATTTTTATTTTTAAATTTATAAAAGTTGTATTGATTTTTGTATTTGAATAACAATTAGGTAATGATTAGATGAAAAAATTGAAAATTTGAAATTGATGATGAAATTATATATGGGAAGTTTTGAGAATTTTCAATGTTTCTTAATCTCATTTTTGAATTTGTTACATATTAAAGGAAAAAAAAAAACTCATTTTCTTATTTGTTATCTAAACCCAAATTAGTACGTACTTAATTAATTAGTTACCTGCAAAATTTGTTCTTGGTCATCATGACTCGTAACCAAAAAGTGATTAGCACCGAGGCGGTCCAATGCTTCCTTGTGCTTGTTTGGGGAGCTGCTTAATTATTACAATGACCTTCATTTCCAAAGCTTTGGCAAATTTTATGGCCACATGACCTAGACCACCCAGCCCCACCACCCCCAAATGTTGCTTGGGGTTGTTAGAGTCCAAAGTGCATCATGGGGTTGTAAACTGTGATTCCTGCGTAGAGTATAGTGGGGCAACTCCATCCAATTGCAGATTATTTGGGACAAACACCACAAAATGCTCGTCCACAACAAGCTTATTTGAATATCCACCAAATGTTTTCAAGCTATCCTGGTGATTGTAACCAACTTAGGTCCATATTGTAAAATATTGAACAGATTTGGAGAAAAGCTAGAATGCTGACTCTTGTTGTATTGATCTCTATATGAAAATGTTTACAGATAATGTTTATTACAAGAAATAATAGTTCTTACAATTTACAGAGATGAAAATAGTTACAGTCAAAACTTTAATTGTAGACTACATGACGTCATTCCACATGCATATTGATCAAAAAAATCATTCGCCTATACTCCACCTATACTTAGACAAAATAGGATTCAGTCCTATTAAGATATATTCCCTCAAGTTGTAGGTTTTACATTCTGCATTTTCCTCATGAAACCTTGTCATTCCTCCTTGTACTTGGCATCACATGAGTATCCAAGGTAGAGAGATACTTATACTGACATTAGAAAAGCTTTAAAATGTTGGAATGTACTGACTAGAAGTTTAAAACTGCATCTAGTATTAACAAGTCCCTAAGTGGCTTCTAGAGATTGATTGTTAAATTTTAACAAGTAAATTGATTGAGAATAAGGGAACTAATTATTCCATCTGGGCAATGATTTCCTTGTAAAAAAAGCAAGCTGCATGAATTGAAATATCTAGCAATCCTACATGTTAGTTTTTAAATGCAATATTTGTAGCATAGTGAAAGTTCCACATGGATACTTTTCACACCAAACATCCACAGGAGTAAGAGAAATGCAGGTCACAACAATTGTTGAATAGTTTTAAAAAATCCATCATTATACTCCATTAATATAATGCAAAAACAAAATAGGATTTGGATATATTGAGCTATATTCTCTCAAGTTGCAGTTCTTACATTCAAGCCCCCAGTATCTCACCCCATGTCTTACTACTTGTACTTGGCAGAACTTTTTGAGTATCTTCATAAAATTAGCTGGATATACTGACATTAGAAATGTCATAAAATGTTGAAATTGCTCTATATGAAGCTTTATATTACTGCACCTACTATTAAAAAATTCTACAAGTGCCTTCTAGAGAAACTTGGGGCCCATTAAAACAAGTAAATTGTTTGAGAAAAGTAAACTAATTATTCAACAAGGCAATAAAATCCTTGTTCATAAATCAGGATTTTATTGGAAGAACTAGCAATCTCCCATGTTTGCATATAAATGCAATATTTAGAACAGTGAACATCACATCATCCTTTCTGAAAACAATTTACTTGAGACAGGAACTCAGATCCAAGGTCAAAACATCTACATGCATAGTGATAATAAAATCTTTTTCCTATACTCCATTACAGATACACTTATACAAAATAGGATTTTTACCCATTAATCTATATTCTCTCAACTTGCAATTTTTTTTTCCTTCAAACATTCTCTTACTAGCAATAAAATCCTTTTAACAATCATAAAATCCATTATAGAAATACCTAGATAAATTGTGATTTTTCCCTAGTAAGGATTCTCTCAAATTGCAGGTTTTCATATCACAAATTCCAGAAATATTCATCTCTCTTAACCATTAAATATAAATACTTCAATAGGAAGGGGTTTTAGAGCATACTTATAAAGTGTTACACAAACCTTTAATAAAATGAACCACAAATCCTTTTTCCAACAAATTGATCTTTAGACTCTGCTGTTATGCCATTCCCGTAAAACTACACCAGCTGAATTCACCTGCACCATTTGGACTTTACAAAATATGTAACAAAATATGTTCCTGCCACCAAATAATTACTAAGACTTCTTAACAAAATATCAAAATAACTCCCAATTCATAAACCCATCCAGCTAAAGATCATCTCCTTGAGTGTCTCTATTAGACATCTTTGAGATGTTGAGTCATTCATCCTCTGGTCATAGGACATTTGCCAAACCAATAATTGTCATACATCCCTTTTCATCTCATCCAATTCGGTCTTGTACTTCAATGCCTTAATTTTATTCTTCTCATTTTCTTGAGCCAGCTGCTCAAATTGTGCCGCATAGTTGATGGTCTATTCTCAAGTATAACTGAACCACCAAGTCCTCTTGTATAACCAGACCTGTGTCCAAGCACATCTCTAAATATCACTTTTGCAGCCTCATCTGTGCGCTCCTCAGGCTGAATCTCATATAATTTCTCACACATCGTATTCTGATACAAACATGTAGGATTATATGAGTTCTAGTTACTAGAAATATTGTAAACTAATTAAAAATTGGTCTATGAAATCTTGTACAATATAGCTTAAATTTTTAACTTCTTGAGCACGTACATAGTAAGTTTCTATCATGGGAGTGACAAATGCCCATTTCTTCTTTGACCAATGAGTTTCTTTATAGAATTTAACCAAGTTTGATGCGCTTGGAGTACCCTTCAATCACATAAATATAACCCACACCTCTTTCACAAACACACTAGAACTGACCATTCAGCTTGACTGTTATTAAAATAAATAAAATCTTACCATCTCTTGTATTAACCTCACAAAAGATTTTCTGCTCACAGTGTGGTTCACTCACTGCATTTTCCTATTGGCCGTATTTTGCCTACTTTTTTTTTTCTGCAATATAATTATTGATAAAGTTAAGTCCATACTCAACTTTATATCACTTGCTAATTACCTATCATCAAATCTAATACTATATAAATCAGCACATTGTTACTTTTACACAGGTTTGTTACCTTGAAATCATCGCTCCCTCATCTCTCACATAGCTTTTTCCATACATCTGGTTCCACCAATGACGTTGACTTCATTAATGCCTCCTGGTGTGTTGCACAACCCCTGTAAATTTTATGAAGCTGGTAGTCGAAGTCATTGAACTTCTTCCCAAGGTTCTTCTCTACCATCTCACGATAATTCATTTTGCTCCAATCTAGAATGAAATCAGCCTGCAACATCACACCAATTAAACAGATCAGTCCATATACATAAAGTCCTTTAAACCAGTTATTGTTTGGAATACTTATTAAATTTCCAAATAAATTACTCTAGCTCAATACCCTAACACGATTGATCAACTCCTCTTTCTCTTGAGCATCTACAACATCCCAACTATTTTGAATTATGGTTGCATGGTATTTGATAATCCATGTAACTCTTGTTGTAAAGAACACCACATTCTCACATGATGGTGCCCTCTCACCATCATTAATTTGCAATGGAATGAGACCATGTTTTTGAAGCTTCATAAACTCAGTGCACCTAGTTAGTCCACGACACCCCGCATTGCAAGTTTCCCTGTCATTTATAGAAATGACAATTAAATTCTGAAATGTACTCCAACACCAAAACATTTTACTGTAACCAAATAATAACCTGCAATTTAATCAGCCAAAATTGTATGACAGCTCAATGAATAAGATCCTACTTTTTTAGAATTGCCTCATGTGACATTTCCTATTACCATTATTCAGTTGCTGAGTATCTGGAGTACCATTATTCTCAAGCTGAGTATCTGGAGTACCACTGCTAATTTCATTAAACTGAGTTCCCAAAACCATATCTGAGGGCTGTGTTGAGTCACGATGATGAACTTTGCTCAACCATTTGCGTCCACCTACTAGGCTGCTCTTGAGGAGTTGGACCACTCCATGTGCAGCCATGACTTGGGGGTATGCGAGATTGTGTCATTCAGCCAGCTCCACCAACTCCTCTTCTTGTTCCTCTCATAGCAACTGAGACTTACAGTGTAGGCAATATGTAATCCATTGACAAGAATTGGAAAATAATTACTGTCATGAAACTAAATGCATAGAGGATGGGTTAACATCATGAATCTATATATGCTTGTCCTAGACATGATACAAGCAACTAGTACATGATTTAACAATGCACATATACTTTATTGAGTTTACATTAGTTTAACATAAACTTTAATCATCATCAATCTTCCAAGATTTCATTCAAACAATGCAACTTACAAATAACGAATCCAGTATATATATCATTATTTTACTACCCACATTATCCACAAAAGCACCCAATAAAAACATCAATAATTTAAACTTTCTCGCATTTGTGATAAGCTGTAAATGATGCATAAATTTCACACCTTTCATATACTATGTTAAAGCCTGCATGCTAGTAGACCTTTTTCATTATCTATTACCAAATAGCCATGCTGGAATGCACATTTTTCATCCAAAAAAAATGTTACTTCAACCTGGTAGACCCTGTTTCCTCTGTGGTTGTAGATAATAATATGTACTCAGTGCTAATGGTGAAATGCAGGTGCTTATAAACTGTAATTTTATAAAATATTTTAAAGCACTTGACTACACCTCTATTAAAATCCATCAACCAATGATTTTACATTCACCATTAAACATATTGGTGAATGTACTCAGCAAACCATATACCCAAATTCCCAAATATTGTGTTCTAATCTATAGCATTCAGGCATGATGAAGAAGGGTTGAGTACAGAGGATGCCAAGGTAAATTTCCATCCACGACTTTTTGTCCCAACTTTTCTCCTCTTTCTGTTCAAACATTCATAAAAAAAAGTGTCTCCTGAGCCCCAGTTCTAGTACTTGGGGATTGAACTTAGATAAAAGTTAAACTTAGCAGTTAAACTTTGAACCACTTAATGAAAGTATTCACAAACTAATTTCAGGTTACTCAACACGAGGATGCAACTCAGAATCATTCGAATTTGACCTGGAACTCAAGCATGTATTAAAATTTCATTTTACATCGATCTCACGTATGTAAAAGGTGAGTCTGACTACTCCACCGAGTGAGGAAGTGACTTTCTATGGAAAATCCATAAACCAACTTTTTCCGTGAGAAAGTTCACTTTCTTTGGATATATATATACTATCTTCTTGAGTGAGAAAGTTACTTTGTAAGGAAAATCCAGGAACTAACCTTTTGACAGTGAAAGTGACTTTCTAAGGAAAACTAGTTTACTCACTTTTGAGTGAGAAAGTTCACTTTCTTTGGATATAGATATACTATCTTCTTGAGTGAGAAAGTTACTTTGTAAGGAAATAACAGGACCTTTACTTTTGATAGTGAAGGTGAATTTCTAAAGAAAATCCAAGAATGAACTTTTGAGTGAGAAAGTTCACTTTCTATGTATATAGATATACTATCTTCTTGAGTGAGAAAGTTATTTTGTAAGGAAATAACTAGAACTAACCTTTTAACGTTGAAGGTGAATTTCTAAAGAAAATCCAAGCACTCACTTTTTGAGTAAGAAAGTGACTTGTTGTAAAGAAATCCAACTTCTAACTTTTTGAGGTCAGCTGAGGAAAGTGGCACCTTCTATTTTACTTTATCTTGATATTCTACAGAAAAAGTTTGTGTCCCACCTTTTTCCCCCCACTTTTTGCCACTTAGAAATTTGGCGCTGTTCTTGGCTTTTGGTGACTACTGTGCTCCACCTTTTTGTACAAGCCGTGAGACCCAATACATGGAACAATATCTAACTTGATTTGGTAAAATTGCCTCTTTGCCGGTTATAGAGATACCAATCAGCGGATGTAAATAACTAATCTTATTTTTATTAATTATAAGTGCCACACCTACATATATCTTAATTTATTACATCTTTATTCTTTAACCAAAAACATCCAAATGATTCTCCCTGATCTTATGTATTTATATATATCGTGATATATATCAATACATTTCGACATATACTAATTCCATGTTATAAAACTGATAACTAATTCATCATTCATTTGGCTTTCAGTGCAGATCCTTGCATGAGTGAAGTACTGGACCAACAATGCTCTACAACAATGGTGTGGATGTCAACATTTCTGTGATTATTTATATAAGTTACCAAATCAATATGTAAAGTATGTGATCTATATTGATGAGCATCTTATGGGTAAAGGTCACGGACATATACAATATTGTGTGCATATGTCACAAATTGATTTGGTTTTGTGATGATACTTTATTATTTGAATTTGGAGATATTATAGATGGAGTGCCAATTTTTTTAATATATCAAGCCCCAATTTTTACTTAATTGAAAGGAATTCCTATGCCTCAAATGAATTAAGTAAATATACCTAATACTGCATATACACCTTCAATATGTAGAAATGATGCATAACATTCAATAAATATACCTAACAAATATTTCAATTTGGTAGGTATATATGGCCGACTTCTGCCAAGAATGATTTTTTGCCCAACCTATGCAAAAAATAGATAGTCCCTGGAAAGAGCCAGATTTTTCTACTAATTTCATGTATGCGCTTGGATCTTCCCTATAGTGAACAGATTTTGATAATCTCACATAATGACTTTCAACCTTGGATCATCCTTGTAATGGCAAATATTACTATAATAATGGAATAAATAAATGGCAAATATGCCATTTATCAACTCTGAAGTAAACAACAAAGTACGTATATATGCATAGCATTCCCATGGTATTACAGGATCCATCAAAGATACACGTATGAAGAACTAATGACAAAGTTTCAGACTGAGTAAGTAAACTAACATTCAAAGTCAGTTGTTGATATAGGTTACAATTGAAAAACCATTACCACAGAAAATTTACAAAAATCTATAATTAAAGAAGCTAGCACTATGCTCCTCTCATTGTACTGCTCCAACATTTTCTCCAATACTAGTCAACTTCCATCGGCATTGTGGAATAACATCAATATTCTGTGTGAATAAATGAAGAGTCAACACATGACAGTAATAGCAGCAGCTGTATAACTTAATGAATTGCACTAATTTATTGTTGACTTATCATGGCTATTACCTCACTTTCATAATGAATGATCTTTTTGTATTCCTTTACAATAAGATCAATATAGCATATTTTCAGGTGATGGAGAAACTTGTAGAATGTGTCCATTTCTTACATACAGAGATTCATGCAACGTGATGTAGTATGACAAAGTTTGTAAACACTAATGAATATTGTTATTACATCATATTGCCAATGCTTGTCTTGGTCTTCTAAGGGAGCCTTGTGAGAAGCTATTTTGTACTGCCTGTCTAATTAACTAAACTTCTTGTGTTCTGTCCTCTTTTGCAACAAATGATGACAAGCCAGTGAAGCCGTAGGACCTGAAAATTCTCTTATAGAATTTCTTGATAGATGAAATATTAATGTGTCAATATCATGGCTTATACAAAACTAGTTTATTTAGACATGACTGTTTCCCTTTATTTATCATGGCAACAACTATTTTTCCGTCACATTCACAAGTTCAGCTCAATAAATTGCAGTACTATCACATGTCATATGCCTATTGACGATTCTGATTAAAAATGTAGCTGAGTATAGAATTGCATACATGAGTAAGTAAACTGCTTCTTGTGCATTTGTTACTATATTTAGAAAACCTGCAGTATTTTTCACAAAATATGAGTTTCTCATTTGTATTTCTCATCACCACATTGTACGTTAAATATTATATATATGCAACTGACCAATTCCATTCCCATGGCCACAAAAATGGCAACTGCAATAGTTGAAAGCATTTGAGTATCTGCACAACGATTGCATCACTGCAATACCAACCAACTCGGATAACTTGCCAAATGAAAAGAACGACCACAAATTAACATATTCGATACTGTGATTAAAAACCATCACATATTCATACTTATGCATGGTACACACACACACACACATTAAATGTTAGCAAATATCTACATTATCTATAGGCAAAAGTAAAATTAGCATAAGGCAAAGACAATAGCAATGAATATAGAAGTAAATATTCCATGCTTACTTAATGATTAGAGTCAGTTTCATGATGATTGTCTCTATCCTCTCTGCTTGACTCAGATGTGTTGTCACTATTCAAATCACTTTCCTCCGAGGAAGAGTCTATACTGAGAAACTCATCCTCTGTCCCTATTGGTTTGGGGTGGTCTAACATCACTGTCTCATCAAGTACAATTGGGTCTATATCTAGTCGATGCAAAGACATATTTACGCATGTATCATCTTGATGTACAGAATGGGCTGGTGGAGAATATTTTTCATCTTGGTATGCTTCTTCCTCAGCCTCCTCATCATCATCTTGATCGCCAACTGTTTTGCTAGGGATGTCATAAACATTCCTAGTGGTGACCTTTTGTACTACTAGCCAATTTCTCCCTAAACTTGTATCTTTCAGATAAAAGACTTGAGATGCTTGGCATCCAAGTACAAAAGGGTCTTCCGGGTAAGATTTTTGAGTTGAGTTGAGACTTGTAAAGTAACTGCCAACACAAATTCCTCTTCTCATTTCACATACATCAAACTAATCACATTTGAACAAATATACATGGCGCTATCAAAGGTAGTTGAGTTCAATAACGTCCATTAAAACTATGTAGAAGTCTATAAGGCTACCTTGATGTTCCCCAAGAACAACCACACCGCTGTTTTATGTAAGACGATGTTCTTCATGGTGCTTTGTGTGGAACCTGGTTCCATTCATAATGCAACCAGTATATGATGCAACCCATGGGTCAGGTCCACACGCTAGCGCGTAAAGATCATCGGACATCTCATCAGGGCTTGATTTATGCAATTGCCTAATCTGATTAAAATAAACAAAATGTTAGACATTTTTTATTTGCTGCAAAAGTAAAAAAGCAACAAAATCCTGTTGCTAATAATCCATGTTACCAACAAGGCACTCACACGCTCCTTGAACCATAATGGAAATTGATTTTCGTGCACTGAGTCAATGTTAATTACACATTCATCTCTCAATTTGTTGTAATGCTCCCTGCATTAATGCATTGACAGGATTTGTCAAATTCCATTTCTAGGATGGACAATAGGCAAATATTTATTGGGCAACAATTAAGCAAATTGAAAGATGATACTTACTCGAGGTAGTGGGTACTATCAGGACAATTGTTGAGGACATACCAACATTGTTTGGCAAAAGTTTTCTTATCTGGTCGAGTTGGACTTGAAGCACCCAATGGCCGCACCTTTTGTGTGAATATTGAAAATTCCTATTTCTGACCTCCTTCACAAACATCTACATTGCGTTCTTCTCTATAATATCCAGTTTCGACATCATGGAGATACATGGAGCAAAAAGTCAAACACTTGATGTGAATGTAAGCCTCAGCAATGGACCCTTCAGCACGAGCCTTGTTTCGGACATACCGCTTAAATTTACCCAAATACCTCTCAAATGGATACATCCACCTATACTGGACAGACCCAGCATACAATGCCTCACGTGGTAGATGAATAGCTAGGTGCACCATTACATCAAAGAATGCAAGTGGGAGTATCATCTCAAGTTTGCAAAGGATGATTGAAATATCATCCTCAAGACGCTTCAAGACATCTACAGCCAATGTGCGTGTGCACAATTGTCTGAAAAATGTGCTTAGTTCAGTCAAAGCCAACCGGATGTCAGGTCACAAGTACCCAGCAATAGAGACAGGAAGTAGTCTCTCTAAGAAGATATGACAGTCATGACTCTTCATTCCAGATATTTTACAACCATTTAACGTAACACATCCAGCAATATTTCTAGCAAATCCATCTGGGAATTTCACAGCTTGTAGCCACTCACAAAATCTTCTCCTCTCATCTCCGTGCAACATGTAACACGCAGGTGGCATAATCAGTTTTTGTCCATATTCTTGTAAATATAATTCCTTCTTTATACCAAGAAGCAACAAGTCCCTACGTGCATTAACTGAATTTTTTGTTTTACCCGGAATTCTCTTCAATGTTCCTAATACGTTGTCACAAATGTTCTTCTCAATATGCATGACGTCAAGATTATATCGAATTTTTAATATTGACCAATAAGGTAATTGGAAAAAGATACTGGTTTTTGTCCAATTAAGCTCATCAGGTCGCTGCTTTCTCTTCCTTACACCTTTTCCAAATACTACATCTCCAAAATTACCGAGTTGATTCAGTAGAACGTGGCCAGATAATTCACAAGGTGTGGTGCAGTGATCAGTATTGCCATTAAAATTAGCCTTGTTCTTCCTCCAAGAATGATCTGGAGATAGGAAACGACGATGACCCATGTAACAATGTTTTCGACCATATTTCAACCACAAAGAATCTGTTTCACCATTACAAGTTGGACATGCCAATTTACCTTTCGTGCTCCACCCAGAAAGATTTCCATATGCAGGGAAGTCATTGATCGTCCATGATAATGCTGCATGTAATTGAAACAATTGTTTTCTTGATGCATCATACGTCTCAACACCATTTTCCCACAAATCAATTAATTCATCAATAAGTGGTCACAAATACACATCGATCTCATTGCCCGGGGCCTTCGGTCCAGGAATTAAAAGAGATAGCATGAAGAACTGGTCTTTCATGCACAACCATGGCGGCAGGTTGTAAGGTACAAGTATTACTGGCCATACACTATAAGGTTTACTCATATTATTGAAATGGTTGAATCCATCACTGGCTAGACCAAGGCGCACGTTACGAGTATCAACAGAAAATGAGATATGCTCTTGATCAAATTCCTTCCACCCAACTGAGTCACGTGGATGCTTCGTCACATTCTCATAGTCGACACGGTGTTCTTTGTGACATCACATGGCTACAACTATATCTTTTGACATAAACAACCTTTTCAATCTTGGTTTTAATGGAAAATATCGAAGTACTTTGTGGGGGACTTTTTTCTCTTTAGTTGTGCGCGTTACCCATCTTGACAAACTACATTTAGGACAATCATGCTTGTCAGCATTCTCCTTCCAGTATAGTATACAGTCATTTCGACATACATCAATCTTTATATAGTTAAAACCAAGGGCCCGCTCCATCCGTCATGACTCGCGGTATGAGTCAGGCAAAAGTGATTCGGAAATGAATCTTTCAACAACTTTAGTAGTATGTCAAATGATTTAACACTCCACTCTCCAATCGTCCTTATATGCAACAGCTTTACAATGAATGATAACTTTGAGAGCTTAGCACATCTTGAGTAGAGTGGACGTTTTGCATCTTCCAATAATTGATTAAAGTTTTTTGCCCTAGGGTCCACATAGGTGGGTCCTTCCTCAGTAGATTGTTCAACTGGCTCCACATTCGTAAATGATCCAAGACGGATGTCATCTAACATTTCATCCATGTCATCAACATACTCGTCATTTTCCAGTTCATTGACATCATCATGAAGGTCATTACCATCCCAAGTCTCTTCCTCCCCATGAAAAATCCATTCGGTGTAGTTTTCATTAATTCCTATGGTGAATAGATGTCTTTGCACCAAGACTATAGTGTGGAAAAAGTTATTACGACAGTTACGACAGGGACACCTGATATTGTTTGTTGTTGCATGAGCTTGGGCAAGTGACATGAATTGATGTACCCCTTCCCGATATTCTGTGGACCTAAATTGGTGAGTAATATGCATCCAGCTTTTATCTATATCAAACTCACTGTAAGATGAAAATAGTGGAGTTAGATAGTTGTCAACTTATTCTAAACAATCTTACATGTGAAAGTCTTACTACACAAAGGATTTATAAATTAATATAATGCAATTAAACCATGCCACATGCTATAGAATGTGAGTAATGGCCCATGTAAAATTCAGTAGTCAGTTGTGTCAAGCTCCTCAGATTGGTGAAAGGATTGTAAAAGGTTGAGAGCACAGCTGTTGCAATAAATACAAACTAAAACTGTAACAAGTAATTGGCATGTATAATTAATATACTGAAAAATTTATATTTCTCACTCAGAAACTAAAACTAACAAAAGAAACAAAAAAATATATTAGTTTATTGAGTGGAAAAATGTAATTCTCAAGTTGCAATCAAGCCACTTGTACAAACTCATTGCAGATAACTGAATTTCTGGGCCTAATTCAGAATGATAACATGTAAATTAATGTCATCATGGTCTAATCATGTTCAAAAGTTGTGCTCTTTTTTGTTTTGTATTTATTAAGACATCAACCTTTATTATGTTCTATTTGGCAATTCTGTTTAGTCACTGCTCTGAACAATTACTTAAGCATACAAACATTCAAATGGTTGATGATCTTCAAACATGCCTATTTCTGGTGCAAATAAAAAATATTAATTGTTTTTCTACTCACAGATTCAAAAAGTGCAGCAGCATATGGGGTCTCTCAATTTTGGTGGGTCTGAATTACTGCAACTCTCTTACTGGCTCCTTGTAAATTTCAGTATTCCAAGCTCTCAAGTTGTCCTGGAGATTCATCATGCCACTTTGAGCCACATGATCAAAAAAGCAAAAAAGATAAATACGGAAACTTGTTACTTTTTTACAATGTTGTACTATGTTTGATATTAACCTTGCCTGTGTTTCCCTGAGGCTATACTATCTGTTGTTGAACAACAGTTAATGCTAGTTAGTCCTATGTAAAATCAAGATCCAATAGTTATATGAAATAGAATATAATCATAGAAGTTTGGAAGTTTGAAATTTGAGACATTTCAATGGCTTTAATTGGAAAAAAATGAAAGATGCATTATTAAACATAATCGAAAAACAGGAAAATAAAAAAAGACCAATGTTGTCAGATTATCTTGAGAAAAATCAGAAAAATACCAAATAGATGAAAGCTAGAAAGAGAGAAGTAAAATTATGGACAAGCGTCTGAATGCAAAAGCCGTAGATTCAGTGATGCAAAGGAAGATTCACAATCAATTTAATCTGAATTTCAACTAGTATCTAAAAACAATAATGCAAATGGAAATGAAACCATATATATATATCTAGCAAAATACATATATCTAAAACAGAGAGACATAGACACGGAATGAAGGATAGAAATACCACAGATTGGTGAAAGGATCGATCAGACCTTACTGAGATTGGGACTGAGTGGAGAAGCCGTGTGGGATGGTGGGACACGATGAGGCAGCTTATAGAGAGAGAGAGAGAGAGAGAGAGAGAGAGAGAGAGAGAGAGAGAGAGAGAGAGAGAGAGAGAGAGAGAGAGAGAGAGAGAGAGAGAGACGGACGGTGAGAAATAAAAAGAGAGACATAGTGGATGAAACTTACTGGCTAGGCGAGGAGGCGACGGCGTGCAGCAGGGAAGCCGATCTGCCACAGCGAAGAATGAAATTTCGGTGGAGATCGAGGCAAATTTCTACGGCGTTGTTTTCTCAGACAGTTTTCAACGTGAACAAAGTAATACACTGATGGAGGGGGTTTTGCTCTGTTTTGGTGGTGAAGGCAGAAGGCTCTGCACTGCTGGTTCATGCTTGGTGGTGGAGGCTCAGGATGACTATTTTCATGAAGCTTCCTTGTGCTCTACAAGGTTGCTCCGAGACTGGTGGGTAGTGAACATAGATTGACGGATGTTGCTTTGGTTGGGAATTGCAGAGTAATTTTGCGGAGAGAGGAAAATTGCGGAGAGAGTGAATTTGCACGCTTCTAGCATCACGTGGCGATAAAGATGTCACCGCAACAAAATTAGTCACCATTCCAGGCTCACTCATGGTATTATTAGTTGTGATGAATCGAAGTCGCCATAATAAATATATTTGATGGCGAATGTCTCTCTTGCCACAACAAAAATGCTGCTACAGTAACTATTGGGTTGTTACTAGGAAACCTATCTCACCCTTTCTAAATTTGGCAGCAACAACTAATAATTCTTGTAGTGATAACTTCCTGTAGTTGAAAATTAATTATTATTATTTGTTTTTTGTTTTTTTAAAAAAGACCTCATGTTTTCAAGCCTTAAAAATTTGGCACGTGCCTAAAGCACGTGAGAAGAACATTTCGTTTATTTATTTTTTGCTTTTTTGTATGACACATTTTTTTTTTTAAAATTAAGACACATGGCTGTTTTTTAACGTAACTTTTAAAAGAGCACGTAGGTGCTTGTTACGTGCATGCTTAATGGATATATGTGTGGGAATATATGACGTAAACGTACAGTTCGTGAATCCAATGTAAAATAAGCGGTTATGAATTTTATATAAATGGGTTTGGGTCAAAATGAATTGACCTAATAAGGAGTGATTAATAAATGGATTAATTAAGGTTCAACTTGAAAAACCTGCAATCAATCCGTATAACATAAATAAATTCTATTTTCAAATTTTATAAATACTTGGTTTTAGATGCCTTTTTTTAACTGTTGTAATGCGATATCTACTTAATATCTTAAATTATTAAGCTTTTCTTTTTTTTATTAATATGTAATTTTATTTTATGAAAATATTAATTTTGTTATATATCATTGATTTGGATATTGATAATCAAATATTTAATTATAAATTCAATTGTAATTGTGAATGATTTATATAGTTATCCTTATATTTATATGAAATTATATTAATTGCATTAAAGATATATATATATATATATATAGGTCAATTCAATCAATTTATATGAAACGAGTTGGTCGAAAATGATTAAATGGGATATGTCCAGGTTAACACAATAAAAGTTAATTATTAAATAGATTAAGCAAGTCGTGTTGTGTCACCCGTTATTTAAATGAGAAATGATATTTACAATCATGAAGTGCACAGGCGCCGCACAATTTATTTGAAAAAGTTTGAGTAAATACAAGACTTATATGAAGAAAAATTAAATTTTTAATAGTGGATCCTACTCTTTTTCAAAACGATTACATAGCACTAATGCACTCCACAATTGTATATAGCATTACTTTATTTAAATGGATTGTATTTGAGTGTAATCCATTTAATTAAACGGGTTGGATTTGATTTGATCAATGTAATCTAATACTCATGACTTGACACAACATGAATACGAGCTACGAATAGAAATTTCCATCCCTAATTATGGATACTTGTTATTTTAATAGATGCATTGGAGAAAAACTTTGTCCTAACGAGATACATACATCAATAATAAGGATTTGTAATTCATTTTTTTAATCATATCACCCTTCCTTTCCATCCTTTTAGTTGTTTTATTCTTTCTCTTATCTTGAGTATATTATATCATTTTCCAAGACGTTCATATCACGTATAGTTAATTTACAAGTTACTTTTATTATTCCTCGTATATTTGGTACATTTAATTATTTAATTATTCTCTCATTTTCATCATATTGTATTGTTATGAAAAACATATATAACTCGTGATGATCATATCATGGACTTCTCCTCTCATTGGTTACTATAAAAGGATGACATTATTACGAGCTTTGGCGACGGAACATGTTAAGCGTGGTTTGACTGGGAAGGACGCCGGATTGAGTCGATGTGCCTTATCTATGTTGAATTAAAATTGCAAGAACAGTTGGGTTGATGAGGAACCCGCCTCTTTCAAACAAGTTTGAATAATAATTTTCTTAATAACTTTATTCATATCTCACATACAATAATATAGTTATTTCGTTATTCAACTTTCCAAAATGAAGCAAATTAAAGCTAATGGATTTATTCCCAAAACAGAGCAATATTTCCAAAGAGAAAGTTTCCTATTGTGCTAGACTTGATCGCGTTGGATGCTCTCCCTTATTTGGATTCCACCTTCCTTACTTGGCTCCCGTATCATCCCTGCCCACTTCAGATTGACGCTTGTCCTCAAGGGTGAACTCGAGAAATTGCCACCTAATAGTAGTCATCTTCTCCCAGGTAGCTTCAGCTGGATTGGTCCCTTGCCTTGCGCCCTTAGCCATGAACAACTAAGACAACTTGCGATTGGACTGGAGTGGATGTGAGTGCAGTCTCAAGGAGTTTCGTAGCTGCTGATTCTTGCTTGCCCAATTTTAGTTTTAATAGAGATACATGAAACATCGGGTGAACGTGTGATCCTTTAGGAAACTGGAGTCGGTATGCCACCGGTCCAATTCGTTCCAAGACTCTGAATGGACCGAAATATCGAGTTGCTAACTTCATTGTAGTCCTCCTTTCCACAGATTGCTGCCTATATGGTTGTAACCGAACATAAAACATGTCACCTATTTGAAAGCTCCTCTCTTGATGTCCCTTGTCATATTGCAGCTTCATACGGTTTTGAGCTTGCTGCAGTTTCAGTCTTACGTCCTTCAGAAGTTGATCTCTCTCCATAAATGTTTGTGCTATAGCTTCTACCCTTGCCGCTCTAGGTACATATGTGAGCAATGTTGGAGGTGCTTTGCCATAAACCACCTCATAGGGAGATTGCCCTGTGCTGGAATGGCTGCTAGTATTATATATGTACTTGGCCCAAGGTAGCCATTTGACCCATGCGGCAGGTGTGGAGCTGGTGAAGCAGCGCAGGTACATTTCGAGGGTGCGATTAACCACCTCTATCTGACCATTCGTCTGTGGATGATATGAGGAACTGTAGTTAAATTTAATTCCATGCAACTGGAAGAGTTCTTGCCAAAATTTACTCATAAAAGTGGGATCTCTATCACAAACAATGGAAGTAGAGAGTCCATGCAATTTGAAAATATTTTCGAAGAAGACTTGAGCCACTGCCGTTGTTGTGAAGGGGTGTTTGCGGGGCATGAAATGAGCAAATTTTGAGAAGTGATCAACCATGACATAAATAACATCTTTTCCTTGTGAATTTGGCAACCCTGTTATGAAGTCCATGGAGAGGTCCACCCATACCATGATCAAAGTCAGAAGTGGTTGAAGATGCCCTGCTGGTTTAGCGTGTTCACTTTTATGTCTTTGACAAATATCACATTCACGTATGAACGCCTTGATTTGGGACATCACCCCATGCAAAAAAAAAAAAAAAAACTACCTTGAGTCTTTGCCAGGTCTTGTGGAAGCCTTCATGCGTCCCTACATGAAACTCACCGATAATGAGTTTAGTCAATGGTGAAGTGGCCCACAAGTAAATTCTATCTTTAAAGAAAATCATTCCAGACTTGATGCTCCATGGGCAGATGGCTTTGCCAGCTTCAATATTTTTTTTTAAAGTCTTCAACTCTGGTTCATTCAGTATTTCCTCTCGGATTGTGTCGAACCACAAAGGCAGTGACATGCTTATGGCAAATGTCCCATTTTCATTATGAGTTCCTTCTTCACGTCTGGATAGGCTATTTGCAGCAAAATTTTCTCGACCCCTTTTATATTCAATAGCAAAATCGTACCCCATGAGCATTACTAACCACTTTTGTTGTGCTTCTGTAGCTATGGTTTGGTCCCATAAATATCTCAGAATTTTCTGGTCAGAGTGTATCACAAATTTGTTTCCAAGAAGACATGGTCTCCACTTTTGAATGGCAATGATGAGAACCATGATCTCCTTTTCATATGTGGATCAGCTTAAGTTCCTTCCTTGTAGAGCCTTGCTGAAGTAGGCGATGGGCCTTCCATCTTGGGTAAGGATAGTGCCTAACCCAAAGTCGGAAGCATCGCATTTGATCATGAATTGTTTAGAAAAATTTGGAAGAGCTAGAACTAGACCAACTGTCATCGTCTTCTTGAGTTGAAGGAGTGTTGCCTTTGCTCCTTCATTCCAGCAAAAGGAGTCTTTTTTGAGAAGTTGTGTAAGCGGACATGCAATTTGGCCATATTCTTGGGTAAATTTTCGATAATAACGGGTCAAGCCAAGGAAGCTGGGCAAGGCCTTCATGTTGGTGGGACGAGGCCATCCCATCATGGCCTTAACCTTGTCTGGGTCCATTACCACTTCATTTTCGGAAATGAGGTGTCCCAAATAACTGACCTGCCTTTGCCCAAACTAACACTTATCCATTCTTACAAAAAATTGATTAGCCCTCAATGTGTCTAACACCATCCATAAATGATATAGATGGTCCTCCCACGTTAAGCTATAAATAAGTATATCGTCAAAAAATACCAGCACATATTTTCGTAAGGCGTTTTTAAAAACCTCATTCATGAGTTATTGGAAGGTTGATGGCGTGTTGGTGAGTCTGAACGACATCACAAGAAATTCATAGTGGCTATGATGCATCCGAAAGGCCTTTTTTTCCACATCTTTGGCGTGTATCTTTATTTGGTGATCCCTGAACGAAGGTCCAGCTTGGAGAAATATTTTGCTCCATTTAGCTCATCTAATAATTCGTCGATGATGGGTATTGGAAATTTATCTTTTACCATGATTTGGTTGAGAGCCCGGTAATCAACACAAAGGCACCACAAGCCATATTTTTTTTTAACCATCAACATAGGCGAAGAGTATGGGCTGGTACTCGTTCGGACTACCCCTGTTTGCAAGAGTTCAGAAATCATCTTCTCAATTTCCCCTTCATGTAATGTGGGTAACGGTATGGACGAACTTTGATAGGCCCGCACCCATGTTTCAAAGGAATGTGGTGGTTATGTGAGCGACTTGGGGGCAGTCCCACTAGTTCCAAAAATAACTCCTCATACTCCAACAATAAATTCTTTAGATCAAGGCTAACATTTTTGAAACCTGCAACATTAATATTCATGTTAACAGAAAAAAATTCAGCAACTTCGTTTGGGCCCCTATGTGACGTCGGAAGTAACTGGCAGAGGAACCCAGATTTTTTCCTTCGCAATTCTCTAGTTGCTACTCCTTCTTCACCTACCTTATGTCTTGGTCCCATTATTCCCTTCAACTCCACTTTCCTTCCATTATGTTTGAAACTCATAGCAAGCTTAGTAAAGTCCCACTAGATCGGCCCAAGCGTGCGCAACCATTGAGTGACAAGGATTGCATCGCACCCCTCAATAGCCAACAAGAAAAATTCAATAGAAAATTGGTTGCCTTGAACCCATACCTCTACATTGTTGCAGCGGCCTTCATAGTCAAGCTTTTCTCCATTTGCAACCATCACCTTCACTCCTTGTGTTGGTTATGGAATCAATCCCATTTTCTTCGCAGACGAAGCGTTCAAAAAATTATGAGAACTTCCGGGGTCTAGGAGAATGGTGATACCTTGGTCCATAAGAGCACCCTGACTCTCATTATTTGTGGCGGCATCGACCCCAGCATGGCATGTAAGGATATTCTCGGCTCTTCAATAAAGTTGTATTGTTCCTCTACCTCCACTCCATCGTCCCCATCATCATCCTGCACATATATTCCTTTAATTAAAAATAATTGCTTACAGCGATGACCTCGCGTGAAGGGCTCGACAGAATTAAAACAAAGGCCTTTCTTCCTCCTCTCTTGTAGTTCATTGGGGTTGAGACGTCGGATAATTGGAGTATTTGTTCTTGATAAGTTGGTTGAAGGCATAGGCCAAGGAGTTGGTTCCAACTTGGTTTGCCTTTTGTTGTCCAGCTGAAGGGGTCTCTTCATACTCCTTGCTTCGAAAAGTCTAGCCAACCCAATCCCATCCGTAATGGTCGTGGGTCTCACCGCTTGCACATCTGTGCAAACAGGTTCCTTCAATCCATTGATGAAACATCTCAGTTGGTGGTTGGGAGCCAGCTTCCCTACATGGCTTAGCAGTTGTTCAAACTGAAGTTGATATTCTCGGACGGAGCCCATTTGCTGCAGCTTGCTCAGTGATTCAAAGTGTTCTTCGAACATAGTTGGACCATAGCGAATCCTTAGTCCTTCCTTTAACGCTTCCCATGATACAATCCCTTCGCTATCTTTAAAAAGTTGATACCACATTTGCACCTCCCAATCTAAATGATACGCAGCCAAATGTAATTTTTCCACCTCCTCAGTTTGTTGATAATCAAAGAATTGTTCCTCCCTATAAATCCAACTTGTTGGATCCTCCAAACCATTATATTTCGGAAAGTCCAATTTCGCAAATTTGGGTGCTGCTACATTTACCGACCACCATTGTTCCTCTCATTCCTATTTCGTGATCCAGGGTCTTTTCCATCGCCCTTGCCTCTGTTAGTAATAGAGTCCACCTTCGCACTGGTTTCTTCAAACCTCTTCATGAGCCTTTCCATGTTACTACCGAAATTCGCCATTTGCTGCTCTAGGAGTTCGATTCGGGGATCTGCTATGACATGCTCTAATGCCAAATTATTATGAGCTTTGATGACAGAACGTGTTAAGCATGGTTCGACTGGGAAGGACATCGGATCGAGTCAACGTGCCTCACCTATGTTGAATTAAAATTGCAAGAACAGTTGGGTTGATGAGGAACCCGCCTCTTTCAAACAAGTTTGAATAATAATTTTCTTGATAACTTTATTCATATCTCCCATACAATAATATAGTTATTCCGTTATTCAACTTTCCAAAATGAAGCAAATTAAAGCTAATGGATTTATTCCCAAAACAGAGCAATATTCCAAAGAGAAAGTTTCCTATTGTGCTAGACTTGATTGCGTTGGATGCTCTTCCTTATTTGGATTCCACCTTCCTTACTTGGCACCCATATCAGACATACTACTTGAACTACATATCAACTGATCATGGAGCTTCTTTTTGATTAAACTTGAACTTAAATTCAAATATATGAAATTATAAGATGGTCTATTTGCTTTTTTATTTTTATTTTCTATTTTATTTGAAAATGAATTTTAAGTTTAATAGATGAACTTTCTGATCAGACACAAATGACTCACCGTTTACGTAAAAAAGAATTGATTAATAATAAAGGCCCATATCGGATTTTTGCAAAACAAGCGGAAAAGAAAGAGATTGCAAAGGTCATGTATGCTCGATGCCGCTTTTATAGTTCGACTTAAGGGCAATTGCAGGCCGTTTTGTTCGTTCTTCCTTTTTAGTAGCTTTCCAGAGTATTGTGTATGGTGTGCTAGCTAGGTTTGTCTTATTCTCACTTCTTAGCTAGTTGTTTTTGAAATGTGTCTCACATTAAAACCGATAATCCTGCACAGTTTGTTCGATGAAAGCCTGTGAAGTTATTGTATTGCTTGACAATATGGCATACAATCCCTAGTTAAAATTGAAATCGTATAATTTATACAGAGTTGCTGCTTTTAAATAAGATTTTGATACCTGTAAAGGCCAAGCCCAAATGTTTAACCCAGCCCGCCTAGACAAAAAAACCAAAAAAACAAAAAACAAAAAGACACAAGACGACGTCATTTGAAGCTTACACTCTTCAACCCTCTCTCGAGTCTCTTCCTCAGCCACGGCCCAACGTCTCTCCCTCTTTTCTCTCCCCCAGTGCAGACTGCCAGGCACCCCCACGCCTCTCTCTCCCTCACTCTCTCTCTCTCTGCCCGTTTCCCTCGCTTCTTTGTGATATCCGCTCGCCGCCCTTCCCAGCTCCACGCTGTCCGTGTCGATTAATGCCGCGCCGCTATCTACAGTTCGATCACCTACATCGTGAAGCTCCGCTGCACCGCCGTGCGCCACAAAGCTCCGCCGCGCGCCACAAAGCTCCGCCGCAACCAAGCCTCTGTTTCCCTAGTCCGACACTCTCCTTCTCTTTCTCTACTCTGCACCTTCGCTCATTGTGGAACGTCCAGCGACGCCGCTCTCGGTTTCCGACACCGGCTAGTTACGACATCTCCATCTCGTTCACTCTCTAGCCGTTTCTCTCTCTCTCGCTCTAACTCTCTGTCGGCGTCTCACAGTGTCTCGGTATTAGGCTGACCGCGGTGACCAACGAAGGCCATCGGAGCCTGCGTGACCGCTCCACGACGCCCATCTCCTCCGCCACTGACGACTTCGTACGAAACCGCCCGTAAGTCTCTCAATCCTCGTCTCTCTGTCTCTGTCTCCCTCTCTCTTTGTGCATACAGTTTCGGCTCTCTTTCTCAGTAACTATCTCTCTCCTTGGTAAGCCTGCCACCGCAACCGGTGGAGGCTGCAGCACCACAAGTCCAGGAACACGGCACCATTCAATTCGTGAGTTTCCATCGCCGAGTCTAGTCGAACACCGCTTCAAGCTTGGTGAGGTATCCCCTTTACCGTGTACTTGTCATTTCAAATGTGGTTAATTTGGGGTTTGTTAATTAATGGCCCATTTGGATAGTGAGAATGTTTAGTTTTATCTCCTCTGGTCATTACGATTATTTCAAATTCTTACAGAAAATATAATAAACAATTCAAATATTTCAAATCCAAAACAATAATAATATTAAAAAATAATATTATAATGATATTTTATTTAACTTTCAACTTTTATCTAAAATTATTTCTATCTCATCTCACACCTAAAATAGACTATTCTTGGAGGATAGTGGAGTTGAATGTGCTGTTGGTTTTGTTACTGTTAAGTTGAGGTTGGTCGCAAGGGTACCCAATAGAGGGAGAATGGTTCTGTTGGGTCATTTTCTATGGTTGTGCTGAAATGAAACAGAGAACTTGGTAGTGCATGTCTTTGGTAGTCGGAAATTTAGGGTGGATGTTTGGAGTGCCGAGATTAATTGTAATTGGTTAAATGAGTGGATTTTGGCTCTTATTGAGCTATCATTCGGGTTATAGAATTTTGTTAGGTTGTTCTTGTACTAGTATGAGTTATTAATGTTTGTGATATTTTTTTGGATTGGGTCGTGATACTGGTTCTGTTCAAGTTCAAAGCTTAGATAGCATATTGCAAAGTTAAGTAAGCGGTGCTTCTATACTAGATCTTACCTAAAACTGATTGAAGTTAATTTTGTGAAGAACTTGCATATTTTGTTATGAAAACAATCTCGGTTATTTTCTGAACTAGTCTTTGTATCTAAACATTTAATTGTGACGTTTTATAACGATTGGTGTAGACATGAGCAATTTTTTGTACTCTTTGTTTCTCTACTGCATAAAATGTGAATATGAAGTCTGAAAATTTTATATGATTATGTGATATTTATCTGGTTAGTATTCTGTTATGATATGATATTGCATAGGCAAGCCCTGAGGCATAAGATTCTGTTGTGGTTTGGTTACGGACACTGCCATAGGCTATAATAGTGGCCTTTGGCCTTGTGACGGGTAATAATAGTGGTTTCCGACCTTACCACAGGTAACAATAGTGGCTTTCGACCCTGCCACGGGTAACAATAATGCCCTCTGACCCTGCCTCAAGTCATAGTAGTGGCCTCTGTTCTGAGTGCAGTCACTTTGGTGACAGTGTGATTTGAAATAAGTGCCAAAGGGTGTCAGAGACTATTGAAGGATTTTATTTAGGAAATTAGTTTTTTTTTTTTTTTTTTTTTTTTTTTTTGATGTCGGGAAACCTCTCCAAGGCAGGGCCCTTTGGACCCACCCCTGCAGAATAAACCCCGGTCCCGTGCACCGCACCCTCAGAAGTTTCCCTACACGGAACTGGTTAAATCGCTGGCTTTTCACCAGGGGGTGTGGCCCCAAAGGATTGTTTGCACCTATGAGGTGTTGAACCTTGGACCTTGAAGGGAATGAGACCCCAAGACCAAGGCCTTCACCACTTGGGCCAACCCCTTGGGGTTTAGGAAATTAGTTACTTTACTTTTGAATAGTATTTTGAGATAATGTTGCATTATATGAGACTCTGTGGGGTTTTCTTTTATTTTATATGTTGGAGAAGTTCATTTACCTCTCTGTGGAGGAACATATTTTTTTGGAATAAATGAGTTTTACATGTTACAAAACTTCTCCCTTTAACGTTGGAGTCTATACTTGTATTGTTGGAAATCCGGAGATGGCTACTCTAATGAAAATAATAGCTATCAGTGAGCTTTGCTGTTGAATTACTCCTGTTCTAATTTTGCACATTCAAATGTTGTAGAGAGTTTTAATGTAGTCATGGCTACAAGCGCTACAAGCAAGTCTCGAACAAGCAGCTTCTCTCGCAACCTCACAGCTGTACCCTTGTCTAATATGCCCGGGCTCAAGTATGGTCCCAATGGCACGGTCTTTATCTCATCTGGAATACCAGACCTCGACAGTAATTCTCTACATTTATCAACTTTGTCAGGATCGAAGTATTGTACACAATGATATCATCATGGCTTTAACAATTACTTGTGCAGTCTGCATCTCAGGAGTTTTTTGATTTATTGTCTTATTTGTAGAGATTTTAGGTGGTGGGTTTGCTTTGGGAAGCCTAGTCATGGTGATGGAAGATGCAGAAGCACCTCATCACATGCTTTTGTTGAGGAACTTTATGTCTCAAGGACTTGTTCACAAGCAACCCCTTCTGTATGCCAGTCCATCCAAAGACCCAAAAGGATTTCTGGGCACTTTGCCTAGTCCAAGGTCATGCAAAGTTGATAAAGATAAGTCTCATGATGACGATCCTGAACAGGTGCTCTGCTTCTTCCATTTACTTCATTTGTTTATTTATGTGTTTCTGACTTGGGTGACCAAAAAATCTTGATTTCTGTGTTTGCACAACTTGCAGGAGGGTTTGAGGATTGCTTGGCAATATAAGAAGTACTTTGGTGAACATCAGCAGACTGTTGATAATACTAGAGGTAAGCTTGTCAATAACAATTCTTTTTTATTTTATTTTATTTTATTTTATTTATACTTCAAATGTGCTACTACTGCTTATATTAGCCGTTCCGGTATAAAAATATATCTACCTCCCGGGCAGGAAGTTTTAATTGTTGCAATCTTAGTTTGCTATCTATATTCCTCAGCATAAACAGCCTAACGAAAAACAATTTTTTTTACCTATATAAAAAAAAATTTGTTGGTGGTTGGGGCATCACAAGTGAATCAGTCCATTATGAATGAATCTTGTTGTTAATTAATACTTGGAACAAGTTTACAAGATTCTCAGTGTGTAAGATCTCATTAGCTTATTGTCATGCAGATGGTAAGCATGAGTACTGCAATGACTTTGACCTGCGGAAGCCTCTAGAAAGGCACTTTCTAAGTGGTCAGCATATAGATTGTGTCAGCATTCTACATAATTCAGATCTTGTTGCTCTTCATGACCGTTGTGCTACATTTTTCACTCAATTTCCTAGGTACTGCCATATACTTTCATCATCAGAATTCTACTTTTAAGTTTGGCTTTCCAGATCCATCACGCTAGTTTGGCTTCTTGTGCTAATTTTGATTAGAATTTGTTCTCCTCTTTGCGGGCAAAATACACACCCTCTCTCTCTCTCTCTCAATTGAAAATGGTAGCCTGACCAAATACCCTGAAACAATTCAGACAAAGTCTAGTGATAGAACTTTTGGCATCTTATATATCGATATATCTAGACGGGAGGACTTCAATATTAGGGGGTGGGGTTGAGTACCTTGAAACGAAGTTTGTTAATAGAAATTTTCACGCCATAAGTTTCTATAGCTAGACAGGACTTCTATATGAAAATTGTTCTTGTGCGTTCTAAATTAAAGAGTGGTATTTGTTTTAGAATGCAGATACTGAAATGATTGTGACATTTGACACCATTGGCACAATTTCATTGTGGATTCTGAGCTCAGATCTTGTTCAGTGGTATAAACCTCTTGTATCCTGTGATAGAGAGTGGCATTCTTGATGTTATACAATAGGTTGTATATGAACATTTGCTCTCGCAACCATGTTTATACCTCCTATGACTTCAAAAATCATTTAACCTTGCTGCCAAATAAAACTTATGTTTTCTTTTATGTATTTTGGTTGTCAGGTTATGTTCATCTATCTTTGAGCTATTTAACGAATACATTAAAGCTCCCACATTTTTTTGTTTTTTGTGGGTCTTAAATTTAGTTTCTCTGACAAAAACCCATGGCTTGACATAAAAATAGTTTTTTAAAACCTACAACTTGAGTGGCTCCTACTAATTTGCATTGCCTTTTTAATCCTCAACCTCAATTCTCACATGGAATTTCTACCTTTGCATGGCATTCAAGAAATGATGGCAGCATTGCCTCTGCTGGTCGTATTGCCATTCAGTCGTTTTGTGCTCCACAATGCGAATATTCCAATGTGGTAAGTATAGTTATATTTTGCTGGTAAGCTCTACTTTAAAATTCTCTTATATTTCATTTGCTTGACGTCTTTGTTGTATTGCTAAACTTGATAAACGCGTTTTGTTGTCCTCTAGAAAATCGTGGTCACTTTTCTAGTCTGTTCTTTTTGACTTATTTTGATTTGGAATTTAAAATGCTGAGTATCAGTATACTTCTGTTAACGTGATGCCATTACAGGAATGGCATATGCTTTCTTTTATCAGATCTCTGAGAAGCATGATCCGGTCTTCTAATGCAGTAGCTGTTGTGACTTTTCCACCTTCCCTTCTTTTGCCATCAGTCTCTAAACGATGGCAGCACATGGCAGACACTTTGCTGTCTGTCAGAGCAATCCCAGGTTGGATGGCAGCTTTCATGAATTCTTTTAAACTATTATAATTAGTTACATGTCAAAATTTTTTTGAAGAGGGTGCTTCTTACAGACGAGGACAAGGAATTGGCAAACCTCCTCACTGGTTATCAAGACATGGTCGGTCTTTTGAATGTACACAAAGTAGCGCGCTTTAATACACAGGTACCACAAAGACACGTTTCTTCCAAATATTTATATAGGCGGTAGCACTACTTGCATCAAATTCTTCTACTATTAATTTGATTCTCACGCACACATACCTGCAATCCTATGTGTTCGGCCTCTTGAGCTTTGTGATCTCTGAATCAAATGCATGTCTAGTTATATATATTGCAGTAGCCTATAGCATTGTCTTAGTTGTCATATATCTACTCTATGTATAAAAGCATCTATCCACACGTGAATAGTCAAAATTGCCTTTTTGTCCTTTTATTTGTTAATAGTATTTTGATGCAAAATTACCTTTTTATCCTTGAGGTTTGTTAGCAGTTTGTGTTTGATGCAAAAGTTATCTTTTGTCCTTCAGATCTGTGTTTGGTAAGCAAAAATACCTCTTTGTCCTTGAGGTTCTAATCTGTTTGATTGGTAGAAGTACCTATTTGTCTTTGAGGTTTGTGTTTGATGGGCTACATTTTGTCCATGAGGTTCTAAAATATTTTTTATTTGGCAGGCAAAATTACCAAGGTTTTCATTTAGATGATTAGTGCTTGTTTTTTTTTTTTTTTCATCTTTTTCTTTCTGTCTATTTTTCCTTAATTAAATTTTATTGTATCTTGTAAATTACAGTTTTAACCCTGAGGTTTCTTTTGGGCAAATTTTAGGTAAATTTGGTCATCCCCTTGTGCTATGACGCGCTTAGGATTGGGTTCATGTGCGATTGTTTTTAGGAATAAAGCCATATGGTATGAGTTTTTAGAAGTAAGACCATCTAATAAATTTTCTGACCATTAACAACTACAAAATTGTGGTCCAATCATAAGGGTTACTGTGGTAAAGAATGTCAAACTACCATTCTATTATTGTTTCTTTTTATTTTATATTTTCATTAATTTAGTTCAAAACATTCAACTTTCAAGATGATCTTCATATATACAAACAATGTAGACGTAGGCATGAGCCTTGCAGTGAAAGAAAACTATACATGAGTTGGGAAGATCAATTTTATGAACAAAACAAATTCTATTTCTATAAAACAAAATAACTATCTTCTTAATAGCCTAATCATGTGTAAAACAAATAAATGCCCGTAGGTAACAAACACTACACTTTACAATGGATGTATATATGCCTCTAGACTTGACTTGTTCAGAAAGTATGTTTGGATTAACATATCTATCCTTGGTTTGCAATCTTTGCTACTACCGATTTAATAATTATTTTTTATAATTGACAAAGCTCTAAAACACTTTCACATTATTTTGTTCATTATCATATTAACAATTATTATGTTTCTCTATTATTCTCAGTCTTAATGTTTATTTCTAATTAATATGCATTTTAAAGATTATATTTTTCCATATAAAAACTGTAGCAACATTTTCACCTGGACATTCATGCCTTGCACAGCCTTAACTGATACATTGCGCAAGAATTTAGTCCTTGCTCGGGATCACCGAGCAAGGCCAATCTGAATGATACATTGCTTGGAAATTACGCTCATTGCAAGAAAATAAACTTACTTGGGATCACCGAGCACGTCCAAACCCATCGACACATAACTTGGTAATTCCAAGTATAGGAAGAAAATAAACCTTGCTTAGGATAACCAAGCAAGACCATTATGACTGACACATTGCTCGGTAATTCCGAGCATCGCAAGAAAATAGCCATTGATTTATTAACTAGTATATATATATGTATATATATTAATATAGCTCGTCATTGATTTCTGCTGTGGTATGCTTGATCAAATCTCTTGAACTGAATAGACGATATTTGTCCATCATTGTTGCTTATGTTCTTGAACTTTCTTGTTTTAGGCCCTTAATTTTTTGTTTTCTCGTAATGATTGATAAAACAACCAGCCCAATCAGAAAATTATTTTCCTGAAAAAAATACAGCATAATTTCCTGTCTGCTAGTTATCTTTTGGATATTGTTATTTACCCTTATATACCTTGTTGGTTCAAACTTGTGGTCAGGTCCCTGTGATTCTTGACGCAACAACATTCTCGATAAAGTTGCAAAAGCGGAGGTTCTTAGTTTTAGAATGTCTGAATCAAGCCCCAATTGACAGTGCGTCTGGGAACTCATATGGCACTTCTGCAAGTTGTTCCTCGTCTTCAAAGACTGGGACCCACCTTGATTTCTAGGTCCTAACATGATCTCATTGGTCCCTAACACCATTAAACAATTCTACTTATTTAAGTTACTTCGAGAAATGCTGGTCTGTGCTACCAATGTCCTTCAGTATTCAACAAAGCAAATATATCCTTAAAACTAGTTGTGTTGTATTCTTTCATTTGCTTACAGTGTGCTCCTAATTATTTTGATGACCATTGTATAATTTATTTATTGTTTTATGAACCTCTCCACTACAAAAATTAACCCCTAGCGTTTCTTTTTGCAATTATCAAGATTCAGGACTGTATAAGCTAATTTGACAGAAAATGAACCTGAATTTCTAAATATTCTAAACCGAAACCGACAGTCCATGTGAATTAAACGTGGATATTAAGGCATTTTGCAGGTTTCTATGGAGTAAGATGTGGGTGTATATGTTAGTCCAAGTCAATGTGGAAATATAAAGTCTTTCACGCAGTTTAGACATTAATGTGTTCACTATCTAGACCAAGTTAATGCTCTCATGGGTGTGTATATTAGTCCAAGTCAATGTGGAAATATGAAGTCTTTCACGTGGTCTAGACTTTAATTCTCTCACTATCTTTTTTTTTTTTTTTTTTTTTTTTAAAATAGACTTCAATTCAATTCATGAATGAAGGAAGTTACGGCTGTGACCAAAAATCTGAGTACAGACCCCGATTAACTAGCCAACTACTCATCGGTCATAAGCCTCTCTGCACACAACTTTCATTATGTCGGACATTGTCTAAAAAACTTCTGAAAAACTCTCTAACGACACAGCCCTTCTGAGATGGAAGACTCTGTATAAACAGAAGTGTCCATCTCGACTTGTCTATGAGAAAAACACACACCTTTCACTCCCACCCTCCAAAGGAGGAGGGAGATCTTCCGCCCTCATCCTCCAAAAGAGGATAGGGATTCACCACCCTTCTTCAAAAGAGGAAAGGGAATTGCTATTTCAAATTATTCACTTAACAAAAACGGAAATAAAGCAAAACAAAAAAAACCCTACACTCTCCACTTTGTCTCCCACTGTTCTGCTACCCGTACATGACAAAGCAGCTAACAGAATTGCTACCCCAGCCCACTCTCCCTCCTGCGTCGTCCTGCACCTGTCTCATATCAGCATACATGCGCCGTGCATGACCCTGAGCAAAAACGAGCTATCTTCAGAGAGCAACGGACACCAAACCAGAGAGCAGAATGCTGCCACTGGAACACCTATGGCCATAAAACTTTCCAGCTCCATAACTCAGCCACCGGAAGCCACTTATTTCCAGACTAAACCAGAACCATAAAACTAAACAAAAACCAGAATCCAAAACGGAAAGAAAACCACACCGCCACCAGACTAAACAAAAACAGACGAAAAAACCAAACGGAAAAATGGACTACAACTAGACTACAACCAAACGGAATAAAAACCAAACTACCCTTGACTGTAAACAACTGTCGCCGATCCCCTTCTCCGACCACTATCCTTGAAGAAAACTCCAGGAGCTACGGCCAAACTCCACCCCAAAGAAAACTTTATCCCCCCACGTACATTAGCATGCAAACCGAATCCTCCTCTGTTTTCCATGGATGAAACAGAGTTCAATAACCACGCTGGACTGCATCCCAACCCACGTAAATCATCACTTCCGAAGAGCAGGACACACTACCCTCGCTCCCATCGTAGATCCTCCAAAGCCGTCCCCTCAGCAAACCATCCTTTCAGCAGCTAACACCAAACCGTGCTCATCCCCACATGCAACTCTCAAGCTTGCATTCTTCATTTTATATGTCTGGAAGTTCGCTCCTCCCCGTCGAGTAAACCACCCAATAAATTGGTCAGGGACTGGACTGGATCATGAGCTTTTAAACCGCCCAAAACCACTGCCGTAAGCAACCGAGATCCTCCACCCCGACTTGTAAACCACCCTCCCAACTGCATGAAAAACAGAGATTAAGGATTCGGGAGCCAGGCCTGGTAAAGGCCATTCAACCCATTAGAGTCACGGACACAACATTTATTAACAATCTGAAAATACAAAGCAACCGGAAGGAAAAAGAAAAAAGAGGGGGGAGGGAGGGAGGAGCCGGGGCTCCCACCTCCCTCAAGCGGTTTCCTTTAGTTTTTTCCTAGAGAGAAGGGAGAGCTTCTCTCACTACAACGGCGTTTCAATGAATAATTACGATAATTCTCTCATGAGTGTATATGTTAGTCCAAGTCAATATGGAAATATAAAGTCTTTCACGCGGTTTAGACGTTAATGCTCTCACCATCTACACCAAGTTAATGCTCTAATAGGTGTATATATTAGTCCAAGTCAATGTGGAAATATGAAGTCTTTCATGTGGTCTAGACGTTAATGCTCTCATGGGTGTATATATTAGTCCAAGTCAATGTGAAAATATGAAGTCTTTCACGTGGTCTAGACTTTAATTCTCTCACCATCTAGATCAAGTTAATGCTCTCATGGGTGTATATATTAGTCCAAGTAAATGTGGAAATATGAAGTCTTTCATTGGTTTAGACTTTAATGCTCTCACTATTATATATATCAGTAGAAAAATAGAGAAAATAAGAGTGAGTATTTTATGCCAACAAAAAACAAGCTGATTAATTAACAAGACATCATGAATCAAGGTGTGCGACAATGTTTTCCAGTCAGGAGGCCTTGGTCTTTGGTGAAGTGTTTGATGTGGGCGTTAGTAATTTTTGTGCAAATCCATGAGCACAAATGTTGCTTGGAGGAAGAGAGGATTGGTCTGTTACGACTGAAGGCGTTTCTGAAATCCCATTATCACATTGGCCATCGTCTTCCCTCCTGAATTGAAGACGCAGATCAAATGAGCAGTGACTGTTGTGATTGGGAGCGAGTCTTGTGCAACTCCACCACGGGTCATGTCATTGAACTCTTGCTCCATGATATGAAGCAACAGTACTATTATAATGGTTTCTACTGGACAACAGGCACAATTCACGAGAAGCATAATTGGTTGCTAAATGTTTCCCTATTTCAGCCTTTTAAGGAGCTAACAAGTCTTGATTTGTCCAGCAATAAAATTGGTGGTTGCATAGCTCATGAAGGTTTGCTTTTTAATTTGTGTCTGCTACTTCAACTTTCACACTACAACAAAACCCCTACCCCATGCATATATCCTAATTCCTCTCCCAACAAATTAAACAAAATAAAAAAATTTGAGGGTTGTGTCCGTAAGTGGTAGAAATGACCATAAAATAACCATGTGGTATCCAAATTCTTAATTTTGATACAATGAAATTAAAAAGAAAAAATAAACAAGGTGAGCAAAAGGCCACGCGTCAAATAAGGAAGAACAAGGAAGAGATATTTGTGATCGTATATAGGTCCCATATTTGGTGCATTTTTCTTGTGTTCAGTCCATACAACCTTCCTTTCTCTTTACTTTCTTTCCTACAGTACACTTCCAATAATCTTCTTGCAGGTTTTGAAAGGCTAGCTGTATTGAGAAGGTTGGAGGTATTGAACCTCGCTAATAATTACTTTGAAGATAGCATTTTCCCATCCCTATCTCAACTTTCATCCCTTACCACATTGGTTCTTGTGGGTAATGATCGTTTGGGAAATTGGACAACAGCTGCAGGTATTCAATCTTCTTTGTATATAGATTTCTGATTATCCTTTGAATTTTCTTTTTTAAGATAAAACAATATTTCTATAAAAGAGTAATAGTAGATACAATTTTAGGGTATGCCAGTTTTACACATTCATTTTGAAATTTAAATTGCTCATTTTTTTTTTTTAAAAAAAAGAAGAAAACATGCGGATTTTGAATATCTTAAGACTGTACAAATCATTTCTATCTGTTAAAAAGATCTCTAAAATCATATTTAAAGACCTCAAGTGGAAGAAAGAAAGACACATTAAATAGGTACTATACCATTTATTAATATCTGTATATATCGGGCAGCAATGAATTATGGTGTAGGGCCCACTTTATATTTCCATCTCTCTCCCACCCGAGTCCTTCAAGTTTGAGCAATATCTTAATCCATAATTTCTTATTTGTGCTTAAGATATTTTACCAAATCCATTTACATGAATACTTAGGATTACGAAGTTTTGCCCAAAACTAATGTTCAAATTGTGAAATACTACTTTTCTTGTAAGTACTACTGATGACTGCGTATTTTCTTTTTCATTTTACGAAATATCATGTACAAGTACAGGTTCTAAAAGCTTGTCAAGGTTAGACAACCTGGAGACATTAGATATTAGTTGGACTAATTTCAGCAAGAGCGCCATATCGTCGTTGAGTACTGCAGTCAAATCATCATCCCTTAGGAATCTGAATCTTGCTGGACTTTGGATGGAAGGACCTTTACCTGCCCAAGGCACGCATGTTGATCTGTTTTATTAATTTATAGAATTTGCAGTCAATTCCCATATTACATCCTGTTTTATTTTCCATGTTTTATTTTGTGCAGAATTATCGGCGTTTGAAAACTTGGAGAGGTTGGATTTAAGTGACAATTGGCTTACGGAGTACGGCTTAACACCCAAAGGTAATTAATCATGACTACTTGATGAGGTAAACTACCTTTCGGAATTTCAAAATTTCCAATTACAACTATCTTTCATGTTTTTAGGAGTGATATAGGTACTGGCAGCAGAGTTAGGAGTATATATAGAGTTGTTCACTTTTACCCATGCCTTTTTAGGGAAGACTATTAATTTTTGACAGCCTTTGAACTCACAACAAAAGATCGCAATCTGTTGAAAGAAATTAAAACAAAATAAAAATAGAAATAGAGAAGATCTGAAAATCAAATCTTTAATTTGGTTTATATATATATTAGAATTACCACATTAGGACAGAGTGTTCTACTAAATCTTGACTGAATGAGGGATTGGGAGAAAAAAATTTTGAGAGCTACATCTTTATTTTGTGAATAAACTGAACACAACTATAGGGCTTTATTTATAGGAAAATATCTTTAATAAGGTAAATCATAATATCTTGATTTATATTGACAATATAAATAAGAAAGAGGCCAATATTTGAGCTTGAATATTCATCATATATATTAGAATTACCACAATAGATGATCGCTCTGCATATATACCCACATCCCAATATTACCCTTAAATATTGTTAGCGCGCTACTTAATAGACGTTTTGTTTTTATGATTATTAATTGTGCTAATTCTTGTGAAACAAACTAATTAAAATTAATCTTAGTGAAATAAGGAACCCATGCAGTATAACTAAAAGGATATTATTGTGTTATTGAATTTAACAATTGATATATTTTTTTACTTCAGAATTCCATGGTTTGTCTAAACTGAGCAAGCTAAAGCACAAGTTGGAATTCATTCCGGAATCAAATTTTTAAAGTTTTGGGCGCCCAGCTTCCAGCCCTCGAGTCTTTGGACCTAAGTTTCAACTTAATCCATGGGCCTCTTTCTATCAAAGGTATATATGTGCATTTAATTAACTTGAGTTTTTTTAGATGCTTCATTAATTAACGATATAGCATTTTTGTGGTTACATTGTGATAGAGGAAAAAAGGAAATAGAGAAGATGAGGAGGAGAATGAGGGATTGGGTGAAATGAGATAATGTACATATCTTGATTATTGACAATAACATTAATTTTTCTGGCAACTTCTACCAATAAACTTGATATTAACATCATAAATAAGAAAATGGTCAATATTCAAGCTTGAATATTATATATCATATATATTAGAATTACCACAATAGATGATCACTCTGCATAGATTCCCATATTCCAATATCACCCTTACAAAACTTCACAAAAGGACAAGGGTGTGCTACTAATGGTTGATCTACCCAAAACTTCACATCAAGTTTAAATATTGTTAGCTACTTAATATACGTTTTGTTTTTATGATTATTTTGCTAATTCTGTATGGTAGGATAAGCCCCTCTTGTGAAACAAACTAATTAAAATTAATCTTAGTGAAATAAGGAACCCATGCAGTAGAACTAAAAGGATATTATTGTATTATTGAATTTAACAATTGATATATTTTTTTTTCTTCAGAATTCCATGGTTTGTCTAAACTGAGCAAGCTAAAGCACTTAGATTTAAGTTACAACGTAATCGAAGGGCCTCTTTCTATCAAAGGTATATATGGGCATTTAATTAACTTGAGTTTTTTTTAGATGCTTCAATTAAGAAATAGCTTTCTGTCTATTTTTTTTTTTTTCACACTTTCTGTCTTCACATCCCTTGGTAGATTTGGCAAATTTAAGAAGGCTGGAGATTTTAGATATGCGTGAAAATCGCTTGAATGGGAGTATTTCTCCATATATTGGAGCACTATCTTCAGCGAAGGCTATATCGTTATCTGACAATTATTTCAATGGAGATTTCCCTACTCAAGGTGAATACGAAAAACAAATTACTCACCCATCTTCAATTAATTCATTAGGATCAAATGTGAGATCAACAAATTAAAGATAGGTGCTAATTGTTGCACCTCCTACTAATTTTATACATACAAATTGATTTGTTAAAAAGAGTGAGGGAACTGGCCAATTTGCACCTCCTACTAATTTTATTTCTTATGACAGATTTGTGCAAATTGAAGAAACTTGAAGAGTTGGATATTTCTTACAATGACTTTGAAGGTATCCTGCCTCGATGCATAAACAATATATCATCACTAAGAGTGTTGGATATATCTGGTAACCATTTCATTGGAAAGTTGTCTTCATCTCTGGTAGCCAGCTTGAATCCCACAACGATTGAGTATATTGATCTTAGTCATAATCTCTTTGAGGGTCTGTTCTCATTCAGCTCATTCGCTAATCATTCCAAGCTTAAGGTGGTTCGAATTATGAGTGAAAACAGCAAACTTGTGATTGAAACTGAAAATCCATTGGGTTGGACCCCATTATTTCAGTTAACGGCCCTAGCATTGCAGAATTGTAATCTAAACAAGCTAACTGGAAATATCCCCAAGTTTCTCTTTGATCAGTACAGTTTGGAAAAAGTTGATTTCTCTCACAACAAGTTGAAAGGAAGCTTCCCGTTGTGGTTGCTAGAAAACAATACAAGGATACTACAGCTAAATCTTAGAAATAATTCTTTTGAGGGTCGATTTTATTTACAACCAGAGCACCATATTAATGTTTCTTTGATAGATGTCTCAGGAAATCACTTCGATGGGCGACTTCAAGAAAATATTGGAAAGATAATGCCATATTTACATTGGCTAAATATTTCCCAAAATCATTTTGAAGGTGATTTTCCATCCTCAATTGGTGACATGAGTTATTTGCAAGTATTGGATTTGTCCTTTAATAGATTCTCAGGGAAGGTGCCAACAGAATTGGTTTCCAAATGTACCTCCTTGAAAACTTTGAATTTACGCAATAACAACTTTTAGGGTGAAATCTTCTCGAAGCATTTCAAGTTGTCAGCCTTATTGATGCTTCAATTGAACAGCAATCAGTTCACAGGTACTCTATCTAGCGTATCATCAACTCTTACAAGCTTGTATCTGTTTGATATTGGGAACAACAACATGTCAGGTACAATTCCCAGTTGGATAAGAAATATAATGGGGTTAGGGGGAGGAGCTCTTATCATGAGTAATAATTCTTTTGAGGGTCACATTCCCTGTGTAATTAATCCAATGGATTTAATAGATCTTTCTCATAACTCACTTGCGGGACCTTTACCTTCTTGCTTGGATGAACAGTCTAATGTACTTTTGCAAGGGAACAAGCTTACAGGATCTATACCAAGTGCCCTTTTTAACTCATCATCTCTTAAGACATTGGATGTTAGAGAAAACAACCTTTCTGGCACCCTTCCTGTTGAAATTAATATGCTTTCTAACTTAAGAATACTTTTGTTGGGAGGCAACAATTTTGGTGGTATGATTCCAAACCAAATATGTTTGCTAAAGAAAATAGGCATAATGGATCTTTCAAGGAACTCCTTTTCTGGGACAATACCGGATTGTTTTCACAATATTACCTTTGGGAAGATAAATGCTACTAATCTTGCCTTTTCACAACCTGGTTTTTTTTCTCTAACATGGTCTACCAAATAAGCTTTAATATATGAAAGTCTTCTAGTGAAATATATTTGGGAATCCTCTGTAGGAATGCCATATGATTATAATAATCATGTTGAGGTTCAGTTTGTAACGAAGTACAGATCTAGCACCTACAAGGGTGGCATCCTTGATTACATGTCTGGATTGGATTTGTCATGCAACAGACTAACAGGTGGAATCCCAGCGAAACTTGGACAACTATCTTCAATTATTTCACTAAACTTGTCTCACAATCAACTGATAGGTTCGATTCCGGAGACATTTTCAAGTTTGGCATCGATAGAAAGCTTGGACCTTTCTCACAATAGTTTGAGTGGAGAAATTCCCTCGACACTGGTTGATTTGAATTTTATGGAAATATTCAATGTTTCATACAATAATTTATCTGGTAAGGTTCCTGATATGAAATATCAATTTGGGACTTTTGATAAGAGTAGCTACGAAGGAAATCCATTTCTTTGTGGACCACCGTTGGAGAATTGCTATACCACACCAGATAAGTCAAATCCAAAACCAAAAAAGCCTTCAAAATGGTATGAAGTAGATCATGTAGTCTTTTTTGCAAGCTTCTTAGTATCTTACCTTATTTTCTTTTTGTCGGTAGTTAGTATCCTTTATATTAATCCTTATTGGAGGCAAAGGTGCTTCAATTTGATTGAGGATCTCATGTACTGGAGTTATTTTACAGTTTTGATACCCCTAAAAAGGTTGCCAAATTGACTATGTCGACATTAGATATCTCGTGGTTTCATGGACAACTTTAAAGGCTGTGATGATAGTTAGTTGTGTACTTGCATATGTAATTGATTATCAATACTGTTTGTTGTGCTCTAATATTATGAATCAAGGAACTCAATTCCAGGCCTCTTTCTATAGAAGACTGGTTTTAATTGAATTTTATTTCCTATGCTTGTCTTGTATTGCTATTTTTATTAGTGAGGACAAGCTGCTTTCAATTTAGTTTTTTTTCAAAAAAATGTAATGTTGGGCGACTAAGTGGTTAATTTGTATATATGTTTTTATGACTTCTTATCAATAGGAGGATCATGACTAGAAATATTTTAAGTTGTATTTTTAATAAGCGTTAGGCAAGTAGTGATCTACTCCTAAATACAAACACATGCGCAATATTGCTCCAATAAGAGGAATCTTCGTCATTTCCTACAAAATTTGTATTGATCTGCTTCTCGAGGCTGTCCAGCATCATCTACGTGAAATCTGCCAGCTCAACATTGTCAAACCCAGATCCCCTGCATCAAAGAGCCACGACCTTGGATCACATTTACTTGTGAGAAATTTGAGAAAAGTTGGATTTAAGTATCGTTGGGCTAGCAAGCGGGCAATTTGGGCAAGCAACGAGTAGCCGAGCAAAGAGTAGGCCGAATAATGGAATAGGATGGACAAAGAATTGAATGGGCAAGGTAATTCATAGGCATGATTTAGGTGAGCAAGTGCTGTAAATTTTGACCTAAAGCACGGAAAGTATATTTCCCCATGACTTTCGACCTAACAATTAGAAATAGGTTCCCCGAGTCCTTTGAGCAAGTGCCTGGAAGCATCTCAAAGTCCTCCGATCTAGCGCAAAAATGCAATTCCCCACCTGTCATGAGTCTGGCTTGGTATGTTGAGCTACTTTTTAGTTAGATTTCTCGAAATTCCCCGCAACACATTAGCCCACCCAACATTCGAATTTAGCTTTCCACAAATTCGGTCTAAGGGCACGGAGTCTATTGCTTGGTTTTACCCTTTAACTAAGATGAAAGAAGGCTCATAAACTTGTAAGCTTTGCATAAGCTTTCAACCTCTCAGGTTTCTCTACATGACACCTCACACTGAACCTTTTGCAACTCAACTTTATTGACAATGCATAGGACACTCGTCATTGTTGAGGAAGGCTTATTAGGATGGATGTCCCTATAATAAAATAATTCAAAAAAGCAGTCCACAGACTTTGTGTGTATCTTGTATTGATTTATATAGATATTACACAAGTCAAAGATGAGTAAGTTTTGCTCTTCTACCCAATGTTTTAAATTTCATTTTGGTGATCATTCCAGTTTAAATATTGAAATAGAATATTTTGGTATCGGTGTATTTTAGTGTACCGTTTCATGATTAATTATATATTATATATAAATATTTATATGTATATATAAACTAACAACTAATTGAATAAATACATATATATTAGTGTGTATCATGTATATGTGTATATATATGGAAGAATTGGAAATTTATGAAATGAATATATATTGAAAAAATCACAAACTTGCGTTGAGACACAAAAAAAAAAAAAAAGAATAGATAAATTATTCAAAATAATGATATTTTAAAAAAAGTGAGAATAAGGAGATATATTTAAAGTTACAAAAAAAATTAAAATTATAAAATACATTTTATATTCTAGAATTAATTAAATACAATATGGATTTAAAATTTATAAAAATACCATCCAAATACAAAAAAATTACAAAAACAATCCGAAACGAAATGGGGACCAAAGTGCTAATTCCAATTGGAATGGATAAAATGGATAGGAATGAGCTGGAATTTGGAGCGAAACGGAATAAGGTTATATAATGTACAGGATACTACACCAGAAGGTAAATTCTGGTTGTACTAAACCAAATACTTGGATTCTTCCATCTATACAATCTGTTGAATATAGAAACTAACAATTACATTGTATTTACATAGTGCAGAAATTTATGGAATGAAAAAGTAGAAATGCCGGAGAGTATCGTGGTAGATATTTTGGTGAGGATCATGGCAGATACTTTGGAAACTTATCTTATTAGTACATCACTTAATTCCTTTCACTTGGTCAACTCTCACCCGAGCACCAGAGCACTTTGCCTTCCTTCTTCTTCCTAGTACCCCTTGAAGTGAACTCGAGTTACACAGAGAGAGAAACCTAGAGAAAATGAGAGAATGAGAGACGTGCGCCTGAAAAGTTATCCAACATGTCATCTAGGTGGGGAGTTGGAAATCTATACTTCATTGAGATCCTATTATTCGCCCTACTATCTACACACATATGCCATGGACCATCTTTCGGCACCCATAAGGTAGGAACTACATCCATGCACATACTCTAACGAATGTATCCCCTCTCCAACAACTCCAATACTTAGGCCCTGTTTGAATGTTGAGATGATATCATTTCATCTCATCTCAACATCCAAACACCATTCAAATATAAGTGTTTTTCAATTTCAAATCTTAAAATTTTCATTTAATCATTATCTAATCATTACAATTTTTCTCAACTTTCCAATAAAATACAAAAAATAATACAACTTTCTCAAATTTTAAAATAAAAATAATATTATAACTTTATAATTTTTTTCTTCAACTTTTTCTCTCTTATTTCAAAAAACCCATAAAACATCTTAACTCAAACTGTTTCATTACTATTCATAAATTATTTCACTACTATTCACATATTTCTCATCTCAATATCCAAACAAGGCCTTCATGCCACAACTCCTCAAACTCCTTGGCGACGAGGCGATATGTTGGTCTGTCGAACAAGATAAAACCTCGCAGCAAGTCAATCTAATGTTTTATATCTCTCATGGGTGGGGGGGGGGGGGGGGGTGGAAGGCTTGGGGAAAGGTCCACCAACATTAATGTAACGCCCGTTCTTATGGTGCGACTTTTAGAAAGTAGTACTTCTACGGACAGACAAGTTGGTGCACCCCTTGTGCACGCCTGCTGATGTGTATGTTTTATTTTAATAATATTATTAAAAGGAAAAAAAAAAGGCGAGGAAGGCTAAGAACCCAAAGAAAGAATCCTTCATCCCAACTCCTGAACACCGAACATTTTCACAGCTATAGACCTGGATCTCACAAAAACATCATACAGAAACCCATTTTTCCTCCTCTCTCCCAAACTCAAAAGTGTGTATTGACTGATTTTTGTTCTTCTCTCCCAAATCATGTTGTACAACCGTATCAGACCCTGTAAATTTGAATCATCTCGTGGAAGGGTGAGAACTTGAACAACAACATCTATCTCTCAGACTATTGTTCCTCGGTTGCACAGCATATTCACAGTGTGCTGCAATTTTTCCTTTCATCTATATTTTTTTACAGCTCAAATCACTTCAAACCACCGTTTGTGCATTTATTTTATAAATTATTTATTTTTAAGATCGATTGCTCACTGCTACCATTCCAAGAAAATAAATTTCAAACATCAAACCAAATTCATTAATTCAAGCAATCATTCCCAACCCACAAATGGCGAATAACTCACGATAAAATTACATACATGCCAAAACCCAATTCGCGCAAGTTTGCAACTCCATTCAAAGCTAGGAAACCAAATCAGTTGCATTAATCGAACATCCACAAAGTTTCCACCATTTCCCATGCATCATCTAAGCAACCAAACAAATACCTCACATGTCAGGCATTTTATAGACTTGCGGTGCTTTTTAAAGGCAATAATTGCGGCAACCCGAGCAGAGATATAAGAAGAAGAATCCTCTATTTCTAAAGTCTCTTTCAGTTCACCTTGCTCCTCTTCCTCCTCACTACACCGTTTGATCATGGTGAGATAAGGATGAAGAAGGGTGAAACGCAGCGTTTCATTTTAAATAAAAACATCCCATTTTGCTAGGTAGATGGGGGTGCGCAGTCGTGCACCAACTTGACTACCTTTAACTTTTTTCTTTCGAAAATGATTTTAAGAAAGAGACCCATCTGAGTCTTAAGGCCCGGTTTGGTTACACAATACCAAAAATCTCATTTCATCTCATCTCAACTCATCATTACAACTTTTTCAAATCCTCATACAAAATATAATAAACAATTCAACTTTTTCAAATTTCAATACAAAATTAATATTCAAAAATTATATTATAATAATATTTTATTCATTACTATTTAAAACATCTCATCTCATCTGTGTAACCAAATGAGGCCTTAGATTCTGTGTCTCTAGATGCTAGGAAAATTCAGCGATTTGACTTTGTAAATATGTAATAATCACATCCTACATGTTACAATCGTGGTGAAGGGCTTTCTCATTCAAAAACTGCCAATGAACTCTACCACTAGCCACTAAAACTGATGATAAATCACCCAAAAAAAGGCTAAAAATCTAATACCAACTGACATCGAGCCGAGTAAGAATCATTGTAACGACTAGTTAATCAACAAAAACTAGGGATTGAGATGAGAAAAGATGCATCATAGAGAGAACTCTAAGAATAGGGTTTATCCTTAAAGTTTGAAAACTCCTTCTAAAACCTTCAGGTCAGGCTCAAATAGCTAAGAGAAATTGAGATTTTAAGAATTTTGCCTAAAAAGGAAAAATCCTAATTATTGCATAAAAATAAAATAGTAATAAAATAGGAATTATGTCAAAACTTTGGCCAAAGCGGAATAACAGCCATCTCTAAAAGTGAAAGTGAAGCATTTACATAAAAGAGAAAAATAATTTAAACCAACGATCTGGAGCAGAAAATGCTGATCTTGAGGTCAAAACTAGGACCACGAAGCGGAGTATGGTAATCACGACGTGCATGCTAAAAACAACTTTCTGAATTGGCTTCATATGCGTGATTTTAACACCCAAGCCTATAAAAATCCATGCCAAAGTTATAGCCAAAATACTGACAAGTGCGCAATACTCTCTCAATTCGAACAATTATCACATTGTCATATGTTATTTATGCTAATTTGCCTTCTCTAGGTAGTCTTGCTCTATCAACATTGAGTCAATTAACTCATCATCATCAGACCCAAGTCCCCTGCATCAAATTATAAGATGGTTTGTTTCTTTGTTTGTTTTTCTTGAAAGGGAATTTTAAGCTTTAATAGACAAACCTGCTAATCACATGGTTTATATAAGAAAGAATTGATCAATAAGAACTAAAGAAAGGCCCATATTGAATTGTTTGGAAATAAGAGGAAAAGAAAGACACAAATTGTGAAGGTAAGAAAGTTAGAGATTGCGAAGGTAAAAAAAGGAGTACCCAAGACGAAATCGTTTTAGTCATCAACAATTCTATGGACAATCGATGAATAAAGTCGCCTGCAGTCACCACATCATCAAGCTCATTTTTAATTATAAAATTGTCGAAACTTGTTTTTGCCGTGACTTATACGGCAGCTGGACAGATTTGCTTTTTGACGAATTCAACAAGTATTTCATTCACTCCCCCAATGTCTGACAGCTTTTCCACAAGCTTTCATCACAAGCAAGCAGCTCTTTCAAGGCTACCATGGAGTCTTGCTTTGGTGAAAGATCTTTGCTGCTCAAAAACCAGACCATGCAATCCAAAGAAGCTCAATATCCCAAGGATTTATGGGCTTCCACATCAAAAGGAAACATCCAATTCGGTGCATAAAATATCTCTTCCAACACTGCGACATTTCTCTCAACAAATCATTTGAAAATGCATCGAATGTAGCAGCTAGTACAGTGGCTGTTCCATTTGCGACGATGCACCACCTATTACGTTCACTCTCCGCACCCCATTTCTGAATTTTTTGCACCAATTCTAATCCCAAAAGACAATGTGACAGGATCTTTCATCAAGGAAAAATCTAGTTGCAAGCACAACTGCACACTAATATGTTCACCAATCTAATGTGATTGGTCAAAAGTAGATTTGATTGAAAACAATGCTAATTTAAATTTTGAATATGAAAAAATCAGTATTGGTACGCACATTAATACACGACTTTGTTTGTACGTAGCAAAACTCTTTCATCAACTCAAGGGATATGGGGCATCGAAAATTATTCGGAATCACAGGCTCCATCTCGTGGTTGCCTACAGGATTCTTTTTCTCGGCATGGCAGGCTATTCTTCTCTTCCTCCAACCTAAAATCATTACTACGTACAAATATTAATCTGACAAAAACCAAGATCGAAGACGAAGGAAAACAAGAGAATATATTCATCCGTGTTGAGTTTCTTTTTTGTTCGCGAGAGAGTATTAGAGGGAGTTGAAGGGTTGCGGCTGTTGAGGGAAGGGTTGAGATGAGAGAACTGAGAAGAGCTTCGGGCTGCTGAGGGGAAAATGAGTCTGCGGAGAAAAATGAGAGAAGCCTCGCGAAGGGATGGGGGAAGGGGATTATAGGGCCAAAAGAAAGAATAAAACGTTTGGAGAAACGACGTCGTTTCCATCAAGAAGGCTGCCACATCGTCAGGCTGTATGTGCCGTTCGTTCATTGTGACTGCATCTAGCTTTTTTGTTTAGCCATACTCCCTAAAATATCTTTTTTCTTGGCCCTTACCCCGACACCTCTCTCTTTTCTCTCCACCTACGCAAACACCCCCAATGTCTCTCTCTTTGCATGTTTCCCTCTTTCTTTCACTCACATTTGTTTTCTCTCTTTTCTGTGTTTTTTGCTCACCACCGTGTCGAGCTCCACTCTATTTAGACAATATTTGCCCCCACCAACAATGGTATGCACATGAATTTCAAGAGAACTTGCCTCTAAGAGACAATGAAACCTATAACAAATCTATTTGTCTAACTGCATTATGCAAATTTGAGATTGAAACTGAAAATCCAGTGGGTTGGACCCCATTATTTTAGTTAATGGCACTTGTATTGCGGAATTGTAATCTGAACAAGCTAACTACCTATATTCCCAAGTTTCTCTTTGATCGTCACAAATTAGAACTAGTTGATTTCTCTCACAATAAGATGAAAGGAAGCTTCCCAATTTGGTTTCTAGAAAACAATGTAAGGCTACAACAACTAAACTTTTGGATAGTGAGTTGAGATGAGTTAAGTTGAGATAAAAGTTGAAAGTTGAATAAAATATTGATAGAATATTATTATTGTTTTGAGATTTAAAAAAATTTGAATTATTTATTATATTTTGTGTGAAAATTTAGAAAAGTTGAATGATAAGATGAGATGAGACACTTCTTACATCCAAACGGGGACTAGTCTTTTAAATAATTCTTTTAAGGGTTGATTTTATTTACAACCAGGGTGCCACATTAATGTTTTTTGGATGGATGTCTCAAAAAATCACGTAGATGGTCCACTTCAAAAAAAATGTTGGAAAGATAATGCCAAATTTAGAAACTCTAGGTGCAGTTTGGATAGTGAGATGAAATGAGATGATTTTAGATAAAAATTGAATAAAATATTGTTAGAGTATTATTTTGTAATATTATTATTATTTTGAGATTTAAAAAAGTTGAATTGTTTATTATATTTTGTGTAAGAACTTGATAGAGTTATAATCATGAGTTGAGATGAAACATTTTCACTATCCAAATGGGTAATCTTTCCCAAAATCATTTTGAAGGCGATCTTCCATCCTCAATTGGTGACATGAGCTTTTTGAAGGTATTTGATTTGTCCTTTAATAGATTCTCAAGGAAGGTACCAAAGGAATTGGTTTTCAAACGTACCTCCTTGGATACTTTGTATTTAGGCAATAACAGCTTTTAGGGTGAAATCTTCTCGAAGCTTTGCAGGTTGTCATCCTTAATTATTCTTCAATTGAACAATAATCAGTTCACAGCTACACTATCTAGAGTATTATCAATTTGCAGTGGCGTGAGTCTATTTAATATTAAGAACAACATGTCAGGTACAATTCCCTGTGGATAGGAAACATAACAGAGTTTGGGGGAGCTCTTGTCATGAGTAATAATTTTTTTTTTTTTTTTGTGGGTCAAATTCCATGTGGATAAGGCTCCACATTTTTAATAGATCTTTCTTATAACTCACTTTCAGGACCTTTACCTTCTTGCTTGGATGAACAGACTAATGTACTTTTGCAAGGGAACAAGCTTACATGATCTATATGAAAAGCTCTTTTTCAACTCATCATTTCTTTTGACATTGGACTTTAGAGAAAACAACCTTTCTGACACCATTCTTGTTGAAATTAGTGCACTTTCTAAATTCAGAATATTTTTGTTGAGAGGCAACAATTTTAGTGGTATAATTCAAAACCAAGTATGTTTGCTAAATAAAATAGGCATAATGGATCTTTCAAGGAACTCCTTTTATGGGACAATACCGCATTATTTTCACAATATTACCTTTGGGAAGATAAATGCAATTGTTCTTCCCTTTTCAGAAACTTACACTACTTTTACAATATGGTACCAGGTGAAAGTCTTCTAGAGAAATATCTTTTGAATGTCAATATAGATATAGCATATGATAATCAAGTTGGCATTGATAGAAAGCTTGGACCTGTCTCACAGTAGTTTGATTGGAGAAATTCCCTCGACATTGATTGATTTGTATTTTATGGGAATATTCAATGTTGCATAAAATAATTTGTCCAATAAAGTGCCAGATAAATATGAATTTGGGACTTTTGGGAATAGTAATTATGAGGGAAATCCAAATGGTATGAAGCAATCCTCGATCTAGTATTTCTTGCAGGCTTCTCAGTGGTAGTTAGTATCCTTTATATTAATCCCTATTGGAGGTAGAGAGGAGCTTCAATTTGATTAAGGATCTCATGTACTGGACATCTTTAAAGGTAGTGATGATATATAGCTGGTTGTGTACTTTGTGCATATGTATCTCATCACCTCTTTCATTGATTTTTAGTTCTTATTATTATTTGATGCTGAAAGTCAATTTAGGCTAAAGAAAACTGGTTTTTAATTGAATGTTATTTCCTATGCTTGTCTTGTAAGGTAGTGTCCTTATTAGCATGCACATCAGAAGAAAGTGGCTAGGCAAGATAAGTTTCTTTATATATACTCACTGTAAAACAATCTCCAACCCAAAGTAGATGTTTTGTATATTGTCACTGAAGTTTCAAACTGAGATACAAAACACTTAAATAATTGGTAGTTGAGTGGCAACCTTACAAAAATCATGTTTGCCATTTAAAAGGAGGGTTGAATGTAATGTTCACTTGATCATGTTGTAATCAAGTGTTTACTTAGGGTGATCAAGTTAGAAGGAAAAAAGGCAGATGTATTGACATGAAACATGGCCAACAGAAAACATGAACAACAAACATTTTCAGCTAAGTTGATATATCACACTGAACAATTTTTTCAAAGCATAGGTTTGTAAGATAGTCTGCAAAATCATTGTGTATGCCTACAAACAGCAACTAAAGTTCATCATGAAAAGCATGACTCTGATATGGTTTGATTCTAAAATGAAGAAAATTATAGGCCTTAAGAAACAAATATATCAGCAACCAAACCTAACAAGCATGTCACCTGAAAAATGAAAATAGGAACTGTTAAAATTAGACTTAAGAAACAAATTAATGTCATGGCATTATACTTTAAAGATGATATATCAAATATGTCAACTTGGCTTTTCCATTCATTTTTATACCAGTCAAGTTTTTCTCTCTGGCTTTCATGAAAATAAGACTATAAGCTGGAAGATCAAATCATTTTTAAAATATACTGTTGCTCATTTTGGCTACCCACCCTTATGTATACTGTTGATCTTTTCACTCTTCAAGATGCTTACACTGGTTCTCTAAGCAGATTCATACAACAAGGGCAACGACACACTTTAAAAGGTTAATTCCATTTTAATTTATGAAAGGTATTTCATTACCTAATACTCTGTTTCCTTTCAAACCATTCATTTCTATCTCTACACAGCTTAGAATCCTAGACCGTTCATGTAGACCTTCTTCTAAATCATATAAAATTCAATAGAATATGGATTTCTTAATGCTGACGGAAATTTTTTATATAATCAATGTTTTTACCTTGACTATACCACCATCAAATGAAGAAATGATTATATATATATATATAAGTAATGTTTTTATATGCCACTCCGATTCAAACTATAAAGGTGCTAACTGAAAACAATGAAAACCAAAAACAAAAATCTACCAAAGCAGATGGAATTAAGAGTAGTCAATAATATAACTGAGCATATGAGCTCAATAGCAAAAAAGGTCAATCCCATAAAAATCAGTAACTTTCTTTGATGAAAGTTGACAGACTTGTAATTTAAATCCCTAGCACAAACTATAGACAGACGTTTCTTGCAAGCTAACCAAGCAAATAGCTTCTCAGTAATAATAAAAAGATGAAAATAAGAAAATAAATTATATTTGGCAACTCAGAAAATAATTACAAGAGACAGAGTCCGTTGGGAAGTACCTTTACTCAATTAAGGGGATTTTTCCATTAGATCATATGCAACTTATGGCACAAAAGAAAGATATGAAAATCAATTCACTAAGATGAGAAGTTCAAATAACAAAAGTTTCTGACCTGGTGTGCATTCGAAAATGCATCTAATTTCTGACTCTAGCGACTACAACTAACAAAAGGTCAATGTGCAAAAGTTACATATAACAAACCAAACAGCCCAACAGAGCATCTTAATAACATTCAAATTCAAGGCAGCGAAAGTTGCCATTTGAAGTTGTCAAATGAGGAACCTTTTTGCAAGATTTAGACCAAGAATAATTGTATGACAGAAATTAAAAGCAATTGAGCTGAAATTACTTGTAAAGTTTTTAGTTGTGTAATAAGAGGTAACTCGTCCATCTCATCTGGTATCGCAGTAGAAGATTGACCAAACACTATAATTGTCAACTCCATCACTTTTTGAATGCAATTGGATACTTGTCAAAATTTTTTTGCCTCTGATACATGTCAAGAATCTTTCTTCTTGGGCACAAAACAGAACCAACAGAGTTGCTCAGTCTGTCAGGACACTCTCACTTGTGCCAGAATAAGCTGCACCAATGTGATCAACAATTCAAAATCTCTCAATAACATTTTACCTTTCTCGTCCAAGGGTAAATCCAACTTGTGAACCTTCTAGCTGTCCTCGCGCGTACAATTCCAAATCTAGATTTTAGCAAGATAAGCATTTGAACTACCAAACTTAGAGTAGTGGCATTGGTTTATGCATATGCAGAGAAATATTTGCATAACATCACACTAAATTTCACTTCATTAGATTATACATATCGATATTTTTGCATAACTAAGAACAGTACTTGTACAAATTTGGAGATCTACTATTCACTACTCAAATATTATTTATACTAATTATTTCTCTCTCCTCCCTCTCTCTCTCTCTCTCTCTCTCTCTCAACCCTTTCCTCTTCTCTCTCCTTCAACAACACAACAAACCTTCACTGTCTCCTTCATTTTATTATTATAATATATTATATAATTTTTTCTCATTTTTATTATATTTTTAATTTCATATAAAAAAATTATATTTTTATTATTATATTTGTATTATTAATCCCATATGTATGTAGTGGATGCTAATTACAAAATATATATATAAATAATAATTTTAGGAAAAAAATTAATAATAAATTATTTTATTATTATTTTGACTTAAAGATACATATTCCAATGTGAGAATTTTTCTTGAATGACCCAAAAGGATTTCTGGGCACTTTGCTCTGCTTCTTCCATTTACTTCATTTGTTTATTTATGTGTTTCTGATTTGGGTGACCAAAAAATCTCGATTTCTGTGTTTGCACAAATTGCAGGAGGGTTTGTGGATTGCTTGGCAATATAAGAAGTATTTTGGTGAACATCAGCAGACTTGATAATTGTAGAGGTAAGCTTGCAATAACAATTCTTTTTCTTTTATATTTTATTTATATTTCAAATGTGCTACTACTGCTTATATTTAGCCGTTCCGGTATAAAAATATATCTACCTCCCAGGCAGGAAGTTTTAATTGTAGCAATCTTAGTTTGCCATCCATATTCCCTGCATAAATAGCCTAACGAAAAAGAATTCTTTTTACCTATTAAAAAAATGTTGGTGGTGGGGGCATGACAAGTGAGTCAGTCCATTATGAATTAGTCTTCTTGTTAATTAATGCTTAGAACAAGTTTACAAGTTTCTCAGTGTGTAAGATCTCATTAGCTTTTCGCCATGCAGATGGTAAGCACGAGTACTGCAATGACTTTCACTTAATCTCCAAGGTACTGCCATATGCTTTCATGTTGTGAAACGTGTGGCAATTGTTGATGAATTGTACAGAATAATCAAAAGAGAAAAATAATAAAAATTGGCACAGAGATTTAACGTAATTCGGTGATGTGCCTGTATCCACGAGAGTGAGCAACATGGCAATTCGCTATATATAAAATAGGGCTACATAACGTGGTTCGGCGATATGCCTACATCCGCTCACTCCAACATCTGCCTATTTTCACTGTATAAGCCATATACTTCTACATTTCATCATCAGAATTCTACTTTTGAGGTTTGGCTTTCCAGATACATCACACTAGTTTGGCTTATTGTGCTAATTTTGATTAGAATTTGTTCTCCTCTTTGCGGGCAAAACTCCTCTCTCTCTCTCTCTCTCTCTCTCTCTCTCTCTACCCGAATTGAAAATGGTAGCCTGACCAAATACCCTGAAACAAAGTCTAGTGATAGAAATTTTGGCATCTTATATGTCTATATATTAGGGGTGGGGTCGAGTACCTTAAAACGAAGTTTGTTAATAGAAATTTTCACGGCATAAGTTTCTATAGCTATACAGGACTTCTATATGAAAAATGTTATTGTGCGTTCTAAAATATATCAGATCTCTGAGAAGCATGCAATCCTATGTGTTCAGCCTCTTGAGCTTTGTGATCTCTGAATCAAATGCATGTCTAGTTATATATATTACAGTAGCCTATAGCATTGTCTTAGTTGTCATATATCTACTCTACGTATAAATGCATCTATCCACACGTGAATAGTGGAAAAATTACCCTTTTGTCCTTATATTTGTTAATAGTTTATGTTTGATGGAAAATTACCTTTCTGTCCTTGAGGTTTGTTAGTAGTTTGTGTTTGATTCAAAAGTTATCTTTTGTCCTTCAGGTTTGTGTTTTGGTAAGCAAAATTACCTCTTTGTCTCTGAGTTTCTAATGTGTTTGATGGGTATAAGTACCTCTTTGTCTTTGAGATTTGTGTTTGATGGGCTACATTTTTGTCCATGAGGTTCTAAAATATTTTTCCATCTTTTTCTTACTGTCTATTTTTCCTTAACTAAATTTTATTGTCTCTTCTAAAGTACATTTTTAACCCTAAGATTTCTTTTAGGCAAATTTTAGGTAAATTAGGTCATCCCCTTGTGCTATGACGCTCCTAGGATTAGGTTTATGTACGATTATTTTTAGGAATAACACCATATGGTATGAGTTTTTAGAAGTATGACCATCTAATAATTTTTTTGTCCATGAACATTTACAAAAATGTGGTCCAATCATATGGGTTAGCATGCTAAAGATCAATGTCAAACTACCGTTTTATTCTTGTTTCTTTCTATTTTACATTTTCATTAGTTTAGTTCAAAACATTCAACTTTCAAAATAATCTTCATATATACAAACCAATTTTATCAACAAAACAAATTCTATTTCTGTAAAACAAAATAACTGTCTTCTTAATAGCGTAATCATGTGTAAAACAAATACATGCCCGTAGGTAACAAACACTACACTTTACAATGGTTGTGTATATGCCTCTTGACCATAAACTATGTTTTGATTCATGTATGTGTCCTTGGTTTGCTATCTTTACTATTACCAATTTAATAATTATTTTTTATAATTCACAAAACTCTAAAACACTTTCACGTTATTTAATTCATTATCACATTAACAATTATTATTTTCTCAATGATTCTCAATCTTAATGATTATTTCTAATTAATATGCATTTTAAAGATTATAATTTTCTATATAAAAAAAAATGTAGCAACATTTTCTCCTGGACATTCATGCCTTGCACAATTTGACCATACATTGTGCAAGAATTTAGTCTTTGCTTGGAGTTAGTCTGAATGATACATTGCTTGGAAATTACTCGCATTGCAGGAAAATAAAAGTTCTTTTTAGCTTATTTACTCTAAAAGCACTTTAATATTTAAAACTCAAATAATCTCATTTTTTTATTAAATATTTTTAAAACTATTTAAATATTTTTTAAAGAGTGGCTAGAGTGGCCGCTTACCCAAGTGGAAAACAAAAGAGTGGCCGCGGCAGCACAAACTCAACGAAACAGAGACCACCGTGCGGCTGAGCACTTCAGACGGAGCTGGCGTTGGGCACCTAGAGAGAGAGAGAGAGAGAAAACAGAGAGAGTTAACGTGAGGGAACGAGGAACGGAGAGGGAGGCAGTGGGGAAGGTTCAGCATGGCTTACCGAGAGGCACACGGCGGCCTGGGCTGGCACGATTGGCGTTGTTGAATGGCGGACGGGCAGAGAGACCACGGTGGGGAACTAGTCCTCTGTTTCGATGCTTGAAAACAGGGCCTTCGGTGATGGTGGGATAGCTTTACAGTGTTGGACGGCTGAGGAAGACGGGTCATCGGACGTCGGGCTGGCGGCTTGTGGTGACATTTCCGTGTGTGAGGGTGGCTGACGACTGAGCAGAAGATGGCAAATAATCCGCGCAAAAGAGGGAATGAAAAATAAGGTTCGAACATTTCATGTGCTAAGTTAAATAGGTGGCAATAACTTGGAACTCTTCTAACTCGGTGATCATTTTAGCTAGCACGAAACGAGTTGGCAATACATTCCAAGCAATTTCCGTAAGAGTAGCTCAATTCAGTCCATCATTTTGTTTTCAGTTTCCACATTTGTTCCCACTCTTTGATCCTAGGCCCCCAAAACCACTGAAACCGACAGTCCATGTAAAATAAATGTGGTTATTAAGGCATTTTGCAGGTTTCTTCGGAGTAATATGTGGGTGTATATATTAGTCCTAGTCATTGTGGAATACAAACTCTTCCACGCGGTATAGTTAATGCTCTCACCATCTGCGATATTTTTCCTTTTTAAAAGTCTTCCCAACGTATTAGTATATATTTCAGTAGAAAAATAGAGAAAATAAGAGTGAGTATTTTATGCCAACAAAAAAACAAGCTGAATAATTAGCAAGAAATCATGAATCGAGGTGTGTGGCAATGTTCTCCAGTCAGGAGTATTATATATCTTTGGTGAAGTGTTTGATGTGGGCGCTAGTAATTTTTGTGCAAATCCATGAGCACAAAGGTTGCTTGGAGGAAGAGAGGGTCAATCTGATACGACTGAAGGCGTTTCTGAAATCCAATGCTGATATTGGCGACCGTCTTCCCTCCTGAATTGAAGATGCAGATCAGATGAGCAGTGACTGCTGTGGTTGGGAGCAAGTCTCGTGCAACTCCACCACGGGTCATATCGTTGGACTCTCCCTCAATCATATCACCGATACAACTAATTGGTTACTAAATGTGTCCCTGTTTCGGCCCTTCAAGGAGCTAACGAGTCTTGATTTGTCAGGCAATCAAATAGGTGGTTGCATAGCTAATGAAGGTTTGGTTTCTAATTTGGCCTCGGCTAGCTGCTGCTTTTACTTTCACAATACAACAATATAAACCCCACCCGCCCCCTTGCTCTCTCAACAAATTAAGCCAAAATAAAATAAAATAAATGGAGGGTTGTGTACGTAATTAGTTGTATAGATCATGAGTTATTTTACACCCATGCTTTAAATTATTAACAAATCGGTTTAAATTGATTCATCCCTCTCACAAGCCAGGATTTTGTTGGCAGCCTGCTCTATTCCACTCGTTTACAGTTATATCACATCCTTTCTTTCCTGTAACATCCTTTCTCATATCTTTTTATATAAATGAAGAGTTTGGTGGAATGGAATAAACCAAGCAAGAAAGCAGACTTACACTGTGAAAGCGGAAATCTTATCAAAATTATATACCATCATGATTAGAATTTATTTTGATTTTGATTATCTTGTTATCCTTTTAGTTGTTACATTGTGATCGAGCATGCATGCTTTCATGAGCTATGCTAATGTTGACATTAGTCAGTCTAGCTTTTGTTTTCAGTAAGCACATGTTTGAATCAAAATATGTGCTGGATCATGATCTTGACCCCTCGATCGGTACAATAATTTCAAACTAGCTTATGTGTTCATTCACTATGTGATGTATAAATGGCTAATCTAAGCAACTTGGAGGTCTTCATCTTGCGAGATAACCTACCTGATGGAAGATTACCAATCCAAGGTAACAACTGATCTATCCAATTTAGGCTAAAATAAATTATTGCAACTTAGTGAGAGGGAATTTAATTTGTAGAAAGTCTCTTTAATATATCAATCTTTTTTACCTTTCTAAATATTTTTTTTTCATATTTACTGGAGATTTTAGATATGAGTGGAAATCGCTTCACTGGGAGTATTTCTCCATATATTGGGGCACTATCTTTGACGAAGGATATATTGCTATCTGACAATAATTTCAATGGAGCTTTCCCTACTGAAGGTGAGAATGAAAAACAAATTAATCACTCATCTTCAATTAATAATCATTCACTTTTTTTTTCACTATATATATATATATACACACACACACACAGACATACAAATTGATTTGTTAAAAAAAGTAAGAGAACTGGCCATTCAGTTTAGGCCTCCAACTAATTCTATTTGTTATGATAGATTTGTGCAGATCGAAGAAACTTGAAGAGTTGGATATTTCTGGCATAAACAATATGTCATCACTAAGAGTGTTGGATATATCTGGTAACCGTTACATTGGTAACTGTTTCACAAACATATGTTCCGAATAGGTATATCTATTATACCTGATCCCAAATAACGCATCCTTTGGACTTGGTCCAATGGTTACACGCCCCTCCACCATCTAGTTGGTACTGGTTTGAGTCCCAGTAGATGCTCTTAAGGATTTAAAATTTTTCGTTGGACTGTAGTTCCTGTGCCTTGCATTGCTAGGCCGCACGCCAGGCCCATGTAGAGGGATAGGGATGTCCATCCCCTCATTAAATCATTAAAAAGCTTTTATTGACTAGGGTGAACCTTGCCCTTTCGCTCTACCATGGGCTTCACTTCCACTAGGCCGATGGATGGCTTATGGTATATATATAGACCGAATTTATTATAACCATAACCCATAACTTATTCTTTTTCCAAAATAATTCATGACTTCCAAGTAGATCCCAAAAATAATATTAATAATAAATAAACTATATAATTATTTTGAAAATATTTCTAAAATTAATATATTTAATATCACAAACTACAATAAATATTGCAATCCCCCACTTAGGTTGCATATTAAATTTTTAATCAAATACTAATATCCTTTTGCATACAAGAAGGTAATCTTTTGACTAGTTTGAACCTTCTATTATTGCATGAAGTATCTCAAATTCCTAATAAAGTCAATAGTAGTCTAGGTTTAAACCAAGACTTTATACATTAAGAACGGAAATATCATAGACATGATTTCCACCAATTTTAATGAGATATCTCACCAATTAGTTTGGACTAATCTATGTACTCCATCCTGGCATTCATGAACATTTACAAACATAAACCTTAAACTTTTGCTAGAAGTTGTCCCCACTCTTATATTCACATAGATAAAGTTCTTTTTGTGTCTTTATTACTTCAGACACTTATACAACTATTGAACTTCACTAAGAGCACAATACTCATCCTTCATTTAATATAACAGTCAGCACTTACCATCCTGGAAAGGTTTCTCATATTACATTAAATTTTAGTGATATTTCAACCATTGAACTGTAACTTGTTATTACCCTTTAAAGTTTACACTATTTGTTAATAGTGTAAGGTTAGGTTCCTATTACAAGTGACTTTTAAAAGAAAACAAACTCATTCCACTAGATGTACTAATTACTAAATCTCTAGAGAGTCCCTTTGTGAAAGGATCTATCAGATTTTTACGTGACCGCACATATACAATAGTGATAATACTATCACTTATTATTTGCTTGAAATATTCATGCCTTAGACTAATATGTCTAAATTTTCTATTATATAATTTACTATGAGTCCTAGATGTTGTAACTTCACTATCAAAACGCAAAGAAATGGCTAACATCGATTGTGGCCACAACTTTATGTCAAATAATAAATTCCTCAGTTATTTTGCCTCTTTACCCATTGCCGCTAAGGTTTCAAATTCAAATTCCATTGTAGGATGTGAAATACACGTCTGTTTCATAGATGCCCTTGAAACAACTCCACTACCAAGGGTGAAACCAACTAAATGTAGCCTTGTTATCACTTGCACTAATAATCCAACTAGCACCACAATATCCTTCTAGTACAGTAGGAAAGTTGGTATAATATAGTCCTAACAAACTAGTTTTTTTTTTTTTTTTTTTAAGCTGCCCAAGGTCTCTACTAATTGCTTTCCAATGATCCATACTACGATTACCCATATATCTAGAAAGTTTGCACACGATAAATGAAATATTTGTCCTAGTGCAATGCATTGCATACATTAAACTACAAATTGCACTAGCATATTCTAGTTATAATTTTCCATGCTACAAATTCATATTCCATTGTGGGATGTGAAATACATATATGTTTCTTAGAAGCCCTTGAAACAACTCCACTACCAAGGGTGAAAATCCAACTAGACGTAGCCTTATTATCACTTGCACTGGTAATCCAACTAGCATCACAATATCATTCTAGTACAACAGGAAAGTTGGTATAATTTTACCTTCAATTTTACAGCTATGTTTACGTTTTGAATGCACTGTAATTTTTAAATATTACTTTGATTTTTATTTCCGTTCAGATTTGGGAGTTTATTTTCATGAATATGTTTAGTTAAGTTTTCAACTAAGGTAGAGGATGAAATCTCATTGAAGATTAGTAGTGTTAACATTGTGTTTCACACGCCCTTAGACCGAGCTTTCACCAACTCGGATCTTTGATCTTAGGCCTATGGACACAAAGAAAACACTATGAGACGGGTGCTGTGATGGAGGTTGGGAGTCTCCACTACTTGGGGATTGTCATATACCTTATTTCTGGGGCCAGACGCCCATACCTTGCGTCAGGGGAAGTGTCGCCTCAACAATTCCTTCCACCATGCTCCTTTAATGCGGCGTGGCTCTCTAGGCTGCAACATTTAATGATTCGTGGCTCTTAGTAGTAGGGTGTCATTCCTAGTGATAAGGTTGTGCGACCGACAACCACTCTTGAGGAGCTACGCTGTAAATCCATTGTTAAGGAGTGGGTGGAAAAGCAGCCCCTTGCTATCTACTCAGAGGCTCTTCTGGGGGAGGAGAACATTGCAGTGAATCTTCCTCCTATCGGTCACACCATTCATGCCAGCTGCGGTATTTCCATTCGGCCGCTCGTTGCCTCGCAAAGGAAGTGTTCCCCCAACCTTCCTGTTAAAAGTAAGGGGATAAACCTCGTGCAGATAAGGCTAAGGCCGATAATGAATCCCAGCCCTCTTCTCAGCCTCCTCTAGGTTAATCATTGAAGGAGGTCGATGTGTAGCGGCCAGGATTTGCGACACTTGCCTAGCTCCCAACCTCTTGAGTGTCTATTGTGGACCTTGTAGGCAGGAGGGAGGGAACCGCATTGGCCCAAGCGTGCCAGTTGCTACTTCTCCAGTCGTAACTTTAGTCATGGAGCCCGCGTTGGTCGTTGATCTAGAGGCATCTACCTCACCCGTAGGGCTGCGCGGCCTGTCTTAAAGTGCTAACATGCTTCAAATGCATTTCTGGGGAGCCTTTCTAGAGGAGGCCCCTCGTTGGTTGACCTTGGTTGATCTGCCTCCCAAGGTTGACTTGGAGATGATCTTGTTTTCTACTTCCACTGCTCATTTTGTGGTTGGGGACCAAGTCTCTGGGGGTGCTTCCGAAGACCTCACAGAAGGGTCCAGCTCTTCCGAGGAGAGTACGCGTTCACTCGAGTCTTGCTCTTCTAGGTGGTGTCGTACCCATTATTGCAGCTAATGATCTTCTAGTCAATGAGGCTCCTTGAAGGGGACTTGAGTCTTCGAGGAGCTGAGTCCCTTGTGGCCGTCCTGCCATCCATTGAAGAGGTTGCAGCCACTATAGTGAGGTCCGAGCAGAGGGGCCCGCGTGCTTCTGGCAAGGAGAAGGAACGCTCCCTTTCCCATGAGGAGCAAGCACTCGTGATTGGGGGTCTTTCCCATCCTTCAGCCACTAGATCGCCTGAGAGGACTGTGAGTGAAGTTGAGAATGCGAGGGTGGTCTGGCGGCCACCCTCCGTGGATAGTCCGGTGGAGGTCATCTCTGCATCCACCCATCTTGAAGCTGGGGGAGCTCGCGCAGAGGCCTTGGAGCGGGTGGCTGGATCCCTGCGAGGCTTCTTCTCTGAGGTTCTTTTTCCTTTGGTTCACCTTTTTCCATCATCTGCTTGTTTTTCCTCTTTCTGACTTTTTTGGTGTTTACCGTGGTGGGTTGCATTGAGCAAACATGTTGGCTGACTTCATTATGAGTGGCCAGGAGGTATCTGAGGCGAAGAATCGAGAACTTCATTCCATGGTGAAGAGGGCTCTCTACTGTGCGAGTAGGGAGAATGAGGAGAAAAGGTGCCTAGAGTCGGAGTTGGCGATGGTGAAGGAGTAAGCCACCTCAGTCCATGAGTCAGTTGACAAGCTGACCGCCTCGGTGGTAGGGCTGGAGAAGTTGATCGCTGAGTCAGCTTCAGGAGGACAGTGTGGAACTGAGGGGCCGTCAAGATGCTGATGCCTAGCAACTCAAACTGCTGGAGAGGGAGAGCTCATCCCTTTCAGCGGCCCTAAAGGATCGGGAGGACTTGCTATCAGCTACTCAGGCCACGACTGATCAAGAGAAGACGAGGGTTGAGAGGGCATTGAAAGAGTTGGAAGAGGTTCAATGAAGGATAGCCACCCAGGACGTGATTAGCAAGGACCTGCGAAGTGACGTATCCCAGGTGTAGGATGTTGTTTCTTGCCTAAGCGATCAGTTGGGGAAGACCCTTTTCGTCTGCTACGATGCTTGGGTGTATGGGTACATCGAAGGCCTTAAGAAGATGCGGGATTATGTCAATTCGAACCCTCAAGAGAGCTCACAAGCACTTGAGGCACATTTGAGAGCCGTCAATCTTTGTCAGGTCAAGCCCCATCCTATTACTCTTGAACATGGTGGCGAACTAGGTCGAGAGATGATCCCTGATGCCTTCCCTTCTAAAGATGAAGCCCCTGTGGCCAATCTTAAGGTTGTCAGGGCAGCTGATCTTTAGGGAGTCGGGGCGGCCATTGATGTTCTTGAGGCAAACCCCACCGAGCCTGCAGTGGACCCTGACACTCCTGAGGTGGGCTTTGTCAAGTCTGAGGAGGATCTCGATGCCCCCATGCCTAATTTTGCATATCCTTTACTGTCATCTTGATGTAATACAATTTTTTTTTATTTTTTTATTTGGTTTCAGTCTTCTCCTTTGTATAGACTCTAATTAGTAATAAACAAGTATATTTCTTTATTTCTTTGTCGTGTTCTCTCTCCCTCTTTTTGTGGTTGTTTTGTTGCTTTTCTCCTCTTCTTCCTTTCCTTCCATGGAGTGACCGCTGAAAGCCAAATGGAAATACCACAACTAGCATGAATGGTGTGACCAAGGGGAGGGAGATGCACCGTTATGTTCTTCTCTCCCAGGAGAATCTCCGAGTGGATGGCGAGGGGTTGCTTTTTCACCCACTCCTTAATGATGGCTATACGGGGCAACTTCTCGGGAGTGGCTATCGGCCACACAATCTTTTCACTAGGAATGACACCCCATTGAGCCTTGAAGGGGAATTCCCACTCAGACACAAAGAAGAACTTGCTGGTCTAATCCTTAATTTTGCTATATCGTGGCTCCAATACGACAAGGGCATTTTTCACCCTGAAGCTACAAATATCCTCAACACCCCTTTTGACATTATGGTTAGGAGGAATTAATGGTAGGTCAAGTCGGTGTACTCTGAGTCAAACTTCAATAGCACACGCTGCCATAGGATATAGCAACATATCAGAATCCGCAAGCATTCGGGTGAAGTTAAGAGGGAGCCAGCTCAAGACAGTTTGAAACTTTGCAGATAGGGCAAGGGAAAGGCAACCTCAGCCATAGGAGAACATGCTGGGGAAGAGGCCAATGCGGGATGCGGAATCGTTGGCGTCAACAGCCCCCTCCCATGGCCTAAAAATCTCAAGGAATACCATGTCAGGGATGCGGTATGTAGAAATCAGTGACAACAAAAATTCTTGGGAAGCTTATGAGTGCCAGTGGCGACTAGTATAGCCTAGGTCCGAAGTACAAGCCTTAGGCAAGTCTTGCACATCGAAGACCGTTGGCTCATCAAACTTCTTAGCGGCTATTGGAAGTAAGAACAAAAAAAGAGACGAGGAAAAGAATAAGGATGAAAGGAAAGGGCAAATGAAATGAGGAGAGAATGGTAAGGGCGGGACGAAGCTTATATAGAGGAGCAGTAGTTGGCCTTCCAACTTCCACGAACTGAACATGGGAAGTGGAGCGGTTCAAGTACCTCAAACACGCGGCGTAGCTCGAAGCTAAACAAACTGCGTGACAACCATTAATGCCAAAGGGACAGAATGGCCGCCATCGAGTATTAGAACCCAATTGTTGAGGGACGTGCTAGTAAAATCAGAAAGTGGGGTGTTGAATGTTGCATCAAACGAAAAAAGAGAGCCCAGGGGTCTGACACGTGGAGGGACCAATAAGCAAAAGGGCTATCCCACTTGAGAGGGAAAGATGTCAAGCGACAATGGCCATGAAAGGAAAAGGAAAGAGAAATTCCAATTGGATTAGCTAGATAAGAATTGGCAGGGTAACTGTTAGGAAAATTTTTCCCTCTGACCAATGGCCCAGAGTCTGAGCCCAACACCATGAGTGGCCCAGATTGACTGAACAATCCATCGACCCAGTTAAAGGGTTCTCGGCCTTGGAGCAGAAGTCAGTCGATAGCCTCGAAAGTGTAGGAAGTCCACCTTGGCACAAAAGAGGAAGGAGCACTCCACCTTGATGGAACTGAATCCTAGGTAGCCTTGAGCCGACAAGTGGGTGCAGATCATAGGGAGCCCTTGATCCTCTTATGGGAGGAGAAGAAAGAGCCTGACAGTGTGCATCCCCTGGCAAAACAGGGCAGAGGGTCACGTCGCATTAAATGCACCTCTAGAGTGCCAAGCCACATTAAATGCACCCCTCAAAGAACCACATCGCATTAATATACCATTCGAAGAACCACGCCCATTAAAGGAAAAAGGTGGAAGTAACTACAGAGGGGACACCTTCCCCTGACATAGAGCATGGGCCTCTGGTCCCAGGGATCAGGTATAAAAGGCAAGTTTCAGGTATCAGAAATGCTCTCTAGACTCTCTAAATTTTCTACTTACTTACACTCTGCTCTAAGATGATACCGACATCACCATTAATAGTAACCACAACGTGAGACAGAGGCCGTGGTGGTGGATGAGACAAAAGAGCCATTAATTGTTGAAAAATTCGTTAGGCCTAGTCAATTATATAAATATATATATTTATATATATGTTAATATGTTAGATTTGAAACGTACTCCTTGATATCTATTTGTGCTAGTAATGTTTAGTACATCACTGCAAAATGGGAAAATCATGAGGGGCGTCACTGCAAACATGACAATGACTTTTCATCCTACTTCCAACATAATGTTAGCCCACAAAGTACATAGGACGAGCACAACACATATACCCATGCATCTGGGCCATCCCCAATAGAATTTCAAGTTTTTAACATCTTCTATCTCCTCCTCACTTCCTCCTTTCTTTATGTGCTATTATGGCAGGACCTAAATTTTCTTGTGTTTGTGTATATATATATATATTGATAGGGATTGAGTAGCTCTTGTCCCAGTCAAGTTAGTGTTGATAGAGTAAATCGTTGTCTTTAAACTTTTAGATCAATAGTTAAACCTTTGATATCATCTTATATATTTTCCAGTAGCGCCATTTTCGTCTTTTCATTTTGTGTCTTTAAACTGCGTTTGAATGCTGAGGTGATCTTAGATGATCTGAGTTGATATGTGAATAGTTGTGTTTGTGGATCCTATTGAGATGTGTTTTAAATATAAATAAGTTGAAATATGTGTTTGAATGTATAAAGTAGGTTGAGAGAAGTTTTGTAACGCCCCGGTCCGCAGGGGTCGGAGAGTTACTACGTGAGGAGGGGCTATGCATGAGCTGTGAAGTTAACGTGTTAATAGATATAGGGGACTGAAAAAAAAACCCCTAGAGCTTAGGAGAAGAGAGGCATACGTGCATGGGAGTGCTAGAGTTGTGCTTGGTGGGAGGTTTAAAAAAAATTAACAAAACCGATTCTGACGGGTTTAGTGTGATCGGGTAGGGCCATTTGAAGTATTTGGGCTCACATCTGATAGTTTATAACAGATAATAAATGGGTTTTTTTCCAACTTTTGGACCTCGACTCACTCCTTTAAAAAAATAATAATCTAACTTGTTCAAAAAAAATATTATCTCGACTTATAAAAAGATTTTTAAACTAAATATTAAACTCAAAGAAAAAACATCATAATCCACTAAAACAGAGATTTTAAACCCGTAGACTATCCTTATAAAAAAACATATTTGAAACCTCAGATGGGCTTTATGCTAATATAAATATATATTTTTTTAAAATAGCTTGGCATTGAACCTAGGCGTTACATCCTCTCCCCTTAAACATAATTTCATCCTCGAAATTTGTTGCAACTAAAATCAAGACTCAAATACTTAAACCTTCATACATATTTGCGCACATTATATCACACTTCGAGAGATCCAAATCAAGTCCAAAGTAGTAACCTCAACAATACAATTAAAAACCTAATAATGATTCCGAAGTCTCCACATAATCCATGAACCTTATACAAATAGCGAAATAAAATCTCAAACTACCACCATATCACCAAAACCACGCTTCCGTTGCGCACTCTAACAACTTGTAATCCCAAATGCATTGTATCTGAATCAAGTACATCCGAAAGGAACTAACCACTACATTGGATCTACAAGCCTAATAATTCCTCTAAAACATTAATGTCACAAGTCTAAACCTCCAGTTCCTAACCAAAATTCATTCCACAGAGTTAACCCAAAATCTAAACCTTTAAATTTCAACATAATCATTTATTAATCCTCAAATTTCCAAACCTCAAATCTAAAGTCACTTCCTAAACCCACCGACATCCAAAACTTGATATATTGTAATCTGCAGAACCTTAAACCTGGCATTCGGTCAAATTTATGCCCACTTCAAATCTAAACCTTAAATCATATCCAAGTCATGTCCTATGGCCTATTGAATAAGCTAAGCAAATATAAAAACTCGATTTTCCCAAAACTCGATTTTCCCAAAACCCCAACCCATAAAGTCCGTAGAACCTCAAACATGTCTGATACCAATTGTAATGCCCCCATCCACAAGGGTCGAAGAGTTACTGCGTGAGGAGGTGTTGCGCATGAGCTGTGAGGTTAACGTTTTAATATATATAGGAGATTGAAAAAAAAAAAAACCCTAGAGCTTAGGAGAAGAGATGCGTACGTGCATGGAAGTGCTAGAGTTGTGCTTGGTGAGTGCTTTAAAAAAAATTAACAGAATCAATTCTCACGGGTTGGGTTTTAGTGTGATCGGGTAGGGCCATTTGAAGTATTTGGGCTCACATTTGATAGTTTATAACAGATAATAAATGGGTTTCGAGTTTTGGACCTCAACTCACTCCTTTAAAAAAAATAATAATCTAACTTGTTCAAAAAAAAAAATATTATCTTGACCCATAAAAAGATTTTTAAACTAAATATCAAACTCAAAAGGAAAAAAAATCATAATACACTAAAGTAGAGATTTTAAACCCTTAGACTACCTTAGAAAAAACATACGTGAAACCTCAGGTGGGCTTTTCGCAAATATAATTTAAAAAAAAAAAATAGTTTGGCACTGAACCCGGGTGTTACAAGTTTAACCTTTTACGAAAAATTGAAAAAATAGTGAGTCACATGAATGATTAGTTTGAGATGATTTTGACATCAAAACATAGTGTCTCAATTTCGTTTAACAACATGCACAAATCCAAACACTAATTACTTCACTTATTGATTGTAAAGATGGAGATCACCACAATTTAAAACTCATTGATGGCCAGGCCATGTAGAAGGCTCCAAGCTAACAGCCAAGATAGACTCTAATCATTAATTTCTATAATCAATTCATGAAATTAAAGCGGATCAGGATTTAATGTGTTAGCCACATCAATGACAAACCTAAAACCTGTAATTGACATCACCTTTGGCAAGTCTTTCCATGGCATGCAATATTAACGTAGTCCATAGGCTGGTATAACTTTGACATCTACTGTGATCTCGTGCTTTGCTGCAAAATCCGGCCATCATCTCTTGGGTTTCTTTCATTCCCCCAATTGCGCTATCCCCAACAATATTTCTACCTTTTTAAATCGTATGCATGTACAATAAGAGTCTAGATTACTCTTAGGAATAGAATTATATATAATAAAGGAAATTAATTATATTCTTTTCCTTTGATTTTATTATCCTCAATCACATTAATTATCTAAGTTGTTTTCCAATTAGATTACACCATATAATTAAATTAAGAAAATTCTATATACCATATTACTATCCCACTTGCATCTTATTAAGTAAGATGTGACACATTTACCACCATTGAATGATCATTTAATTCATACTTCTTTATCATCAAATAGTGATAAATGTGTCACATCATATATAGTGAGATGCAAGTGAGATAGTGGTGTAGTATATAGCATTACTCAATTAATTAATGTGACTGAGGATGACAATTTGTTACATATTATAAAAAAACTCATTTTATTATTTGTTGTTTAAACCCAAATTAAATATGGGCAATTAGCACCTACTTAATTAATTAGTTACCTGCAATATTTGCTCTTGGTCGTCATGACTCTTGACCAAAAAGTGATTAGCATTGAGGCAGTCTAATGCTTCCTTGTGCTTGTTTGGAGAGCTGCTTATTATAGTGACCTTCATCCCTAGGGCTTTGGCAAATTTCACGGTCACATGACCCAAGCCACCTAGCCCCACCACCCTCAAATGTTGCCCAGGGTTGATGAGTTCAAAGTACATTGTGGGGCTATAAACTGTGATTCTTGCGCAGAGTAGTGGGGTAGCATCTTCAATTTGCAGATTATTTGGGACTAACACCGCAAGGCGCAAATGCTCATCTACTGTGACTCCCCCAACTCCCACATATGGACACGCGGAAATGAAGACATCTGAATGATGAAAACACGGGTTGCGCACCCCAAAAACGAGTGCTAAGTGTGTGCACATACAACAAGTGTAAGACAAAAGACGCAGCGGTAAGTTAAATTCAATCAACTAAGTACTAGAATTGTTAATTACAAATTCGCTTAAATACAAGAGTTTCAAAAACAAAAACAGTTATCCAAATAAAAACATAATAAAGCCAAAATATAATAACCAAAAGTGGGAAACAAATCCCGGAACATAAGAAAGTGATCCCCGATCACTCCTCCAGCGGAGCCGCATCCTCAAGCTCTACTTCGCCATCTGCATCAAAATCTACGGTACCATAAAATAATACCGTAGGGTGCTGAATATCGTCAGATTGTGAATCTGAGTAAGTACAACCCAAACAACCCAAGAGATGAAAATGCATTAATGCAACTAACAAATATGCGTGCATGTGATGAAATATGCATGAGACCCAAAAATTATTCTATACCAAAAATAATTATTTCTAACACACGCCAAAATCCCATTTTGGCCCAAAAACCAAGTCCATTAAAAAATATCATCAAAAAATGGTTCACATAAATCCATTTATCAAAACCAAATAACCAATTTTAAACCGAATGCACCATGATCTCCCCTAGGGATCATCCGCACTCCTTGGCTTCTTTCGCCACACCACAGGTAACGACCATACGTGTCTTCATAACGAGCGTTACCCAGTTCTGTGTCCAGCACGTTCGTGGCCAAGCATCCTGTAGCCCCTGCCAGTAGGGGCAACGGAGTTGGCACGAGAGCGTTACCATCTCGTCCGACTCCATTGTCGCCCAGCGACAACCCAGGGGACGACAGTCAATATATTACGCTCCCGAGTGTTGCGCCTAAACTTTGACTCAAATTAATGAACCAAAAATTTAGTGAAGTTTTACCTGCAAGTATACAGGTGTTGTAGTATCTTACAGGATCGAATCCACAGGGATTGACTTTTGTGATAAAGAAAATAAATTCAAACAATGAAACGAAATTACTAAAAGAAACGTGCAATCGAATATAAAATAAAATTACTGAGATGAAGATTTGTAGAATAACTGAATCAAACTAAAATGATAAAATGAATTGATATGGAGAAAGACTAAGGTTTCGAGGATCTGTCTAATAATTTATGATATTGTTTTGGATTGATTTACTTCAATTAAACTAGAATAATGATTCCGTTTAATTGAAAGATTTAACATTTAAGATCAAGAAAAATAGTCGCTAATAATTGAGCGTGAACGATTGATGATTAAAACATTCACAAATCTATTTGAATATCACAGGGATTCCTCAAGCATTCACTGTATTCAGAAATTACAATGAATCAAGATAAATATATAGATAATCAAAATATCCAATAATAAAATCCTTCAATAGGTCAAGCTCACAAAATAAATATTATGTGGATCTGAAAACAATATTTAAATCATTAAACTTCACCTCTAACCTTAGTATGAAAATTTAACCAAACATTTTTATTACAAGTACTATAGAAATCACATAAATATTTTCCATTAGAAAACTAAAATAAAACACAAGAAATACTAGACAACAATTTAGAAACAATAAAATTTGGAACCCAGCCAACTAATGGTCTGAACCACAAAGCATTAAGAGGGAACTAAGCAAGCTGCAAAAAAATACAACAATGAAAACGCAGGGAGGAGCTGCCGCTGACTCCCAACTTTCTCTACAGACGAAAACGTCCCCATGTCTTTCCTTTGGAAACTAAAAGCATCCACCGACTTCTCTCAACTCCCACACGTCCCCTTTCCAACGTAAAAGAGTAGAACTTAGCAAAATAAAATTAAAATCCCAGGTTTGGCAATCAAACCTCAACTCTCCCCCTCTCTACCGTCCCTCTTCTTCTAAGATAATTAACCAATTAAACCAACCGACACTCCACTCTCACATTCCCCTGCACTTTCAGCAATATCAACTAATTCCAGCTGACTCCCTTCAACTCCAGCAAATCCCAATGACCGACTCACTTTCTTCCTTCTTTCCCTCACACGCCCCACTGACCAACCGACTCTCTTCAATGAAAACTCAAGAGAAACTAGACCTCTCAATAAATCTCAATAAATCCCCTCTGACCGAGTCACCCTCTCAACATGACACCACACGTTCACTACCTTCCTACCTACTCCCCCACGTAACCCTCTTTCCCTTCCACCTCCCAGCCAAGTCTCACTCCAGCCAGGAGGGGCTTCTCCCCCTCTACTTCCACGTCCTCCTTACTCTTTTTATAGACTTCCACCGACTCTCTAAAGTGTCCCTTTCCACAAGTCAAGCACGGCTCTCTTCAATGAATCACCTCACGTAACTTCCCACCGAAAATTCTCTTTAATCCCCTTCAATCACGGCACCTCTCTTTCTTTCTAATCCAACCACCCTTTTTATTTCTTTTCTCGTGCAACTCTCACCAATCCAAGTCAAGACATTTTCAGCACTGGAGGATTAAGCACTTCCAACACTTTAGCCGACATCAAATATTTGATCTTCACATAAAAGTCAAGCCAAATAACAAAAGTTGCCGCCCAATTACATTCACACTCCACCGAAAATTCAATCCCAGCTTCTTTTTTTTTTTCTCTCTTTTAACTTTTGCCGTATACATCCATATCACCCACCTCCATGTACTTTACTTGGTTTCGCATGTGTTTATGAACAATCAAGGTAAGAAAGTCACCACCGAAAAGTCATCTTCATTTTGTGTCTTATTTTTCAGCTGCCAAGTACTTCCTTCCTTCTCTTCATTCCTCTCAATTAATATGCACTTTTGGTCAAAAGTTCCAACTGGATCCCATTTGAATTTTATTTAAGCTGAAAATAAGAAGAAAGAAATAACACTCAAAAAATAAATTAAAAGAAAAATAGATTATCAAAAATAGACTATATATGTGAGGAAATATTGTCCCATTAAATCATAGTTATAAAATTAAGCATAAACATGATATCAATCAATTAAAAATCACAACTCGTATTTATGCTTATTAACTATTTTTTTCATCTAAAACCAATAATAGTGTCACGAATAATTTAAAATACATTGGTTTTAAATAACTAAAACATGCAATATTTCAGCTTAATCACCGAGTGACTAGAGGAGCTCCACCAAGATAATGCCCCATCTCGACTTAGGGTTGTGATATGCACGTACCCAAAAATCAACTTACACATGAAAACTCAGCTTTCATTTATTCACATGGAAATGCATGCCATAATGCAATGTATATCATGAACCCAAACACGACATAAAAATACCAAGTATAATCCAACCTTACAAATAACTCCATCCTCCAATCCAACTGACCCTTAAACTCATCGGACTCAACGTTCGGTACAATCAACCAGATCACAAAAATTTTATTAGTGCAAAATATATTTAAATCTCAAAAAGGTATTTGAAAAATTACTTACATTGCAAAAAGGCAAATATGAAAGATGAAGGCTGGAAAATGTGGCTCACAGCATGAAACAAAAGTCAACAAAAACTGAAAATGAAACTCACGGTTCGGGATCCAAAAGGACCAAAACAAGGAACCAAAATGGAGCTAGAATAAGGCTCAATTTTGAGGCCAAAACACCTGAAAATTTCAAGGGTTTACCCACAATCTAGTACACGAAAATACTAGAGAACAAAGAGAGGAAAACCGAGCTTGAAGCTTCACATTTGGGGACAAAATAGAGCATGATTCTTGGGTCCAAAATAGGTCACGATTCAAGGGAAAAACTAAGGGAAAAGCAATGATTTTTACACTACATTCACAAGGAATACACAACAAATGAAGAAGAGGAAGGAGGCGCACATGGGAGCCTTGGACCGACCTGCAAAAATGGTGAGCAACACATGAAATAAAAATGCAAAGTAAAGAAGAAAGAGGGCTTGGACTTAAAGCAAAAGAGGAACAAAATTAAAGAGGTAGAAATGCAAGTTGACCAGATGATAATGGTGGAGGAAGTTTCGGCAACTGGTTGAAGAAGAAGGGAAGTAACTGAATGAAGAAGAAGCAGCAGCGCATGGGAAAAGAGGAAACAAAGCCATAAGGGCTAGGAGCAAACAACGCTGTTTTGGGGGAGAAATGGGGCTGGGCTTGAGGCACACGGTTTGGGCCCGAAAACTGAAGGGATTTGGCCCAAAAATAAGGGGAAAAAACCCCCTAAAAATAAGCCCAGTCTGAAAATAAAGATCTAAGAAATAAAAATGCATAATAAAAAAAAATAAAAGCCAAATAAAAACACTACAACTAAACATTAATAAAATAAAATAATTAAAACTCAACAATAAAACAATTTAAAGCAAAGAGCAATTTAAATGCAAAACAATAATTAATATCAAGAAAGTCCATCAAAATAAATTTCACAACTTAAAAATCATAAAATAATCCAACGAAAATCATGTTAAATTTAAAATAAGAGAGCCATTAATTATAATAATTTAAATAATCATTCATTAAAAATACACGTAAATACGGGATATTACATCTACAACAAGCTTAATTATCTGAAAATCCACCAAATGTTTTGAAGCCATCCTGGTAATTGTACCCAATGTAGGTCCATATCATTTTGGGGCAGTAATTTTCTAAGTCCTATTTGTAGTTGTCGCATGAACTGCATGACCCCACCATGCATCCCACACCTGCTTTATCTCCTGTTTTGAATTTTTTTACATTGCTCCCAACCTTTGTCACTTCACCTACAATCTCATGCCTATATAAACAAAATAGTAATAATTTGGGCACACATTAATGCGGGCGAGAATAAGTATTATTTTGAAAACTAATTAATCAATGAAAATTAAGAATTGAGATTGACAAAATATAGAAAATATATAGACTAGAGAAAATGCTGAAAAATATTAATTACTGGTAAAATTCATGATTATTTAATGAAGCCTAGCTACAACTCAGGCTTAAATAACTTCAAAATTAAAAATTATGATAATCTTTCCTTAAAGGAAAATATAAATTATTGCATGAAAATTAAACACGTAATTAAACAATAATCTTGCAAAGAATTTGGCCAAAATCCAAATCAAAATCACTTTCAAAACATGAAATGAACTATTTCTTAAGATGAAAAAAATGGACGTAAATAGATGATTTGTTAGGAAAAAACAACAAATATTGTCAAAATCCAAGAAAGATTAAGCTTTCTTGTCATGTTTGTGCAGATTCACTTTCTTAAAGTAGTTCAGCACAATTAGCGTAGAATTTGACCTGAGACCTATCAATTCAGATTTTCATCATACACACAAACATATAAATATATATATAAATATATATATATATATATATCAAGCATCTATATCTTCCATATATAAAAAGTGTCTATAAAACATAATTTCTTGTTTTAACGGAAGTTTTCAAATGGAAGTTGTTGTTTCCAACGAAAGTTGTTAATGTAGTTATATTTAATTGACATTGGACTTTTCATTCAATTAATTATGCACGGTACTCAGAGACAGAGACAGAGAGAGAGAAATGATGAGCGGGAGAGAGTGTGAGAACGAGAGTGGAAGAGATAGAGGCTTATGGTGTAATGGTGATCGACCAGGGTAGTGTCGCCCAGTTGGGCTACAGTGCACGGGTAGCAAGTGGTTGGGGAGTTTGAGGAGGAGTCGTGTTTAACGAAAGAAACCGTGCTCTGTTTTTGTTGTATAGAAACAGAGCTTGCCGTGTGGGTTGGAAGAATAAGTCAAAGGCATCAATATCATCGTCAAAAACGTTGGGATTGCCTCCTTCATATCATTCCAATCTATCTCCACCACCGATTTCGTCATTAACAGCCCCACCAGTATCAACGGCGGTCCCACCACCCACGCTGGTATTGACGCCATTAACGGCGTTATGAAAAATGCCAACAAGCATCCACTCAGTCTCCCTCGCCCCTGTTATAACTGCAGTGAACTAGACAGTTAGTTTACTCCCGAAAAGTACCATCTCAGGGGGAATTTACTGCCTCCGAGACACCATGGAGAGCCCAATGTTTTGGCTCGGAATCGTCAGGTTCGTAATTATTGCATATTGCCTGTTGAAAGACGTTAAAGGCGCAATGATTTATGGAATAGTATTCGTAACAGGGGTGTCGTGGCTCAGGAATACGAAGGTAACAACGTTTTCGAATACAGAGGTGGGGGATGTGGCGTACGAATATTTCAAAAAGGTAGTGGATGTGCATGCGATAAAAAACACGGCGGGGTCATTAAGCTTTAGTAGTATCGGAAAAGGTTCCTTTTGGCAAGCTCTGGTCACGTTCTTGTATGTGAACATACTGGATACGACGGGTACGTTGTACTCGATGGCCCGATTCGCCGGTTTCATGGATGAAAACAGCGATTTTGAGGGGCAATATTTCTCTTTCATGTCGGACGCCACGTCAATTGTGGTGGGGTCGGTGCTTGGGATGAGTTTGGAAAGTTTCGTTCATAACCCAACTGCTAAAATTGCCAGGAAGATTAAACATTCGTAACCCAACTTCCCGACTCATGAAACCCCACAACCGTGTAAGCGAAATAAAAATGGCAGCCAAGGTGTTTGCTGGTATTGACGCCAGTAACGGTGTTATGAAAAATGCCAACAGGCATCCTCTCGGGTCTCCCTCGCCCCTGTTATAACTACAGCGAACGGGATAGTTAGTTTACTCCCGAAAGGTACCGTCTCAAGGGGAATTTACTGCCTCCGAGACACCATGGAGAGCCCAACGTTTTGGTTCGAAATCATCAAGTTCGTAATTATTGCATATTGCCTGGTGAAAGACGTTAAAGGCGCAATGATTTATGGAATAGTATTCGTAATTATTAAATAGCACTGGTGGCTACTATTAAGTCCTTGCGTATTCCCTCAAGGCAAGCCTCGTAAAGATTTTTTGTTTTTTTTTTTTTTGTGTTTTTAACTTTGCGCTAATTACTATTTTTATTTTATAAATGATATATATAATCTCAATAATAATGTTATTATTTGTTTAATTCACAAAAAATGTTACTCATCATTTCATATCATATATTTTATATATTTTAATATTACTTTTTTATCATTTATTTTATTTTATTTTATTTTTATTAAATTATTAAGTTGTTCTACTTATCATCTATACACTACATATTTATTATAAAAAAATAAATAAAATAAGTATGGTGTGTAGAAATGATAAGTAGAAATTATCATTGATTAATATGCTATTCAAAATTTATTTTATAGGAGCAACGACCATATGTTAAAAGCGTTGTGGAGAAATTATCAAAAAGAATTTAGAGGATTCAAGTTTATATAGATCCACAGAAATTGAAGGAGAAAAAATATAGAAATTTTAATGTCCTCTCTATTGAAGTAATGCAAGATGAGGAAAATGCTGGATCGTCATCCTAGAATTAAAATTATTTCAAATAGCTTTCATAAAACTATGGGCGATGTTTATTTATAAGATCATACTATAGATTCTATTAATGCTCTTCTTTTATAATATATTACAATGTATAATTATTTATTAATTATATAAACATTATATCGTTAGTTATTTAATTAACAAAAAACATTACATTTTATTAATAAAAAATTAATTCTTAACAAAAAAAATTAAATATAAACTAAGCAAACGTGCATTGCACGTTACTTTAACCTAGTATATATATATATATATTTATTTATACACATATATATAGACACAAGAAAAGATTACTTGGGGATGGTCAGATAGTTGGTGATTCCTGCCTCATCTTTAAGAAGGATAAGGTCTGTGTGGCAAATTCCACAGTAGATTATCTTTATGGTTATGTCGTTATTGCCATTTATCCTGTACATGAAACGCAAGCAATTCACTGTAATTTGTTTATGCACAATCTATTTTTGAGTTTCCAAACTTTTAGAGAGAAGAAAGAACATCATTGTGATCCAAAATTATCAATACCTACCTCCTAGAGAAGTGAAAGGGGGAGAGAATTCCAGAGGAATCTCTTGCTACCAAGCAATACGCCTTGATCATTGGTTGTTCTTTTTATTCTTCTGCTATTGATGATGATGCTCTAGACATTTTTTCTTTCTTTCTTTCATAAGATAGGTTTTGGAAAGAGATGGAAGTGAAAATTGAGATGTACTAGAAAAGCTTTTGGTGGTGATCGATGGCTCTCATTTATAATCCATATCGTATGGCCGTGACGAGCAAGAAATGTCATGCTAGTCGGGCTTTCAGCCTTATCACAGTAGTAGATCAATAGTCAATATGAAAAATTCAAATTTCAAGTTGATGTATAAAGCATATCTAGTAAATATTTACATGATATAATTTGATTAGAAATATAAATTCTAAAATTTAAAATTTTCAATTCAAATCTTATTATTTAAATAATGTGTATGGTTTACTCTATATATCGACTTGAAAATAGAATAATTCAGACAATATTACCATAGATTTATTCTATGGTGTCTCTAAGCATCATTTTCCTTGTGGTTGCGAGGAAGTTTATCATGATTTTCTAGATAAAAACATATTTACAAATATATTTGAGTTTTTTGAAAATTGCCGCTCCATAATTTTTGCATTCCTTCTTTGGGTTATTCTAGGTCTTTCAGGGGTCTCAGGATCGCCCATGGTGGCGGCCGTCAGCCTCTAGTGAGTTCTCCATCGGAGGGAAAATCTAATCCTGATGCGGGTGACTTTGGGAAGCCATCTTATGTTCAAGCTATTACTAAAGGGGTGGTTTCTTCATTTAAGATTTCTATGTGTTATCCTATTAATATTAATGGTGAGAAGGGTTTTGTCTTCACAGATAGTGAGATGTCAAAGGCGACTGAAGATTTTCAGTTTGCCTTGGCTCTGAAGTTCACGAGATCTAGGCCTCCAATTAATGCCATAAGGCTATTTGTGCTCAAGACGTGGGGTTTGTTGGAGATCCATACCATTAGTTTTATGGATGAACACCATGTCCTTATTATTATGCGCTCGGAGAGGGACTTTGTTCATGGATGGGTATCGAGAAGGACGAGTAACTGAGGGTTGCGCTTTTAGAATATTCAGATGGACGAAGGACTTTGATCTAAGAAAGGAATCTTTGTTGGCTCCGCAATGGATTTTTCTGCTTGGTCTGCTAATGCATCTTTATCACTCAGATTGTTTACAACTTCTTACGACATGATTTCAGACGTTACCTGGGGTCTGATAATGCTACCTTGAATCGGACGAGGGCGTCGGGTGTGTGTGTGTGTGTGGACATTGATTTGAAGGAGGACCCAATTCAAGGTTTCCCTATCGTGGTTTCTAATAGTGAGACTATTTGGCAGGAAGTTTGGTATGAAAAGCATGGTTATTACTGCTCCAAATGTTATAGGCAAGGGCATATTGAAGTAGTTTGTAGGGTTGGGGAGAGTAGGCATGGTCGGGGGGTTGATTCTAAGCGGCAGGGTGTCAAAAAAGTATGGAAAGGAAAGAATGTGGAACACAAAGCGTTGGGGCATTCAGAGGGGGCGATGCATGAGACAAATAGAGTTAAAGTGAACTCAGTTGATGGAAGGAATAAGAGTGTGGTTCAGCAAAATTCTATCATAAGTGATCATCCAGTTTTTGCATAGGAGGATGCTGCAGTGCAACTTCAAGGTGTGGTTAGGGTTTTGGAGAGCCACGCAGGGTTTGTGGACGTGGTCGTTCAAAAATATCCTGAAGGTTCAAGACTTCAAGATGCATGACAGGAGCATGATACACAAGACTGTAGGATTGAGGAGGTTATGCCAAGAGCCCCTTTAATTGATTCAGATGGTGTTCTGTGAGAGAAGGATGATGATAGTACTAGGTTGTAGGGCATTGTATTATCGAGGGTTGGTTCCGAGCCACCTGAGATGGCTTGTCATATTCTCTGTTCTTTCCGGGATTTTTTCATATGGGGATAGACCTGGATGATGGAATGGTGGGCGGACATGTTGGTGCAGTTAATGAAACTTTGGAGATGGAATGTAGGGTGCCCCTGAAGGAGGCTCATGGTTATGACTCAAAATAGGAATTTGAGAGCCCTTTCAACCTTTTTCTCGCAAGAAGAGTTATAACTCGAATTCAAAAATGGAGGTCCCAATGTCACAGTTGAGAGGAAATGTTACACCAGTTCTCCGACAATCTCAGCGAGTTCATACTCACTCTAAAAAGCTAAATCTATGATGATGGGGATAGGGAGAGGATTGGTGGTAATCCTAGGATGTTATCCACCATGGAAGAGTTTAATTCTTGTCTTGATAATTGTGGCTTGTTGCAGCTCTCATATGTTTGGAGTCACATGACTTGGTGTAATGGCCATGAGGGTTGTTCTCAAAGTTGGGCGAGGCTTGATGGAGCAGTGATGAATGTGGGATTTTCTAATCATTTCACAGAAGCTCATTGTGTTAGCTTGGTGAGGAAATTTTCTGACCATAGTCCTTTGGTCGTTCATTGGCAGAGAGAGGTTCTAAGGTATGGTCCTTCTCCTTTTAGATATCAGAATATGTGGAGTTCCCATAACTCTTTCAGGTCCTGTGTAGAGACGGTTTGGAAAGAACCAGTCCAGGTTTTAGGTCTGTTGAAGTTAGCCTCTAAATTGAAAAAGATGAAAGTAGCACTGAAGACTTGGAATATAAATGTTTTTGGTTGAGTGGATTTGAAAATTAAGCAGCTTGAGGTGCATATGGAGTTCCTGGAAAATCAACTTTAGGGGGGTTTCTCTTCGGAGTTGGAAGCTGAATTTTTGCTTACGAAGCTTGAGCATGAAACATGGGAATGTAGGGAAGAAGTACGGTTAGCTCAAATTACAAGGAAAAGGTACTGGCTAGCAAAAGGTGAGCAGAATTCATGTTTTTGCCATGCTATTCAGCAATGTCGTAAGAATAATTCTATTTATTTTGACACTTTCAAATGGGTCATTGCTTGATACTCCAGAGGCTATTCATTTTGGTGCTGTGAATTATTTTCAGGAGTTTCTTTATGGTAATAGGGACCATGAGGAGGCGGACATTTCAACTCTACTTGATAGGGTCATTTCTGAGGTAGATAATCAATTTCTTTGTCAAGATTCGTTTGTAGAGGAGGTTAGGAGTGCTTTGATGTCAATTTCGATTCAAAGTAGTCAGGACCCGGATGATTTTGGTTTGGGCTTCTTCTTAAGTTGCTAAGAAATTATTAAGGATGATTTGGTGGAAGCAATCGAGGATTTTTTCCAAGGGATTGTTTTACCACATTTTTATATTTCTTCGTATATTGTTTTAATAAGAAGGTGTAAGAACCAAAAAGCTTTGACAAATTCCGACCTATTAGTTTTTGCTCTGTGGCCTACAAGATTTTCTCCAAGGTTTTGGTTCAGAGATTGACATGGTTCCTTCTGTTGCTTATTTCACAATAGCAAGAGGCGTTCATTCCCCAGCATAGTATTTTCAAAAATATTACTCTCGCACATGAAATAGTTCATGATCTACACAAGAAAACTGCAAGTGGTAACGTTATGGTGAAAATTGATATGTCTAAAACTTATGATAGGATTGATTGGGGTTTTCTTATGAAAGTTCTTGCTGGTTTTGGTTTTTCTAAGAAATTCTGTAAGCTAGCTTGTGGAGGGATTTGTGAGCTTGCCTTGGTTTTCTGTTATGATGAATGGGGCGTGCAAGGGTTTCTTTAAGTCTACATGGGGTCTCCGTCAAGAGAATCTCTTGTCACCTTATTTGTTCATTCTCAAGGAGGAGGTTTTATCTCAGCTTTTTCGGCGGAATTTTGATGAGGGTAGGATAAGGAGTTTCTCTCATCCAATGGGAGCGCCTAACCTCCCACTTGCTCTATGCCAATGACCTTTTAGTTTTTGTTAATTTGAGAAGAGATCCATAAGGTGGCTTATTCGCACTTTGGAGATTTATGAGAAATGGTCGGGATATATAGTTGATTAGTAAGAAAAAACCTGCCATCTTTTTCTCTAAACATATCAGCTTGATTAGTTCAGTCCCTTTATGATCTGCAATTTTCCATTTCACATCAATTTAGAGAGGGGAATTTGCCTACTGATTTTCTTGCAAGATATGGTGCGGAAGGCTTGCATAGGAGATATAAGGCTACTAAGTTGCTTCCTAGGCAATTAATAGGCATTCTATGCTTGGATAAATTGGGCTTGCCGCACTTACGTCGATGGTTTGGGTTCTGTTGATATTTTATTTTGGTTGGTCTGGTTTGCTTTTACACGTTGGTTGACATGTTGGTCTTATTTGCTTGGTATTGCTTTGATGTATAAGCTTTCCTCAATCATAAATAAAGCATGGACGATTTTTCAAAAAAAAAAAAAAATGTATATATATATATATTAACTCCCGAGTCAACAATGATCCAATAAATTAGTAAGGAATAATTAAGAAATAATAAAAATCATATAATAAATAAAGAATAAAGTAAGAATAAAAAGATAAAGAATAATGTTTTAATGAAAAAAAAAATTACTAGAGAAAATGAAGAATTAATGTAGTAGAGTTCAATTTAAACTATAACCAAATATTTTAATCGTAAGTACGCATGCAAAGGGCGTCAACGCTTTTGAAGTTTGGGGACATTTTTCTCCTTCTACTATGCGGGGAAGTAATGGGATCAACCTTGCATAATCGTAGGCCAATTTGCTTGAGCTTTTCTCAGGTACGTTTGACATGTGTAATAGAGTAGCAAAATATTTGTTATTATGGAATAATCATTTCTTAGTGTGGTCGGTTTTGTTATTTTAAAGAATATCCATGATATTTTAAAATTAAGATACACATGGCTGTTTTTGAACTTAGACTTTTAAAAAAGCATGTAGGTGCATGTCACGTGCATGCTTATTGGATATATGTGTGGTTATATATGACACAGTCTGTGAATCTGATGTAAAATAAATAGTTTTAAATTTTATATAAATGAATTTGAATAAAAATGAATTGACCTAATAAGACACGATTAATAAACGGGTTAATTACGGTTTAACATGAAAAACTTGCAATCAATTTGTATAACATGAATAAATTCTATTTTCAAATTTTATAAATACTTAGTTTATAAATGTGATATTTACTTAATATCTTAAATTATTAAGCTTTTTTTGTTTTTTTGTTAATATGTAACTTTATTTTACGAAAACATTAATTTTGTTATATATTATTGATTTGGATATTGATAATAAAATATTTAATCATAAATTCAATAGTAATTGTGAATAATTTATGTGCATGCTAATACTGACACTAGCTACTTGCCTAAGGCTTTTTAAAAATATAGAGCAATTGAGTGAGTAACTAATTACTTCATACATAGAGTTTAAAATATTTCTAGTCATGATCGGTCTCTTACTGATAAGAAGTGATGAAAACATCACTATAACAAATAGTGATTTTTGGGACAAAAATATTTTCCGCAAATTTAATTTGTTAACAAATAATTGCTTTTTGTTACCAAATTCATGTCGATGGAATTTGGCTACAAATATTTATATTGGATCATTTTATTTTTCATGAGCTAGAATATGTGAGAATTATAAATTTTTTCTTGCAAAACTTAGGTCATCAGAAAAAGTTTGCTGATAATATTTTATTTCGGTGACATGTGGATTCGTTTACGATGAAATTGGTTGGTGACAGCAAACTTATATGAAATAATCTACGCGGAAGCCACTGTTTGGCTGAAGCCGTTGCACGCATGACGTGTAGGCTGGGTTCACTCAAACGCACTGAACCAGTTCACACACAATCTCTCATCTCGAAGCCGGGGGCCCTAGGGATCCCTAATTCTCGAGGAAGCCCTAACTCTTCCCCCGACCCCTTACAGCCCTCACGAAACAAAGAATTTGCCGTAGAACCCCTCCGTTGACAGCCCTTGAATCCCTCAAGCCCTCGCGAAATGGGTTCAGCCATTTCCCCTTGAATCCCTCAAGCCCTCATGAAATGGAGTCGGCCATTTCCCCTTGAATCCCTCAAGCCCTCGCGAAATGGAGTCGGCCATTTCCCCTTGAATCCCTCAAGCTCTCGCGAAATGGACTCGGCCATTTCCCCTTGAATCCTCTGAATCCATGCTCCATTCCCCACAATCTGCCTTGCTCTCCGTAGAATACACATCCCCCCACGACGCAGAACCACTGGTTGCCGTTCAAACCACAATCGGCTCCTGGGCTTCCGTTCAAACCACAATCGGCTCCTGGGCTTCCGTTCAAACGACAATCGGCTCTTGGGCTTCCGTTCAAACCACTGACGCAGAACCACTGGTTGCCGATCTTGGTCATTCCACCGATGCTTGGCCCTCAATCCACCGACGCCTCAGTCCATTAAAGCCTGTAGATCTGCGGGAGGGTAATTTGTATTCTAGGGTTTAGGAAAAAAATTTTGCATGCACTTTTTTACTCAATGTTTTTTTCTCTCTGTATAGTGAACTGCATTTGGAAACCTAATAGACCGAAAGTTGCTAGAAAAAAGTTTGATTAGTATGCTACCTAATAGAAACCCTAGATGCGAAATGAAAAATATTGCCAATATTTAACATGTGTGCATAAATGTATAAATTTTTATGTCCACCCTTCGAGATTAATTTGCATTTGAAATCTCTGTTTAATCATGATGGATACTGAAATGGTGTTCTGTTTCATGATATTTGTTTCATGATACTGAAATGGTGTAGTTGTTTCATGATATTTCTTGTATGATACTGAAATGGTGTTATGTTTCATGATATTTCCATTAATGACCAAGTAAAATCATAGTTGTTGAAATTTCCATACTTTCCATCAAGAATTGTCTAGATGACTAAATTCTGCATATGAGCAACCATATCTACTGGTTGATGCTGAAATGGTGTTCTGTTTCATGATCTTTCCATTAATACCAAGTAAAATAGCAGGTAATTGTTTCGTGTTTGGTTTTTAGCTATTTCATTTCGAAATGGATATTAGGTATCTTGGTCACATGATGCACCCCACCCCTCGGGATCCCATTTAATTTGAAATAAAAGCTGAGAATTTTGGTGTATGGCATGTATTGTTGTTGTGTAATAATTGACTATAGCTAACCATTTTGCCTCTTCTAGATTTTTGAGATTGGTGACACATCTTAGGGAAAGGTAGAATTTATGCTTCTTACTTAATTCAAGTAGTTAATAGAGTTAATTCTAAGTTACCTCTTAGACTTTATATTTCAAGAAATGGAGTTAATTAAAGCAGTCTGTATGATGATTAAAGTTTTTACTTGAAATTTCAGATCAAATACATTTTCACTCAAAAATTTCATTGTGTAAATTTCCAAAATGGTTGTCTTTGATGGTACCATCGACGAATTCACTGAACTTATGGAACAATGTTTTGTCAACCTTGTTCCATAATGACAAATCTGAACTGTTGTGCAGTGATTGCAGAATCAGTCATGCCATCTACACAATCATCATCGTCTACACCTGATGAAAGTGTTTTCGAAACACCCAGTTGTTGGTGTGGTTCCAAAGCACCACTAAAGACGTCGCACACAACGAAAAATCCAGGAAGGAAATTTTTCGCGTGCCCAAACTATAAAACGGTAAAGCAATAATTCCTTTATTGACTTTTATGCTTCATTAAGTGGTCATTTCTAACGATTAAAGGTTCTAATTGTGTGCAGGGAGAAGCGAGGAAATGTGAATTTTTTGTTTGGGCAGATATACTGCACTTGCTAGAGGAAAACATTCATGTAAGAGAGAGTAAAGTTTGGAAGATGTGGGATGACGTATTGGTGCGCGAGAATGAAGTTCGTAATCTGGAAGATAAAGTACGAAAGCGAGAGACTACTCTTCTTAGGGAAAAACAGAAATTACTATGCTTGTATTGGGTTGTTGTTTTTGTAATTATTTTGGGTTGGTTTGGATAAAGTGTATGTAAATAAGTATCTAAACTTTGAGTCGTACTTTGGCCTGGTCTTTTGATGTAATGTCGACTCTAACCTACTGGTTAAAAACTGACTATTTTGTTAAGGGTTTTGTACCCCAACTAGAATATTTTCCCATGATGTAGAATATGGATGTAATGGATATTAAGTTCAGGCTTGAAATGTGAATTTATTTTTCCATTTCCTGTTTTGTGGAATTTATGGTGTTCCACTTGGTGCATGCTGGAAGGTAAAGTGGTCTTAAACTGTGATAGGTAAACTGCAATACTTATGGATGTTTTTTCCATGGGTCCTGAAATATATACACCGGCCTGTCTAGGATATGAGAATCTGAAATTTCCCTTACCAACAATTTTGGGTTGATCCAACACAATGGCAATATGAAAACAATTTCAAATATTTACTAATTAGATTGAATGTCATATACTGCATCTTTACAAACTGATTTGCATCTTTACAAAGTGATAGAAGATCTTTACAAACTGATTTATGGATGTACATCTTTACAAAGTGCAAATATGCTTCTGCCCAAAAATGCATGGCATATCAATGAACTTGGTTGGTTACAAACTGATTTGCATCAAACTTCACTTGGTCAGCATCAAACTTTTTCCAGGATCAGCCCAAAAATTGTACCAACACTGCATTATCTGATTTCCGGTTTACCCGTACGGCATACCCCTACAAGTTCATAAAGTCATCACTTGTAAATAACACCTGGAAATTACCTATGACTTGTTGAATATGTGGTCTGTCTTGCCAACCCAACAGGGAATGATTTTTTGTTCAAATTTCCATTATAAATTCAAACAAAATTATTTACTTAAAATATATTCACATGCCTATATAAACTAAAAACTATAAATAATGATTCACATGCATAATATTTCCTATAAAATATTCAATCCCAACACATGCCATACCTGAGCATATACACCAAGTCTCTTCAAGTGGTCCAAAAAATCCAGCACACGTACAAAAAGCCTCAAATATAGCTCCATACCCGATCCATAGTGGTCCAAAATATTTCCCATCCCAACATACACAAACTGCAAAATACCCAATCCCAACACTTCCAAAAATAATGATTCCCATCGGCATATCACTTACTAGTGTGCATCAACTCGGTCACACATCTGTACCAAAAAGAACTATATTAAAAACTAAAGTTGTAATGCACCAATTTTTAGTTTTAAAAATTATAAGTCTTGATTACCTGAACCATGGTGTTCACGTATTGAAATCACATACCCCATCCAAACTCCCATGTGGAGTTGATTGTGTAAGAATGCTCTCTTGTGTACCGACACCAACCCCATCACCCAGTTCTGGTTCATCTACCAATATTTTCCTTTGAGTCTAAGTTCCAAAAAATTTATAGAAATAAGATTAAGTGCCATAATACTAACCATTCAAGGGTTAAAAAATTAGATGTAAAGTTACAGGTTTTTTTCTCTTGTTTGCTATCTTTTCCACAGGGGGAACCTTCTGCTTGCTTGGGGGTCTCCCTTTCCCTCGGATGACGTTAGGGCTTAAGATCTTCACACCCGTATCTACGACCACTTTTAGATTTTTGTTCGTTTGTTCGAATGTCGACTCTGGTGTTGAACCTTCACACTTTTTCTCAAAGTCATCAACAACACGTAGGAAAGCGCCGACCTTTCCATTATCTGAGGAAATTTTGGTTGCTAATTTCATACATCGTTTAACCACAACCTCATAATTTCGTGCATCTGATCTGTCCCGCTGGTCATCGTAACTACTTCTGAGTAATGTATATCTCCTCTTTATGTCTTTTCTCCAGCGATCCAATACATATACATCTGGCATCACATTAATCTTTTTCAACTGCAAAACTCTAAGTGCATGCCTACAAGGAATCCCCCTGGTCTCAAATAGTGCACATGTGCATTTTACCTCCACTTCTTCTTCATTAAAGTAAACTTCAAAATTTACTGTCTTGATGTGGTCATCAGCAGATATTTCATCCAATACATCGTATTTTAGAATGCGCCCTTGTGTGCTTACCAACGAACAATTACAACACATTAGCCCCAGCAACTCTTTTTGGACCTCTTTGAACTTTACATTCGTGTATAACTTTAGAAACTGTTTCTCAATGTTAAAATGAGAAACACAGGGAATTGTTTGGTTCATAGAATTGAAGTCAGCAGTGGTCTCTACCTCAACCTTCTTTCTAAGGGCATTATCAAACTGGTCGACGAATTCCTTCAACGTGGTTCCAGAATGGACATATCCATCGAAAAATGCATTCATGCTTTCCGACCTTTGAGTCGTACTCATACCCACCCAAAATTCAGTTTTCAAATAAACCGGAACCCAAAAAGACCTTTCCTCGAATAAGGCTTGAAGCCATTTATTGCCAACCAGATCATACTTTCTAAGTAGTTCACCCCAACTTGCCTCAAATTCTGATGTGGTCTGTGAGTCATATACTGCAAGTTGAATGTCAGTCTTCAGCCCCGCTGAGAATTTGGCGTGAGATCCTAGCTTCTCTGGAAGTTTCCGCATGATATGTCACAGACAATATCTATGACGAGATTCAGGGAATACAATGGCAATAGCATTCTTCATTGCCCGATCTTGGTCGGTTATGATGGCGTGGGGGGCCCGACCATTCATACAATCCAACCACATTTGGAACAACTAGACAAAAGTATGTGTGTCCTCAGTTGAAATCAATCCCACCCCTAATAATATGGACTGCCCATGATGATTAACACCAACAAATGGGGCAAAAGGCATCCCGTACCTATTTGTTAGGTACGTAGTATCGAAAGTTACTACGTCGCCATAATATTCATAAGCTGCTCGACTACGGGCATCAGCCCAAAACACATTTCGTAGCCTACCATCATCATCCACGTCCATGTTAGAAACAAAGCCATCATTCCGGTCTCTCATTCTTTGGAAATAATGATTAAGGGCTTCGCCACCTCCTTTACCCAACCGTAAATGTCTGGCCTTATCAATGAAATTCCGACAATCTTTCTCTTGAAAAGTTAAATTCTCATAACCCCCCGCATCAACAACAAGAGAATTAAAATTTTTGTTCATTCTTATTCCGGCTCGATCATTCAGGTCCAGGATCCTTTGGCTATATTCGTCTAGAAACTTGTGCGATCGCAACAGTCTAGTTTTCTTGGGGCTCACAGTTATGTGGTTGTGCACAATTTCAACAGTTGTGAAAACCCACTTTTCATTCTTGCTCAATGTAGCATTTACTCTTGCTTTACAATTTGTTCTGGTTGTTGGCCGTGGCTTCGAGATATTACTATTCTTAGGTTGGTACTTTCCGCCACGGGCGCAACCAACAGTCACATACACAGGCCTACCCTCATCATCTTTTCTAGTTCTCTGTGTCCGTACACCGAAACCCTCTTGCTTCGCATATTGCTTATAGTAGGCCGTCAGCTCTTTCACACTTTCAAACTCCATGCCTGATCTTGGTTCTTCAACCCTCATTTCATCATCTTCGACAATAGTGGTACCCCCCAAATCTTCATTTAAGTCGAATAACAACTCTGCATTTATTCACAGAATCAATGGATTAGCATGAAAACAATATTACTGAGGACTATAATCAAGGCAAACATATATCAAATACCGTCGGCATCATGCAAATGTGCATCAGTACTCGGTGATGTACTGCCGACATTTTGTTCGTCAACTGCAGGGGTTGGCACATTTGATGACGACGGCGCCGCTTGCGTCGGGTCATCCGGATTATAAGCTGGTAGCTATTCAAACAGTACACATTGTAAGTCCAAATGGAATAACTCTATAAAAATTAATCCGGTTAATTTTTGAAATTTTTAAATTCAAATAGCTCCATACCCGAAATGAAGTATCAAATGGGCTAAAGTCAACAGGATTGGAAGTTGGGGGGCATGACATCTTTACATTACATTAAAACCACGCTGCAATAAAAATTAATGCTTTCTCATCAACTTGCCATTATAAATTTCCTAATTAAACATGAAAGCATAATCAATCATGGTGCACCAAATTGTAATTTTGACTAAATATGCAATGAAAACCAGATTCAAGTCGTCAAAGCAACCAAACAAAAAAATGAAGCCCCACCGGATCAAACTATTTTTAGTTTTTTGCTAAACCACCCTCTCTTCTTCGCTTTGTCTTAGCTTTATCTTTTTCTACACTTGTAATAATTTCTTTCACTGTGAGTGAGGCCCCCCACCCATATCTACTGGTAAAAAAAAAAAAAAGCTATTTTTCCTCAATCAACCTTCAATCCAACCACATAGAATCAAAGCTACCCCATTAAAACTAAACCCATTTACAGCCTCAATATTTATGGGTAGATTCACGTCATTAATTTTCTGCACCATATTCTCATTACCACTCTTTAATGAAAGTACATGTACATATAATGCTATAAAGAAAAGGACCTACTGGTTCAATTAATGCATAATCCTCTCCATGTTGCATGCACTTGCAAGTTCGAAATATCACACCAGACAGTGCCCACAGACAAGATATATATATACTGAAAGCATAAAACAGCAATATTATTCGACTCAACTCGGTCATACATGGGTTTCTTCCATCAAACAGAGTATAGTTCGAAAGCAGAGGAGAATAAATAATTGGTTACCAGATGGGTTTCTTCCACATTCACACGGTATAATTTTTCCCCACATGCCCTAACCCACAATACCCATCTCAGAAACACAAAGCGATGTACACATCAAACTCATACCAATGTATTGACAATAAAATGAAAAATATTTACCAACCAAGCTGACCAAACCGTTGGGAAACAGAGCAGCCGAGTCCTTCTCGCTGGTTTTGTGACGCCCCCAAATCCCCAAGCCCGAACTCGGGAAAATCGAGACGTCCGGATGGTGACAACCCGGGTCACCATCCTATCGACAGGTGCCAAGTGTGTGCAAAGGCAGCATATGTGCACAAAGAAACACGCAGCGGATAACGAAAGTCATAACTAAGTACCAGAATTTTTCTTAACTTAATACAAGCTGTTTAAAACATACATAAATAAAATATTACAAAAACACAAATACAGTTTTAAACCAAATATAAAGCATAGCATCAGCAACCCGGCGGAGCCGCATCCTCGGGCTCAGCCTCCTCCTCTTCGTCCTCCAACTCTGCACCAAAAGCTACGGAACCAAAAATGGTACCGCAGGTAAGTAAAACCCAAACACTACCAGATAAAAACACATAGAACTCAAACAAAATGCATGAAGCATGCCCGATGCACAAAACCAAAAAAAAAATGGTGGCCGGAGGTGGAGCGACAGCGGTGGATCGGAGCCAAAGTCGTGCGGGTTTTAAGGAGGATTTCCGGCCAAACGGCCGGCCGGTTGGGGGTGAGTTTCGGTGGGGAGGTGCGCCGGAGGGAGACGAAGTGAACGGGACCGGCGGTGAGCCGCACGGTGGCCGGACGACGGTAAATCGGGGGTGAGAAGCTTCCGACGTGAGGGAGAGAGAAGAGAGAGAGAGAGGCCGGGGGAGGGGGCTCGAGCGGGAAAGAAGAGAGGAAAAAAGAAAAGAAAGAAAAAAAAAAGAAAAAGAAAGGAAAAAGAAAGAAGGAAAAAGAAAAGGAAAAGGGAAAGAGATGTAGGAAAAAGACGAGGTCTAATCCTCAGTCCGGGAAAACAACACTAAACCGCCGCGAAGATATTAAAAACCACAAAACAACTAAAAGAAATAAAACACAACATCAATTAAATAAAAAAAACAATTTTAAAACGCAAATAAATTAAAATAAATAACTAAAATATTAATTAAAATAAAAACAACTATTTCAGCGAAAATACACTCAAAAGCGGGTCATCACATCCTCCCCTCCTTAAAAACAAATTTCGTTCTCGAAATTTGCAAGACCAGCCATCAACTTAAAGCAAGCCACAAGAAAGTACATAAACCAACTGTGATCAAGATTAAGGTATATACCTTCTCTATTCGAACAAATACAGGTACTGCTCCCTCATGTCCGCTGCTCGCTCCCAAGAGAAGTCTTGAGCTAACGGATCTCCCCAAGCCACTTTAACCAAAGGTATCGTCTTGGACCTCAACTGTTGCTCCTTCCAATCCAAAATCTGCGACGGAACAACTTCATAAGTGAGATCCGGTTGCAATTGAATACCCGCTGGGTCGACGAAGCGTGGTTCTTGCTGTCCAAAGCTCTTCTTCAGGGATGATACGTGGAAGACATCATGAACATTCCCAAAATAATCTGGCAAAGCAACTCTATAGGCGACGGACCCTACTCTCTCCAGAATCTGAAAAGGGCCGACGTACCTCGGATCTAGCTTCCTCTTCTTACCAAAACGCTTAACACCTCTCATGGGAGAGACTTTAAGGTAAACCCAATCACCAACTTCAAACGACAACTCTCTCCTCCTGGTATCAGTGTAACTCTTCTGGCAACTCTGAGCTGCCGCCATTTTATCTCTGATGATCTGGACTTGGCTTTGCATCTCTTGAATTATTTCGGGTCCAATTATCCTACTCTCCCCAACTTCATCCCAACACAAGGGCGACCTGCACTTTCTCCCATAAAGAGCTTCATAGGGAGCCATCTGAATGGTCGCATGGAAGCTGTTATTGTATGCAAACTCGATGAGCGGCAAATGATTTTCCCAACTCCCTTGGAATTCCATGACACATGCTCGCAACATGTCTTCTAGGGTCTGAATGGTGCGCTCTGACTGGCCGTCTGTCTGCGGGTGATAAGCAGTACTGAACTTCAACTTAGTACCCAAAGCTGCCTGCAAACTCTTCCAGAACTGTGACGTAAACCTCGGGTCTCGATCCGACACTATACTCTTTGGTACGCCGTGTAGCCGCACTATCTCTTTGACATACAAACGAGTCAACTTACCCAAAGAGTCGGTGTTATTAATAGGCAGAAAATGAGCACTCTTCGTTAACCGGTCCACAATCACCCAAACAGAATTCTTCCCACTAGGCGTTCTCGGCAAACCCACTACAAAGTCCATCGTGATGTCATCCCACTTCCACTCAGGAATAGGGAGGGGTTGGAGCATACCTGCAGGTCTCTGATGCTCGGCCTTTACCTGACGGCATGTGTGGCATTTCTCAACATATAAGGCAACGTCCTTCTTCATTCCATCCCACCAGTAATTTTTCTTCAAGTCCCGATACATCTTTGTACTGCCGGGATGAACTGAATAAGGGGCTGCATGAGCTTCCGCCATGATCCGTTCTTTGAAATCTAAGTCCTTTGGGACCACTCTGCGATCTCGGAACCGAAGTATCCCATCATTATCCATGCTATAGTGCAACGGCCCTCGAGATTTTCTGACTCTTTTCCTGATGTTCAGCAGCTTCGGATCCTTTCTTTGGAGAGTTTTCATTTCTTAAAAATCAGTTACCCGAATATCAAGAACTGAAGACAAAATCTCCACTTGCTGAGAACTCTCTATAAGGAGCCTTCTCATCCCACAAAGCAACAAATCCAATTCTGACGGCTCGGCTCCATCTTCCAAGTGTGACTTCCGGCTCAAAGCATCAGCAACTATATTAGCCTTCCCCGGATGGTACTTGATCTCACACTGATAGTCACTGATTAGCTCCAGCCATCGCCTCTGCCTCATATTCAGATTTTTCTGGGAAAACAAATGCTTCAAGCTCTTGTGATCAGTAAATACCTCGCAAGCTTCCCCATACAAGAAGTGCCGCCAGATTTTGAGAGCAAAAACAATCACAGCCAATTCTAGATCGTGCGTCGGAAAATTCTTCTCATGGTCCTTTAGCTGACGAGATGCATAGGCTACAACCCGTCCTTCCTGCATAAGGACACAACCCAAACCAAACTTAGATGCATCACTGAAGACTACGAATGGCTTATGCGGTTCTGGGAGCGCTAACACTGGTGCCGTCGTCAACCTGTTCTTTAATTCTTGGAAGCTTCTCTCACATTTCTCTGACCAAACAAATTCTGTATTCTTCCGAGTCAAAGCTGTGAGAGGTCCGGATAGGCGAGCAAAACCCTCTACAAATCTTCGGTAGTATCCGGCGAGCCCCAAGAAACTCCTGACCTCGCGCACTGTAGTCGGGCGCTGCCATGACAAAATGGCTTCTACCTTACTAGGATCAACAGCCACTCCGCCCCGGGAAATTACGTGCCCAAGGAATTTAACTTCTCCCAACCAGAATTCGCACTTGCTGAGCTTGGCATATAGCTGGTGTTCTCTCAACCTCTCAAGTACCAGACTAAGATGATACACATGCTCTTCAACATCTCGGGAATAAATCAGTATATCATCAATGAACACTACCACAAAGGAATCCAGATAAGGTCGAAACACTCGATTCATCAAATCCATGAAAGCTGCAGGGGCATTAGCTAACCCAAACGGCATCACCTTAAATTCATAATGCCCATACCTCGACCTGAAAGCAGTTTTAAGCACATCTTGGTCTCTGATTCTCAGCTGGTAGTATCCCGACCTCAGATCAATCTTAGAGAACACGGCTGCTCCTTGAAGCTGATCAAACAAATCATCAATCCGCGGGAGAGGGTATTTATTTTTTATGGTCACCTTGTTTAATTCCCGATAATCAATGCACATATGGAGGGTTCCATCTTTCTTTTTAACAAATAAAACTGGTGCACCCCACGGCGACGTACTAGGCTGAATAAATCCCTTCTCTACCAGTTCTTGCAACTGAGTCTTCAACTCTTTCAATTCAGCCGGTGCCATGCGATAAGGAGCTTTATGCACAGGAGCCGCTCCAGGTTCCAATTCTATAACAAACTCCATTTCCCGAACAGGGGGTAGTCCGGGCAAGTCATCCACAAACACATCGGGGAATTCTTCCACAACTAGAATGTCTGCCAAAGACTTCTTCTCAGACGGCGTGGACACCATCTGCACCAAGAATGCATCCGCTCCCCATGCAATCTCTCTTCTTACCTGAATCGCCGATATAATTATCGGTTTTTCTTTTAATCTACTCCCCGCAAATTCCAGACAATCACCATCTGGAAGCTGAAAGCTAATTATCCGACTTCTGCAATTAATACTCGCAGAATATCGGTATAGCCAATCCATCCCAAGGATGATATCGAAGCCCAACAGCTTGAACACCACCAAATCAGCATCCAAGAACCTTCCTTCAAAATTTAATGAGCATCCCAAAGCAACCTTGGAACACCACACCATCTCACCATCGGGTAGAACCACTATCATAGACTTCGGCAACGGTTCCGTGACCAAATTACACACCCGAGCAAACGTGGAAGATACAAACGACCGTGAAACACCGGAATCAAACAAGGTACAAGCATAAAACTCATACAAATGGACTCTCCCTGAACCAAACACATCAACCCATGAAATCCAAAAAGCAAAGAATAAACCACATACACCAAGAATTAAATCCAACCTAAAATTAAGTTAAACCATACCTGTAATTACTCCAGCATCATGGGTCGCTGGTGCCTCATCATCCACCTTTCCGGGTGTGACAGCATAAACCCGGGCTTGCACTGCTTGTCTCAGGTTGGTTCTTCCACCGTGTCTACCTCCACGGCTTCCTTGAACTCTGACGGAGCAATCCCGAGCGATATGTCCCACTTGGCCGCACCGGTAACACTGGGGTCCGCTACTCATCCGACACTCGCCCTCATGAGCTCTATTACAAGCTCCACAAATAGGCACCCGTCCTTCCATACGAACACCTGAGGATGTTTGAGGTCGAGTTCCGGTCCGCTGAACAAACTTCTGGGGCGAACCCGAGCTGCTTCCTTCACCAGAAAAACTCCGCCTCTTATGCCCTGGAGGGGAGCCCACACTCAGATTATTTTCCCGCTCCACAAGAGTGGCCACATCCACTAATTCCTGAAAAGTGGATATCCGATGGCTGACCACCATACGGCGTATGTCATGGCGTAGCCCCTCCTGAAAACGATCTGCTCGCATCTCCTCAGTGGCGACAAGGTAAGGAGCAAATCGCTCAAGTTCTATGAACCTCCGAGCGTATTGTTCCATTGTCGCGCCCCCTTGGACCAGATTGGAGAACTCTCTTGCCTTTTACTTTCTTACCGATGCGAGAAAGAAGCGGTCATTGAACTCCTTCTTGAAACGCTGCCAGGTCACCGCAGCGAAAGATCCCAGTTCAGATTCCAACAACACCCTCTTGGTATCCCACCAATCAGAAGCGGTACCTTGCAAGAGATAGTTGGCGTAGAGTACTTGTTGTGCCTCAGTGCATCCACACACCTCAAAGGTTTTTTCCAGATCTTTGATCCATTTTCCAGCCTGAAGTGGATCCTCATTTCCAGTGAAGTGTGGAGTCATATGCGCCAGGAAGCGCTCATAGGTGCATCCGGCTTGCACCATGCTATTGGACCCTCCTGGATACATCCAAGGCCCTCCCTGATATGGCCAAGGACCTCCTGGTTGTGGCCAAAACCCTCCTTGTTGTGGACAAGGCCCTCCTGATGGTGGACAAGGCCCTCCTGATGGTGGCCAAGGACCCCCTTGTTGTGGCCAAGGTCCTTGTTGTGGCCAAGGCCCTGTCTGTTGAGACCTCGCACTCTGCTGCATAAATTCCGTCATCTGCCATATTGCTTCGGCTAGGGAGTCATCCCGGGAGGTATTGTCCCGTGGTTCCTGGGTAGATTTCCTTGGTCTCCCCATTTTCCTGCCACAACACCACCCTTGACCCTCCTTTAAGAAAACAAATAAAACCATCATAAAACCAACAAAAACAAAACCAACACCACACCACAAGAAACAAAAGAAACCAGCTTGCAAAAACATAACTAAATAAATACAAACAAACAAACAAGCTCAAACAAATAAAACAAATAAAACAACTGTACTTAACATAATTCTTAAAACACAACTTTAAAAAGCAATCTGGTACTGCCTACGGGACATGTGGTTTTACCCAGAGCCAAACCGCTCTAATACCACCTGTAACGCCCCCAAATCCCCAAGCCCGAACATGGGGAAATCGAGACGTATGGATGGTGACAACCCGGGTCACCATCCTATCGACAGGTGCCAAGTGTGTGCAAAGGCAGCATATGTGCACAAAAAAACACTCAGCGGATAACGAAAGTCATAACTAAGTACCAGAATTTTTCTTAACGTAATACAAGCTGTTTAAAACATATATAAATAAAATATTACAAAAACACAAATACAGTTTTAAACCAAATATAAAGCATAGCATCAGCAACCCGGCAGAGCCGCATCCTCGGGCTCAGCCTCCTCCTCTTCGTCCTCCAACTCTGCACCAAAAGCTACGGAACCAAAAATGGTACCGCAGGTAAGTAAAACCCAAACACTACCAGATAAAAACACATAGAACTCAAACAAAATGCATGAAGCATGCCCGATGCACAAAACCCAAAAACATAATTTTCCACACACGCCAAAAACCCATTTGGCCCAAAAACACATCCTTTCTGAAAAACATGCCAAAAGTCACATTTGGCCTTTATCAATCTCAAACCATTATCCATTTCATTCGTATGCACCATGACCTCCCTTAGGGGTCATCCGCACACCCTGGCTCCAGTGCCACACTGCAGAGTACCACCACGCATGTGACACCTAACGAGCGATGCCCAGTTCCGCGCCCCGCGCGTTCGTAGCCAAGCATCCTCTAGCCCTCACCAGCAAAGGGCCATGGACTCGGTGCGTAGGGCAATGCCGGGTTCCGCGCCTAGCGCGTTCGTAGCCAAGCAACCCCTAGCCCCCGCTCCCGTCGTCTAGCGACAACCCAGGGGACATCACTCAGTTTATTCCACTCCCGAGTGACCAGAGGAGCTCCACCGGGATAATTCCCCATCCCGGCTTGGGGTCGTGATACACACGCACCCGTAAGTCCAATTACGCCAATACACAGGCTTTTCACACTTAAACAAAAACACACGTGCATGCACCATGTAATGCCATATCAATGCATAGTAAAATAATCCAACAACATAAATCAATAAAACAAGTAACTCCGTCCTCCATCTATCCGACCCCCGAACTCCTCGGACTCAGTCCGGAATCAACCAACCAGCAGATAAAATAAATTGAATGAGCAATATAAATTTAAATCTGAAAATAGGGTTTGGAAAATACTTACAGCGCTATATGGCAATTTTAGAAAACACGAGGCGTTGCAAACGGCGGCGAAAAAGCAACGTCACAGTGAAAATTCACTGTGGCCGTGGGTTGTGAAAAACCCACTTTTGAACGGGGACAAACTAGGGCTTGGGATTGATAGGGAATGGTCTAGGGATGATTGTGAAGCTATTGGAAGTGGTGGTTGGCCGTGGGTGGCGGCGAAATCGTCGGAAAGAGGCCGGATTTCCCAAAAAGGAAAGCTAGCCCGTAGGAGCTGTTCCGGTGGTCGTTGGAGGCCGGAAATAGGTGGGTTAGGACGGCAAGGGACCGGTGATGAAGTGGTGAAGAAATGGTGGCCGGAGGTGGAGCGACGGCGGCGGATCGGAGCCAAAGCCGTGTGGGCTTCAAGGAGGATTTCCGGCCAAACGGCCGGCCGGTTGGGGGTGAGTTTCGGTGGGGAGGTGCGCCGGAGGGAGACGAAGCGAACGGGACCGGCGGTGAGCCGCACGGTGGCCGGACGGCGGTAAATCGGGGGTGAGAAGCTTCCGACGTGAGGGAGAGAGAAGAGAGAGAGAGAGGCCGGGGGGGCTCGAGCAGGAAAGAAGAGAGGAAAAAAGAAAAGAAAAGGGAAAGAGATGTAGGGAAAAGACGAGGTCTAATCCTCAATCCGGGAAAAACAACACTAAACCGCCGCGAAGATATTAAAAACCACAAAACAACTAAAAGAAATAAAACACAACATCAATTAAATAAAAAAACAATTTTAAAACGCAAATAAATTAAAATAAATAACTAAAATATTAATTAAATAAAAACAACTATTTCAGCGAAAATACACTCAAAAGCGGGTCATCACAGGTTTCGTACGTTTATTCAACTCGCAGCAACTTGCAGTGCTCGGCAGAAGTAGGCGCTTTGGAAGCTGCCGTTTCACATGGACACACCGGCGCCGGGGGGTTATTTTCGCGGTGGGAAACAGTTGCAGTGCTCGACGACGCCGGGGGGTTATTTTCGAGGGGGAAACAGTTGCAGTACCCCGAAATATACCGACCGGGGAGTGCGGCGACGCGGCAGACGTGGCAGTGCCGATCGGTGGCGCTGACGAGACCGACGGCGTTGCCGGGAGGCTCTAGGCAGAGGACGTGCTCGCCGGTCGCTGTCGAGGGATGAGGGTCTTCGCGGGATGGATTCGAATGGGGCTAAATCAAAAAATGAATTTCAAACGCAATCAAAACGTGCGTTTTGGTTAGAAAAAAAAAAAAAATTTGTAGGGCTGCCACGTAGTGAGTGCAAAGTGTGCACCACTACAGTGGCTTCTCCGTAGAAGCTCTCAACTTATATTACCCATGACAGAAATTTGTGTGGAAAATGTGATAATTTTGATTTTCATCCCGATGCAAATCACATTTAAATATTTGATACGGTGAAATCACATTTAAATGGCGCTTTTTACTCTAGTCGCCGCAAAAGTCGACCATTTTGAATTGCCTCCTTGTATTTCTTCTCCCTTAGTCCGATATTCATAACATTCTTAATGAATTTCTCTTCATATCCTTTAAAACATAATCACTAAATTTTTTTATTTATTTTAAATATTAATTTTTACAACGTATCATATATTAACTTATTTATTTTTTCTTTATATGATTTAAATATTATATTTTTTAATATTTTTTCTACAATAGAAAATCAATAATAGGAAAGAAAAACTAACTTAAAATATTTAATAGTCTCCTTTACATATATTTAGAAATTGCTACCGGAAGAAAGCCAACGTACCCTCCAGAAAAGGATTTTGCAATGGGATTGGTAGAGTGGGTTTGGAATCTTTATGGCAGTGGAAGGTTTTGTATGGCGATTGATGAGAGATTGCATATGGATTTCGAGGAGGAGGAGGTAGAGATGTCAAAGCTTTTTCGGTTCTTTTTTCAAGGTTCTCTATTCTTTTTTTCTGTAAGTTTTTGTTACTTAATGTTCATTGTCACAACAAATTCCTCTGATTACATGATTTCTTTTTAATATTTCAATAAATTAATAAATATTTTCTATTTTTCTGAATTATGAAATTAGACCAAGTAGGTTTTGTTGGTTTTCTTTTCCTCTACTATCTTCCACTTTTCATGTTGGCTTTGTATTGAGATTTTTTTAATTGAGATTTTAGAGTTTGGAGGATCATATATAGTGAAAATGAACTAGATAATCAATATTTTAATAGAATACTGATAAATTTGGAGAGTTTATTATTTGATATTGTCGAAAAGCTAAACTTTGATTAGGCCACTACTTTTTTTTTTTTTTTTGAAGAGAAAAACCTGATCTCATTAATAAAACCAGTTACCAAATACACCCAAGATAGCATGAAATAGACAAACCAAGCTAGAGAGTATACGACATTTCCTTGGTAACTATAGTACTGATACATGATGGGCACGTTTCTATATCATAAACATCCTCAGAGCATAGCAGTGCATCTCTTGCTAGGTAGTGAGCTGCTGAGTTGGCCTCCCTAGGAACATGTGATACAGACCAGACGCTGTAGGCATTGAGAAGCTGTCTTGCATCACCGATGAGGCACCCACCTAGGCTCCAGTTCAGCTTGTAACTCTTCAAAAGGTCCACCACTTGCTTTGCATCCCCTTCCAAGTAGATGCTGTTCAATCCAAGCTCTCTACAAAAAACTGCTGCTAAGAGTGCACCATAAGCTTCAGCATCGAAGGGAGAACCCTTAAGGGGCCTGTTTGCACGAAGAGCTCCAATGACCCAACCTTGATGATCCCTGACAAGAACACCTATGCCTACTTTTCCTTCCCTTGAGCTTACGGCTGAGTCCCAGTTGACTTTGAAGCCATCAGCATCAGGTCTTGACCAGGTAAGGATCCTTGCTGGGCCACTGCCATTGGGATTTGTTGGACCTTTTCTAGCCTCCACATAGTCAGTCATTTCTGTTTTTGCCTGTTGATACACATACGTGGGATGTGTGAGACCTCTTCCATGAATGAACTCGTTCCTTCTAGTCCATATTCTTCTTGCAGTAATGGCCATCTCCGAGAGGTCTAGTGGGTCTAAATAAGCTACCATAAAAGACCAGATATCAAAGAAGAAGTCACTGTGGTGAGACATCTTTTGCACCCTTTTTCCCCCCTGATTCCACACATCTTTGGCTGCACCACACCCCCATAGAGCATGTCCTGAAGTTTCTGCCTCCTGTAAGCATATCAAACAAGTGTTGTCTTCCACGATCTTTCTTTTTTTCAGATTGGCCCGGGTGGGAAGGGCCTCATTGCAGGCTCGCCATAAAAACATCTTTGTTTGGGGAGTTGCATCTAATTGCCAGATGGCCTTCCAAACCAGCTTATTCTTGTTTCTAGCTGATGTCTCCCCTTCCATTTCTCTGTCTAGCTCTTTAATGAAATGGTATCCACTCTTAACTGTGTATAAGCCATTATTGGTAAATTCCCACACCAACCTATCTTCCCTGCCCCCTATACTTAAAGGAATGGATTTGATGTTCTCAATTTCGTGTTGGTTGAAAATTTCCTGGAGAAGGGAGTCTTCCCATTTCAGATTTTGGAGATCTATGAGGTCACTCACTTTTTCACACCAGCAGTCTTCACCTCGGGTTGACAGTACCATGTGATTATGTGAATGAGGTAGCCATCTGTCAGACCATATATTCACCTTGGCTCCATTCCCAATCCTCCACATGAGACCCTTCTTTAACAGATTTGCTCCAGCCTTGATACTTCTCCACACGAAGGAAGGCCTTGATCCCATCTGTGCTTCAGTGAAATCCACTCTACTGAAATACTTTTGCTTAAGAACCTTGGCCATCAGGGAGGATGGATTTTGAATAACACGCCACCCCTGCTTGGCCAGTAAAGCTAAGTTGAAGAGCCTCAAATCTCTAAAGCCAAGGCCTCCTGAGCCCTTTTCAGTACTGATCTTGTCCCAATGGACCCAATGTATTTTTGAGGTCTCCTCATCAAATCCCCACCAGAATTTTCTAAGCAATTGATTCAGCTTGTTAGTGATGGACAAAGGTAGAAGAAACATTCCCATGGTGTAAGTAGGGATGGCCTGCAAAACAGCTTTTAGAAGGACCTCTTTCCCAGCTGCAGAAAGGTGCTTTGTCTTCCAGTTGGCTATTCATGCCCAGGTTCTGTCAATGAGGGAGTGGAATGTGGCTACCTTTGCTCTACCCACCAGTGCAGGAAGGCCCAGATACCTTTCAAAGGTCCCAGAAGATTTAACCCCTGCTACTTGCAACAGCTGAACCTGTGTCGATTGACTTGTATTCTTGCTAAAGAAGATAGATGATTTTTCCTTGTTCAGAACCTGTCCAGATGCCTTCTCATACTGGCCAAGAATGTTGAGTACACAGTTGAGTTCCTCAGGATCTGCTTTGAAGAAAATGAGGCTGTCATATGCAAAGAAAAGGTGGTTCACAGTGACTGGTCCTCTTCCAATTGGGACAGGTGTGAGGTTACCACAAATCTCGGCTCTATTAAGTAGACAGGTAAGGGCTTCAGCACAAAGAATAAATAGGTAGGGGGACAAAGGGTCCCCCTGTCTAAGGCCCCTGGAAGGCCAGAAACACTGCTGGGCTTCTCCATTTATGAGGATTGAATAGGACACTGAAGTAAGGCAAGTCTGGATGATGTTTATCCAGTGACTAGGGAATTCCATCTTTTTCATGATAGCTTCAATAAAGCCCCATTCAACCCTATCATAGGCTTTACTCATGTCTAACTTGAGAGCCTTGAAGCCTTGTTTCCCTTTCATTCTAGAGTTCATAGAGTGTAAGATTTCGTAAGCCACAATGGTGTTGTCAGAAATTAACCTGCCAGGTACAAAGGCACTCTGATTGTGGGAGATTAGTCTAGGGAGGATTACTTTCAATCTGTTGGCAAGTGTTTTGGATATGATTTTGTACACTACATTACAGAGACTGATAGGTCTGAAGTCAGTCACTCTTTTAGGGCTCTTGACTTTGGGTATTAGGGTAATAAATGTGTCATTTAATTCAGAAATGGAACCACCATGGTTAAGGACTTGGAGGACTAGCCTGTACACATCTTCACTCACTACTTCCCAGTGTTTTTGGTAAAAATGGGCTGGAAAGCCATCGGGGCCAGGAGACCCCAATGGATTCATTTGTACAACAGCAGCTCTAATCTCCTCTCTATTGAAGGGAGTTATAAGCCAGGTCTTCATATCCCCTGCTAGTTTAGTATCCATGGCACTTAAACACTCATCAAGGTTAGAAGGTTGAGAAGTAGTAAAAAGAGAGGAGAAATACCCTATGAAGACTGCCCCAATCTCTGTCTGTTCAGTGATGGTCCTCCCATTTGGATCCTCTATTGCTTTGATAGTATTGGTTTTCCTCCTTTGGCTGGCTTGCATATGAAAATACTTGGTATTTCTGTCACCAAGTTTGAGCCAATGTTGCTTTGCCCTCTGCCGCCACTTTAAATCATTCACTGTCAAGTTTTGCTCCACTTCCCTCTGAAGCTGTTTCATTTGAGCCAGGTGATCACCTGTTCCAGTTTCTTGGAGGTAACCAATTCTTGTCATTCTTTTGTTGATTGCCTGGTGGCCTTCCTGTTGCCTCTTGTTGTTCCAGTTCTGCAGGTCTCTTTGGCAAAAACCAAGTTTCTGCCTTACTTGTTTTGCCTTTGTTTCTCCTCCTCCATCCTTCCCCCAGGCCTCGGCTATTGTCTTCAGACAATCTTCTCTCATTTCCCATGCCACTTCATATCTGAAACAGTTTCTCCTCTTCTTTCCCTTAAGGCCCTTTGTGTACTTTTCAATTACTAGAGGGGCGTGGTCAGATTGGATTGCTGGAAGTGCAGTGCTCGAGCGATTAGGCCACTACTAATGCTCTAATATCGTATGCAACAGTGTTTACAAAATCTATATAATATGGTCTCATCGCCATATTTTACTACGTACGTACATACCGTGTACGTTTTGTTTAAGATATAGCACGTAATTAGAGACTATCAATCATCCTGACAAACGTATTTATAAGCACAAATGTCTTTTTGATCATGTTTTAAATTGAGTCAATTGATTTAGAAATTTTCTAGTTGGGGATTCTTATAGCGTATAATCTCAAGAAATACTTGCTACAAAAATCTATAGATCGGATTTTTTTAAAGGTTTTCTTAGTTATCATGATCAGTTTTATGTTCACGAGGGTATTACATGACTAAACCTAGACTACCAAAGGTCCAAAACTAACACTTTGGACCAATTATCAGGGTATCCTAAACTACCAATTATAAGTGAACTAATCTTATTAAAAAAAATGTCCATATGTGTCTCTCACATGATTAAAAGAAACTTATATATGAAAGTTTATAAGATTGAAAGGAAAATTTCTCTAACTCGGTTTAAGAAATTAAAATGTGCACATGAAAAAATCTAATCATTAAAATTATCTTTTAATGATTTTGCAATACAATTGTGGGATTGCAAAAAAAAAAAAAAACTCACTTTTATAACAAGAGTAATGCTAAATATAATCTTAAAATATGCAAGTCCCCACAGATTCTCTTTGAAAAAAATAATCGAGGACCATCATTAAAAAAAAATAATTTTTTCATTTGAGCTTCAAATTTACCCACTTCTTTTAAAAATAGTATATGAGATTTGGACACTTTAAAATTGTAAATATCATTTCCATTATGACAATCATTTTCTAGCTTCCTTGAGTAATTCGGGCTCAAATCATATTACTAGTATCATTGCTCTTTTACATTTGTATTCATGCACCATGTTTGTTGTAAAGGAATGTTGACTTAGCAGTTCCTCTTTTTATATTTTTTTAGATTAATGAAATAATTACTCATTAATAAGAATTATGCTAAAAAAGTTTTAATGAGTCAAAAATGAGAACTTAGACCTGTCTAAGGAAAAGATAGAGAGAAAACAAAAGTAGAAATCAAAAGAACTCGAGAACTTGAATATAATGATAATTGAACAACTCAATTGAATGAAAGAATTTCCAACAAGTAAACTAGTAGCGGAAGAATACCGTAGTTACAACCCTAAACCTGGGGGCTACAACTAAAAGCCAAAATCCAAGCCTAAAAAAAAAAAACCAAAAAAACTCAACCACAAAGCACTAAGAAAGCGTAAAAAGACGCAAAGCCACAACCTGCAAGAAACAACCTGCACAAACATAGAGTAAGAATAGAATAAACTGAGTGTAAAGAAAGACATACCTGAAGATAAAACCATCGACCGTAATCCATTAACATCGTCTGCAGGTTTTCCGTATGTAGGGAATACCCCATTTGTCTAGCCGAATATTGCCTCTTATGGTAGCAGGTAACTCAGATAAAGAAAACCATGAGTCAGTATGCCCCTTAGCACCCATTTTAGCAAGCCCATCCGCAACCGAGTTACATTCTCTATAGTAGTGAACAAGAGAAACATTAAGCCCGGCTAGACGACTCTGAATTTCATCCCAATAATCTTCCATGTACCACAAGCCACATCTTTGAGTCCTCAACCAGTTAAGCACAAGCATGGAGTCAAGTTCGATCTCCACAAATAAAACACCCAACAAGCCAATGTGTCGAAACCCATGAAGTAAACCCATCAATTCTGCATAGTTGTTAGAGTTATGCTTAACTGGTTTGAGATGGACTGAGATGATCTTGACATCAAAACATAGCTTCTCAATTTCGTTTGCTGACTAGGCTGACAATGTTCTCTACATTATATATATTAGTATATTACATGAGTCGTGGCCACAATTCTGTAGGAAGACTAATCTCACAACTAAACACAGCAAGTCTTTCCATGGCAGTATTAACATAGTCCATAGGATCGAATAACTTCAACATCTGTTGTGATCTCGTGCTTTGCTGCAAAATCCATCATCTCTTGGGTTTATTTCATTCCCCCAATTGGGCTACCCCCAACAATCTTTCTACCTTCTAAATCACATGCATGTACAATAATAGTCTAGATTACTCTTAGGATCAATAGAATTATATATAATAAAGGAAATTAATTATATTCTTTTCCTTTGATTTTATTATCCTCAATCACATTAATTATCTAAGTTGTTTTTCCAATTATATAGATTACAGTACCATATAATTAATTAATGTGACTGAGGATGACAATTTATAAAATAGTAATTTATAAAAAAAAAGAAGAAGAAGAAGAAGAAGTGGATTAAGTTAAATACTAATCATTAAAGGAATATGTTGTAGCTCATGAGGCTGACTTGGAGCACCAAGCAATATAAATATTAGTTTTCCATTGGTCTTCAACAAATTAATCAATGGCAGGAGAGGGCAAGGGGCTGAAACAGTGTCTAGGATACCATCCATTGTGCCCATATATAGTAGCCTAATAGAAAACAAATTAATTAATTAAATATATATATATATATATAATTAACATATATTTACAACTTGTACTATGTACTACAATACACTATGTTATCATTGAGTATATAGTGATATGTTCATACATACAATCTTATGAAATTATATGAATAAGAAGAAATTAAGCAACCTTTATGAGTTTGTAATGACATGATTAACAAATGCTAGCTAGTATAGCGAGTCTCCTCTCTGTTCTCTCTAGTGAAAACAGGGGTGGTGAGGGAGTTTTTTTCTAGATCTGAGTACGAGAATGGAGGGGGACGTGGTGGGGTTAATAGAAGAGTTATGTGAAAATTTGAGGCTGAATGAGGAAGAACTGAAGGAGATTGAGCTGAATGAGAAGCTTCTGGGGGTGGCCAAGGAGAATGGAGATAGAAGTCTGATTGGGAGATCTGTATGGAGAGAGCGATCGGGAGGGAGGTGATAGCGGCTACGATGGTGAAGATCTGGAGAATCAGTATGTTGGCTGAGTTTCAAGAGGTAGGAATCAACACTTTCATCCTGACATTTGCGATTCATGCTGACAAGTTAAGAGTATGGTACGGGCGCCCATGGTTGTTTGACAACCATCTTTTTAACCTACAAGTGTTTGATGGAATGTCCCAGCCGAATCAATGGAATTTTGGTATTGAAGTTTTTTGGGTACAGATTTATAATCTTCCGATGTCTTTCATGACGAGGGACTATGGTATTCGAATTGGAAATTCACTGGGGAAGGTGATGGATGTGGAAGTGCCCGATGATGGGGTGGGTTGGGGTCCGTGTTTGTGAGTAAGAATTGAGATCCCATTATTTAAGGCTATTGCAAGGGGGCGTATACTTAAGGTGAATGGGAACACATTTTGGGTAAGCTTCAAGTATGAGAAGCTACCACAGATGTGCTTCCAATGGCTGGGTCCTACATGGTAAGACAAGATGTAAGTGGGGTGGGGGAGAGGGTAAAACCAAGGAGGAGATAGCTTCTCAATTTGGGCTTGACTGAGAGTCATCAGTGCACCTAGAAGGAAATATTCCAATTACAAATCAGGGAGGATGGGAGGGGAGATGAACAAGTTCTAGAAAAATAATGCTGGTAATGAGGAAAGGGGGAAAGGGATGGGGGAGGATGAAGGTGGGACGGTGAGGGAGGTGAGAATGAAAAATAGTGAGGAGGATGAGGAGGGAAAGGGAAACAATAAGGAGGACGAGGATGAGGCTAGTACCATGGGGGTTACTATTCTAATTAAAAAACCACTAGAAAAGGAGGAAGAGGTCTGTCCTGCTCTAGCGAATGAAGATGGAGGGAGCTCCAATGTGGAGGTTGGATTGGGGTTGGTTAATAGTGTGGAAGCCCTTTTGATGATGCAGAGTCCAAAGAGAGTAGGAAAGTGGAAAAGGCGAGCCATAGAAAGAGGTACGACTTCTGATACTTCTGATCTAGTGGAGATAAAAAAGAGAGCAAGGGTGGGATTGGTAGATGGAAATAGAAAAGTGAAAAAGAAAAAAGAAGGGGTTGATCAGTCTGGTGAGGAAACAAACAATGTAGTGGCAGTGGCTGTTAAGCAGCCTCAGCAGGAATTATGAAAATACTTAGCTGGAACTATTGGGGGCTTCGAAACCCCCGAACAGTTCAGTTCCTTTGTGGTTTAGCAAGGTAAAAGAAGCTCGACATAGTCTTCTTAGTGGAGACAAGATTAAAGCAAGTAAGGCAGAAAGGATTAAGAGAAAGCTAGGTATGGTGAGGTATATAGTGGTGGACCTGAAGGGTATGAGTGGGGGCCTAATGCTATTGTGGAAAAATGAGGGAGTAGTGGATCTATTGAATTACTCCTTCTGGCACATTAATGTGTGGGTAAAGGGGAATGGCGAAGGTGAAAAGTGGTTATTGACAAGGTTTTATGGTAATTCAGATGCAAGCAAGAAGGAGGTATCATGGGAGCTCCTGAGAACACCACAACCTATTGCTGGAATAGGTTGGTGCACAGTAGGTGATTTTAATGAGATTGTAGCTCTAGAGGAAAAGGTGGGGGGTCAGAAAAGAACTGAGGGCCAGATGAGGGCTTTTAGAAAGGTTCTTGACGAGATTGAGCTGGCTGATCTAGGTTGGATGGGGAATAAATATACCTGGAATAATGGCCATGAGGGGGTTACCTTCATTAAAGAAAGGCTTGACCGTGTGGTAGCCAATCATTGGTGGTAGGGCAAGTTCCAAGAGGTAGGGGTGGAGATTTTAAGCACTTGGGTTTCATACCACAAGCCATTATTGGTTCTTGCAAAAGAGAAGGAAGAAAGGAGATATAAGGGGAAAAACTTTAAGTATGAGATGAATTGGGGAATGGAGGGGGAGTGTGGTAGGATAGTGGAAGATGTTTGGAGAAAAAGGAGAGAAAATAGTGGACTTTTAAGGTGTGTGCAATAGAAACAGGTTTGGTGTCGGGAGTCTTTAAGGAGATGGAGTAGGGGTTTAAATGTGGACAGGGAGGGGGAAATCAAGGAAAAATCAGAAAAATTAAGGGTGTTGGAGGAAGAGGAAGGTCCTAATAATATGGGGGAAATAAAAGAAACTAAGAGAGGAACTATGCATTTTGTTGGAGAACGAAGATTTGAAGTGCAAACAAAGGGCAAAGAAACATTAGTTGGTAAATGGTGATAAGAATACAAAGTTCTTCCATGCGTGTGCAAACCAGATAAGAAAGAAGAACACTACAAAGGCTGTCATGGATTCGCAAGGTAGGCTGGTCACTCAGGAGAAAGAGATAGAGGGTGCTTTCTGGGATTATTTTAGTGAGATTTTTAGTTCCTTTAACCCTACAATTATGGAGATTGAGAAGGGGATTGAGTCTATTGAAGAAATGATCAATGAGGGGTTGAGGAGGAGATTAGAAAGTGAATTTATGGAAGACGAAGTTGGGGTTGCCCTAAAACAAATGTCACATTTCAAGTCTCCAGGGCTTGATGGTTTCTGGGGCTGGTTTTTACCAAAACCATTGGGAGATAGTTGGAAAAGAAATTAGCAATACAGTGCTGGAAATTCTAAAAGGGGGAGAAATGTGCCAGGATCTAAACCACACCTTCATTACCCTAATCCTGAAGGTGAAATCCCCTACTTCTGTAAAGGAGTATAGGCCTATAAGTCTCTGCAACGTATTGTATAAAATAATTGCCAAAATGCTGGCCAATAGGATTAACAAGGTTTTGCCTCAGATCATATCCCTAAATCAAAGTGCCTTCATTCTAGGCAGGTTAATAACTGACAATATCATGGTAGCCTACGAAATGTTGCACTCCATGAAGACTAGGCTGAGGGGCAGGGAGGGGAGAATGACCATTAAACTGGACATGTTCAAGGCCTATGACAGGGTCAAATGGCGATATCTAGAGGCAATGCTGAAGAGGATGGGTTTTGGGGAAAAATTCAGCAAGCTGGTAATGAGATGTGTATGCTCAGTCAGATACTCTGTGTTGGTTAATGGAAAAGTAGGGAAGAAGATTTTCCCTTCGAGGGGGATTAGGCAAGGGGACCCACTATCCCCTTACTTGTTTATCATTTGTACTGAGGGCCTTAGCCAACTTTTGCTGAGAGTAGAAATGCAAAGGGTAATAAGGGGGTGTGCAGTGAGCAGAGGAGGATTAAGGTTGAACCACCTTCTTTTTGCTAGCGATTGTGTAGTTTTTTGCATAGAAAAAAGGGAGGAATGGAGAAGTATCTCTTCAATCTTACATGTTTATGGCTGTGCATTGGGGCAGGTCCTCAATAGTCAGAAAACTTCAATCTTCTTCAGTTCAAACACAAAAAGGGCCATAAGAAGGAGCATATTTAGAGAAGCTGAGGCTATGGTGTGTGAGAGTTATGAGAGGTACTTGGGCCTGCTAGCTGTGGTGGGTAAAGCTAGATATAGTGCCTTTCAAAGCATAAAAGAGAGGGTATGGATGAAGCTGCAGAATTGGAAGAACAACTTTTTTTCTAAGGCTAGAAAGGAAGTACTAATAAAGGCAGTACTCCAGGCAATACCAATTTATTCAATGAATGTATTCCGATTGCCAAAGAAGCTATGTGGTGAAATAGAAAGCATGATAGCTAGATTCTGGTGGTGTCAATGGAAAAAAGAAAAAGGAATACATTGGAGAAAATGGAGTTGGATGGGATAGGTGAAGGCTAAGGGTGGAGTGGGCTCAAGAGATCTGAGTTGCTTTAATAGTGCAATGCTTGGAAAATAAAGGTGGAGGTTGCTTAAGGATCCTCAGTCACTTGTGGCACGAATTTATAAAGAAAAATATTTTAAGCACTCTCAATTACTGGATGCGCCAATAAGGAAGTCTTCATCTTTAATTTGGAGTAGTATTAGGGCTACTATGAAGGAGCTTCTGATCATAAACTGGAAGAGTCCTGTGAAGAACTGGATTATGAAGTTGTCTTAACACCTATCATTTCTTCTATCAACACCAAAGTAAACATCAAGTCCAAGTTGTTTGGTGGCTTACTTGAAAGAGTGGAATGCAAAGAACCTGAACCAAGTAACAAGAGGCCAAATTCTAGTATATGGAAAAGGAAAGCTCGAGGGAAGAACACTCAAATAGAAAGGAACTCAGGTGAGACTCTAGCTGACTTAACTAACTATTACTTGAGAAATGGGAGCATGGGGGATAGAGAGAAAAAAAAGAAGCAATAAAAATAGTGACCATAATCCAAAAAGAATTAAGAGGGTCGGGGAGATTGATGAGAACTGCAATTTAATGACAGAGGCTGGCTCCCAACCCTGCCAACCATAATGAGTATCTTAGTATGGAACTGCCGAGGGATTGGAAACTCTTGGACAGTTAGGATCCTTAGGCAACTAACTAAGGAAAAATTCCCCTCTTTAGTTTTCATAGTGGAAACTAAATGCAGTACTAAAAGAATGGACATGGTTAGAATGAACTTGAGGTTTGACAGCTGCTTGACAGTGGACAATGTGGGACTTAGTGGAGGGTTAGCTTTGTTGTGGAAAGAAGAATGGAGTGTGAAAGTACTAAGCTACTCACGTTGGCACATTAGTGCTCTGGAACAGTAGGAGGAAAATGGCCCCACTTGGCAATTTACAGGCTTTTATGGTCACCCAGAGGCAACCAAGAGGAGCAAGAGCTGGCAGCTACTTCAGATGCTTAAACCATCCACCCCCATGTCATGGCTATGTGCAGGGGATTTCAATGAAATCTTACACTGAAAGGAAAAGCTAGGTGGTGCAAATAGGCCATACAAACAGATAGAGGGGTTTAGGCAGGTGGTTGAACTCTGTGGACTTAATGATCTCCACTCTCAAGGGTAAAAATACACATGGTCCAATAATAGAAGTGGGAATGACTTTACAAAAGGAAGAATTGACAGAGCTTTTGCAAACAAGGAATGGAATGACCTGCATAACTTGGCATCATGTATTGTTCTACCTGCAATCAAGTCTGATCACTCACAACTACACATCAGCAAACAGAATCTGAACTATAGAAGGAACAGGAGAGGCTTGATCTTCAGGTATGAGGCTGCATGAGAATTAAAGGAAGATTGCCAGAGAATTGTAACAGAAGCATGGGAAAAGGTCATTTGGGAGGCACTGAGGCTAGCTCAATGGGACACAAGTTGAGGCTATGTCAGAGGGACCTGGTGCATTGGAAACAGAAGAACAACGAGCATGAAAAAAGAGACACGGCATAGAGACTGGCCAGAATTAGTCAACTTCAAAACAATGGTACTGGTCACCACTTGGATACCATCAAATAACTACAAAAGGAGGTCGAGCTCTCACTAGCAAAAAAGGACCTAATATGGCAGCAGAGAGCTAAACAACACTTGCTCAAGCATGGAGATAGAAACACCCAATTCCTCCACATGTAGGCAAACCAAAGAAGAAAAAAAAAATACAATAAAATGCATCAAGGACCATGATGGGAGAGATGTAAGTGAACATGATGACATAGGAGGAGTGTTCACAGGTTATTTCTGTTCTCTTTTCACTACCTCTTCCCCTTCTAACATAGAGGCATGTTTGTATGCACTGGATCCCAGAATCTCTGTGGAAATGGAGGACAGGCTCATGAAACCTTTTACACCTAAGGAGGTCACAGCTGCTGTCTTTCAAATGAACCCATTGGGATCCCCTAGTCTTGATGGATTCTCAGCTCAATTCTATCAAAAACACTGTCTAGTGGTGGGAAAGGAAGTATGTAGTTTTGCCCTCCAAGTCCTAAACCAAAGGGCCTCCTTACAAGCGTTAATGACACCTATATTTCCCTTATCCCAAAGGTTAGGAAACCTGAGAAAGTGGTTGAGTACAGATCAATTAGCCTATGTAATGTCCTCTACAAAATTGTGTCAAAAACTCTAGCAAATAGATTAAAAAGCATAATTCCCAACATAATCTCTTTGAACCAAAGTGCCTTTGTACCTGGAAGACTCATCTCAGACAACACCCTTGTAGCTTATGAGGTACTGCACTCAATGACCTTAAGGATGAAGGGGAGGAGAGGTTTTATGGCCCTCAAATTGGATATGAGCAAGGCCTATGACAGGGTAGAATGGGCCTTTGTGACAATAGTGATGCATAAGATGGGATTCCCTCAACATTGGATCAAATTGTTCCAAAACTATCTCAGTTCAGTATCTTACTCGATCCTCGTCAATGGTGAGCCCTAACAGAATTTTGTTCCCACAAGGGGCATTAGACAAGGAGATCCCTTATCTCCTTATATCTTCATTATTTGTGCCAAAGCTCTCACATCCTTGCTAAATAGAGCTAAGCATTGCAGGGATATCACAAGTGTTCCAATAGGAAGAGGTCCAATCACAATGAGTCACCTTTTCTTTACAGATGTCAGCCTTTTATTTTGCCAAGCCAACAACAAAGAACTGTATTGTGTGCTAAACATTCCTGCTCTTTATGAAAATTCCTCAGGACAGTTGCTTAACAAAGAGAAATCCTCTATCTTCTTTAGTAAGAACACTAAGTTAGAGGCACAACAACAAATCTTATTGATGGCAAGGGTAAAGTCTAAGGGTTCCTTTGAGAGGTACCTGGGGTTGCCTGCTGTGGTGGGAAGAACTAAGGTGGCTGCATTCCATTCTCTCATTGATATGACTTGGGCTCGAGTAACAAACTAGAAGATAAAACACCATTCAGCTGTAGGAAAAGAAATACTCCTCAAAGCAGTTCTACAAGCAATACCAACATACTCAATGGGAATTTCCCTCCTACTAGCATCTATTACAAGGAAGCTGAACCAACTGCTTAGGAAATTCTGGTAGGGATACAATGAAGATATCTCAAAGATCCAATGGGTCAGTTGGAAACAACTCAGCTACTCAAAGGAATCTGGTGCTCTTGGTTTCAGGGGTTTTAGGAGTTTCAACTTAGCAATGCTCTCCAAACAAGGCTGGAGAATCCTACAAAACCCATCTTCACTAGTTTCAATGATCCTTAAACAAAAGTACTTCAGCCGAATGGATCTCCTAAAGGCACCTTTGGGCACTGGTCCCTCTTTTGTCTGGAGAGGCATTCATGCAAGACTAAATTTGCTTAAGGAGGGCTTGTTAGGGAGGATAGGAAACGGACACAGGGTCAACATTTTGTCTGATTGTTGGATCCCCTCCCTCCCAGCCTATCAAGTTAACTCTCCTCGAGCACGAGATTGTTACTGCAAGACAGTAAGTGATATGATTGAGCCCAACCAAAAAAGATAGAAAAAACCCCTGCTACAAAAACTATTCTCAACACAAGAAATGGAAGCCATTAAATCAATTCCTATCAGCATTGGTGGAAGAGATGACATGATGATATGGAGGTTAACAAATAACAGCATAGACACTGTCAGAAGTGGTTACCACCTCCACAGAGACCTGGTTAATAAGGTGGAAGGGGAACATTCAAATAGATCAAAAGACCAAGCAGTGTGGAAGGCTCTACAGAAACTAAAGCTGGCTCTTGCAATCAAAATGTTCATTTAGAGGGCCTGCAGTGAGGCTGTACCCACCTTAGCTAACTTGAAAAGGAGGAAAATTGTCCCAGACAGTTTATGTCCAATTTGTATGCAAGTCCCTAAAACTTCAGGCCATGTTCTTTGGGGATGTGGTGCAGCAAAAGATGTATAGAATCAAGGTTGCAAGAAAGTGCAAAAGATGAATTTCCACAGTGAGATGATGTTTAATATCTGGTCTGTACCAGCGGCAACCCTTGACACTACTAAGCTAGAAGAGGTGGAGGTTACACTCAGCGGAATCTAGACCAGGAGGAATGAATTTCTCCATGGGAAAGGTTTCAAGCACCCTATTGTCTTATCTTAACAAGCCAGAGCTGAGTTATCATCCTATAAAACACTAATCACAACTCCCCAATTAGCTCAGATCCAACCCCCACTTGAAGATCACAAGTGGTCCAAGCCTCCTCAGAGTTAGTTCAAGATTAATTGGGATGCAGCTATAAAGAAGGGGGAAGGAAAAATTGGGATAGGGGTCCTAATCAGAGATTACCAAGGGCAAGTCATTGGTGCCCTTCGAGCATCCAGGCCTTTTAGAGGAAGCCCTTTCGATGCAGAGGCCTATGGACTGCTACTAGTTGTAGTGTTTTGTCAAGAAATAGGCTTGAAACAAGTTTGCTTAAAAGGTGACTCAAAGCAAGTAGTAGATCTGCTACAGAATCACATCTCAAACTGGAGGTTGGGAGGCTGCGTAATTGGTGATGCTAAAAAAATTCAAGATTCATCTACAATATGGACTGCCTCACATACCTATAGAATGGCTAATGCAACTCACCAACTTGCAAAGTCTGCACTAGACTGCCCTGAAGACCTTTATGATATTGAAGATGTCCCTACCTATATTATGACCATCGTGTCAAATGAAATGCTGTAACTTCTTTGTACTCAGCCAGTTATGATTGTAGAGGTATTTGATGTAAGACCTAATTATGAATGAAATTTAGTTCCTTTAAAAAAAAAAAAAAACACCTATCATTTTGGGGCAGTAATTTTCTAAGTCTTGTTTGCCATTGTTGCATGAACCGCATGACCCCACCATGCACCCACACTTGCTTTATCTCCTGTTTTGAATTTTTTTACACTGCTCCCAACCTTTGTCACTTCACCTACAAACGCTTGCCTATATAAACAAAAAAGTAATAATTTGGACACATTGACGTGCGCATAATAAGAAAACTAGTTAATCAACAAAAATTAAGAATTGAGATTGACAAAATATGCAAAATAGAGAAAACAATTCTGAAAAATATTGATTAATTGTAAAATTTGAAATTAATAAAGCTTACTAGCAGGGTTTAAGTAGTTTCAAAATTCAAAATTATGATAATCTTTCCAGAAAGGAAAAAGATAAATTATTGCATGAAAATCAAATACTTAATTAAACAATAATCTTATATAAATTTGGCCAAAATTGAAATCAAAATCACTTTCAGAATTTGAAACAAAATATTTTTTAAGGTTAAGAAAATGGACGTAAATAGATGATTTGTTGGAAAAAAACAATGGATATTGCCCAAATCCCAGAAAGATTAAGCTAACTTTCTTGCTATATTTGTGCAGATTCAATTTCTTAAAGTAGTTTAGCACAATCAACATAGAATCTAATTTGGACCTTATCAATTTGGATTTGCATCATATACACAAATATATTATATAAATAAATAAATATCAAGCATCTATATATATATATACACACATATATATAAATAAATATCAAGCATCTATATATATATAAATATTTTTTTTTTGACAAGTTATATACATATATATAGACACAATAAAAGATTACCCGAGGACGATCGGATAGTTGGTGATTCCTGCCTCATCTTTAAGGAGGATATATAAGGTTTTTGTGGCAAATTCCATAGTAGATTATTTTTATGGTGATGTCGTTATCGCCGTTAATCATGTACATGAAACACAAGCAATTCGCTGTAATTTGTTTAAGCACAATCTTGTTCTGAGTTTCCAAACTTTTAGAGAGAAAAAAGAACATCATCATTATCCAATATTATCAGTACCTACTTCCTAGAGAAGTGAAAGGGGTAGAGAATTCTAGAGGAATCTCTGGCTGCCCAGCCATACACCTTGATAATTGGTTGTTCTTTTTCTTCTTCTGTTGTTGATGATGATGCTTCAGACATTTGTTTTCTTTGTTTCATAAGACAAATCCTAGAGAGAGATGGAAGTGAAAATTGAGATGAATTAGAAAAGCTTCTTGGTGCAGGTGATCGATGGCTCTCATTTATAATCTCTATCGATCGTATGGTCGTGATGAGCAAAAAATTGAAAGACTTAGTTTTATATGCCTTTTTTTAATTAACATAAATAAATTCTATTTCCAAATTTTATAAAGACTTAGTTTTATATGCCTTTTTTTAATTGTTGTAATGTGATATCTACTTAATATCTTAAATTATTAAGCCTTTTTTAATAATATGCAATTTTATTTTATGAAAATATTAATTTTGTTATATGTTATTGATTTGGATATTGATAATAAAATATTTAATTATAAATTCAATTGTAATTGTGAATGATTTATATAGTTATCCTTATATTTATATGAAATTATATTAATTGTGTTAAAGATATATATATATATATATATAAATAGATTTATATATAGGTTAGTTCAATCCAGTTATATGAAATGGGTTGGTTGAAAATGATTAAATGGGATATGTCCAGGTTAACACAATAAAAGTTAATTATTAAATGGATTAAGCGAGTCGTGTTGTGTCACCCGTTATTTAAATGAGAAATTATATTTATAATCGTGAAGTGCATAGGCACCGTACAATTTATTTGAAAAAAGTTGAGTAAATACATGACTTATATGAAGAAAAATTAAATTTTTAATAGTGGACCCTACTCTTTGTCAAAACGATTACGTAGCGCTAATGCACTCTACAATTGATGTAGCATTAGTCTATTTAAATTGATTGCATTTGAGTGTAATCCATTTAATTAAACAGGTTGGATTTGATTTGATCAATGTAATCTAATACTCATGACTTGACACAACATGAATACAAGCTACGAATAGAAATTTTCATCCCTAATTATGGATACTTGTTATTTTAATAGATGCATTGGAGAAAAACTTTGTCCTAACGAGATACATACATCAATAATAAGGATTTGTAATTCATTTTTTTAATCATATCACCCTTCCTTTCCATCCTTTTAGTTGCTTTACTCTTTCTCTTATCTTGAGTATATTATATCATTTTGCAAGACGTTCATATCACGTATAGTTAATTTACAATTTACTTTTATTATTCCTCTTATATTTGGTACATTTAATTATTTAATTATTCTCTCATTTTCATCATATTGTATTGTTACGAAAAACATATATCACTCATGATGATCATATCATGGACTTCTCCTCTCATTGGTTACTATAAAAGGATGACATTATTATGAGCTTTGGTGACGGAACATGTTAAGCATGGTTCGACTGGGAAGGACGCCAGATTGAGTCGACGTGCCTTACCTATGTTGAATTAAAATTGCAAGAACAGTTGGGTTGATGAGGAACCCGCCTCTTTCAAACAAGTTTGAATAATAATTTTCTTGATAACTTTATTCATGTCTCACATACAATAATATAGTTATTCCGTTATTCAACTTTCCAAAATGAAGCAAATTAAAGCTAATGGATTTAAAACAGAGCAATATTTCCAAAGAGAAAGTTTCCTATTGTGCTAGACTTGATCGCGTTGGATGCTCTTATTTGGATTCCACCTTCCTTACTTGGCTCCCGTATCATCCCTCCCCACTTTAGATTGATGCTTGTCCTCAAGGGTGAACTTGGGAAATTGCCACCTAATATTAGTCATCTTCCCAGGTAGCTTCAGCTAGATTGGTCCCTTGCCACAAATAGCTAAGACAACTTGTGATTGGACTAGAGTGGATGTGAGTGCAGCCTCAGGGAGTTCCGTAGCTGCTGATTCTTGCTTGCCCAATTTTAGTTTTGATAGAGATACATGAAACATCGGGTGAATGCGTGATCCTTCAGAAAACTGGAGTCAGTATGCCACCAGTCCAATTCGTTCCAAGACTCTGAATGGACCGAAATATCAAGCTGCTAACTTCATTGTAGTCCTCCTTTCCACAAATTGCTGCCTATATGGTTGTAACCAAACATAAACCATGTCACCTATTTGAAAGTTTCTCTCTTGATGTCCCTTGTCATATTTCAGCTTTATAAGGTTTTGAGCTTGTTGCAGTTTCAGCCTTATGTCCTTCAGAAGTTGATCTCTCTGCATGAATGTCTGTGCTACAGCTTCTACCCTTGCCGTTCTAGGTACATATGTGAGCAATGTTGGAGGTGCTTTGCCATAAACCACCTCATAGGGAGATCACCCTGTCCTGGAATGGCTGCTGATATTATATACGTTCTTGGCCCAAGGTAGCCATTTGACTCGTGCTGCAGGTGTGGAGCTGGTGAAGCAGTGCAGGTACATTTCGAGGGTGTGATTAACCACTTCCGTCTGACCATTTATCTGTGGATGATATGATGAATTGTAGTTAAATTTAATTCCTTGCAACTGGAAGAGTTCTTGCCAAGATTTACTTGTAAAAGTGGGATCTCTATCACAAAGAATGGAAGTAGAAAGTCCATGCAATTTGAAAATATTTTCGAAGAAGACTTGAGCCATTGTCGCTGCTATGAAGGGGTGTTTGAGGGGCATGAAATGAGCAAATTTTGAGAAGTGATCAGCCACGACATAAATAACATCTTTTCCTTGCGAATTTGGCAACCCCGTTATGAAGTTCATGGAGAGGTCCGCCCATACCATGATCAAAATTGGAAGTGGTTGGAGAAGCCCTGCTGGTTTGGTGTGTTCACTTTTATGTCTTTGACAAATATCACATTCACGTATGAACGCCTTGATTTGGGACATTGCCCCATGCCAAAAAAAAAACTACCTTGAGTCTTTGCTAGGTCTTGTGGAAGCCTTCATGCGTCCTTGCATGAAACTCACGGATAATGAGTTTAGTAAATGGTGAAGTGGCCCACAAGTAAATTCTATATTTAAAGAAAATCATTCCAGACTTGATGCTCCATGGGCCAATGGCTTCGCCAGCTTCAATATATTTTTTTTAAAGTCTCTAACTCTGGTTCATTCAATATTTCCTCTCGGATTGTGTCGAACCACAAAGGCAATGGCATGCTTATGGCAAATATCCTATTTTCATTCCGATTTCCTTCTTCACGTCTGGATAGGCTATTTATAGCAGAATTTTCTCGACCCCTTTTATATTCAATAGCAAAATCGTAACCCATGAGCATTACTAACCACTTTTGTTGTGCTTTTGTAGCTATGGTTTGGTCCCATAAATATCTCAGAATTTTTCTAGTCAGAGTGTATCACAAATTTGTTTCGAAGAAGACATGGTCTCCATTTTTGAATGGCAACAATGAGAGCCATGATCTCCTTCTCATATGTGGATCGGCTTAAGTTACTTCCTTGTAGAGCCTTGCTGAAGTAGGCGATAGGCCTTCCATCTTGGGTGAGGACAGTGCCTAAACCAAAGCCGGAAGCATCGCATTTGATCATGAATTGTTTATAAAAATTTGGAAGAGCTAGAACTGGACCAACCATCATCGCCTTCTTGAGTTGAAGGAATGCTGCCTCTGCTCCTTCATTCCAGCAAAAGGAGTCTTTTTTGAGAAGTTGTGTAAGCGGACGTGCAATCTAGCCATATTCTTGGGTAAATTTTTTATAATAACTGGTCAAGCTAAGGAAGCCGCGCAAGGCCTTCATGGTGGTGGGACGAGGCCATCCCATCATGGCCTTAACCTTGTCCGGGTCCATTGCCACTCCATTTTCATAAATGAGGTGTCCCAAATAACTGACCTGCCTTTGCCCAAATTGACACTTATCCATTCTTACAAAAAATTGATTAGCCCTTAATGTGTCTAACACCATCCGTAAATGATAAATATGGTCCTCCCACGTTAGGCTATAAACATGTATATCGTCAAAAAATACCAACACGTACTTTCGTAAGGCGTTTTTAAAAACCTCATTCATGAGTTATTGGAAGGTCGATGGCGTGTTGGTGAGTCTAAATGGCATCACAAGAAATTCATAGTGGCTATGATGCGTCCGAAAGGCCTTTTTTTCCACATCTTTGGCATGCATATTTATTTGGTGATACCCTGAACGAAGGTCTAGCTTGGAGAAATATTTTGCTCCATATAGCTCATCTAATAATTCGTCGATGATGGGTATCCGAAATTTATCTTTTACCATGATTTGGTTGAGAGCCCGGTAATCAACACAAAGGCACGAGCCATATTTTTTTTTAACCATCAACATAGGCGAAGAGTATAGGCTGGTACTCGTCCAGACTACCCCTATTTGCAAGAGTTCGGAAATCATCTTCTCAAATTCCCCCTTCATGTAATGTGGGTAATGGTATGGACGAACTTTGATAGGCCCACAGTTTCAAAGGAATGTGGTGGTTATGTAAGCGACTTGGGGGCAGTCCCACTAGTTCCGAAAATAACTCCTCATACTCCAACAATAAGTTCTTTAGATCATGGCTCACATTTTTGGAACCTGCAACATTAATATTCATGTTAACATTAAAAAATTCAGCAACTTCGTTTGGGCCCCTACGCGACGTCGGAAGTAACTGGCAGAGGAACCCAGATTTTTTCCTTCGCAATTCTCTGGCAGCTACTCCTTCTTCACCTACCTTATGTCTTGGTCCCATTATTCCCTTCAACTCCACCTTCCTTCCATTATGTTTGTAACTCATAGCAAGCTTAGTAAAGTCCTACCAGATTGGCCCAAGCATGCGCAACCATTGAGTGCCGAGGACTGCATCGCACCCCTCAATAGCCAACAAGAAAAATTCAATAGAAAATTGGTTGCCTTGAACCCATACCTCTACATTGTTGTAGCGGCCTTCATAGTCAAGCTTTTCTCCCTTTGCAACCATCACCTTCATTCCTTGTGTTGGTTGTGGAATCAATCCCATTTTCTTCGCAGGCGAAGCATTCAAAAAATTATGAGAACTCCGGGGTCTAGGAGAATGGTGATACCTTGGCCCATAAGCGCACCCGGACTCTCATTATTTGTGGCGGCATCGACCCCAGTATGGCATGTAAGGATATTCTTGGCTCTTCAATAAAGTCATATTGTTCCTTTACCTCCACTCCATTGTCCCCATCATCATCCTGCACATATATTCCTTCAATTAAAAATAATTGCTTATAGCGATGGCATGCGCGTGAAGGGCTCGTCACAATTAAAATAAAGGCATTTCTTCCTCTTCTCTTGCAGTTCGTTGGGGTTGAGACGTCGGATAATTGGGGTCTTTGTTCTTCATAAGATGGATGAAGGCCTAGGCGGAGGAGTTGGTTCCAACGTGGTTTGCCTTCTGTTGTCCAGCTGAAGGGGTCTCTTCATACTCCTTGCTTCAAAAAGTCTACCCAACTGGATCCCATCCATAATGGTCGTGGCTCTCACTGCTTGCACATCCGTGCAAACAGGTTCCTTCAGTCCACTGATGAAACATCTTATTCGGTGGTTGGTAGCCAGCCTCCCTACATGGCTTAGCAGTTGTTCAAACTGAAGTTGATATTCTCGGATAGAGCCCGTTTGCTGCAGCTTGCTCAGTGATTCAAAGTGGTCTTCGAACATAGTTGGGCCATAGTGAATCCTCAGTCCTTCCTTTAATGCTTCCCATGATACAATCCCTTCGCTATCTTTAAAAAGTTGATACCACATTTGCACCTCCCAATCTAAATGATATGCAGCCAAATGTAATTTTTCCACCTCCTCAGTTTGTTGATAATCAAAGAATTGTTCCACCCTGTAAATCCAACTTGTTGGATCCTCCAAACCATTATATTTCGGAAAGTCCAATTTCGCAAATTTGGGTGCTGCTACATTTTGCTAACCTCCATTGTTCCTCCCATTCCTATTTCATGATCCAGAGTCTTCTCCATCGCTATTGCCTCTGTTAGTAATAGAGTCCACCTTCGCATTGGTTTCTTCAAACCTCTTCATGAGCCTTTCCATGCTACTACCGAAATTCGCCATTTGCTGCTCTAGGAGTTTGATTTGAGGATCTGCTATGACCTGCTCTAATGCCAAATTATTATGAGCTTTGGTGACAGAACGTGTTAAGTATGGTTCGACTGGAAAGGATGTCGGATCGAGTCGACGTGCCTCACCTATGTTGAATTAAAATGGCAAGAACAGTTGGGTTGATGAGGAACCTGCCTCTTTCAAACAAGTTTGAATAATAATTTTTTTGATAACTTTATTCATATCTCCCATACAATAATATAGTTATTCCGTTATTCAACTTTCCAAAATGAAGCAAATTAAAGCTAATAGATTTATTCCCAAAACAGAGCAATATTTCCAAAGAGAGAGTTTCCTATTGTGCTAGACTTGATTGCGTTGGATGCTCTTCCTTATTTGGATTCCACCTTCCTTACTTGGCACCCATATCAGACATACTACTTGAACTACATATCAACTGATCATGGAGCTTCTTTGATTAAACTTGAACTTAAATTCAAATATATGAAATTACAAGATGGTCTATTTGCTTTTTTATTTTTCTTTTTTTTTTTTTGAAAAGGAATTTTAAGTTTAATAAATAAACATTCTGATCAGACACAAACGACTCACCGTTTACGTAAAAAAGAATTGATTAATAATAAAGACCCATATCAGATTTTTGCAGAACAAGAGAAAAAGAAAGATAGATTGCAAAGATCATGTATGCTCGATGCCGCTTCTATAGTTTGACTCAAGGGCAATTGCAAGCCGTTTTGTTCATTCTTCCTTTTTAGTAGCTTTCCAGAGCATTGTGAATGGTGTGCTAGCTAGGTTTTTCTTATTCTCACTTCTTAGCTAGTTGTTTTTGAATTGTGTCTCACATTAAAACCGATAATCCTGCACAGTTTTTCGATGAAAGTCTGTGAAGTTATTGTATTGCTTGACAATATGGCATACAATCCATAGTTAAAATTGAAATCGTATAATTTATACAGGGTTGTTGCTTTTAAATAAGATTTTGATACCTGTAATGACCCAAGTAGGGCTATTCAACCGGGCCGGATAAAACGGCCAGAAATTCGGTTATACCAGATTCCGGTTCCGATTTTCGGTCCAGGTCAAATCCGGTCCGGGTACCGGATTTTAAATCCGGATCCGGGTTTAAAACCCGGTACCCGAGTGTTATAAACTAAAGAAACAAAACCCTAAATATTCTAGCCGCGCCCCCCCCCCCCAATTTCAGATTTCCCCCCTCTCTCTCAGTCTCTGCTCTGCCATGCGACCTCCTTCGCCTCCCTCCCCAGTTTCCTCTCTCTCTCTCTCTCTCTCTCTCTCTCTCTCTCTCTCTCTCTCTCTCTCTCTCTCTCTCTCTCTCTCTCTCTCTCTCTCTCTCTCTTCAAGCGCTAGCGCTTTTGTCTTGTCCGGAACCCAAATTTGATCGCACGGCTCACCGATCATCTCCTTTTGATCGCGCGGCTTGTCGAAAGGTGGAAGTGCTTTCGGATCCAAGGTTTCCGTTTGGGTATGTTTTCTTTCTTCCCTCTGTTGTGTTCTCTATTTGTTGATTTTGAGGGTTTTTTTTTTTTATGAGAATGTTTGAATGTTTTAGTATTTTTATGTAGATTTGTTCTCACGCACAACGAATTTCAGGATTAGGGTTTCACCAGTCGGCACTTCCTCTCTGCTTCCAGCTCTCGATTCCTTTGCTATAGTTGAGGAAACTGCAACTCAGCCACCATGGGGTGAGTATTTTACCTTCCTCTAACTATTTTCTTGCCGAAATTTCTCGACAATCTTCACTAATTTTTTTTTTCTTATATTATTCCTGCATCTTTTTAGTTATGGTTCTTTATTGTTGGGTTGAAGGTACTCAGTAAATTGAAATAAAGCGTATAGCGCGTTAGCTTTGCGTTCTAAGCAACCAAAAATTGATTTAGATTGTATTTTTATCTCTTTTTTTTTTATTTAACTTTGTATGTTTCGTTGCTTTGTATGTGGAATTTCTCGAGTAGTCATACCAGGTAGCGTACTGGGCTTATTTTCTACGGTGCCATTAGTTGGTTCGGATGATTCATGATGGCGTTTTAAGTACTTTGGCTTTTTAGTTAATCCTGGAAAGTTCACATGAATAAAACTGAGTATTTGTCTGTGATAGAAACTTTCCTATGTTAATGAGTCTAATCTAACTGAATGCATGCCCCGTAGAATCAGTCATGGTGCGCTTGGTGATGCCCACAGACATTCCTTTGTAAAAGGACTTGGAAGGAATTGAACTCTAAGGATACTTTGTTTTTCATGGGTGATGCCTAGGAGGGTGGTGGATCTTCTAGCTTGTTATAATAGTCTAGATGACATTCCTTATGCAACTGCTGTTTGGAGGATGATTCCTTTATGTCGTATGTTTGGCTTGAAATGAATGGGAGGAACTAAGAAGATAGGGAGCGTTCTTTGGATGAGCTTATAAATCTTTTCTTTCACACTTTTATGTCTTTGGTTTTTTGCTATTGTATTCAATATAATTAGCGTTAATGACTTTCTTGTATCATTTTCTAGTTCCTAGACTGTAACTAAGTGTTTTCTTGAGTATACTTCCTGTGTGGGCAACGCCTTTCGTTATGTTTTAGTAAAACTTTATTTTACCTAATAAAAAAAAGACTATCAAAATTGCCAACCTCTATTTGGGATCACTTCACTTCTACTTTAAGTGCTAATCTTATATGCCTCTTGATCTTACTGGTAAATCATTATCTATTAATCTGTACCTTGGGTTTACGATTGTTAATTTGGTGCATTGTTTTGGTGATCAATAAATTTATGATTTAAAGAAAATGCATGTATTGTGAATATATTTAGGTGTTTTCTTTTGTATACTCCATGTACATGGGCATCACACTGATTTCATTTGTATTAATAAAGGTTTTTTTTTGCTTCTCAAAATAAAAATGTCTGTGTTATGCAGGAAGACTCGTGGAATGGGAGCTGGTCGTAAGCTCAAATCCCATCGTAGAAGGCAGAGGTGGGCTGACAAGTCATATAAGAAGTCCCACCTGAGAAATGAGTGGAAAAAACCATTTGCTGGATCATCCCATGCAAAAGGCATTGTCCTAGAAAAGATGTGAGATTATTTTTACTGTCTTTCTCTTGTTTCATGAAATATTTTCTGCAAGTGGCATCAACTCACCGTGGGAAGTAAATATTTAATATTGGTCGATGCAGTGGCATTGAGGCTAAGCAGCCAAACTTTGCTATCAGAAAATGTGCTCGTGTTCAGTTGATCAAGAATGGAAAAAAGATTGCAGCTTTTGTACCTAATGATGGTTGCCTGAACTACATTGAGGAGAAGGTAAGTAACGAAAAGCTGCAGGAATACCCCCCAACCCCCAACAACCCAAAATTAGAAATAAAAAAGAGTGAAAAACACAAAGGGAGAAGTTGAATTTTTTAATATTTTACTTCCCAAATTCTAACTCATTCCCATTTGACGTCAACTATTGCTCCAAGCTGTAAACTACTTTTGACCCTTGAAAAAAAAAAAAATAGATTCAACTACACATGGGGAGTGGGCTAGGATTTTATATAATTACGACCAATTTATAGCTTTGGGTTTTATTTTTATATCTGTGAATTCTTATAAAATCTTGGGAATAAAATCTCTTATTACTTATCAAAACAAATTCTTATAAAACATTTTTTATATATGTGAAAAAGTCAGTTTGCCCTATTTTGATATTTCTCGATATAGATGTAGGTAGTGATGTAAATTCCTGAAGTATGCATGCAATTATGTAAAAAAAATTCTATGATCTGCATTAGAAATGATAGAACAAAAAACTAAATTAAGGAGCAGTAAGTCTGGAAAAGAATGCTTTTCATTTCATATGAAAGCAGAATTGATATTCCCTTAGAAAGGAGTATTGAGAGAAAGGGAAGTCATTAGAACATTTTGCTTTGAAACTGGGCTGGTGCATTAGAACATTAGAACTGTTCTTTCTGTTCAAGAGTAAGTTTGCCATTTACTTTTCTTTTGCCCCAGTGAAACTCTGATAATTTTGTTGAGCTTTTTCAAGTATTCAAAACTTTTATTTTTTGCAGGCTCTCTTCCAATCAGATCACTTGAAGTAGTTACTTGGTGATTAAATCATTGATAGAAGACCATGCTAATGATTTTGTAATTCATATTTTGTAATTTTATATTTTGTAATGCAATGTGTAAATAACAAAATAATGTAATATGTAGGTTTGCATGCATTTTATTTTTTCATTTTAATATATTTTTATTATTTTGGAAAATGTTAGTATTATGCTTTTTAATGATTTAGAAAAGCTTTTCACATAATATAAGCTTTTATAAATATGATTTCACATAAAAAAAAATATGATTTAATACATTTTCTTAATTTTAAAAATAAATATAAGAAAATTATGCTTTGCAACATTTTTGAAAAAAAAAAAGCCTCAAAAACAGATTTTTTTTTTTTAATAAAAAATCCGGGTACAACCCGGTACCCAGATTTCTGGGTTTTTGAAACCCGGATTCACCTAGATTTCGGCCTGATCTAAAACCGGGTATATTCGGGCCTAAATCCAGCCCAGATTTAAAACCCGAGTTCCGGTCCGGATATATCCAGATTTCCGATCCGGAACCTGGATAAACAGTCATAGACTCAAGCCCAAATGTTTAACCCAGCCCGCCTAGACAAAAAAAAAATAAAAATAAAAACAAAAGAGAACTGCTACACAGCAGCCTCACACCTAAGAGCACTCGCATCCCGTTCTGCATCCGCCCCCCATCCCTATAATTTAGGGAAACTTTTAAGGTTTTCATGAAAAACCTCCCCCCATCCCAATCCCTAAAATGGGGATGAAGTATAGGGGTGCTACAGAAGTTTCCCATATATGGGGAACGACTGTACATCCCCATCGCTCCTGCCCCAACGATTCTCTCCTTCGTCGCGCGCCTTCTTCTCCCTTCCCTCCCTCGCAACGCAGCACCAACGAGCACCTCTCTTCTCCTGTAAGTGATTCTCAATTCTTTTACATCGTTTATTTTCTCTCTTCTCAGATCGATAGTTTGTGATAATAAATCTCAATACAATATTGGGGAGGGCGAAGAGGGAGTTGATGTCGTCGGCACCATGGAGGGGCAAAGAGGAGGCTGTCGAGGAGTTTCGGGATGTAAAGCTCAAAGTCACGAAGTAGCCTCGAGTCGAATCGGTGATGCGCGTCCCTCGAAGAAAGAACGACAAGTCCAAACGCCACGACCTCAAAGATGATGATTCCCTTGTCAAGATTGACCCCCAGCTCTGTTACATCTTTCAGCGTAATTATTAGATATCTCTTTTTTTTTTAGTGATTCCATTATTAGATATCTCTTTGATAGTTGCTTTTGTGTTGGAATTTATTAATAAATTCGGGTACTTCGTGCGGTTGTCAAAGGATGTTATATCTATTTGCCTACACAATCGAAAGAGTTCTTGATTACTTGCTTGAAAATGGGTATCTTATTTTACCGAATTCATAGACTATTGATTACTTGCTTGCCGCTGCTGAAAGTAGATGTCTTTTTATCATAAGAGACCTTTCTGCAGACTATGTAGTTCATACTTCATTATTTTTAAATATAAGCTAAATATGAACAATCAATACTGGGATAACTCTGAATTCTCGATACTCACCTCGATTGGTTTTTTTTTTTTTTTTTCCTCCTTTCATGCGAATGCTAATCCCTAGAGCTTTGCTGGTTTTTCTTTTAGGAACTGGCCATTTTGTGCTTTCCAGAGGGCAGCAGAAATCTTAAACTTACAGGGTAGAATGCTTGTTAGTTATATTACATTAAGGGTCTGTCATCTGTAAAGATTTAGACGAGGTTCATTGTTAAGCCATGATCTTATCATGTTCTGAAGTCATAAAATGTGTTGCTTTTCCTGCATTCAATTTGATTTTAGAAATGATGCACTTTTGTGTCTCTTCAGGCAGAATATTTTTTTGATACTCTAAATGGTTAATTCAACTTAATCTTGTTATAGAAGCATGCGGTGAGGTTGGTGCATTTTTTGTCTTCCACGATTTAGATCACTGAATTTGATTGGGAAAGCCATTAACTTCCTCAGTGAGTAAAGGCATGTCCATAGGATATATATATATATATCAATTACTTCTTATGTAGTCTAAACATTTTATGTTATGTTTTTCTATCAATTGATACTTTATAGCTTTTCAGGGGCTAGCTGCTTGAAGTATGCAGCTTTACGCATTTCTTTTTGCTTGGTGATTGATAATATTTTACTCATCATTTCCATCTGCTTTCTTTAAATAGGTTTGTGCCTGAATATGTTCTTACTTCAGTTTGACATGAAATACTCTTGTTTATACAGTTTCTTCAACCTGTTGTGAAACCTCTTCCACCTACCATGGCCTATAATATCTCCCGCAACTTGAGCTTCTTCACGCCCATTTTCATGCAGTTCTTTGGTAAGTGGATTTCCATGTGCATTTCTTAGTAGTAAGATGGAAATAGTTTAATTTATCTTGTACAATACAACATTTTCAACCTTTTAGTTCCAAGGATTCTTATTATTATTTTTCCTTTTCAGTTACAAAAATTTACCATTTATGTTTCCCCCACCCTCTGGCCTAATCTGTTATCTTTCACTGCACCTAGAGTTATGTACTTTTGGTATTTCTGCATCATAACAAGTATGCATGTGGAAGTAATATAATTATTTTTAATGACATCTGTTTGAAGGACTGAAGTATAAATTCAGGTAGATGGTTCTCTCTCTCTCTCTCACACACATAAATATATAATAAAAGAATTAGCTAATAAGACGTAAAATGAACTAGTGCAGAGATCTTCAATGTACACTCAAGGTACCTTATCTCATCAAACTTTTAAGCTCAGAATTTGTTGAGGTTACTTCCAAACCAAAATTTTGGTTATTATCCTTTAAAAAGGGAGCTAATGTTGGTCTCATAATTGCACACAAGTTCATTGAAAGTCTGAAGGATTAGGTCTTGTGATCAAGCCCTTGACATTTTCTTATTCCATATTATTAATTTTAAGTATGCTGCAACAGTTTATGAAAATCATTGCATTGCAGATCCAGAAGGCATTGGAAAGGCCCAGAAATCACTTGGGATGGGACAGGAAGAAAAAGCTCGCTGTGTTCAATGAAAAGGGAGGGGAGTCAAGCAAGACAGTTGAGGGCATGTGGCTTAACTCATGGTTTCTGACAGTGTCAAGAACTGTTTTAATTCTTCACGACTGACAGTGCCAAGGCTTAACGATTTGTTTTCCTTTTGTGTTCTGTTTTGTTGCGGATGAAATGTATATAGATGAAAATATTCTATTTGGTTTCGGATGAAATGCTGGAGATTAAAATTACTAGGTTTGTTTTTGATATAGAAACAATGATGAAAATCTCGCTGCTTTGTGGATGTTTGGACTTCTTCCTGTCATTTTCATTTTAATTCTGTCATCCTTCTAAACGTGATTGAAACTTCAATTCATCACGTGCTTAATTTTATGTTTTTCATTGTTTGATACGTAAAGATCAAAATGCTTTCGGACTCAGCTGTGACTAGTACGTTTATCCATTGGAGTTTAGGATATCTCTTAGTTTATTTTGCTTCTGATTGGCACTAAAAGTGAAAATGCTTCTGATTCGTAGTATTTTTTTACTAGGAAGTGAAAATGAAAAGAAGATAATAAGACGAAAGAGTTAGTAGTTAAAATTGTAAATGGAAGAGAGAGAAAAAAGTAATAAAAAAAGAATAGAGAAATATTATTTAATAAAATAGAGATAGGGATGGGGAATGGGATGTGAGAGGTTTTTAGAAGATGAATAAAATTTAAGGATAAATTTGAGGAAAGGTGATTTTGAGTTAAATTATAGGGATGAGGATGAGGATGCGGATGAGGATGCTCTAACACACCATCATTTTTGAAGTTTAAAACAGAAGAGGGTAAAATAGTAAATTCACATTTTTCAATGGTGTGAAAAAGTGTGAGGCTGCTGTGTATATTTTTCCAAAACAAAAAGACACAAGACGACGTCATTTGAGGCTTACACTCTTCAACCCTCTCTCGAGTCTCTTCCTCAGCCACGGCCCAACGTCTCTCCCTCTTTTCTCTCCACCAGTGCAGACTGCCAGACACCCCCACGCCTCTCTCTCTCACACTTTCTCTCTCTCTGCCCGTTTCCCTCGCTTCTTTGTGATTTCCGCTCGCCGCCGTTCCCAGCTCCACGCTGTCCGTGTCGATTTATACCGCGGCGCTATCTACAGTTCGATCACCGACATCGTGAAGCTCCGCTGCACCGCCGTGCGCCACAAAGCTCCGCCGCAACCAAGCCTCTGTTTCCCTAGTCCGACACTCTCCTTCTCTTTCTCTAATCTGCACCTTCGCTCATTGTGGAACGTTCAGCGACGCCGCTCTCGGTTTCCGACACCGGCTAGTTACTACATCTCCATCTCGTTCACTCTCTAGCCGTTTCTCTCTCTCTCTCTCTCTCTCGCTCTAATTCTCTGTCGGCGTCTCACAGTGTCTCGGTATTAGGCTGACCGCGGTGTCCAACGAATGCCATCGGAGCCTGCGTGACCCCTCCACGACGCCCATCTCCTCCGCCACTGACGACTTCGTACGAAACCGCCTGTAAGTCTCTCAATCCTTGTCTCTCTGTCTCTGTCTCTGTCTCCCTCTCTCTTTGTGCATACCGTTTCGGCTCTCTTTCTCAGTAACTCTCTCCCTCTTTGGTAAGCCTGCCACCGCAACCAATGGAGGCTGCAGCACCACAAGTCCAGGAACACGGCACCATTCAATTCGTGAGTTTCCATCGCCGAGTCCAGTCGAACACCGCTTCAAGCCTGGTGAGGTATCCCCTTTACCGTGTACTTGTCATTTCAAATGTGGTTAATTTGGGTTTGTTAATTAATGGCCCATTTGGATAGTGTGAATGTTTCGTTTTATTTATTTATTCTCATCGTTACAATATTTTTAAATTTTTACATTAAATATAATAAACAATTCAAATATTTCAAAATCCAAAAATAATAATAATATTAAAAATAATATTATAATAATATTTTATTTAGTTTTCAACTTTTAACTAAAATTATTTAATAATATTCTAATAATATTTTATTTAATTTTCAACTTTTATCTAAAATTATTTCTATCTCATCTCACACATAAAATAGACTATTCTTGGAGGGTAGTGGAATTGAATGTGCTGTTGGTTTTGTTACTGTTAAGTTGAAGGGTACCCAATAGAGGGAGAATGATTCTGTTGGGCCATTTTCTATGGTTGTGCTGAAATGAAACAGAGAACTTGGTAGTGTATGTCTTTGGTAGTCGGAAATTTAGGGTGGATGTTTGGAGTGCCGAGATTAATTGTAATTGGTTAAAGGAGTGGATGTTGGCTCTTATTGAGCTATCATTCGGGTTATAGAATTTTGTTAGGTTGTTCTTGTACTAGTATGAGTTATTAATGTTTGTGATATTTTTTTGGATTGGGTTGTGATACTGGTTCTGTTCAAGTTCAAAGCTTAGATAGCATATTGCAAAGTTAAGTAAGCGGTGCTCCTATGCTAGATCTTGCCTGAAACTGATTGAAGTTAATTTTGTGAAGAACTTGCATATTTTGTTATGAAAACAACCTTGGTTATTTTCTGAACTAGTCTTTGTATCTAAACATTTAATTGTGATGTTTTATAACGACTGCTGTAGACGTGAACAATTTTTTGTACTCTCTATTTCTCTACTGCATAAAATGTGAATATGAAGTCTGAAAACTTTATATGATTATATGATATTTATCTGGTCAGTATTCTGTTATGATATGATATTGCATAGGCAAGCCCTGAGGCATAAGATTCTGTTGTGGTTTGGTTATGGACACTGCCATAGGCTATAATAGTGGCCTTTGGCCCTGCCACGGGTAATAACAGTGGTTTCCGACCTCACCACGGGTAACAATAGTCGCTTTCGACCCTGCCACGGGTAACAATAATGGCCTCTGACCCTGCCTCAGGTCATAGTAGTGGCCTCTGTTCTGAGTGCAGTCACTCTGGTGACAATGTGATTTGAAATAAGTGCCAAAGGGTGTCAGAGACTATTGAAGGATTTTATTTAGGAAATTAGTTACTTTACTTTTGAATAGTATTTTGGGATAATGTTGCATTATCTGAGACTTTGTGGGGTTTTCTTTTATTTTATATGTTGGAGAAGTTTATTTATGTCTCTGTGGAGGAACATATTTTTTTGGAATAAATGAGTTTTACATGTTACAAAGCTTCTCCCTTTAACGTTGGAGTCTATACTCGTATTGTTGGAAATCCGGAGATGGCTACTCTAATGAAAACAATAGCTATCAGTGAGCTTTGCTGTTGAATTACTTCTGTTCTAATTTTGCACATTCAAATGTTGTAGAGCGTTTTAATGTAGTCATGGCTACAAGCAAGTCTCGAACAAGCAGCTTCTCTTGCAACCTCACAGCTGTACCCTTGTCTAATATGCCCGGGCTCAAGTATGGTGCCAATGGCACGGTCTTTATCTCATCTGGAATACCAGACCTTGACAGTAATTCTCTACATTTATCAACTTTGTCAGGATCAAAGTATTGTACACAATGATATCATCATGGCTTTAACAATTACTTGTGCAGTCTGCATCTCAGGAGTTTTTTGATTTATTGTCTTATTTGTAGAGATTTTAGGTGGTGGGTTTGCTTTGGGAAGCCTAGTCATGGTGATGGAAGATGCAGAAGCACCTCATCACATGCTTTTGTTGAGGAACTTTATGTCTCAAGGACTTGTTCACAAGCAACCCCTTCTGTATGCCAGTCCATCCAAAGACCCAAAAGGATTTCTGGGCACTTTACCTAGTCCAAGGTCATGCAAAGTTGATAAAGATAAGTCTCGTGATGACGATCCTGAACAGGTGCTCTGCTTCTTCCATTTACTTCATTTGTTTATTTATGTGTTTCTGACTTGGGTGACCAAAAAATCTTGATTTCTGTGTTTGCACAACTTGCAGGAGGGTTTGAGGATTGCTTGGCAATATAAGAAGTACTTTGGTGAACATCAGCAGACTGTTGATAATACTAGAGGTAAGCTTGTCAATAACAATTCTTTTTCTTTTATTTTATTTATACTTCAAATGTGCCACTACTGCTTATATTTAGCCGTTCCGGTATAAAAATATATCTACCTCCCGGGCAGGAAGTTTTAATTGTTGCTATCTATATTCCTCAGCATAAACAGCCTAACGAAAAACAATTTTTTTTTACCTATATAAAAAAAAATTTGTTGGTGGTGGGGGCATCACAATTGAATCGGTCCATTATGATTGAATCTTGTTGTTAGTTAATACTTGGAACAAGTTTACAAGTTTCTCAGTGTGTAAGATCTCATTAGCTTATTGTCATGCAGGTGGTAAGCATGAGTACTGCAATGACTTTGACCTGCGGAAGCCTCTAGAAAGGCACTTTCTAAGTGGTCAGCATATAGATTGTGTCAGCATTCTACATAATTCAGATCTTGTTGCTCTTCATGACCGTTGTGCTACATTTTTCACTCAATTTCCTAGGTACTGCCATATACTTTCATCATCAGAATTCTACTTTTAAGTTTGGCTTTCCAGATCCATTACACTAGTTTGGCTTCTTGTGCTAATTTTGATTAGAATTTGTTCTCCTCTTTGCGGGAAAAATACACACCCTCTCTCTCTCTCTCTCAATTGAAAATGGTAGCCTGACCAAATACCCTGAAACAATTCAGACAAAGTCTAGTGATAGAACTTTTGGCATCTTATATATCGATATATCTAGACGGGAGGACTTCAATATTAGGGGTGGGGTCGAGTACCTTGAAACGAAGTTTGTTAATAGAAATTTTCACGCCATAAGTTTCTATAGCTAGACAGGACTTCTATATGAAAATTGTTCTTGTGCGTTCTAAATTAAAGAGTGGTATTTGTTTTAGAATGCAGATACTGAAATGATTGTGACATTTGACTCCATTGGCACAATTTCATTGTGGATTCTGAGCTCAGATCTTGTTCAGTGGTATAAACCTCTTGTATCCTGTGATAGATAGCGGCATTCTTGATGTTATATAATAGGTTGTATACGAACATTTGCTCTTGCAACCATGTTTATAGCTCCTATGACTTCAAAAATTATTTAACCTTGCTGCCAAATAAAACTTATGTTTTCTTTTATGTATTTTGGTTGTCAGGTTATGTTCATCTGTCTTTGAGCTATTTAACGAATACATTAAAGCTCCCACATTTTTTTGTTTTTTGTCGGTCTTAAATTTAGTTTCTTTGACAAAAACCCATGGCTTGACATAAAAATAGTTTTTTAAAACCTACAACTTGAGTGGCTCCTACTAATTTGCATTGCCTTTTTAATCCTCAACCTCAATTCTCACATGGAATTTCTACCTTTGCATGGCATTCAAGAAATGATGGCAGCATCGCCTCCGCTGGTCGTATTGCCATTCAGTCGTTTTGTGCTCCACAATGCGAATATTCCAATTTGGTAAGTATAGTTATATTTTGCTGGTAAGCTCTACTTTAAAATTCTCTTATATTTCATTTGCTTGACGTACTGCTAAACTTGATAAACACGTTTTGTTATCCCCTAGAAAATTGTGGTCACTTTTCAAGTCTGTTCTTTTCGACTTATTTTGATTTGGAATTTAAATTGCTGAGTATCAGTATACTTCTGTTAACATGATGCCATTACAGGAATGGGATATGCTTTCTTTTATCAGATCTCTGAGAAGCATGATCCGGTCTTCTAATGCAGTTGCTGTTGTGACATTTCCACCTTCCCTTCTTTTGCCATCAGTCTCTAAACGATGGCAGCACATGGCAGACACTTTGCTGTCTGTCAGAGCAATCCCAGTTTGGATGGCAGATTTCATGAATTCTTTTAAACTACTATAATTAGTTACATGTCAAAATTTTTTTGAAGAGGGTGCTTCTTACAGACGAGGACAAGGAATTGGCAAACCTCCTCACTGGTTATCAAGACATGGTCGGTCTTTTGAATGTACACAAAGTAGCATGCGTTAATACACAGGTACCACAAAGACACGTTTCTTCCAAATATTTATATAGGCGGTAGCACTACTTGCATCGAATTCTTCTACTATTAATTTGATTCTCACGCACACATACCTGCAATCCTATGTGTTCAGCAGCCTCTTGAGCTTTGTGATCTCTGAATCAAATGCATGTCTAGTTGTATATATTGCAGTAGCCTATAGCATTGTCTTAGTTGTCATATATCTACTCTAAGTATAAAAGCATCTATCCACACGTGAATAGTGGATTTTGTATGATGGAAAAATTACCTTTTTGTCCTTTTATTTGTTAATAGTGTGTTTGATGCAAAATTACCTTTTTATCCTTGAGGTTTGTTAGTAGTTTGTGTTTGATGCAAAAGTTATCTTTTGTCCTTCAGATTTGTGTTTGGTAAGCACAAATACCTCTTTGTCCTTGAGGTTCTAATCTGTTTGATTGGCAGAAGTACCTATTTGTCTTTGAGGTTTGTGTTTGATGGGCTACATTTTTGTCCATGAGGTTCTAAAATATTTTTTATTTGGCAGGCAAAATTACCAAGGTTTTCATTTATATGATTAGTGCTTGTTTTTTTTTTTTTTTTTCCATCTTTTTCTTTCTGTCTATTTTTCCTTAATTAAATTTTATTGTATCTTGTAAATTACAGTTTTAACCCTGAAATTTCTTTTGGGCAAATTTTAGGTAAATTTGGTCATCCCCTTGTGCTATGACGCGCTTAGGATTAGGTTCATGTGCGATTGATTTTAGGAATAAAACCAGTAAGACCATCTAATAATTTTTCTGTCCGTTAACAACTACAAAATTGTGGTCCAATCATAAGGGTTACTGTGGTAAAGAATGTCAAACTACCATTCTATTATTGTTTCTTTTTATTTTACATTTTCATTAATTTAGTTCAAAACATTCAACTTTCATGATGATCTTCATATATACAAACAATGTAGACATACGCATGAGCCTTGCAGTAAAAGAAAACTATACATGAGTTGGGAAGATCAATTTTATGAACAAAACAAATTCTATTTCTATAAAACAAAATAACTATCTTCTTAATAGCCTAATCATGTGTAAAACAAATAAATGCCCGTAGGTAACAAACACTACACTTTACAATGGATGTATATATGCCTCTAGACTTGACTTGTTCAGAAACTATGTTTGGATTAACATATCTATCCTTGGTTTGCTATCTTTGCTACTACCGATTTAATAATTATTTTTTAGAATTGACAAAGCTCTAAAACACTCACATTATTTAGTTCATTATCATATTAACAATTATTATTTTTCTCTATTATTCTCAGTCTTAATGATTATTTCTAATTAATATGCATTTTAAAGATTATATTTTCCCATATAAAAAATGTAGCAACATTTTCACCTGGACATTCATGCCTTGCACAGTCTAACTGATACATTGCGCAAGAAGTTAGTCCTTGCTCGGGATCATCGAGCAAGGCCAATATGAATGATACATTGCTTGGAAATTACGCTCGTTGCAAGAAAATAAACTTACTTGGGATCACTAAGCACGTCCAAACCCATCGACACATAACTTGGTAATTCCCAGTATAGGAAGAAAATAAACCTTGCTTAGGATGACCAAGCAAGACCATTCTGACCGACACATTGCTCGACAATTCCGAGCATCGCAAGAAAATAGCCATTGATTTCTTAACTAGTATATATATATGTATGTATGTATATTAATATAGCTCGTCATTGATTTCTGCTGTGGTATGCTTGATCAAATCTCTTGAACTGAATAGATGATATTTGTCCATCATTGTTGCTAATGTTCTTGAACTTTCTTGTTTTAGGCCTTTAATTTTTTGTTTTCTAGTAATGATTGATAAAAAAACCAGCCCAATCAGAAAATTATTTTCCTGGAAAAACTACAGCATAATTTCCTGTCTGCTAGTTATCTTTTGGATATTGTTATTTACCCTTATATACCTTGTTGGTTCAAACTTGTGGTCAGGTCCCTGTGATTCTTGACGCAACAACATTCTCGATAAAGTTGCAAAAGCGGAGGTTCTTAGTTTTAGAATGTCTGAATCAAGCCCCAATTGACGGTGCATCTGGGAACTCATATGGCACTTCTGCAAGTTGTTCCTCTTCTTCAAAGACTAGGACCCACCTTGATTTCTAGGTCCTAACATGATCTCACTGGTCCCTAACACCATTAAACAATTCTACTTATTTAAGTTACTTCGAGAATGCTGATCTGTGCTACCAATGTCCTTCAGTGTTCAACGAAGCAAATATATCCTTAAAACTAGTTGTATTGTATTCTTTCATTTGCTTATAGTGTGCTCCTAATTATTTTGATGACCATTGCATAATTTATTTATTTATTGTTTTATGAACCTCTCCACTACAAAAATTAACCCCTAGCGTTTCTTTTTGCAATTATCAAGATCCGGGACTGTATAAGCTAATTTGACAGAAAATGAACCTGAATTTCTAAATATTCTAAACTGAAACCGACAGTACATGAGAATTAAACGTGGATATTAAGGCATTTTGCAGGTTTCTACGGAGTAAGATGTGGGTGTATATGTTAGTCCAAGTCAACGTGGAAATATAAAGTCTTTCAGGCGGTTTAGATGTTAATGCTCTCACCATCTAGACCAAGTTAGACCAAGTTAATGCTCTAATGGTTGTATATATTAGTCCAAGTCAATGTGGAAATATGAAGTCTTACACGCGGTTTAGTTAATGCTCTCACTATCTAGACCAAGTTAATGCTCTCATAAGTGTATATGTTAGTCCAAGACAATGTGGAAATATGAAGTCTTTCACGCGGTTTAGTTAATGCTCTCACTATCTAGACCAAGTTAATGCTCTCATGAGTGTATATATTAGTCCAAGTCAATGTGGAAATATGAAGTCTTTCACGCGGTCTAGAATTTAATGCTCTCACTATGTGAGATATTTTTCCTTTTTAAAAGCCTTCCCAATGAATTATTATATATATCAATAGAAAAAGAGAGAAAATAAAAGTGATTATTTTATGCCCAATGAAAAATAAGCTGATTAATTAACAAGAAATCATGAATCTAGGTGTGCGGCAATGTTTTCCAGTTAGGAGGCCATGGTCATTGGTGAAGTGTTTGATGTGGGCGTTAGTAATTTTTGTGCAAATCCATGAGCACAAAGGTTGCTTGGAGGAAGAGAGGATTGGTCTATTACGACTGAAGGCATTTTTGAAATCCCATTATCACATTGGCAATCGTCTTTCCTCCTGGATTGAAGACACAGATCAAATAAACAGTGACTGCTGTGGTTGGGAGGGAATCTCGTGCAACTCCACCACGGGTCATGTCATTGAACTCTCGCTCCATGATATGAAGCAACAGTACTATCCTCGTACAGATGGTTTCTTCTATCCAATATCCACAATTCGTAAGGAGAATATTTGGTTGCTAAATGTTTCCCTGTTTCAGCCTTTCAAGAAGCTAACAAGTCTTGATTTGTCCTGCAATGAAATTGGTGGTTGCATAGCTAATGAAGGTTTGGTTTTTAATTTGTCTGCTGCTTCAACTTTCACACTACAAGAAAACCCCCACCCCATGCATATATCCTAATTTCTCTCCCAACAAATTAAACAAATATATATATATATGAGGGTTGTGTCCGTAAGTGGTAGAAATGACTATAAAATAACCATGTGGTATCCAAATTCTTAATTTTGATACAATGAAATTAAAAAGAAAAAATAAACAAGGTGAGCAAAAGGCCACGCGTCAAATAAGGAAGAACAAGGAAGAGATATTTGTGATCTTATATAGGTCCCATATTTGGTGCATTTTTCTTGTGTTCAGTCCTTACAGCCTTCCTTTCTCTTTACTTTCTTTCCTACAGTACACTTCCAATAATCTTCTTGCAGGTTTTGAAAGGCTAGCTGTATTGAGAAGTTTGGAGGTATTGAACCTCGCTTATAATTTCTTTGAAGATAGCATTTTACCATCCCTAACTCAGCTTTCATCCCTTACCACGTTGGTTCTTGCGGATAATTCTCATTTGGGAAATTGGACAACAGCTGCAGGTATTCAATCTTCTTTGTATATAGATTTCTGATTATCCTTTGGATTTTCTTTTTTAAGATACAACAATCTTTCTATAAAAGAGTAATAGCAGATATAATTTTAAAGTATGCAAGTTTTGCATGTTTATTTTGAAATTTAAATTTGTTCATTTTTTTAAAAAAAAAAAATATGCAGAGTTTGAATATCTTAAAACTGTACAAATCATTTCTCTCTGTAAAAAAGATTTTATAAAGTCGTATTTGAAGACCTCAAGTAGAAGAAAGAAAGACATATCAAATAGGTCCTATACCATTTATTAATATCCGTATACATCGGGCAGCAATAATTTATGGTGTAGGGCCCACTTTATATTTCCATCTCTCTCCCACCCGAGTCCTTTAAGTTTGAGCAAGAATTTAATCAGATCTTAATCCATCATTTCTTATTTCTACTTTAGATATTTTACCAAATCCATTTACATGAGTACTTAGGATTACAAAGTTTTGCCCAAAACTAAAGTTCAAATTGTGAAATACTACTTTTCTTGTAAGTACTACCGATGACTGCATATTTGCTTTTTCATTTTACGAAATATCATGTACAAGTACAGGTTCTAAAAGCTTGTCAAGGTTAGAGAACCTGGAGACATTAGATATTAGTTGGACTAATTTCAGCTGGAGCGCCATATCGTCATTGAGTACTGCAGTCAAATCATCATCCCTTAGGAATCTGAATCTTGCGTGTCTTACTGGATTTGGGATGCAAGGACCTTTACCTGCCCAAGGCACGCCTGTTGATATGTTTTATTAATTTATAGAATTTGCAGTCAATTCCCATATTACATCCTGTTTTATTTTCTATGTTTTATTTTGTGCAGAATTATCGGCGTTTGAAAACTTGGAGAGGTTGGATTTAAGTTACAACAGTCTCACGGACGGCTTAACACCCGAAGGTAATTAATTATGACTACTTGATGAGGTAGACTACCTTTCGGAATTTCAAAATTTCCAATTACAAATATCTTTCATGTTTTTAGTAGTGATATAAGTACTGGCACGATAAGCCCCTCTTATGAAACAAACTAATTAAAATTAATCTTAGTGAAATAAGGAAATCCATGCAGCAGAACTAAAACGATATTATTGTGTTATTGAATTTAACAATTGATATATTTTTTTTTCTTCAGAATTCCATGGTTTGTCTAAACTGAGCAAGCTAAAGCACTTAGATTTAAGTTTCAATTTCTTCGGGAAGCAAATTTTCAGAGTTTTGGGCGCCGAGCTTCCAGCCCTTGAGTCTCTGAACCTAGGATCCTCTTTCTATCATATGGAAGGGCATCTTTCTATCAAAGGTATATATGTGCATTTAATTAACTTAAGTTTTTTTAGATGCTTCATCAATTAAGAAATAGCATTTTTTTGGTCAAGAATATATATCATGAAGAAATCTTATGTCAAGTTGAATTAATCTTAATTATCAAAATTATATACCAATATTATTAGCATTTATTTTGATTTTGATTATCTTTGAGAAGGTTTGATGAAACCACCAGACTTGTAAAGTGGTGAGTATTTTCCATTTATATTGAATTACAATTTGTATGAAATAATTACATATCAATAGTTATTTGACATTTATGGCAAGCCTTAGATTAAGACAAAGTATCCTCAACAATCTTGTTATCCTTTTTGTGGTTACATTGTGATAGAGGAAAAAAAGAAATAGAGAAGATTAGGAGGAGAATGAGGGATTGGGTGAAATGAGATCATGTACATATCTTGATTATTATGAGAATCAAATAACTTTAATTTGGTTCTAATCAGGTTCTTAATATTGACAATAACATTAATTTTTCTGGCAACTTCTACCAATAAGCTTGAATATTATATATCATATATATTAGAATTACCACAATAGATGATCACTCTGCATAGATTCCCATATTCCAATTTCACCCTTACAAAACTTCACAAAAGGACGAGGGTGTGCTACTAATGGTTGATCTACCCAAAACTTCACATCAAGTTTAAATATTGTTAGCTACTTAATATACGTTTTGTTTTTATGATTATTTTGCTAATTCTGTATGGCAGGATAAGCCCCTCTTGTGAAACAAACTAATTAAAATTAATCTTAGTGAAATAAGGAAACCCATGCAGCAGAACTAAAAGGATATTATTGTGTTATTGAATTTAACAATCGATATATTTTTTTTTCTTCAGAATTCCATGCTTTGTCTAAACTGAGCAAGCTAAAGCACTTAGATTTAAGCTACAATTTCTTCGGGAATCAAATTTTAGGAGTTTTGGGCGCCCTCCCAGCCCTCAAGTCTCTGAACCTAAGACATAACGGAATCAAAGGGCCTCTTTCTATCGAAGGTATATATGGGAATTTAATTAACTTGAGTATTTTTTTTAGATGCTTCAATTAAGAAATAGCTTTCTGTCTATTTTTTTTTTTTCACACTTTCTGTCTTCACATCCCTTGGTAGATTTGGCAAATTTAAGTAGGCTGGAGATTCTGGATATGAGTGTAAATCCCTTGAATGGGAGTATTTCTCCATATATTGAGGCACTATCTTCAGCGAAGGCTATATCGTTATCTGGCAATCATTTCAATGGAGATTTCCCTACTCAAGGTGAGTACAAAAAACAAATTAATCACCCATCTTCAATTAATTCATTAGGATTGAATGTGAGATCAACAAGTTAAAGATAGGTGCTAATTGTTGCACCTCCTACTAATTTTATACAAAAAAATTGATTTGTTAAAAGGAGTGAGGGAACTGGCCAATTTGCACCTCCTACTAATTTTATTTCTTATGACAGATTTGTGCAGATTGAAGAAACTTGAAGAGTTTGATATTTCTTACAATGACTTTGAAGGTATCCTGCCTCGATGCATAAACAATATATCATCACTAAGAGTGTTGGATATATCTGGTAATCGTTTCATTGGAGACTTGTCTTCATCTCTGGTAGCCAGCTTGAATCCCACAACGATTGAGTATATTGATCTTAGTCATAATCTTTTTGAGGGTCTATTCTCATTCAGCTCATTCGCTAATCATTCCAAGCTTAAGGTGGTTCGAATTATGAGTGACAACAGCAAACTTGTGATTGAAACTGAAAATCCATTGGGTTGGACCCCATTATTTCAGTTAACGGTCCTAGCATTGCAGAATTGTAATCTGAACAAGCTAACTGGAAATATCCCCAAGTTTCTCTTTGATCAGCACAGTTTGGAAGAAGTTGATTTCTCTCACAACAAGTTGAAAGGAAGCTTCCCCTTGTGGTTGTTGGAAAACAATACAAGGATACAAAAGCTAAATCTTAGAAATAATTCTTTTGAGGGTCGATTTTATTTACAACCAGAGAACCATATTAATGTTTATTTGATCGATGTCTCAGGAAATCACTTAGATGGGCGACTTCAAGAAAATATTGGAAAGATAATGCCAAATTTAGGAGTTCTAAATATTTCTCAAAATCATTTGGAAGGTGATCTTCCATCCTCAGTTGGTGACATGAGTTATTTGGAAGTATTGGATTTGTCCTTTAATAGATTCTCGGGGAAGGTGCCAACGGAATTGGTTTCCAAATGTACCACCATGATTATTTTGAATTTATGCAATAACAACTTTCAGGGTGAAATCTTCTCGAAGCATTTCAAGTTGTCAGCCTTATCAATGCTTCAATTGAACAACAATCAGTTCACAGGTACTCTATCTAGCGTATTATCAACTCTTGATCGGATTTATCTGTTTGATATTGGGAACAACAACATGTCAGGTACAATTCCCAGTTGGATAGGAAACATGACAAAACGTGGGGGAGCTCTTTAGATGAGTAATAATTTTTTTGAGGGTCACATTCCATGTGGATTACATTCAACTTCTTCAATAGATCTTTCTCATAACTCACTTTCAGGACCTATACCTTCTTGTTTGGATGAACTTTCTACTATACTTTTGCAAGGGAACAAGCTTACAGGATCTATACCAAAAGCTCTTTTTAACTCATATTCTCTTGTGGCATTGGATGTTAGAGAAAACAACCTTTCCGGCACCATTCCTATTGAAATCAGTACATTTTCTAACTTAAGAATACTTTTGTTGGGAGGCAACAATTTTTGTGGTATGATTCCAAACCAAGTATGTTTGCTAAAGAAAATAGGCATAATGGATTTTTCAAGGAACTCCTTTTCTGGGGCTATACCACATTGTTTTCACAATATTACCTTTGGGAAGATAAATGTTATTGATCTTGTCTTTTCAAGAAGTTATATTCTTGAGACACTGCACGATAAAGCAATTTCAATATATGAAGGTCTTCTAGAGAAATATCCTCATAGTGCCTATGAATCATCATATATGAGAACAGATATTGAGGTTCAGTTTGTAACGAAGTACAGGTCTAACTCCTACAAAGGTGGCATCCTTGATTACATGTCTGGATTAGATTTGTCATGCAACAAACTAACAGGTGGAATCCCAGTGGAACTAGGACAACTATCTTCAATTCGTTCACTAAACTTATCTTACAATCAACTGACAGGTTTGATTCCTGAGACATTTTCAAGTTTGGCATCGATAGAAAGTTTGGACCTTTCTCACAATAGTTTGAGTGGAGAAATTCCCTCAACATTGATTGATTTGAATTTTATGGGAACATTCAGTGTTGCATACAATAATTTATCTGGTAGGGTTCCTGATATGAAATATCAATTTGGGACTTTTGAGAAGAGTAGCTACGTGGGAAATCCATTTCTTTGCGGACCACCATTGGAGAATGGCTGCACCACAGCAAATAAGTCAAATCCAAAACCAAAAAAGCCTTCAAAAGATAGTGAGAGAAAATGGTATGAAGTAGATCATGTAGTCTTTTTTGCAAGCTTCTTAGTATCTTACCTTATTTTCTTTTTGTTGGTAGTTAGTATCCTTTATATTAATCCTTATTGGAGGCAAAGGTGCTTCAATTTGATTGAGGATCTCATGTACTGGGGTTATTTTACAGTTTTGATACCCCTTAAAAGGTTGGCAAATCGACTATATCGACATTAGATATCTCCTGGTTACATGGACATCTTTAAAGGCAGTGATGATAGCCAGTTGTGTTCTTGCATATGTATTTGATTATCAATAATGGTTGTTGTGCTCTAATATTATGAATCAAGGAACTCAATTCCCCTTTTTCTATAGAAGATTGGTTTTTAATTGAATTTTATTTCCTATGCTTGTCTTGTATTGCTATTTTTATTAGTGAGGACAAGCATCTTTCAATTTTGTATTTTTTTTTTTTTAAATGTAATGGTTGGGCGACTAAGTGGTTAATTCTTATATGTGTTTTTATGACTTCTTATCAGTAGGAGGATCATGACTAGAACTATTTTAAACTATATTTTTAAAAAGCGTTAGGCAAGTAGTGTCCTTATTAGCATGCACATCAGAAGAAAGTAACTACCATAAGTTTCATTAATATTCACTGTACAACAATCTCCAATTGTGGCTAAAGTTTTGTAAATTGTAACCGAAGTGATGTAGTTAAATTCAAAATACTGACGCATGCGCAATATTACTCTAATAAGAGGAATCTTCACCATTTCCTACAAAATTTGTGCTGATCTGCTTCTCAAGGCAATCCAATACCATCAACGTGAAATCTACTAGCTTAACATCGTCAAACCCGAACCTCCTGCATCAGAGAGCCACGACCTTGGATCACAATTACTTGAGAGAAAATTTGAAAAAAATTGGATTTAACTATCTTTGGGCGAGCAAGTGGTAATTTGGGCAAGCAACAAGTAACCATGCAAAGAGTAGGGCGACCAATGAAATAGGATGGATAAAGTATTAAATGGGCGAGTTACTTCACAGGCACGATTTAGGTGAGCAAGTGCTGTAGATTCCGACCTAAAGCTCGGAAAGTATATTTTCCCATGCCTTTTGACCTAACAATCAGAAATAGGTTCCCCGAGTCCTCTGAGCAAGTGCCTGGAAGTGTCTCAAAGTCCTAAGATCTAGTGCAAAAATGCACTTCCCCGCTTGCCATGAGCCTGGCTTGGTATGTTGAGCTACACTTTAGTTAGATTTCTCGAAATTCCCCGCAACACGTTCGCCCACCAAGCATTCGAATTTTGCTTTCCACCAATTCGATCTAAGGGAAAGGTAATCTATTGCTTGGTTATACCCTTTAACTAAGACGGAAGAATGCTCGTAAACATGTAAGCTTTGCATAATCTGTCCACCTCTCATGTTTCTCTACACGAAACCTCACTCTAAACCTTTTGCAACTCACAACTTTATTGATAGTGCATAGGACACTCGCCGTTGTTGAGGAAGGCTTATTATAGATGGATGTACCTGTAAGAAAATAATTCAAAAAAAAAAAAAGTCCACACATTGTGTGTATCTTGTATTGATCTATATAGATATTACATAAGTCAAGGATGAGTAAGTTCTGCTATTCTACATAGTGCAAAAAATTATGGAATGGAAAGGAGAAATGCTAGAGAGTCTCATGGGAGATATTCTTGAGAGGATCATGGCAGATATTCTAAAAACTGATCTTATTAGTCCCTCACTTAATTCCTTTCACTTGGTCGAGTATCTCACTCGAGTACTAGAACACTTTGCCTTCCTTCTTCTTCCTTGTACTTGTGAGTGAACACAAGTGACACATAGAGAGAAAAACCTAGAGAGAAACAGGGATGTGCGCCTGAAAACTTATCCAAGATGTTATCTAGGTGGGGAATTGGAATTCTATACTTCACTGTGATCCTATTATTGGCCCTGCTATATATCCACACACATATGTCATGGACCGTCTTTCTTGGGCACCAATAAGGTTGGAACTACATACGTGCACATACTTTCATGAATGTATCCCCTCTCCAACAACTCCAATACTTAGGCCCCATTTAGATGTTGAGATGATATCATTTTATCTCATCTCAACATCAATCCAAACACTACTCAAATATAAATATTTTTCAATTTCAAATCTTAAAATTTTTATTTAATCATTACAACTTTCCCAAACTTCCCAACAAAATACAAAAAATAATCCAACCTATTCAAATCTTAAAAAAAAAAAATTAATATTAAAAATAATATTATAACAATATTTTAACTTTATAATTCTTTTATTCAACTTTTTCTCTATCTTTTTCCGAACCCATAAAACATCTTAACTCAAACAATTTCACCACTATTAACATATTTCTCATCTTAACATCCAAACAAGACCTTAATGCTGCAACTCCTCAGACTCCTTGGTGACGAGGCGATATGTTGGTCTAATGGACAAGCTAAAACCTCACACCAAGTCAATCTAATATTGTATATCTTTCACGGGTGGAAGGCTTGGGGAAAGGTCCACCGGCATTAAATTCGCAAACTCATACATCATCTGTTGTGCCTTTGGTGGTAAATCACAACCAGTTATGCCACTGTCGTCATATGGAACCAAAGCATACCCAACTCCCTCTTTCTTTGCCTCCTCCTAGAATCTAGCCATAGGGAGAAAATTGATTCTCTTTTCAGCCGTTGGGGCAAAAACAACTCTGTCCCTATGAGGGGCTAAAACGATCTTTTTCCCTTTAATGCTAGGAATAGATATTTTTGCACCCATCACGAGCTATGCTCCAATCATATTGCCAAGGCTTGCCTAACCATAAGTGGCAAGCATCCATGGACACCACGTTGCATCATGAATTATCAAAATACTTTCAGCCAACCAAACAAGAGACCAAACACCGCCAATCAACTATGACCTCATTGCCTTTCTTCAACCACGACAACTTATAGGCTTCAACTTTACGATCTATTTTGAGTTGGAAAATAAGGGAATGGGAGAAATTTTTTTTGAGAACTACATCTTTATTTTCTGAATAAACTGAACACAAGTACTATAGGCCTTTATTTACAGGAAAATTACAGGAATGAGATAATGTACATTTGGTAAAGACTCCAAATTCTGAAAATCAAATCTTTAATTTGGTTTAGATACTAATCAAATCAGGTTCTGTATATTGACAATATCATTAATTTTTCTAGCAACTTCTACCAATAAACTTGATATTAACATCATAAATAAGAAAGAGGCCAATGTTTAAGAATTACCACAATAGACGATCGTTCTGCATACCCACTATCCAATATATATCACCCTTACAAAACTTCATGTTGGTGAAATTACACAATAATGTAATGAAAATTACAATAAAGTTAAAGTAGAAACGAAGCCAGTTTGGACTGAGGCACGGAAATCTCGCTTTCTTTAAGGAGATTCAAGCCCTATGCATTGTATAAAGTCTCAAATTGACCGGTGCAGCAGAATTCTTCTTGACTTGACTCCTCCAGGATATAACAGCCCAACTGATCGTCGTATAGCCCAAACTAACTCTGCACAAGTGATTGAGCCTAAAGCTCCACTCAAAGAACACCTCTCTATTATCCAGAAAATCTCTCTAAAATATATATATATATATATGCACGTATTTTTTTCTATCATTTTATCCATCAAATTCTTCTAAATTATATCTCCAAAAAATAAGTCGTTAGATCCTTTTTAAAAATACCATACGTGCTAACCCCTCTAGAAGATATTGTTTCAAATCAAGAAATAAAAGCCAAATAAATAACACCTCAATAAAGCCGTAAAATTATGAAAGAAACGTACAAAGCCATAAACTCAGTTTTACCTGCAGTTATGCCTAAGGGTACTAGAAAGTCCAGCTATGAGGTATTAACACCAACGTTCGGATAAGAATAAAAAGATACGGTGGCAAAGCAATTCACTTTCACAGATAACGGTTTGTTTTTACTCAAAAAAAAAAAAAAAAAAAAAAAAAAAAAAAAAAAACAGCTGGGTTATTGAATAATTTGAATGAAAGGATAAATAACCAGTAATATTTTTTTTTTTTACCAACCGAACGGCTAAAGAAAATAACTGCAGCCAACGTTAATCATAAACTGTAAACGTTACCCACTTGAATGTCAAAGTAAATGGTTACCAGACAATAATGACTCTTAAGAAAACGTTTTTAATAAATATTATTTATTAAAAAAAGAAGAAAGGGTGTGCTACTAATGGTCCATCTCCCCAAAACTTCACATCAAGTTTAAATATTGTTAGCGCTCTGCTTAATAGACGTTTTGTTTTTATGATTATTGTGCTAATTCTTGTGAAACAAAATAATTAAAATCTTAGTGAAATAAGGAACCCATGCAGTAGAACTAATTACTGTGTTATTGAATTTAACAACTGATATATTTTTTTCTTCAGAATTCCATAGTTTGTCTAAACGGAATAAGCTAAAGCACTTAGATTTAAGTTTCATAAATCACTTCGGGAAGCAAATTTTAAGAGTTTTGGGTGACCTCCCAGCCCTCAAGTCTTTGAACCTAAGTACCAACGAAATCGAAGGGCCTTTTTCTATCAAAGGTATATATGTACATTTAAACTTGAGTTTTTTTAGATGCTTCAATTAAGAATATCATGAAGAAATCTTACGCCAACTTGAATTAATCTTAATTGTCAAATTTATATACCAGTATTATTAGCATTTACTTAGATTTAGATTATCTTGTTATCCTTTTTGCGGTTACATTGTGATCGATAGAGCATGCATAAATGCATACGTAATTAATTTCATGAGCTATGCTAATACTGATGTTAGTCAATCTAGCTTTAGTTTTCAGTACTATGCGCACATTTGAATCAAAATATGGCAAGTTATATGTACTGCTGATCATGATCTGGATCCCTCGGTACAATAATTTCAAACTAACAAATGTGTTCATTCACTATGTGATATAGAAACGGCTAATCTAAGCAACTTGGAGGTCTTGATCTTGCGAGATAACTAACTTACTGGAAGATTACCAATCCAAGGTAATAACTGATCCACTAATATCCAATTAAGGCTAAGATAAATTATGCAAGTTAATGAGGGAATTTGTAGAATTTCTCTTTAATATCAATCTTTTTTTTACCTTTCTAAATATTTTTCCTCATACTATCTGTCTTCAAATCCCTTGGTAGATTTGGCAAATTTAAGTAGGTTGGAGATTTTACATATGACTGGAAATTACTTCACTGGGAGTATTTCTCCATATATTAGGGCACTATCTTCAGTGAAGGCTATATCGTTATCTGACAATGATTTCAATGGAGATTTCCCTACTCAAGGTGAGTATGAAAAACAAATTAATCACCCATCTTCAATTAATTCATTAGGAGTGAATGCGAGAACAAGTTAAAGATAGATGCTAATTGTTGCATGACTTAGCTATTCTCATTGGTTCCCACTGGAAAACGTAGCAATTAACCATTCACTTTTTTTACTGTATATATAAATACCATGCATACAAATTGATTTATTAAAAAAAGTGAGAACTGGCCAATTTGCACCTCCTGCTAATTTTATTTCTTATGATAGATTTGTGCAGATTGAAGAAAGTTGAAGATTTTGATATTTTTGGCAATGACTTTGAAGGAATCCTTCCTCGATGCATAAACAATATGTCATCACTAAGATTGTTTGATATATATGGTAACCATTTCATTGGAAACTTGTCTTCATCTATTGAGTATATTGAGTCCCACAACTATTGAGTATATTGATCTTAGTCATAATATTTTGAGGGTCTGTTCTCATTCAGCTTATTCGCTAATCATTCCAAGCTTGAGGTGGCTATTATGAGTGACAACAACGAACTTGAGATTGAAACTGAAAATCCAGTCTGTTGGACCCCATTGTTTCAGTTAACGGCCCTAGTATTGCAGAATTGTAATATGAACAAGCTAACCGGCAATATTTGGAAGTTTCTCTTTGATCAGCACATATTGGAAGTAGTTGATTTCTCTCACAATAAGTTAAAAGGAAGCTTCCCCTTTTGGTTGCTAGAAAACAATAAAAGGCTACAACTGCTAAATCTTAGAAATAATAATTCTTTTGAGGGTCGATTTTATCTACAACCAAAGCACCACATTAATATTTCTTAGGAAATCACTTAGATGGGTGACTTTAAGAAAATATTGGAAAGATTATGCCATATTTAAAAGCTCTAAAAACCCAAAATCGTTTTGAAGGTCTTCCTTCCTCAGTTGGTGACATGAGTCATTTGGAAATATTGGATTTGTCCATTAATAGATTCTTGGGGAAGGTACCAAAGGAATTGGTTTCCAAATGTACCTCCTTGAATATTTTGAATTTACAAAATAATAGATTTCAGGGTGAAATCTTTTTTTTTTGATAAATAGATTTCAGGGTGAAATCTTCTCAAAGCATTTCAAGCTTTCCCAAACCAAAGTCAAGTTCACCTAAGTAAGAAAATATTGGTTAGACTCCTAGAGGAACACTTCTCTCTGTTTAAGGTACTTACATTGGGAGCTTGAAGGAGAGGACTTAGAACCCATAAAGTTGAGCAAAACCAATCAGTTAGAATCAGAAATTACATTACAAAGAAAAACCAAAATAAGCTAAAGTAGGACTTACAGGAGGTGAGGTGATAAGCAAACCCATACTTGGGATTTGGCATTTTAGTAAGCCTCTAGCAATCTTGTTGTTTGTTCTTTTCTCCTTTCACTTTCAATTTTTTGAAAATAAACTATAAAAAGGAAATCATAATGCAGTTAAGAACAATCTAAACAATAAGATTGGAATTGAAAAGATGCCTAGACTCATAGCTAAAATACAAATAGTAAGGTAAAGTTCGAAGTTCATGGAATAAAATTTTGTATTGAACTGTGTCTCTTCCAAAGTCCATGACAATACTTGTATTTCATTCTTGGTGATGGTTCACTTCATAGAACCCCTTTCATCATTACTAGGAGAGACTACGTGCATGGACATGGGGAAGTGGTAACTCAGAATGAAATTTGTTGCTAGGTAACAGGCTTTATTGTGATACTCTAACTTATGGACACACTTTTGTAATCTGATAAGCTAGCCTGACTTCCCATTAAAATAGCATTACAAAGTAAAAGTTAGAGCTGACAAGTTACCACATCATTTTACCTTAAATTTCTGTAGTCTACTTGGGGTTGTATGAACCAATATCAAAGAGGTAATAAGCTCCATCCACATTTCGTATTTAAGCATGTGATTGACTGAGCCAATCAAAATCCACCACCAACAAAATAATTTGAGTCATTTTCTTAGAAACAACAAAACATTTGCAGGCCTTGTTCAAAGTACAGCTGCCCCACTTTCCTATTTCTTCTTTTTCAGTTTTCTTTGAAGACCGTAACTCTATAAGCTTAACTACCTTAAGAATACAGAGGGTAAATAACAAACATAAAACTATATATATGCTTTATGCACAGAACAAATCCAATATGCTTGTATATATATGCACAGAACAAATCCTTTATGCTTGTATATATTGAGAATTATTGTCCGATAAAAAAAAATATCTATATTGAAAATCATTGTATCTAGCCTCAGCTATATATCTGCATCATAGATGAGATTTTTCTAGGAAAATGTTGGCTGAGTCTTTGAGCAGTACAACAAATATATAAAAGCTACCCTCATACACATTGGAATATGCCCGAACAAGCCCAAACACTAAAACAGAAAATGGGTCTTCCCAAACAGTGAAAAATCAGAGGGAAAGTGTGGGGCTTACCTGGAGGCTCGGGAGAGGAGTCTCAGTTGGCTGTGCATAGTGGCGTCAACGGCAGCACCTTTGTAATTTCGCCCAAATCTCTAAACTAGACATATAGAGAAAAAGAGAGAAAGAGAGTGAGTGTGTGTGTAGGAGAGAGGCGACGGAGAGGGAGAGAGAAGTATGCTCACCTGAGACGGCATCGTTGAATGATGGCAGCGATGCAGAGAGGAGCAGACCCTCGGTCTGGGCTCAACGCGAGGGGGGCTTCTGGGAGAGAGATGGATAGAGAAAAACAGAGGGTTGGGGAGTAGGGGTGCTACCCGCACCATACGGTGCGGGGTAGCCCCCCCGCCCCCCGCCCCCGCATGGGGCGGATGGGGAAAATCCACCCCGTCCCCCGCCTCCGGTGTGCGGGGGCGGGGTACCCCGTCCCGCATGACGGGGTACGGGGTGGGGGGCCAGTCCGTCCGGCCCCCCGCACCCCCCTTCTGGGCCTTGGGCCCAGAGGCAATTTCTGGGCCGAAAATGGCCCAGACGCAATTTCTGGGCCATTTTGGGCCCAGAAGCAATTTCTGGGCCAATTTGGGCCCAGAAATCTCAGCAATGGGCCATTTTGGGCCCATAAAATTATAAGTAAAAAACAAAAAAAAAAATTTCCGAAATTTAAAAGAAAAAAAAAAGTGTTATGTCTAAGAGTCTAATACGTAATAAACTAATAATAATAACTAAGCTATTACAAAATTGAAAGGCTAAACAATTACAAAATTACAAACATAAAAGTGTCCAAAGGACATTGTATCAACATTACAAATTATTGAATACAAAATTTTTACAAATCATTAAAAATTGATCATTCTAAAGAGGCTTGTCAGCTGTGGCTTGTCTTTGAGTCAAGAGGTGTGACAGTTGGGGCGGCCCGGGCTTGAACACATTTTTATGTTGCAGAGGTGCTAGACGTCTCATGTGTTACTACAAAAATTAATATTAAAATTAATAACGATGAAATGGAAATGAATATAAAAAAATTAAAATAATAAAATAAAAAATAATTACCAGGTGGTCCAGATCCAGACTGATCACCACCCTCATCGGTCTCCTTAAAATCTAAAATATCCGGAACATGAATATCCTTTCCTATCGTCCAACTCTGTGTGCATATCAATGCCTCTACAGTTGTAGGAGACAATGAACTACGGAAAGGATCCAATATACGACCTCCGGTACTAAAGGCTGACTCTGAGGCAACAGTGCTAATAGGGATGGCCAAAATACAGCGGGCAATCTCAGAAATGATGGGATATTTCTTTGAGGCATTCTTCCACCATCCTAATATATCCCAATGATCATCATCATCTTGGACCATATCCGCTGACAAATAGTTGTCTAACTCAGAAACGACCTCCGTAGATTGATGGACTAGTGTGGGATTCTGTGCGAGGGTCTTAGTCCACGGCATTCTGCGCTTCTTTGTAGGAGGCCCGGTCACGATGTCTGTAGAAGGAGTTGGGGTCGGTGTATGTGTCTTCGATGTAGTACCACCCTTAATTGCCATAAACTCGTCATACAATTTTTTCAGGGTATCTCGGGCCAATTCACCAATAATGTCAGTCCATACCTGATCGTGAACAAGTCCCAACCCATATAACAAGCCTGAAACTTTCAGATGGGGATCAAGAATAACAGCCACATATAAGAAAATATTCATTCTAGTCAAATCTCCCCAATACTTGTCATATTTTAGCATCATGGAACTTGCCATCCCCCTCATCCTTTCATTGGAACCCCTACGCATATCTTCTAATTCTTCTTTTACCCTACATATTTGTTGACAAAACCCATGGGATGTAGGGTACAAAGAACCAGATATATTCAACGTGACATCATAAAATAATCCAAGAAAATCAACGAAAGTAGAAACTACCACCCAATCATCATCATTAGGCTTTCGTGATCCCCCGTGCTCATCAAAGTATTTGACATATTGGATGTCTTCATCACCCAATAATTGAAAGGCTGCCTTATATTCCTGGGCCGCCTCCAACATCAAGAAGGTTGAGTTCCATCTGGTAGGAACATCAGTACAAAGACCCTTCTTCGATGTTATGCCCGCAGCCTTTGCAGCAACTTTGAATTTCTCCAATCTTGAAGGAGAAGACCTCACCCATTTCACAGCCATTCTAACTCGGGCAACCGAGTCATCAACATCTTTCAACCCCTCAGTCACAATTAAATTCAAAATATGTGCAGCACATCTAACATGCAAGTATTCACCACCCAAGAATGTCTTATTTGCATCTTTAAGATAATTCTTTAGATATCCCAATGCGACATCATTAGAGGACGCATTATCAACTGACACAGACAAAACCTTTTCCAACCCCCACTCCTTTATTGCGGCCTCCAATGCCTTCCCAATCGTCTCACCCCTATGATCAGTTATTTGACAAAATTTAATAATCTTTTTGTGCAGAACCCAATCAACATCAACAAAATGCACAGTCAACGACATGTAATTCATATTTTGGATAGAAGTCCAAGTATCGGTAGTGAGGCAAACTACCAAACCCGTGAGTTGGCCCCTCAAAACATCTTTATCACGAAGGTACATCTTCTTAATATCCTTTGCCACGGTGTGACGAGAAGGAAGTACAAATCTGGGTTCCAACTCTTGGACAAATTCTTGGAACCCTTTACCCTCCACAAATTGAAAAGGCAGCTCGTCCATGATAATCATACGAGCTAACTTCCTTCTACACTCATCGGGGTTATACTTCGTATACCCCTTCAATGTTGGCCCCCCGGCCCCACTACTCCCATCAGCCATTTTAATATCTAGTCTAGATTGGCCCTTCTCTACTAAGGATTTTAATATTGGACTCTTCTTGCATTGTTCCTCTAGATGGACCTTCAGATGGGATGTACCATGTTTCTTATAGTGACATCCATACATTTTTCCACAGTGATTACATTTAGCTTGTGGGTTGTTGGGGTCCCCACCCTCTAGTTTGGTAAAGTGTTGCCAAACTATAGATACAGGTTTCTTGCCCTGTGTGGGCTTCGGAGCAGGGCAAGGTGTACTCGTTATAGGGGTAGGAGTAGGGTTAGTTTCTGGGGTAGGGGTGTTGGCTGGGGAAGGCGAGCTATCACTGAAATCCGAAGACATTCCTGATTTTCCAACAAAAAAAAAAAAAAAAAAAATTCAAGAAACAATCCAACACAATCAAAGTACAATTCAAACTACATTCATAACTATTATATATAATGATGATAGTTAATAGGCCATGTTAATAGGCATTATTTTAATAGGCCATGTTAATAGGCATTATTTTAATAGGCCACTTTAAAATAGGCATTATTTTAATAGGCCACTTTAAAATACATTTTTTAATAGGCATTATATTATTTTGTTCTCTCATTTTTACTTTTCATATATTTAATTTTATAAAATTCATTTCTTAATAGTTACTGACATTAATATTAGTATATTGGTATATTTTTTAATTTTTTAAAATCTTGAAAGATGTTTAAAAAATATGAAAATGAGATATATGTTAAAAAAAATAGTTTATTTACCACATGACAAAAGAAATAATAATTTATGACAGAAAAATATATATTTTTTTATGGATATATTAAATCTGTGTAGAGAAGCTGTACTTTGTTTATTGGATGTATGTGCAGAATGAGATGATTTGACAAAAATGACTTATTTCCTTCAATTTCAGATTGACCCCTATTAGATCCGATTAGTTTCACTTTAATAAGAAAATTTATTTTAAATATTATAATATTTTCATCTCTTAATTTTTGTCCAATCATTTATCTCTATTCCAACGTCTAAAAAATATAAAAATAAAAGCAACATTCATAACAAGTAACAACTCAAAAAATGCAACTCTGATAAAAATACATTTAAAACTTTTCAACTCTGATAAAAATGCAACTCTGATAGAATTTCAGAACAATAATTTTGATTTAGGGGTTGAAACCCCTAAATCAAATTAGGGTTTCGGATTGGAACCCCAATCCGAAACCCTAAATTGATTTAGGTTTCAACCCCTAAATCAAATTAGGGTTTCGGATTGGGGTTCCAATCCGAAACCCTAAATTGATAGGGGTTTCAACCCCTAATTCAAAATTAGGGTTTCGGATCCAATCCGAAACCCTAAATTGATTTAGGTTTCAACCCCTAAATCAAAATTAGGGTTTCGGATTGGAACCCCAATCCGAAACCCTAACCCCTAAATTGATTTAGGGGTTTCAATCATGAAACCCCTAAATCAATTTAGGGGTCCGAATCACAATGAAATTAACAAAAAAAAAAAAAAAACAGAGCATTCAATCGGGAATCCAAACAATCACACAATCCGAAGACATCCACAGCACACAATCCAAACAATCTCATCCTCCATCTCCGATTCAACCCCATCCTACCTCCAATCTCCGATCAAAACTAAAAAAAAAATAAAAAATAATAAGAAAATCAAAAGGGGAGGAGACATGTTACCGTGCGGCGTGCGGCGTGCGTCCGGCCTCGTGCGTCGTGCGAGAGAGAGGGATGATGGAATACGTGCGGCGGCCGGACTGGTTGCCGATGGGAGGAGGGAACACCGAATGGATTAGGCCGAAGGGGGTGAAGCCGTGAAGGGACTCGGGAGGGGAGGGGTCCGAGGGGAGGGGAGGGGAGGGGAATCAGGGGATCGGGGGGGGGGGGGGGGGGTTGGGTTATGGGTTAGGGTATTTAGAGAAACGGCGCCGTTTTGTGGTGGACAAAACGGCGCCGTTTCAATTAGTGGGTTATATTACGGCGCCGTTTTGTGGTGGACAAAACGGCGCCATTTCAATTAGTGGGTTATATTATTAACCCACTAATTGAAACGGCGCCGTTTTTTCCACCACAAAACGGCGCCGTTTCTCTTATATAACTTATATATATATAATATATATAATATATTATATATATATAGAGATGCGGGGCGGGGGAAACACGGACCGGGGGGGGTCCGTATCCGTCCCCCGCCTCCGCTGGGGGTGGGGATACGGGCCGGGGCCCCCCGCCCCGGCCCTAACGGTGCGGGGCACCCCGCCCCGCCTATGCGGGGGCGGGGCGAACGGGGCGGGGCAGCGGGTTCCGGGGCCCCGCTGCCCACCCCTATTGGGGAGGGTGGGGCGGCGTTGCAGGGAAAGGGGTTTTGTTTTACGGCTTGGGGGTTTGCGCGAAATTTCCAAAAATCCTATTCCGGCGCTTTAACATCGCCGCAATACTGATTCCTCGGTCGCAAATAAAGGATGCTCTGCTTTCTCCATTCGTACAGAAAGTTAGCCTCGAATCATTTTGTAACGACACAGTGATTTTTGCGGCGATTTGTTTGCTAGTAATAGAATCATTTTCTACCTAATCCTTTTGAAGCAGTCTTTTATCGCTCAATAATTTGTAGCAACAATATTCTCACCTTAGAATTCTTTATTTCATGTCCTTTCCTACAGATTTTATTGCGGCGACAAAAAGTCAACACCAAAGATTAATATTGTGGCAGTTTTTTCTCTCGATAGAAAGGAAAATTCCGCTACGGTCAATATTATTTTTTGCGACGACGAAAATCATCACAATAAGTATAAAGTTGTTACAACAAGTGTACAGTGAAATCTCCATGATCATTTTCCAAATTTGCGTCAAAATTTAGTGACCAAAAAAAAAAAAACGTCACAATTAAAGTTCATTTGCAGCGATTTCTTTTGTGGTGAATATAAAATCGCTGCAAAAGGCAATATATGTTGTAGTGAGAATACTAGAAAATTCTAGTAGATTAATTCCAAAGCCTCGGTCTACATGATGCTTTTCCCTACCATGGTACTCTTGAAACAAAGCACGATTGTTTTATAGGCTATCGAAATTAGAGTCAAAATCATAATCACCCATCTAACCCTATAAGATTTTGTGCCTCTAGGTGCTAGGTGAATTTGGTGATTTGCCTTCGCAAATATGTAATAATCACATCCTACATGTTACAATCGTGGTGAAGGGCTTTTTCATTCGAAGACTGCCAACGACCTCTACCATTAGCCACTAAAATTGATGATAAATCACACAAAAAAATGCTAAAACTCTAATACCAACTGATGTCAAGTTGAGTAAGAATTAGTGTAACGACTAGTTAATCAACAAAAACTAAGGACTGAGATAGAAAAAAGATGCAATATAGAGAGAACTATGAGAATAGGGTTTATTCTTAAAGTTTGAAAAGCCCTTATAAAACCTTCAAGTCAAGCTCAAATAACGAAGTGAAATCAAAATTTTAAGAATTTTGATTAAAAAGGAAAAATCCTAATTATTGCGTAAAAATAAAATAGTAATAGAATAGGAATTATGTCAAAACTTTGGCCCAAAGTGGAATAACAGTTATCTCTAAAAGTGACAGCGAAGCATTTCCATAAAAGAAAAAATAACTTAAACCAACAATCTAGAGTGGAAGATACTAATCTCAGGATCAAAACTGGGACCACTAGGCAGAGCATGGTAATCATGATGTGCAGGTTGAGAACAACTTTTTGAATTGGGTTCATATGCGTGATTTTAAGACCTAAGCCAAAGTTATAGCCCAAATACTGACAAGTGCGCAATAGTCTCTCAATTCAAACAATTATCACATTGTCATATGTTATTTACGCTAATCTGCCTTCTCTAGGTAGTCTAGCTCTATCAACATCAAGTTAGTCAACTCAGCATCATCAAACCCATGTCTCCTGCATCAAATTATAAGATGGTTTGTTTTTTTTTTTTTTTTTTTTTTTTTTTTTTTTTTTTTTTTTTTCTTGAAAGGGAATTTTAAGCTTTAATAGACAAACCTCATGATCACACGGTTTATGTAAGAAAGAATTGATCAGTAAGAAAGGCCCATATTGAATTTTTGGGAAATAAGAGGAAAACAAAGATAGAGATTTTGAATGTAAGAAAGACAGAGATTTCAAAGGAAAAAAAAGGAGTACTTAAGACAAATTCAATTTAGTCTTACTCCCTAAACATCTTATTTTCCAGCCCTTACCCTGACGCCTCTCTTCTTTCTCTCCATTTGCGTAGACACCCGCTAATACCTCTCTCTCTATCTCTTTGTCTGTCTGTCTATCTGTCTGTCTGTCTCTCTCTCTCTCTCTCTCTCTCTCTCTCTCTCTCTCTCTCATGATTGTTGTCTCTTTTTTTTTGTATTTTTTGCTCGCCACAGTGCCGAGCTCCATGCTGTTTAGACAATATTTTCCCCCACCAACAATAGTATGCACATGAATTTCAAGTGAATTTGCCTCCAAGAGATAATGAAACCTAGAACAAATTTATTTGTCTAACTGCGTTATGCAAACTTGAGATTAAAACTGAAAATCGAGTGGTTAGACCCCACTATTTCAGTTAATGGCCCTTTTATTGTGGAATTGTAATCTGAACAAGCTAACTGCCTATATTCTCAAGTTTCTCTTTGATCATCACAAATCGGAAGTAGTTGATTTCTTGCACAATAAGCCGAAAGGAAGCTTCCCAATTTGGTTACTAAAAAACAATGCAAGGCTATAATAGCTAGCCGTTTTGATAGTAAGTTGAGATGAGATGAGATGAGTTGAGATAAAATTTTAAAGTTGAATACAATATTATTATAATATTATTTTTTAATATTATTATTATTTTGGGATTTGAAAATTTTGAATTATTTATCATATTTTCTATGGAAATTTGAGAAAATTATAATGATGAGATAAGAGACACTTCTTGCATCCAAATGGGACCTAGTCTTTGAAATAAGTTTTTTAAGGGTCGATTTTATTTACAACCAGAGCATCGCATTAATTTTTTTTGGATGGATGTCAAAGAAAATCACTTAGATGGGCGACTTCAAAAAAATATTGGAAAGATAATGCCAAATTTTAAAGCTCAAGGTGTAGCTTGGATAGTACGATAAGATGAGATAATTTTAGATAAAAATTGAAAGTTGAATAAAATATTATTAGAATATTATTTTTTAATATTTTTATTGTTTTGAGATTTGAAAAAGTTGAATTGTTTTTTATATTTCATGTAGCAATTTGAGAAAGTTGTAATGATGAGATATGATGAGATGAAACACTTTTACTATCCAAACAAGTAATCTTTCCTGAAATCATTTTGAAGGTGATCTTCCATGCTTAATTGGTGACATGAGCTTTTTGAAGGTATTGGATTTGTTCTTTTAAACATTCTCAAGGAAGGTACCAAAGGAATTGGTTTCCAAATGTACCACCTTGGATACTTTGAATTTACGCAATAACAGCTTTCATGGTAAAATTTTCTTGAAGCATTTCAAGTTGTCATCCTTAGGCCCTGTTTAGATATTGAGCTAAGTTGAGTTTTTTATAAATAATAGTGAATTGAGATTATGGAGTAAGTTTTGTGGAGTCCACCTAAGATGATTTTATATGTATTTGGATATTAAGATAAGTTTAGATGTATTTATAGAAAGTTAATAAAGGTTATTGGTCTCACGTGTAAAGAGATGTTAAATTGAAAAAGGTTGTGGATCTCACGTGTAAAAATGTTTTGAGTTGAAATGAGTTTAATAATTTAATAGTTAAGTATTTGGATGTTTGACTCAGTTTATAATTAAACTAAACTCAGTCTAAGTTCCAAACGGGGCTTTAATTTATTCTCAATTGAACAATAATCTGTTCATAGCTACTCTGTCTAGAGTATTATCAATTTGCAGTGGCATGTGTCTGTTTGATATTAAGAACAACATATCAGGCACAATTTGCAGTTGGATAGGAAACATAACAGAGTTTGGGGGAGCTCTTGTCATGAGTAATATTTTTTTTTTTTTTTTAATTCCATGTGGATTAGGCTCCACATTTTTAATCGATCTTTCTCATAACTCACTTTCGGGACCTTTACCTTCTTGCTTGGATGAATAGACTAATGTACTTTTGCAAGGGAACAAGCTTATAGGATCTATACCAAAAGCTCTTTTCAACTCATCATCTCTTTTTTTCATTGGACGTTCGAGAAAACAACCTTTTTGGCACCCTTCCTATTGAAATCAATACAGTTTCTAACTTAAGAATACTTTTGTTGAGAGGCAACACTTTTAGTGGTAGTATTCCAAACCAAGTATGTTTGTTAAAGAAAATAGGCACAATGGATCTTTCAAGGAATTCCTTTCCTGGGACAATACTGCATTGTTTTCACAATAGTAGCTTTGGGAAGATAAATGCTACTAATTATGCCTTTTCACAAACTTATAGTTTTCTTATGTCATGGTACATTGGAGAAACTTCAACATTTGCAAGTCTTCTAGAGAAATATCTTTCCATTAATGCTGATATGGATATACCATCATATGATAGGAAAGATATTGAAGTTGAGTTTGTAACGAAGTACAGGTCTAGCTCCTACATGGGTGGCGTCCTTGATTACATGTCTTGATTAGACTTATCATGCAACAAATTAACAGGTGGAATCCCAATGGAACTAAGACAATTATCTTCAATTCATTCACTAAACTTGTCTTACAATCAACTGATAGGTTCGATTCCAAAGACATTTTCGAGTTTGGCATCGATAGAAAGTTTGGACCTTTCTCACAATAGTTTGAGTGGAGAAATTCCCTCGACATTGATTGATTTGAATTGTATGGGAACATTCAATGTTGCATACGATAATTTATTCGGCAAAGTGCCAGATAAATATGAATTTGCGACTTTTGGGAATAGTAGTTACAAGGGAAATCCATTTCTTTGGAGACAACTACTAGAGAATGGTTGCAGCATCGTAGATAAGTCAAATCCAAAACCAACAAAATCTTCAAAAGCAAGTAAGAGGAAATGGTATGAAGTAGATCCTCTAGTCTTTTTTACTAGCTTCTCAGCATCTTACATTATTTTCCTTTTTTCTTTTTTTTTTTTGGTAGTTGGCATCCTTTATATTAATCCTTATTGGAGGTAGAGGTGGTTCAATTTGATGGAGGATCTCATGTACTAGAGTTATTTTACAATTTTGATTCCCCTAAAAAGATTGTCAAATCGAGTATGTCGACATTAGATCGATATTTCCCGTTTACGTGGACATCTTTAAATGCAGTGATGATAGATAGCTAGTTGTGTACTTAATTAGCATATGTATTTGATCATCAATATTGGTGATTCGTGATTGTTCTCTAATATTATGATACTGAAAGTCGATTTAGGCTATAGAAAACTTGTTTTGAATTGAATGGTTATTTCCTATGCTTGTCTTGTATTGAACTATACTTATCGAAGATGAGACAAATTAGGGAGGTATTGCTATTTTTCATAAGTGAGGGCAAGCCGCTTTCATATTCATCTATATGTTTTTATGACTTCTTATCGGTAGGAGGATCTTGACTAGAAGTATTTTAAATTGTATGTATGAACTAAGTTCCTCATGACTCAATTGCTCTATATTTTAAACTATTATTTTGAGAGGGGTGAACATGATGAGCGTTAGGCAAACTATAGTGTCGTTATTAGCATGGACATCGGTTTCATATTTATATTCACTGTACGACAATCTCCAACCAAAGTTGATGTCTTTTATATTGTCACTGAAGTTTCAAACTGAGATACAAAACACCTAAATAATTGGTAGTTGAGTGGCAACCTTACAAAAATCATGTTTGCCAGTTAAAAGGAGGGTTGAATGTAATGTTCACTTGCTCATGTTGTAATCAAGTGTTTAATCAGGGCGATCAAGTTAGAAGGAGAAAAGGCAGATGTATTGACATGAAACATGGCCAACAGAAAACATGAACAACAAACATTTCCAGCTTAGTTGATATAACACTGAACAATTTTTTTCAAAGCACAAGTTTGTAAGATAGTCTGCAAAATCATTGTGCATGCCTACAAACAGCAACCAAAGTTCATCATGAAAAGCATGACTCCGATATGGTTTGATTCTAAAATGAAGAAAATTATAGGCCTTAAGAGACAAGTAGAGTGCATAAACCAATATATCAGCAACCAAACCTAACAAGCAAGTCAACTGAAAAATGCAAATAGGAACTGTTAAAATCAAACTTAAGAAACAATTTAATGTCAGATATATCAGATATGTCAACTTGCCGTTTCTATTCATTTGTATACCGTTTTTCTCTCTAGCTTTTATGATACACTGCTGCTCATTTTGGCTGCCCACCCTTATGTATACTGTTGATCGTTTCACTCTTCAAGATGCTACAGCTGCTGGTTCTCTAAGCAAATTCATACAACAGGGGTAACACACTTTAAAAGGATAATTCCATTTTAATTTATGAAGGGTATTTCATTACCTAATACTCTGTTTCCTTTGAAACCATTCATTTCTATCTCTACAAAGCTCAGAATCCTAGACCGTTCATGTAGACCTTCTTCTAAATCATAGAAAATTCAATAGAATATGGATTTCTAAATGCTGATGGAAATTTTTTACATAATCAATGTTTTTGTTGCGTGTAATATATATATATATATATATACACACACACACACATAAGTAATGTCGTTGTTGCGTGTAATATATATAAGTAATGTTTTTATATGCAATTCCGATTCAAAAAAATCTACCAAAGCAGATGGAATTAAGAGTAGTCAATAATATAACTGAGCATATGAACTCAATAGGAAAAGAGGTCAATCCCATAAAAATCATTAACTTTCTTTGATGAAAGTTGAAAGAGTTGTAATTTAAATCCATAGCACAAACTACAGACAGATGTTTATTGCAAGCTAACCAAGCAAATAACTTCTCAGTAATTATAAAAAGATGAAAATAAGAAAATAACTTATATTTGGCAACTCAGGAAATAATTACAAAAGAAAGAGTCCAGGTGGAAAGTACCTTTACTTGATGAAGGGGATTTTTCCAGTAGATATGCTACCCTTCAAGTGATATTGGAAAGTATGTACGAAAAGTATCCCCTTCAATTCACTAAGATGACAAGCTCAAATAACAAAAGTTTCTGACATGGTGTGCATTCGAAAATGCATCTAATTTCTGACTCTAGAGACTTCAACTAACAAAAAGTCAATGTGAAAAAACAATAAATAAAAAGCCAAATAGCCAAACAAAGTATCTCACTAACAATCAAATTCAAGGCAACCAAAGTTGCCATTTGAAGTTGTCAAATGATGAACCATTTTTCAAGATTTATACCAAGAATAATTGTATGACAGAACTTAAAAGCAATTGAGCTCAAAATTACCTGTAAAGTTTTTAGTTGTATAATAAGAGGTAACTTGTCCATCTCATCTGGCATCGCAGTAGAAGATTGACCAAACCTGTTTAATTGTCAACTCCATGCTCTTTGAATGCAATTGGATACTATTTACTTGTCAAAATTTTTTTTTACCTCTTAAATATGTCAAGAAGCTTTCATCTTGGGCACAAAAAAGAACCAGCAAAGTTGCTCAGTCTGTTAGGACTGAACCAGGCCTCGATTGACGGTTCATTTGGGAATTCATACGGCACTTCTGCAAATTGTTTCGTGTCTTCAAAGACTGGGACGCTTGATTTTTCCAACATGATCTCACTGGTCCCTATTGTTTGATTTTTCCAAGACTAATTTACATGCGAAATTATTACTTGAAGAATCACTATAGTTGTCCATTCACCTAGTAGAGCTATGGATAATTTCGTTTTTGTCAAACCCCCGTCTAACACTAGGAATTAAGAATCACTTTAATCAACTCCTTAGATACATACCCCTTGCAACAAATTATGAGATGTTGAGTTGTCAAGAGGATTATCTCCAAAGAATCCGTGCAAAAGTGCTATTAAAAAATAGGTGTTCGAAAATTTCATGAGCAGTCTTATATAGGTGGCAATGAGCTTGGAACTCTTCTAACTTAGAGATCATTTTAGCTAGCACAACATGAATTGAATACATTCCAAGCAATTTCCATAAGAGTAACTTAATTCAGTCTATCATTTCTTTCCAGTTTCCACATCTGTTCCGACACTTAGATCCAAGCTAGGCCCCAAAAACCTGAATTTGGATATTAAGCATTTTGACAGAAAATGAACCAAAATTTCTGAATATTCTAAACTGAAACCGATAGTCCATGTTAAATAGATTTGGATATTAAGCATTTCGCAGGTTTCTACGGAGTAAGATTAATTCAAGTCAATGTGGAAACTGAGAGCTTCCGACTTTAGTAACTTAGGTCTTCTTCCACTTTTTCTAAAAGTCTTTGGCGTATCATGTGGTGGAATCAGTCCAAATCAACGTGGAAATAATTAGAGTTTCTAACTTTAAAGTTCAGCCAATGAACAGTCCAGAGTCCTGTATTTCACGCGATCTAGTTAGTGCTCTCACTATCCAGTATCGGCCTGTGTAAGATATCTTTTATGATATATTTTTTGGATTGGGTCGTGATACTGGTTCTGTTGGAGTTCAAAGTTTAGATTGCATATTACAAAGTCAGGTAATTTGGTGAAGAAGTAGTATATTTTGTTATAAAAACAGTCTTGCTTATTTTTGGCACTAGTCTTTGTATCTGACATTTAGTCGTGATGTTTTATCACGACTGGTGTAAATATGATCAATTTTTGTACTCTGTTTCTCTACTACATAAAATGTGAATATGAAGTTTGAAATTTTTATATGATTACATGATATTTATTTGGTCAGTACTTTGTTATGATATGATATTGCATAAGATAGTCCTGAGGCATAAGATTCTGTTGTGCTTTATTTACAGGCACTGCCATAGGCTATACTGGTGGCCTTTGGCCTACTATGGGTAATAATAGTGACTTCCGACCATGTCACAGGTAATAATAATGGCCTCCAACCCTTCCATGGGTTGTAGTAGTGGCCTTTGTTCTGAGTGCAATCACTTTGGCCAAAGGATACAAGAGACTATTGAAGGATTTTATTTAGGAAATTAGTTACTGTACTTTTGAATAGTATTTTGAGATAATGTTGCATTATCTGAGTCTCTGTGGAGAGTTTTCTTTTATTTTATATGTTGGAGAAGTTCATTTATGTCTCTGGGGAGGAACATATATTTGTTGGAACAAAAGAGTTTTACATGTTACAAAGCCTCTCCCTTTATCGTTGGAGTCTATACTGGAAAAGTGTGCTCATTTTCAGCAAATGTAAGCCGAGACAAGTGGTCGGCAACTACGTTTTCAGCACCTGTATTGTTGAAAATCTGATGTTAAGTCGTAGGAACTCCCTCCTTGGGTAAGAGGCGCGACAATACCATCCAAAGGGAAAGCCCAAGAAAGAGTTAGGGTGTGGGGAGTTAGAAAATTGAATTTTTTTAGATTAGTTTCTTGACATAAGGATGGCCAATGAAGGTAATGCGGAGATGACTACTCTAATGAAAACAATAGCTATCAGTGAGCTTTGCTGTTGAATTACTTCTTTTCTAATTTTGCACATTCAAAATGTTGTAGAGTTTTAGACTGCATTTGGTTCCTCAACTTCTCTTATTTAATCATTATAACTTTTTCAACATTTAATACAAAATATAATAAACAATTCAACTTTTTTGAATCTCAAAATAATAATAATATTAAAAAATAATATTCTAATAATATGGTCCGGCTACAAGCAAGTCTCGAACAAGCAGCTTCTCTCGCAACCTCACAGCCGTACCCTCGTCTAATGTGGTCCCAATGGCATGGTCTTTATCTCATCTGGGATACCAGACCTCGACAGTAATTCTCTACGTTTATTAACTTTCTCAGGATCGAAGTATCGTACACAATGATATCATTATGGCTTTAACAATTACTTGTGCAGTCTGCATCTCAGGAGTTCTTTTTATTTATTGCCTTATTTGTAGAGATTTTAGGCGGTGGGTTTGCTTTGGGAAGCCTAGTCATGGTGATGGAAGATGCAGAAGCACTTCATCACATGCTTTTGTTGAGGAGCTTTATGTCTCAAGGACTTGTTCACAAGCAACCCCTTCTGTATGCCAGTCCATCCAAAGACCCAAAAGGATTTCTGGGCACTTTGCCTAGTCCAAGGTCTTGCAAAGATGATAAAGATAAGTCTCATGGTCATGATCCTGAACAGGTGCTCTGCTTCTTCCATTTACTTCATTTGTTTATTTGTGTTTCTGATTTGGGAGACCAAAAAATCTCGATTTCTGTGTTTGCACAAATTGTAGGAGGGTTTGAGGATTGCTTGGCAATATAAGGAGTACTTAGGTGAACATCAGCAGAAGTTGATAATACTAGAGGTAAGCTTGTCAATAACAATTCTTTTTCTTTTATATTTTATTTATACTTCAAATGTGCTACTACTACTTATATTTAGCCGTTCCGGTATAAAAATATATCTAACTCCCAGGCAGGAAGGTTTAATTGTTGCAATCTTAGTTTGCCATCCATATTCCCTGCATAAATAGCCTAACGAAAAAGAATTCTTTTTACCTATAAAAAAATGTTGGTGGTGGGGGCATGACAAGTGAATCAGTCCATTATGAATGAATCTTGTTGTTAATTAATACTTGGAACAAGTTTACAAGTTTCTCAGTGTGTAAGATCTCATTAGCTTTTTGCCATGCAGGTGGTAAGCACGAGTATTGCTATGACTTTCACTTAATTTCCAAGGTACTGTTATATGCTTTCATGTTGTGAAACATGCGGTAATTGCTTATGAATTGTACAAAATAATCAAAAGAGAAAAAATGTAATTCGGTGATGTGCCTACATTCACAAGAGGGAGCGGCGAAGTAGGGTTACATAATGTCGCTCGGCGATATGCCTACATCCGCTCGCTCTGGTATCTGTCTACTTTCACTGTATAAACCATATACTTCTACATTTCATCATCAGAATTCTACTTTTGAAGTTTGGCTTTCCAAATACATCACACTAGTTTGGCTTCTTGTGCTAATTTTGATTAGAATTTGTTCTCCTCTTTGCGGGCAAAACTCCCAACCCGCCCCCTCTCTCTCTCTCTCTCTCTCTCTCTCTCTCTCTCTCTCCCCGAATTGAAAATGGTAGCCTGACCAAATTCCCTGAAACAAAGTCTAGTGATAGAAATTTTGGCATCTTACATGTCTATATATCTAGACAGGAGGACTTCAATATTAGGGGTGGGGTCGAGTACCTTGAAACGAAGTTTGTTAATAGAAATTTTCACGGCATAAGTTTCTATAGCTTGACAGGAGTACTTCTCTATGAAAACTGTTCTTGTGAGTTCTAAATTAAAGAGTGGTAATTGTTTCAGAATGCAGATACTGAAATGATTATGCATTTGACTCCATTTGCACAATTTCATTGTGGATTCTGAACTCAGATCTTGTTCAGTGGTATAAACCTCTTGTATCCTATGATAGATAGCGGCATTCTTGATCTTGTGATATGCAATCCTATGTGTTCAGCCTCTTGAGCTTTGTGATCTCTGAATCAATTGCATGTCTAGTTATATATATTGCAGTAGCCTATAGCATTGTCTTAGTTGTCATATATCTACTCTATGTATAAATGCATCTACCCACATGTGAATAGCAGAAAAATTACCCTTTTGCCCTTACATTTGTTAATAGTTTGTGTTTGATGAAAAATTACCTTTCTGTCCTTGAGGTTTGTTAGTAGTTTGTGTTTGATTCAAAAGTTATCTTTTGTCCTTCAGGTTTGTGTTTGGTAAGCAAAATTACCTGTGTCTTTGAGTTTCTAATGTGTTTGATGGGTAAAAGTACCTCTTTGTCCTTGAGATTTGTGTTTGATGGGCTACATTTTTGTCCATGAGGTTCTAAAATATTTTTTATTTGATTGGCAAAATAACCAAGGTTCTCAATGATTCTCAATCTTAATGATTATTTCTAATTAATATGCATTTTAAAGATTATATTTTTTCATATAAAAAAAATGTAGCAACATTTTCTCCCGCACATTCATGCCTTGCCCAATTTGATCATATATTGTGTAAGAATTTAGTCCTTGCTCGGAATCAGTTGAATGACACATTGCTTGGAAATTACTTGCGTTGCAAGAAAATAAAATACTTTTAACTTATTTACTCTAAAAATATTTTAATACGTAAAATTCAAATAATCTAATTTTTTTTATTAAATATTTTTAAAGCTCTTTAAACATTTTAAAACTCTACTGCAGTCCCAAACGGGCCTTAAGCTAGAGCGAGGGCTGTGCGGCAGCTTACCCAAGAGGAAAACAAAAGAGTGGCGGCGGCAGCACAAACTCAACGAAACAGAGACCACCGTGCGGCTGAGCACTTCAGACGGAGCTGGCGTTGGGCACCTAGAGAGAGAGAGAGAGAGAGAGAGAGAGAGAACAGAGAGTTAACGTGAGGGAACGAGGAACGGAGAGGGAGGCAGTGGGGAAGGTTCAGCATGGCTTACCGAGAGGCACACGGCGGCCTGGGATGGCACGATTGGCGTTGAATGGCGGACGGGCAGAGAGCTCACGGTGGGGGACTAGTCCTCTGTTTCGATGCTTGAAAACAGGGCCTTCGTTGATGGTGGGATAGCTTTACAGTGTTGGACGGCTTAGGAAGATGGGTCATCGGACGTCGGGCTGGCGGCTTGTGGTGACATTGCCGTGTGTGAGGGTGGCTGACGACTGAGCAGTAGATGGCTTCACGGCGGTTCTCCGAGTGAGCTACGGTCGTGGTCGAGATGTCGTTCGGTTTGGGGTACTCTGTTTTTGTGTGATGAAAACGGAGACTGAGTTGTGTAGTGCAGCTGATCCGTGAAGAAAATAAAGAGAACGAAAGGCGAGCGAGTCTGAGGGCGTAGGTGGGATTGGATGAGGGTGGGTGAGAGTAGGTGAGGACTGTGGGGGAAGAAACGAAGAAGAGAGAGAAAAAGAATTCCCGCGGGTGATACGGCGTAAAGAAGAGATCCAAAGAAAAAAAATACGCGTCACGGCGTGGGAAAATGGAAACCAAAGAAAACAAAGATAGAGTGAAAAAAAATTATCCACGTGGTCACGGGAGTTACAGCTTAAACATATGGTCTGCAACAAATTGAGATGTTGAGTGGTCAAGAGGATTCTCTCCAAATAATCCGCGCAAAAGAGTGAATGAAAAATAAGGTTCGAATATTTCATGAGCTAAGTTACATAGGTGGCAATAGCTTGGAACTCTTCTAACTCAGTGATCATTTTAGCTAGCACGAAACGAGTTGGCAATACATTCCAAGCAATTTCCGCAAGAGTAGCTCAATTCAGCCTATCATTTCTTTTCAGCTTCCACATTTGTTCCCACTCTTTGATCCTGGGTCCCCAAAACGACTGAAACCGACAGTCCATGTGAAATAAATGTGGTTATTAAGGCATTTTGCAGGTTTCTTCGGAGTAATATGTGGGTGTATATATTAGTTCAGGTCATTGTGGAAATACAAAGTCCTTCACGCGGTATAATTAATGCTCTCACTATCTGAGATATTTTTCCTTTTTAAAAGTCTTCCCAACGTATTATTATATATATATTGCAATAGAAAAATGGAGAAAATAAGAATTGAGTATTTTATACCAACAAAAAACAAGCTGAATGATTAGCAAGAAACCATAAATCGAGGTGTGTGGCAATGTTTTCCAGTCAGGAGGCCGTGGTCTTTGGTGAAGTGTTTGATGTGGGCGTTAGTAATTTTTGTGCAAATCCATGAGCACATAGGTTGCTTGGAGGAAGAGAGGGTTGGTCTGTTATGAGTGAAGGTGTTTCTGAAATCCAATGCTGATATTGGCGACCGTTTTCCCTCTTGGATTGAAGACGCATATAAGATGAGCAGTGACTGCTATGGTTGGGAGCAAGTCTTGTGCAACTCCGCCATGGCTCATATCGTTGGACTCTCCCTCAACCATATCATCGATACAACTAATTGGTTACTAAATGTGTCCCTGTTTTGGCCCTTCAAGGAGCTAACGAGTCTTGATTTGTCAGGCAATCAAATAGGTGGTTGCATAGATTACGAAGGTTTGGTTTCTAATTTGTTGCCCCTACTAGCTCTGCTTTAACTTTCACACTACAACAATATGAACCCCACCCGCCCCCTTGCTCTCTCAACAAAGTAAACCAAAATAAAATAAAAAAATGGAGGGTTGCGTTCGTAATTAGTTGTAGAGATCACGAGTTAATTTACACCCATGCTTTAAATTATTAACAAATCGGTTTAAATTGATTCATCCCTCTCACAAGCTCTATTTCGCTCGTTTACAGTTATATCACATCCTTTCTTTCCTGTAACATGCATGATAGTTTGTTTAATTTTGGCTACGAAGTAGTAGTTTTCCTTGTTATTTCTCATATCTTTTTATATAAATGAAGAGTTGGGTGGAATGGAATAAACCAAGCAAGAAAGCAAACTTAGTCTGTAGAAAGCGAAAATCTTATCAAAATTATATACCATCATGATTAGAATTTATTTTGATTTTGATTATCTTGATTCTTGTTGTCCTTTTAGTTGTTACATTGTGATCGAGCATGCATGCTTTCATGAGCTATGCTAATGTTGACATTAGTCAGTCTAGCTTTTGTTTTCAGTATGCACATGTTTGAATCAGAAATATGTGCTGGATCATGATCTTGATCCCTCAATCGGTACAATAATTTCAAACTAGCATATGTGTTCATTCACTGTGTGATGTATAAATGGCTAATCTAAGCAACTTGGAGGTCTTCATCTTGCGAGATAACCTACTTGATGGAAGATTACCAATCCAAGGTAACAACTGATCTATCCAGTTTAGGCTAAAATAAATTATTGCAACTTAGTGAGAGGGAATTTAATTTGTAGAAAGTCTCTTTAATATATCAATCTTTTTTACCTTTCTAAATATTTTTTTTCATATTTACTGGAGATTTTAGATATGAGTGGAAATCGCCTCACTTGGAGTATTTCTCCATATATTGGGGCACTATCTTTGACGAAGGCTATATCGCTATCTGACAATAATTTCAATGGAGCTTTCCCTACTGAAGGTGAGAATGAAAAACAAATTAATCACTCATCTTCAATTAACCATTCACTTTTTTTTTCACTATATATATATATATACACACACACACATATACACACACAAACATACAAATTGATTTGTTAAAAAAAGTGAGGGAACTGGCCATTCAGTTTACGCCTCCAACTAATTCTATTTGTTATGATAGATTTGTGCAAATTGAAGAAACTTGAAGAGTTGGATATTTCTGGCAATGACTTTGAAGGGATCCTTCCTCAATGCATAAATAATATGTCATCACTAAGAGTGTTGGATATATTTGGTAACCGTTACATTGGTAACCATTTCACAAACATATGTTCCGAATAGGTATATCTATTATACCTGATCCCAAATAAGGCATATTTTGGGCTTGGTCCAATGGTTACACGCCCCTCCACCATCAAGTTGGTACTGGTTTGAGTCCCAGTAGATGCTCTTAAGGATTTAAAATTTTTCGTTGGACTGTAGTTCCTGCGCCTTGCACTGCTAGGCTGCATGCCCAGGCCCATATAGAGGGATAGGGATGTCCATCCTCTCATTAAATCACTAAAAACCCTTTTATTGACTTGGGTGAACCTTGCCCTTTTGCTCTACCATGGGCTTCACTTCCACTAAGCCAATGGATGGCTTATGGTATATATATGACCGAATTTATTATAACCATAACCCATAACTTATTCTTTTTCCAAAATAATCCATGACTTCCAAGTAAATCCCAAAAATAATATTAATAATAAATAAACTAAATAATTATTTTGAAAATATTTCTAAAATTCATATATTTAATATCACAAACTACAATAAATATTGCAATCCCCCACTTATGTTGCATATTAAATTTTTAATCAAATATCGATATCTTCTTGCATACAAGAAGGTAATCTTTTGACTAGTTTGAACCTTCTATTATTGCATGAAGTATCTCAAATTTCTAATAAAGTCAATAGTGGTCTAGGTTTAAACCAAGACTTTATACATTAAGAACGGAAATATCACACACATGATTCCCACCAATTTTAACGAGATATCTCACCAATTAGTTTAAACTAATCTACGTACTCCATCCTGGCATTCATGAACATTTACAAACATAAACCTTGAACTTTTGCTAGAAGTTGTCCCCACCTCTTATATTCACATAGATAAAGTTCCTTTTGTGTCTTTATTACTTCAAACACTTATACAACTATTGAACTTCACTAAGAGCACAATACTCATCCTTCATTTAATATAACAGTTAGCACTTACCATCCTGCAAAGTTTTCTCACATTACATTAAATTTTAGTGCTATTTCAGCCATTGAACTGTAACTTGTTATTATCCTTTAAAGTTTAGACTATTTGTTAATAGTGTAAGGTTAGCTTCCTATTACAAGTGACTTTTATAAGAAAACAAACTCATTCCATTAGATGTACTAGTTACAAAATCTCTGGAGAGTCCCTTTGTGAAAGGATCTATCAGATTTTTACTTGACCGCACATATACAATAGTGATAATACTATTACTTATTATTTGCTTGAAATATTCATGCCTTAGACTAATATGTCTAAATTTTCTATTATATAATTTACTATAAGTCCTAGATGTAGTAACTTCACTATCAAAACGCAAAGAAATGGCTAACATCGATTGTGACCACAACTTTATATCAAATAATAAATTCCTCAGTTATTTTGCCTCTTTACCCATTGCCACTAAGGTTTCAAATTCAAATTCCATTATGGGATGTGAAATACACATCTGTTTCTTAGATGCCCTTGAAACAACTCCACTACCAAGGGTGAAACCAACAAAATGTAGCCTTGTTATCACTTGCACTAGTAATCCAACTAGCACCACAATATCCTTCTAGTACAGTAGGAAAGTTGGTATAATATAGTCCTAACAAACTAGTTTTTTTTTTTAAGTTACCCAAGGTCTCTACTAATTGCTTTCCAATGATCCATACAACGATTACCCATATATCTAGAAAGTTTGCATACGATAAAGGAAATATTTGTCCTAGTGCAATGCATTGCATACATCAAACTACAAATTGCACTAGCATATTCTAGTTATAATTTTCCATGCTACAAATTCAGATTCCATTGTGGGATGTGAAATACATATCTATTTCTTAGAAGCCCTTGAAACAACTCCACTACCAAGGGTGAAAATCCAACTAGACATAGCCTTATTATCACTTGCACTAGTAATCCAACTAGCATCACAATATCATTCTAGTACAACAGGAAAGTGGGTATAATTTGACCTTCAATTTTACTGCTATGTTTACGTTTTGAATGCACTGTAATTTTTAAATATTACTTTGATTTTTATTTCCGTTCAGATTTGGGAGTTTATTTTCATGAACATGTTTAGCTAAGTTTTCAACTAAGGTAGAGGATGAAATCTCATTGAAGATTAATAGTGTTAACATTGTGTTTCACGTGCCCTTAGGCCGAGCTTTCAGCAATTCGGATCTTCGATCTTAGGCCTACGGACACAAAGAAAACACTATGAGACGGGTGCTGTGATGGAGGTTGGGAGTCTCCACTACTTGGGGATCGTCATATACCTTATTTCTGGGGCCAGACGCCCATACCTTGCGTCAGGGGAAGTGTCCGCTCAACAATTCCTTCTGCCATGCTCCTTTAATGCGGCATGGCTCTCTAGGCTGCAACATTTAATGATGCGTGGCTCTCGGTACTATTTTGCTAGGGGATGTACGCCATCAAGATTCTCCTTTTCACTATGGTGTGTTTCCCATGTGTCCAAGATCATAGACTGGCTCCCCGCCCCAGGGCTTGGGGCCCTTTGATTGGGCCGGTGGATTGTTCATTCGGCCTAAGCCCCTTGTGATATTGGGCTTAGACCCCAGGCCTTTGGCCTGGGGGAAAATCTACCTTACAGTTATCCCGCCAATTCTCATTGAGCTATTTCGATGGAAATTTCTTCTTTCCTTTCCTTTCACGCCTTTACATGGCTGTTGTCACTTGGTATCCTTCCTTATTCAAGTGGGATGACCCCTTTGCCTTCTAGTTCCTCCACGTGTAGGGCCCCTTGGCTCTCTCTCATTGTTTGATGCGACATGCGATGCTTCAATTTTTGACTTTACTGGCATGTTTCCCGACGGTTAAGTTTTGTTACTCGGTGGTGGCTGTTATGTCCCTTCTGCATTAATGGTTGTCGGGAGGTTTCTTGAACTTCAAATCGTGTCGTGTGTCCATAGGATTCAAACTATTCCACTTCCCACAATGTGGAAATTGAAAAGCCAACCGCTGCTCCTCTACATAAGCTTCGTTCGATCCTTGCCATTTTCCTCTCATTACATTTGCATTCTCCTTGCGTCTCCATTCTTTTCTTCCTCTCCTTCCTCATCCTTACTTCCAATGGCTGCCAAGAAGTCTGATGAACCCTCGATCTCTGGTGAGCAACACTAGCCTAAGGTTCATACTCTGGAGTCAGGCTACGCTGGTCACCACTGGCGTTCGGAGGGTTCCCATGAATTTTTGTTGTTGCTGATTTCCACCTACCGTGTCCCAGACACAATGTTCTTTGAGATTCCTGGGCCATGGGATGGGGTTGTCGACGCTGACAGTTCTACATTGCACTTTGCCCTCTTCCCCAGCATGTTCTCCTGCAGTTTGAGGTTGCCTTTCCCTCACCCTAGAAGTTTTGGACCGTCTCGGGTTGGCTCCCTCCCAATTTCACCTGAACGCTTGGCAGATTCTGATATGTTGTTGTATCCTGTGGTGATGCGTGCAATCGAAATCTAACCCAAAGCATGCCAACTTGACCTACCTTGAATTCTTATTGACCCACAATGTTAAAAGGGGCGTCGAGGATATTTTTAGCTTTAGGGCAATAAATTCCCTCGTCGTATTGGAGCAGCGATATTGCAAAATTAAGGATTAGATCGGCAAGTTATTCTTTGTATCTGGCTAGGGGTGAAAATTTCCCATTAGGCATATTAACCGTGCTGAGTTCCCTAGTAGGGTGTCGTTCCCAGTGATAAGGTTGTGCGACCGACAACCACTCCTAAGGAGCTACGCTGTATATCCATTGTTAAGGAGTGGGTGGAAAAGCAGCCCCTTGCTGTCTACTTGGAGGCTCTTCTGGGGGAGAAGAACATTGCAGTGAATCTTCCTCCTATCGGTCACATCATTCATGCCAGATGCGGTATTTCCATTCGGCCGCTCTTTGCCAAGGAAGAGTTTCCCAGCCTTACTGTTAAAAGTAAGGGGATAAACCTCGTGCAGAGAAGGCTAAAGTCGATAATGAATCCCAACCCTCTTCTCAGCCTCCTCCAGGTTAATCATCGAAGGCGGTTGATGTGCAGTGGCTAGGATTTGCGACACCTGCCTAGTGCCCAACCTCTTGAGTGTATATTGCGAACCTTGTAGGCAGGAGGGAGGGAACCGCACTAGCCCAAGCGTGCTAGCTACTACTTCTCCAGTCGTAACTTTAGTCATGGAGCCCACGTTGGTCGTTGATCTAGAGGCACCTACCTCGCCCATAGGGCCACTCAACCTGTCTTAGAGGGCTAACATGCTTCAAATGCATTTCTGGGGAGCCTTTCTAGAGGAGGCCCCTAGTTTGTTGACCTTGGTCGATTTGCCTCCCAAGGTTGACGTGGAGATGATCTTGTTTCCTACTTCCACTGCTCATTCCATGGTTGGGGACCAAGTCTTTGGGGGTGCTTCTGGAGACCTCACAGAAGGGTCCAGCTCTTCCGAGGAGAGTACGCCTTCACTCGAGTCTTGCTCTTGTAGGTGGTGTCGCAGCCATTATTGCAGCTAATGATCTTCTAGTCAATGAGGCTCCTTGAAGGGGAGTTGAGTCTTCGAGGAGTTGAGTCCCTTATGGCCGTCCTACCATCCATTGGAGAGGTTGTAGCCACTATAGTGAGGTCTGAGTAGAGGGGCCCGCATGCTTTTGGCAAGGAGAAGGAACGCTTCCTTTCCCATGAGGAGCAAGCACCCGTGATTGGGGGTCTTTCCCATCCTTCAGCCACTAGATCGCCTGAGAGGACTATGAGTGAAGTTGAGAATGCGAGGGCGGTCTGGCTGCCACCCTCCGTGGATAGTCCAGTGGAGGTCATCTCTGCATCTACCCATCTTGAAGCTGGGGGAGCTTGTGCAGAGGCCTTGGAGCGGGTGGCTGGATCTCTGCGAGGCTTCTTCTTCGAGGTTCTTTTTCCTTTGGTTCACCTTTTTCCATCATCTGCTTGTTTTTCCTCTTTCTGACTTTTTTGGTGTTTACCGTGGTGGGTTCCATTGAGCAAACATGTTGGCTGACTTCATTATGAGTGGCTAGGAGGTGGCCGAGGCGAAGAATAGAGAACTTCGTTCCATGGTAAAGACAGCTCTCTACTGTGCGAGTAGGGAGAATAAGAAGAACAAGCGCCTAGAGTCGGAGTTGGTGATGGTGAAGGAGTAAGCCACCTCGGTCCATGAGTCAATTGACAAGCTGACTGCCTCGATGGAAGGGCTGGAGAACTTGATTGCTGAGTCAGCTTCAGGAGGACAATGTGGAACTAAGGGGCCGTCAAGATGCTGATGCCTAGCAACTCAAACTGCTGGAGAGGGAGAGCTCGTCCCTTTCAGCGGCCCTGAAGGATCAGGAGGACTTGCTATCAGCTACTCAGGCCACAGCTGATCAAGAGAAGACGAGGGTTGAGAGGGCATTGAAAGAGTTGGAGGAGGCTCAATGAAGGATAGCCGCCTAGGACGTGATTAGCAAGGACCTGCAAAGTGACGTATCCCAGGTGTAGGATGTTGTTTCTTGCCTAAGCGGTCAGTTGGGGAAGACCCTTTTCATCTACTACGATGCTTGGGTGTATGGGTACATCGAAGGCCTTAACAAGATGTGGGATTATGCCAATTCGAACCCTCCAGCGAGCTCGCAAGCACTTGAGGCGCATTTGAGAGCAGTCAATCTTCGTCAAGTCAAGCCCCATCCTCTTACTCTTGAACATGGTGGCGAACTAGGTCGAGAGATGATCCTTGATGCCTTCCCTTCTAAAGACGAAGCCCTTATGGCCAATCTTAAGGTTGTTGGGGCATCTGATCTTGAGGGAGTTGAGGCAGCCATTGATGTTCTTGAGGCAAACCCCACCGAGCCTGCAGTGGACCTTGACACTCCTGAGGTGGGCTCTGTCGAGACTGAGGAGGATCTCGATGCCCCCATGCCTAATTTTGAATTTCCTTTACTGTCATCTTGATGTAATACAATTTTTTTTGTTTTTTGTTTTGTTTCAGTCTCCTCCTTTGTATAGTCTCTAATTAGTAATAAACAAGTATATTTCTTTATTTCTTTGCCATGTTCTCTCTCCCTCTTTTTGTGGTTGTTTTGTTGCTTTTCTCCTCTTCTTTCTTTCCTTTCATAGAGAGACCGTTGACGGCCGAATGGAAATACTACAACTGGCATGAATGGTGTGTGACCAAGGGGAGGGAGATGCACCGCTATGTTCTTCTCTCCTAGGAGAATCTCCAAGTAGATGGCGAGGGGGTGCTTTTTCACCCACTCCTTAATGATGGCTATACGGCACAACTCCTCGGGAGTGGCTGTCAGCCACACAACCTTTTCACTAGGAATGACACCCCATTGGGCTTTGAAGGGGAATTCCCACTCAGACACAAAGAAAAACTTGCTGGTCTAATCCTTAATTTTGCAATATCGTGGCTCCAATACGACAAGGGAATTTTTCACCCTGAAGCTACAAATATCCTCGACACCCCTTTTGACATTATGGGTTAGGAGGAATTAATGGTAGGTCAAGTTGGTGTACTTTGAGTCAAACTTCAATAGCACACGCTACCATAGGATATAGCAACATATTAGAATCCGCCAAGCATTCGGGTGAAGTTAGGAGGGAGCCAGCTTAAGACAGTCTAAAACTTTGCAGACAGGGCAAGGGAAAGGCAACCTCAGCCATAGGAGAACATGCTGGGGAAGAGGCCAATGCGGGATGCAGAACAGTCAACAGCCCCCTCTCGTGGCCTAAAAATCTCAAGGAATACCACGTCAGGGATGCAGTACGTAGAAATCAGCGACAGTAAAAATTTGTAGGAAGCCTATGAGTGCCAGTGGCGACTAGTGTAGCCTAGCTCTGAAGTACAAGCCTTAGGCAAGTCTTGCATATCGAAGACCGTTGGCTCATCAAACTTTTTGGCGGCCATTGGAAGTAAGAACAAAAAAAGAGACGAGGAAAAGAATAAGGACACAAGGAAAGGGCAAATGAAATGAGGAGAGAATGGTAAGGGCGGGACGAAGCTTATATAGAGGAGCTGTAGTTGGCCTTCCAACTTCCACGAACTGAACATGGTAAGTGGAGTGGTTCAAGCACCTCAAACACGCAGTGTAGCTCGAAGCTAAATAAACTGTGTGACAACCACTAATGCCAAAGGGATAGAATGGCCGCCATTGAGTATTAGAACCCAATTGTCGGGGGACATGCCAGTAAAATTAGATAGTGGGGTGTTGAATGTTGCATCAAATGACGAAAGGGAGCCCAGGGGTCTGACACGTGGAGGGACCAATAGGCAAAAGGGCTATCCCACTCGAGAGGGAAGGATGTCAAGCGACAATGGCCGTGAAAGGGAAAAGAAAAGGAAAGAGAAATTCCAATCAGATTAGCAGGATAATAATTGGTGGGATAACTGTTAGGGAGATTTTTCTCTCTGACCAATGGCCTAGGGTTTGAGCCCAACACCATGAGTGGCCTAGATCGACTGAACAATCCACTGACCCAGTTAAAGGGTTCTTGGCCTTGGAGCAAAAGTCAGTCTATAGCCTCGAAAGTGTTGGAACTCCACCTTGGCACAAAAGAGGAAGGAGCACTCCACCTTGATGGAATTGAATCCTAGGTTGCCTTGAGCTGACAAGTGGGTGCAGATCACAGGGAACCCTTGATCCTCTTATGGCAGGAGAAGAAAGAGCCTAACAGCATGCATCCCCTGGCAAAACAAGGCAGAGGATTAAATGCACCTCTCAGAGTGCCAAGCCACATTAAATACACCCCTCAGAGAACCACACCGCATTAAATGCACCATTCGAAGAACCACGCCCATTAAAGGAGAAAGGTGCAAGGAACTACAGAGGGGACACCTTCCCCTGACACAAAGCATGGGCGTTTAGTCCTAGGGATCGGGTATAAAAGGCAAGTTTTAAGTACCAGAAACGCTTTCTAGACTCTCTGAATTTTCTACTTACTTACACTCTACTCTAAGACGATACCGACATCACCATTAATAGTAACCACAACGTGAGACAGAGGCCATGGTGGTGGATGAGACAAAAGAGCCATTAATTGTTGAAAAATTCGTTAGGCCTAGTTAGTTACATAAATATATATTATATATATGTTAATATGTTAGATTTGAGACGTACTCCTTGATAACTATTTGTGCTAGTAATGTTTAGTATATCACTGCAAAATGGGAAAATCATGAGGAGCGTCATTGCAAACATGACCATGACTTTTCATCCTACTTCCAACATAATGTTAGCCCACAAAGTACATAGGATGAGCATAACACATATACCTAGGGCTGTAATCGAGCCGAGTCGAGCCGAGCTTTGGCTTGCCGAACTCGAGCTCGACTCAAAATACTCGAGCTCGAGCTCGAGCCCGAGCTCGAGATTTTTTTTAATTCTTTGTTCGAACTCGACTCGATAAGTTGAAATCTCAACTCGAGCTCGAGCTCGAGTTCGTCCCACAAACGAGTTCGAGTCGAGTCGAGCTCGAGCTCGAGCTCGAACTTGAATTATTTTTTTTAATAAGATTTAATAATTAATAAATTAAATAAATAAATAAATAAAAATTAATATTGAATTTATACAATTAAAAAGTAGAACCTCTATTAAATTATAAAATTTTAAAAAATTTATAAATAATTAATATCTAACTAGTTGATATTTATCCAAAATAACAATATATTATATGCCTACATATATTATTAATACATATACTTAATATGATAGAATATATCTATTTCATATATGGTTTCCACATACTAGTATATGAAATTATTAAATTTTATCAACTAATTATTATACAAATTATAAAATATACCTATGAAGTATATTTACTATATAGACATAAGTAATTAGAATACATATTATATATTTAATTATAAAAGTGGTATGTTTATATTATTAGCTAATACATATATACATGCATAGGTGTATGTATATATTTATTAATATATGAATGAGTTTTAATCGAGTCGAGCTAACGAGTCGACTCGAGCATAAACGAGCGAGCCTAAACGAGCCTTAGTCAAGTCGAGTCGAGTTTTGTCGAGTATGTGTCATTTACAAATCGAACGAGCATCTGCTTTAACGAACGAGCTTTTTTTTTCACGAATCGAGTTCGATTTGAGTTTAACCGAGCGAGCTATCGAACAGACTGGTTCATTTACAGCCCTACATATACCCATGCATCTGGGCCATCCCCAACAAAATTTCAAGTTTTTAACATCTTCTATCTCCTCCTCACTTCCTCATTTATTTATGTGCTATGATGGTGGGACCTAAATTTTCTTGTGCTTGTATATATATATTGATAGGGATCAAGTAGCTCTTGTCCCAATTAGGTTAGTGTTGATAGAGTAAATCATTGTATTTAAACTTTTAGATCAATAGTTAAACCTTTGACATCGTCTTATATATTTTCCAGTAGCGCCATTTTCGTCTTTTCATCTTTTCGTTTTGGATCTTTAAACTGCTTTTGGATGCTGAGGTCATCTCAGATTATCTGAGTTGACATGTGAATAGTTGTGTTTATGAATCCTATTGAGATATATTTTAAATATAAATAAGTTGAAATATGTGTTTGAATGTATAAAGTAGGTTGAGAGAAGTTTTGTAACACCCTGATCCGCAGGGGTCGGAGAGTTACTACATGAGGAGGGGCTGTGCTTGAGCTATGAAGTTAACGTGTTAATATATATAGGGGACTAAAAATAAAAATAAACAACCTAGAGCTTAGGAGAAGAGAGGCATACATGCATGGGAGTGCTAGAGTTGTGCTTGGTGTGGGGTTTAAAAAAAATTAACAGAACAGGTTCTCACGGGTTGGGTTTTAGTGTGATCGGGTAGGGCCATTTGAAGTATTTGGGCTCACATCTGATAGTTTATAATAGATAATAAATGGGTTTTTTCCAAGTTTTGGACCTCGACTCACTCCTTTAAAAAAATAATAATCTAACTTGTTCAAAAAAAATATTATCTCAACTTATAAAAAGATTTTTAAACTAAATATCAAACTCAAAGAAAAAACATCATAATCCACGAAAACAAAGATTTTAAACCCGTAAACCACCCTTATAAAAAAACATATTTGAAACCTCAGATGGGCTTTTTGCTAATATAAATATATATTTTTTAAAATAGCTTGGCACTGAACCTGGGTGTTACATCCTCTCCCCTCAAAAAAAATTTCGTCCTCAAAATTTGTTGCACCTAAAATCAAGACTCAAATACTTAAATCTTCATACATATTTGCGCACATTAAATCACACTTCGAGAGATCCAAATCAAGTCCAAAGTATTAACCTCAACAATACAATTAAAAACCTAATAATAATTCCGAACTCTCTACATAATCCATGAACCTTATACAAATAACGAAATAAAAACTCAAACTACCACCATATCACCAAAACCACGCTTCCGTTGCTCACTCTAACAACTTGTAATCTCAAATGCATTGTATCTCAATCAAGTACATCCGAAAGGAACCAACCACTACATTGGATCTACAAGCCTAATAATTCCTCTAAAACATTAATGTCACAAGTCTAAACCTCCGGTTCCTAACCAAAATTCATTCCACGAAGTTAACCCGAAATCTAAACCTTTAAATTTCAACATAATCATTTATTAATCCTCAAATTTCCAAACCTCAAATCTAAAGTCACTTCCTAAACCACCGACATCCAAAACTTCATATATTATAATCTGCAGAACCTTAAACCTGGCATTCGGTCAAATTTATGCCCACTTCAAATCTAAACCTTAAATCATATACAAGTCATGTCCTATGACCTATTGAATAAGCTAATCAAATTTAAAACCTCAATTTTCCCAAAACCCCAATCCATAAAGTCTGCAGAACGTCAAATATGTCTCTGATACCAATTGTAATGCCCCCATCCACAAGGGTCAAAGAGTTACTGTGTGAGGAGGTGTTGTGCATGAGCTGTGAGGTTAACGTGTTAATATATACAGGGGATTGAAAAAAATAAAAGAAACCCTAAAGCTTAGGAGAAGAGAGGCGTACGTGCATGGAAGTGCTAGAGTCATGCTTGGTGGGGGTTTAAAAAAAATTAACAGAACCAATTCTCATGGGTTGGGTTTTAGTGTGATTAGGTAGGGCCATTTGAAGTATTTGGGCTCACATCTGATAGTTTATAACAGATAATAAATGGGTTCCGAGTTTTGGACCTCGACTCACTCCTTTAAAAAAATAATAATCTAACTTGTTCAAAACAAAATATTATCTTGACCCATAAAAATATTTTTAAACTAAATATCAAACTCAAAGGGAAAAAAAAATCATAATACACTAAAGTAGAGATTTTAAACCTGTAGACTACCCTTAGAAAAACATATGTGAAACCTCAGGTGGGCTTTTCACAAATATAATTTAAAAATAAAATAGTTTGGCACTGAACCCGGGTTTTACAAGTTTAACATTTTACGAAAAATTGAAAAAATAGTGAGACACATGAATGATTAGTTTGAGATGATTTTGACATCAAAACATAGTGTCTCATTTTCTTTTAACAACATGCACAAATCCAAACACGAATTACTTCACTTATTAATTGTAAAGATGGAGATCACAACAATTTAAAACTCATTGCTGGCCAGGCCATGTAGAAGGCTACAGGCCAGCAGCCAAGATAGATTCTGATCATTAATTTCTATAATCAATTCATGAAATTAAAGCGGATCAGGATTTAATGTTTTAGCCACATCAATGACAAACCTAAAACCTGTACTTGACATCACCTTTGGCAAGTCTTTCCATGGCATGCAATATTAACGCAGTCCATAGGCCGGTATAACTTCGACATTTGCTGTGATCTCTTGCTTTGCTGCAAAATCCATCATCTCTTGGGTATCTTTCATTCTCCCAATTGCGCTATCCCCAACAATATTTATACCTTTTTAAATCGCACGCATGTACAATAAGAGTCTAGATTACTCTTAGGAATAGAATTATATATAATAAAGGAAATTAATTATATTCTTTTCCTTTGATTTTATTATCCTCAATCACATTAATTATCTAAGTTGTTTTCCAATTAGATTATACCATATAATTAAATTAAGAAAATTCTATATACCATACTACTATCCCACTTGCATCCTATTAAATAAGATGTGACACATTTACCACCATTGAATGATCATTTATTTCATGCTTCTTTATCATCAAATGGTGATGAATATGCCACATCATATATAGTGGGATGCAAGTGAGAAGTGGTGTAGTATATAGCATTACTCAATTAATTAACGTGACTGAGGTTGACAATTTGTTACATATTATAAAAAAACTCATTTTCTTATTTGTTGTTTAAACCCAAATTAAATATGGGCAATTAGCACCTACTTAATTAATTAGTTACCTGCAATATTTGCTCTTGGTCATCATGACTCTTGACCAAAAAGTGATTAGCACCGAGGTAGTCTAATGCTTCCTTGCGCTTGTTTGGGGAGCTGCTTATTACAGTGACCTTCATTCCTAGAGCTTTGGCAAATTTCATGGTCACATGACCCAGGCCACCCAGCCCCACCACCCCCAAATGCTGCCCGGGGTTGTTGAGTTCCAAGAACATCGTGGGGCTATAAATTGTGATTCTTGCATAGAGTAGTGGGGCAGCATCTTTAATTTCTAGATTATTTGGGTCTAACACTGCAAAATGCCATCTATTTTGACGCCCCTAACTTCCACGTATGGACACACGGAAATCAAGACGTCTAAATCATGACAACACAGGTCGCGCACCCCAAAGACAAGTGCCAAGTGCGTGCACATGCAACAAGTGTAAGACAAAAGATGCAGCGGTAAGTTAAATTCAATCAACTAAGTATCAGAATTGTTAATTACAAATTCGCTTAAATACAAGTGTTTCAAAAAGTAATACAGTTATCCAAATAAAAACATAATAAAGCCAAAATATAATAACGAAAAGTGGGAAACAAATCCCAATACATGAGAAAGTGATCCTCCGATCACTCCTCCGACAGAGCCGCATCCTCAGGCTCTACTTCGCCATCTGCATCAACATCTACGGTACCATAGTGTGCTGAATACCGTCAGATTGTGAATCTTAGTAAGTACAACCCAAACAACCCAATAGATGAAAATGCATTAGTGCAACTAACAAATATGCGTGCATGTGATGAAATATGCATGAGACCCAAAAATTATTCTTTCCCAAAAATAATTATTTCCAACACAAGCCAAAACTCCATTTTGGCCCAAAACCAAGCCATTAAAAAATATCATCTGCCATTTTCCCAGAAAATAGGCTAATAATAAAATCCACCATTTTTCCAGAAAATGGTTCACATAAATCCATTTATCAAAACCAAATATCCAATTTTAAACCGAATGCACCACGATCTCCCCTAGGGATCATCCGCACACCCTCGCTTCTTTCTCCATACCATGGGTAACGACCATAGGTATCTTCATAACGAGCGATGCCCAATTCCGTGTCCAGCACGTTCGTGGCCAAGCATCCTGTAGCCCCTGCTAGTAGGGGCAACAGAGTCGGCACGAGACTGTTACCATCCCGTCCGATTCCGTTGTCATCCAGTGACAGCCCAGGGGCCGACAATCAGTATATTAAGCTCTCAAGTGACTAGAGGAGCTCTACCGAGATAATGCTCCATCTTGGCTTCGGGTTGTGATACACACGTACCTAAAAATCAACTTACACATGAAAACTCAGTTTTCATTTATTCACATGGAAATGCATGCCATAATGCAATGTATATCATGAACCCAAACAAGACAAAAATACCAAGTACAATCCAACCTTACAAACAACTCCATCCACCAATTCAACCGACCCCTAAACTCCTCGGACTCAACGTTCGGTACAATCGACCAGATTACAAAAAATTTATTAGTGCAAAATATATTTAAATCTCGAAAAGGTATTTGAAAAATTACTTACAGTGCAAAAAGACAAATCTCAAATAAGAAGGCTGGAAAATGTGGCTCACGACAGGAACCAAAAGTCAACAAAAACTGAAAATGAAGCTCACGGTTCGGGATCCAAAACAAGGCACCAAAATGGAGCTAGAATAAGGCTCGATTTTGAGGCCAAAACACCTAAAAATTTCAAGGGTTTACCCACAATCTAGTACACGAAAATACTAGAGAAAAAAGAGAGGAAAACCGAGCTTGAAGCTTCACGTTTGGGGACAAAATAGAGCATGATTCTTGGGTCCGAAATAGGTCACGATTCAAGGGAAAAACTAAGGGAAAAGCAATGATTTTTACACTACATTCACAAGGAATACACAACAAATGAAAAAGAGGAAGGAGGCGCACATGGAAGCCTTGGACTGACCTGTAAAAATGGTGAGGAACACATGAAATAAAAATGCAAAGTAAAGAAGAGAAAGGGCTTGGACTTAAAGCAAAAGAGGAACAAAATTAAAGAGGTAGAAATGCAAGTTGACCAGATGAAAATGGTGGAGGAAGTTTTAGCAACTAACCGAAGAAGAAGGGAAGCAATTGAATGAAGAAGAAGAAGGAAAGAAGCAACAACGCATGGGAAAAGAGGAAACAAAGCCCTAAGGGCTAGGAGCAAACAGCGCCGTTTTGGGGGAGAAATAGGGCTGGGCTAGAGGCACATGGGCTGGGCCCAAAAACTAAAGGGATTTGGCCCAAAAACAAGGGAAAAAAACCCCCTAAAAATAAGCATAGTTTGAAAATAAAGATCTAAAAAATAAAAAGGCATGATAAAAAAAAAAATAAAAGCCAAATAAAAACACTACAACTAAACATTAATAAAATAAAATAATTAAAATTCAACAGCAAAACAATTTTAAGCAAAGAGTAATTTAAATGCAAAACAATAATTAATATCAAGAAAGTCCATCAAAATAAATTCCACAACTTAAAAATCATAAAACAATCCAACGAAAATCATGTTAAATTTAAAACAAGAGAGCCATTAATTATAATAATTTAAATAATCATTGATTAAAAATATATGTAAATACGGGGTATTACATCTACAACAAGCTTAATTATTTGAAAATCCACCAAATGTTTTGAAGCCATCCTGGTAATTGTACCCAATGTAGGTCCATATCATTTTGGGGCAGTAATTTTCTAAGTCCTATTTGTAGTTGTTGCATGAACTGCATGACCCCACCATGCATCCCACGCCTACTTTATCTCCTGTTTTGAATTTTTTTTACATTGCTCCCAACCTTTGTCCCTTCACCTACAATCTGATGCCTATATAAACAAAACAGTAATAATTTGGGCACACATTAATGCGGGCGAGAATAAGTATTATTTTGAAAACTAATTAATCAACGAAAATTAAGAATTGAGATTGACAAAATATACAAAATATATAGACTAGAGAAAATGCTGAAAAATATTGATTACTGGTAAAATTCATGATTATTTAATGAAGCCTAGCTACAAGTCAAGCTTAAATAACTTCAAAATTCAAAATTATGATAATCTTTCCTTAAAGGAAAATATAAATTATTGCATGAAAATTAAATACATAATTAAACAATAATCTTGCAAAGAATTTGGCCAAAATCAAAATCAAAATCACTTTCAAAACATGAAATGAACTATTTCTTAAGATGAAAAAAATGGAGTAAATAGATGAGTTGTTAGGAAAAAACAACGAATATAGTCAAAATCCAAGAAAGATTAAGCTTTCTTGTCATGGTTGTGTAGATTCATGTTCTTAGAGTAGTTCAGCACAATTAGCGTAGAATTTGACCTGAGCCCTATCAATTTGGATTTTCATCATACACACAAACATATAAATATATATATATATATATATCAAGCATCTATATATATATATATATTTATTTATTTATATACATATATATAGACACAAGAAATGTTTACTTGGGGATGATCAGATAGTTGGTGATTCGTGCCTCATCTTTAAGAAGGATAAGGTCTATGTGGCAAATTTCACAGTAGATTATCTTTATGGTTATGTCGTTATTGCCATTTATCTGGTACATGAAACTTAAGCAATTCACTGTACTTTGTTTATGCACAATCTTTTCTAGAGTTTCCAAACTTTTAGAGAGAAGAAAGAACACCATCATGATCCAAAATTATCAATACCTAGCTCCTAGAGAAGTGAAAGGGGGAGAGAATTCCAGAGGAATCTCTTGCTACCCAGCCATACACCTTGATCATTGGTTGTTCTTTTTATTCCTCTGCTGTTGATGATGATGCTTTGGACATTTTTTTTTTCTTTCTTTCATAAGATAGGTTTTGGAGAGAGATGGAAGTGAAAATTGAGATGTACTAGAAAGCTTTTTGGTGGTGATCGATGACTCTCATTTATAATCCATATCGTATGGCCGTTACAAGCAAGAAATGTCATACTAGTCGGGCTTTCAGTCTTATCACAGTAGTAGATTAATAGTCAATATGAAAAATTCAATTTTCAAGTTGATGTATAAAGCATACCTAGTAAATATTTACATGATATAATTTGATTAGAATATAAATTCTAAAATTTAAATTTTACAACTCAAATCTTATTATTTAAATAATGTGTATGGTTTGCTCTATACATCGACTTGAAAATAGAATAATCCAGACAATATTACCATTGATTTATTCTATGGTGGCTCTAAGCATCATTTTCCTCATGCTTGCGAGGAAGTTTATCATGATTTTCAAGATAAAAACATATTTAAAATTATATTTGAGTTTTTTAAAAATTGCCTCTCCATAATTTTTGCATTCCTTCTTTGGGTTATTCTAGATTTTCAGGGGTCTCAAGATCGCCCATGGTGGCAGCCATCAGCCCTCTAGTGAGTTCTCCATCGGAGGAAACGTCTAATCCTGATGCAAGTGGCTTTGGGAAGTCATCTTATGTTCAAGCTATTACTAAAGGGGTGGTTTCTTCATTTAAGATTTCTATGCATTATCCTATTAATATTAATGGTGAGAAGGGTTTTGTCTTCACAGAGAGTGAGATGTCGAAGGTGGCTGAAGATTTTCAGCTTGCCTCGGCTCTGAAGTTCACGAGATCTCGGCCTTCGATTGATGCCATAAGGCTGTTTGTGCTCAAGACGTGGGGTTTGTTGGAGATCCATACCATTAGTTTTATGGATGAGCACCATGTCCTTATTATTATGAACTCGGAGAGGGCTTTGTTCATGGATGGGTTCGAGAAGGACGAGTGACCGAGGGTTGCGCTTTCAGAATATTCAGATGGACGAAGGACTTTGATGTAAGGAAGGAATCTTCGTTGGCTCTGCAATGGGTTTTTTTGCCTGGTCTGCTGATGCATCTTTATCACTTAGATTGTTTACAAATTCTTACAACACGATTTTAGACGTTACCTGGGGTCTGATAATGCTACCTTGAATCAGACGAGAGCGTCGGGTGTGTGTGTGTGTGTGTGGACATTGATTTGAAAGAGGAACCAGTTCAAGGTTTCCCTATCGTGGTGTCTAATAGTGAGACTATCTGGCAAGAAGTTTGGTATGAAAAGCATGGTTATTACTGCTCCAAATGTTATAGGCAAGGGCATACTGCAGTAGTTTGTAGGGTTGGGGGGAGTAGGCATGATCGGGGGGTTGATTCTAAGCGGCAAGGTGTCAAAAAAGTATGGAAAGGAAAGAATGTGGAACACAAAGCGTTGGGGCATTTAGAGGGAGCGATGCATGAGACAAATAGAGTTAAAGTGAACTCAGTTGATGGAAGGAATAAGGGTGTGGTTCAGCAAAATTCTATCATAAGTGATCATCCAGTTTTTGCATAGGAGGATGCTGCAGTGCAACTTCAAGGTGTGGTTAGGGTTTTGGAGAGCCATGCAGGGTCTGTGGACATGGTCTTTCATAAATATCTTGAAGGTTCAAGACTTCAAGATGCATGACAGGAGCATGATACACAAGATTGTAGGATTGAGGAGGTTATGCCGAGAGTGCCTTTAATTGATTTAGATTGTGTTCTGTGAGAGAAGGATGATGATAGTACTAGGTTGCAGGGCATTGTATGATGATGGGGACAGGGAGAGGATTGGTGGTAATCCTAGGATGTTATCCGCCATGGAAAAGTTTAATTCTTGTCTTGATAATTATGGCTTGCTGGAGCTCTCATATATGGGAAGTCACATGACTTGGTGTAATGGCCATGAGGGTTGTTCTCAAAGCTGGGCGAGGCTTGTTGGAGCAGTGATGAATGTGGGATTTTCTAATCATTTCACAGAAGCTCATTGTGTTAGCTTGGTGAGAAAATCTTCTGACCATAGTCCTTTGGTCGTTCATTGGCAGTATGGTCCTTCTCCTTTTAGATATCAGAATATGTGGAGTTCCCATGACTCTTTCAGGTCCTGTGTAGAGACGTTTTGGAAAGAACCAGTCTAGGTTTTAGGTTTGTTGAAGTTAGCCTCTAAATTGAAAAAGATGAAAGAAGCACTGAAGACTTGGAATAGAAATGTTTTTGGCCAAGTGGATCTGAACATTAAGCAGCTTGAGGTGCGTCTAGAGTTCCTAGAAAATCAACTTTAGGGGGGTTTCTCTTCGGAGTTGGAAGCTGAATTTTTGCTTACGAAGCTTGAGCATGAAACATGGGAACGTAGGGAAGAAGTGCGGTTAGCTCAAATTACAAAGAAAAAGTACTGGCTAGCAAAAGGCGAGCAGAATTCATGTTTTTGCCATGCTATTCAGCAATGTCGTAAGAATAATTCTATTTATTTTGACACTTTCATATGGGTCATTGCTTGATACTCCAGAGGCTGTTCATTTTGGTGCTGTGAATTATTTTTAGGAGTTTCTTTATGGTAATAGGGACCATGAGGAGGCGGACACTTCAACTCTACTTGATAGGGTCATTTCTAAGGTAGATAATCAGTCTCTTTGTCAAGATCCATTTGTAGAGGAGGTTAGGAGTGCTTTGATGTCAATTTCGATTCAAAGTAGTCCGGACCAGGATGATTTTGGTTCGGGATTCTTCTTAAGTTGCTCAGAAATTATTAAGGATGATTTGGTGGAAGCAGTCTAGGATTTTTTTCCAAGGGACTGTTTTACCACATTTCTATATTTCTTTGTATATTGTTTTAATTATGAAGGTGCAAGAACCAAAAAGCTTTGACAAATTCTGACCTATTAGTTTTTGCTCCGTGACCTACAAGATTTTCTCCAAGGTTTTGGTTCAGAGATTGACGTGGTTCCTTCCGTTGCTTATTTCACAATAACAAGAGGCGTTCATTCCCCAGCATAGTATTTTAAAAAATATTACATTCGCACAGGAAATGGTTCATGATCTACACAAAAAAACTGCAGGTAGTAACGTTATGGTGAAAATTGATATGTCTAAAACTTATGATATGGTTGCTTATGATATGGTTGATTGGGGTTTTCTTATGAAAGTTCTTGCTGGTTTTGGTTTTTCTAAGAAATTCTGTAAGCTTGTGAAGGGATATGTGAGATCGCCCTAGTTTTCCATTATGATGAATGGGGCATACAAGGGTTTCTTTAAGTCTATGCGGGGTCTTCGTCAAGGAAATCTTCTGTCACCTTACTTGTTCACTCTCAAGGAGGAGGTTTTATCTCGGCTTTTTCAGCGGAATTTTGATGAGGGTAGGATAAGGAGTTTCTCTCATCCAACAGGGGCACCTTTAATCTCCCACTTGCTCTATCCCAATGACCTTTTAGTTTTTGTTAATGGGAGAAGAGATGCATAAGGCGGCTTATTCGCACTTTGGAGATTTATGAGAAATGGTCAGGATAGTTGATTAGTAAGAAAAAAATCTGCGCTCTTTTTCTCTAAACATATCAGCTTTAGTAGTTCAGTCCCTTTCTGATCTGCAATTTTCCATTTCACATCAATTTAGAGAGGGGAATTTGCCTACTGATTTTCTTGCAAGATATGGTGCGGAAGGCTTGAATCGGAGACATGAGGCTTCTGAGTTGCTTCCTAGGCAATTAATAGGCATGCTATGCTTGGATAAATTGGGCTTGCCGCGCTTACGTCGATAGTTTGGGTTCTGTTGATATTTTATTTTGGTTCGTCTGGTTTGTTTTTACACGTTGCTTGACATGTTAGTCTTATTTGCTTGGTATTGCTATGATGTATAAGGTTTCCTCAACCATAAGTGAGGTTTTCTTTCAATAAAACATGATGAAGGTGCTAACCTCATTTTTTAAAAATAAAAAAAATAAAAAATATATATATTTATTATTTCCCGAGTCAACAATTATCCAATAAATTAGTAAGGAATAGTTAAGGAATAATTAAGAAATAATAAATAAAGAATAAAAAAAGAAGAGAGAAAAGATAAAGAATAATGTTTTAATGGGGAAAAAAAATTACTAGAGAAAATGAAGAATTAATGTAGTAGAGTTAAATTTAAACTATAACCAAATATTTTAATCGTAAGTACGCATGCAAAGGGCGTCAACGCTTTTGAAGTTTGGGGACATTTTTCTCCTTCTACCATGCGGGGAAGTAATGGGATCAACCTTGCATAATCGTAGGCCAATTTGCTTGAGCTTTTCTCAGGTACGTTTGACATGTGTAATACAGTAGCAAAATATTTGTTATTATGGAATAATCATTTCATAGTGTGGTCGGTTTTGTTATTTTAAGATACACATGGCTGTTTTTGAACTTGGACTTTTAAAAAAGCATGTAGGTGCTTGTCAGGTGCATGCTTAATGGATATATGTGTGGCAATATATTATATAGTCCGTGAATTCAATGTAAATTAAGCAATTTTAAATTTTACATTAATGAGTTTAGATCAAAATGAATTGATTCAATAAGACACAATTAATAAACGGGTTAATTACGGTTCAACCTGAAAAACTTGCAATCAATCCGTATAACATGAATGAATTCTATTTTCAAATTTTATAAATACTTAGTTTATATGCATTTTTTTAATTGTTGTAATGTGATATCTACTTAATATCTCAAACTATTAAGCTTTTTTTTTTTTGTTAATATGTAATTTTATTTTATGAAAACATTAATTTTGTTATATATTATTGATTTGGATATTGATAATAAAATATTTAATCATAAATTCAATTATAATTATGAATAATTTATATAGTTATCCTTATATTTTTATGAAATTATGTTAATTGGGTTAAAGAAATATATATATATATAGGTCAATTCAACCTATTTATATGAAACTGGTTAAATGGGTTGAAAATGATTGAATAGGTCATGTATAGGTTAACTCAATAAAAATTAATTATTAAATGAGTTAAGTGAGTCGTGTCATGTCACTTGTTATTTAAATGAGAAATGATATTTGTAATCGTGAAATGCACAAGCACCGCACAATTTTTTTTAAAAAAGTTGAGTAAATAAGGATCGATATGAAAAAAAAAAAAACTAATTTTTTAATACTTAACCCCACTCTTTTTAGGATGATGAATGTAACGCTAATACATTCAACGACTGAATATAACATTATTCTATTTAAATGAATTGTATTTGAATGTAGTCCTTTTAATTAAACTGGTTGAATTTGATTTGATATATATAATTTAATACTCATAACTTGACACAACATGAATATGAGCGGTAAACAGAAATTGCCACCCCTAATTATGATGTTATTTTAATGAGTTCTTCTATATGCAAGCATACCGCGGACGAAAATGTGGACCATTGATGACGTGGTAAGTAAAAAAAAAAAATCAAAACAGTGTAAGGAGGGAAAACACGAAACGTGCTTCAGAAGATTTGTCTCTCCTGTCCGTCCGCTGTAGCCTCTGCGAGCAGCTCTGCAGACCATTCCCGAAACCCCAGCCTATTTTCGCCATTTTAATCTACGCTGCCGATTGGCCGATCTCCTCCACGACCCACCTCCTAAGCAAGCCTCTCATGGTCGTTTCCATCGGTCCCCCTTTCTCGCAAGCCTCTCATGGTCGTTTCCGTCGGTCTCCCTTTCTCACAAGCCTCTGTCAACAAGTTGTCTATCGTTCTCTAGATCCCAGATTCACACTGCCCCCTTCACGGCGTCTCCATCTCCATATGGATAAGCCTCTATCTCACAATCGTCGCTCTGCCCCTCTCTGCCTCTCTAATGGATCCGCCAGCGGTAAGTTAAACACATGTATCTTCAATGTTTCACTTTTCTGGTTTAGATATTTTCATGGCCTTTCAATTTTATTGTGTCATGCGGGGGTGGGGGTATTAAAGCTACACTTAATTCTGATGAATTAAGGTAAATCGAACTGGATACGTTTGGGAGTGAGCCTGCAACTAGTAGTAATCCAGCCCTGCCATTTGTAGTTTGAGATTTGAGACAATCAGAAAGATTCAAATCGCTAGGAGCCAGAAGGAAAGGAGCTAATGATTTAGGAGCTGAGATTGGTCTCCAGAGAGAGAGAGAAACTAACCATAGGAACCAAAAAAACCTTTTCTCAGCCTGAAATACGAATGGGAAAAGGAACCCCTAAAAGAAGTACATGATATGGTACAAGAGATATGATTTTCAAGCGGAAGTTGGGTTGTTTCCATGATACGACTCCAGCATTTTCTAGTTAAAGCCACCAACCGAGCCTTCCTGTCATGAATGTTACGAAAAAGAGGACACTCAATGTGCCTACCTTACCATGAGTTGGGGTATACATGCAAAGGCTTATTATATAGTATATAGCATAACTTTATATATTACAAGAAACTTTGTGAATAAGTGATGAAAGTACTGAATCTTACACATATTATGAGTTCTGAGTTTCTTCAGATTAATAGATTATGGTTGTCCTGCATGTTCTGTGCGTGCATGTGCTTTTTTAATATATATAGTTTATACTCTAGCTATTGCATTCTTTACTTGAAATATCTATATACCATTAATCTGTTTTCAGATCTTGTTAATATGTATGTACATAATATCTATGTTTATATGCATATGCTCCAAATTTGTTTACTTGAAATATGTATATACCATTAATCTATTTTCAGATCTTGTTAATATGTATGTACATAATATCTATGTTTATATGCATATGCTCCAAATTTCCGAAATTACAATAAACTGTAAGATTCATAATTTGCAGGCATAGACCCATGTATTCTTCCTCAAACAGTCTACTCAGCGTCGATCCAGAATTTATCGAGAAGGTAGAACCATTACTGTTACAAAACAAAGTAAGTTGCTTCTTAACTAACTGGTTATCCCATCTTCGATACGAAATATATTCTTCTCTAGCTTTACAAAGTATGAACTTGGCCACTTTTGGTTGCTTTTAAACAGGTCAATCTGGTTCTCTTTGGCCATGTTCATAATTATGAGAGAACCTGCTCAGTTTTCCAAAATAAATGCATGGCCATGCCTAAAAGGGATGGAAATAGGATTGATACATATGATCACAGCAATTATAGTGCCCCACTGCATGCAGTTATTGGTATGGCTGGCTTTTCCTTGGACAAGTTCCCAAATGATGTAAGTAATTCTCAGACTCTGTCCCCCACTCCTCCCCGTCCTCTCAAAACACACGCATATACAATGATGCATATATTTGTCATGTGAATTTCGTCATGTACATTGAATCAGGTGGAAAGCTGGAGTCTATCAAGGATTTCCCAGTTTGGTTATTTTAAAGGTCATGCAACAAAAAAAGAGTTAAACTTAGTGGTCAGTATCGTGCACTTCTAGCTGTAAGAATCTACCTTCATGCACGCATACCAGTACTTGTCTCACTCATTTCCTTCACTTTTGCAGTTTGTAAATTCAGATACAACGAAAGTTGAGGATAGATTTCGCATCATTAAAGCTTAAGGTTCCTCGTGAAAGATTTGGGATCACAGAGAGATGAATTACCGCCTCACCAAATGATCTTTGGAGCATCTCTTTTTTACATTTACTTCTGTAATAAATCTTTGGCTTTTGAGCAAATATAATGTTTCTTTTTCTTTATAGCGCCTTTTTGTAACTAGGCATAGCAAAAGCCATAAGTGCAACATTTGGCTTGTTCTTTTATAGCAACAAAACTCTGCTATAAACCGAGTATTTCTCAAATTTTTAACGGCGATGTCTTTAACTTTTCTGACATTTTTTTATTTACCTCCACTTTATCTAGAGACAAATATGCAAGCCTCATTGGTTTGAGAATCTTGCCCATCATCCTGATGGTATAGAGGTTCCTAATTTTTTTTCAAATGATGGTTAAAGATTAAGTATGCCTTCAAGCTGTAATAAAAGTGACATTAATTATAACAACAAACTTGGAAAATAAGATTGATTGGCATATCTTTTTTGAACATTTCAATCGAGAATGTGAAATAGCGTCCAAGTCCTAACAATTAAACAGAACACAGCTCAACATAAGAAAGCTCTTCAACAAATCCTCCACACTCTTATCTCTTATTTACAGTGCCCTATTGTGAAATCTCCTCAAAGTTTAAAGCAGATTGCTTTTGCTTCATGAAATACAAGCTTCAGGAACCATGAAGCCTTGTTAGTTCAAGGGGATTAAAACACTCATTTGCCCCAGACTAAGTTGAATATATTCTTACAAGCAACTGAATTGATCACATCTTTCCTCTACCTGCTAAGCACCTCCTCTTGTGCACTTCAGTCACCCTCCTAGTCAAAACAGAGTGTTGAAGCCATAATGAGTAGAATTACTTGTTCTCTGCACATCAAATCCCTCCAGAATCTCTGTAGCAAAACAACTGCAATGCACAGTATTAAAAACTTGAAGACATATCAGAAATTAATTCTCCAACATCAATGGCAGCCAAAAAAACAAAAACAATGTGGGGTGGTTGTTTTTTTTTTTTTTTTTTTTTTTTTTGTGGGGGGGGGGTAATTAAATAGTGGTAATTGCTCAAATTGACAGAACCAGTAATGTTAATTGCTCAAATTGAGAAGCAAAAACACTACAATAGATTTACTCAACTTCAATTACAGAATATGTGGTAATTAAAAACTTGCAACACAGAATGTGTAACTAAACTGCAGGTTCAATTTTGAAATTTTGACAAACAATAGTGGATTAAGAAAACAAATTGCTTAAATACAACCCCAGTATATTTAATAGGCTAAACATGGATTCACAAACACACTCATGTATGTTCTCGAGCGTCAGCAATCCTTATGACATGAGTAGAGTATTACTAGGGGCTCGGCCTTGTGAAAGAAATTGGAGATGAGTTGGGAAGGCTCGGATGGGGTTTTGGGAGAGAAGAATTTAGAAGCAAAGTACCAAAAGACAGCCATCCTTATGACACCCGTAATCATCTGAGAAAACCCACCTTATTGTTGTTGTTGCTGTCTACCTTGCTGCCTTTGAACTGGCCCAAAAATTCCCCAGGGGCGACGCCATCTCTTTCTCTCTGATTCTCTACCCTGCAACGCTCCCAACTTTCCCTTCAACCCTTTTCGCACAAACCTGAGAGAGACTAATGAAATCGAATAGGAAAAGATATCTGTAAGGAAAATAGATAATAGATCGAATAACCAAAAGCAGGAGATAGATAGAGAGAAAACACAACAGACGGGGATTTCCTCTTCGAGCATCAGCTTCAGCGATAGTGAGTGTGGGGGGTGACTGATGGGGCTGCCATTTTCAGTCTGAGGAGTTTCGAGCATCACAACGAAAAAAGAGGGAAGAATTGAAAAGGAAGGAAAACGTATGGTTGAACAAGGAAGAGGAAAGTGCTTTCCGCTTAGACGAAACGCACCGTTTCATTTACTCCACGTCAGCAATGGTGCGCGATTCGGTCTGCATCATGCCTGCAAAAAGACTTTTCCTATTTTAATAGACGGATTGGAGAAAAACTTTGTCTTAACGAGATACTTACATCTGTAATAAGGATATGCAATTCATTGTTTTTAATAAAAATTTTATGTGCAGTCATTTTTACGGACTCTTTTGTGCACTCCAGTGATATGATTGGTTGTGTATTAAAAAAAAAAATTAATCCAGCCAATCATATTAGTGGAGTGCGCAAGGAATGCACAAAAATAACTATATGTAGCATTACTCTTTTTTTTAATGATATCACTCTTCTTTTCAATCTTGTCAGTTGTTTTACTTTTTCACTTATCTTGAGTATATTATATCATTTTGCAAGACGTACATATCACATGTAGTTATTTTACAATTTTCTTTTATTATTCCTCTTATATTTAGTACATTTAATTATTTAATTATTCTCTTATTTCCATTGTGTTGTATCGTTACGAAAGACATATATATATATCACTCGTGATGATCATATCACCGACTTCTCTCATTGGTTACTACAAAAGGATGACATGCTGCTAGAACTACATGTCAACCGATCATAGAGCTTCTTTTGATTAAACTTGAACTTAAATTCAAATATATGAAATTATAAGATTTTCTGTTTACATTTTTTCTTTTCTTTTTCTTGAAAAGAAATTTTAAGTTTAATAAATGAACCTTCTGACCAAACACAAACACTCACCATTTACATAAAAAAAAATTGATAAATTAGAAAGGCCCATATTGATTTTTTGCGTAATAAGAGGAAAAGAAAGACAGATTGCAAAGATCACATCTACTCGATGCTGCTTCTGTAGTTCGACTCAGGGGCAACTACAGGTTGTTTAGTTCGTTCTTTCTTTTTAGAGCATTGTGTATGGTGTGCTAGCTAGGTTTGTCTTATTCTCACTTCTCAGCTAGTTGTTCTTGAATTGTGTCTCACATTAAAACCCAGACAGTTAAAATTGAAATCGTATAATTTATATAGGGTTGTTGATTTTAAATAAGATTTTGATACCTGTAATAATCTAAGCCCAAATGTTTAACTCAGCTCGTCTAGACCAAAAAAATAGAAAAAACAAAAAGATGATGTCATTTGAGGTTTAGAGTATTAGTAGTGGTTTCAATAAACTTTAGTTAAAATTTGATTAAAAAATTCTCTTTTACAAATTTAAGCTAACTATTTTTCACAACACTAAATAATAGACTCAACAAATCTATCATTATTTTATTAAAATATTAATTTTGAACTTTTCATTATTTTAATTCTATTAAACATTATCAACCAAAATTATTTATTCTTTTTTGTTTTGTTTATGAAGCACTACTAAGAAATTAATTTAACAGAAAACAGAGTTGCACATCATTTACATTTAGGCGGGTGGTTTGGGTTGATTTTTCGGTTGTTAGATTTTCTTTATAATGTATACAAAAATCGAAATAAAAGCAATGAAATGAAATAAGTTAGCTCTACATGGGTCTCAGTAATCTCAACGAAACATTTATTTCTTTTGCAATCTTTAAAGCACATCTAGAAACTCAAATCCAAAAATTTCTTTTAGTCTAAAAATAATATCTAGCCAACTTCTTGAACTGACCAAATAACCTTATGCTATAATTATTATTTATTTATTGAGTCCATTATAATAATTTATTGTACAACTTAGCTAAATTTTAGCCAAATCTTAATTTTATTGAGTGGACAACCCTCACTCGAGTCTCTTCCTCAGCCACGGCCCAACATCTGTCCCTCTTCTCTCCACCAGCGCAGACTGCCAGACACCCCCATGCCTCTCTCTCTCTCTGCCCGTTTCCCTCGCTTCTTTGTGATTTCCGCTCACCGCCGTTCCCAGCTCCACGCCGCCCGTGTCGATTCATGCTGCGCCGCTATCTACGGTTTCGATCACCGACATCGTGAAGCTCCGCTGCACCAAGCCTCTGTTTCCCTAGTTCGACACTCTCCTTCTCCTTCTCTTTCTCTACTCTGCACCTTCGCTCATCGTGGAACGTCCAACGATTCCACTCTCGGTTTCCGACACCTGCAAGTTACTACATCTCCATCTCGTTCTCTTGCCGTTTCTCTCTCTCTCTCGCTCTAACTCTGTCGGCGTCTCACAGTGTCTCGGTATTAGGCTGACCGCGGCGACCAACGAAGGCCATCGGAGCCTGCGTGACCCCTCCACGACGCCCATCTCCTCCGCCACTGACGACTTCGTACGAAACCGTCGGTAAGTCTCTCAATCCTCATCTCTCTTTCTCTGTCTCCCTCTCTCTTTGTGCATACAGTTTCAGCTGTCTTTCTCAATAACTCTCTCTCTCTCTCTCTCCTTGGTAAGCCTGCCACCGCAACCAGTGGAGGCTGCAGCACCACAAGTCCAGGAACACGGCACCATTCAATTCGTGAGTTTTCATCGTCGAGTCCAGTCGAACACCGCTTCAAGCCTGGTGAGGTATCCCATTTACCGTCTACTTGTCATTTCAACTGTGGTTAGTTTGAGGTTTGTTAATTAATGGTTAGTGAAAATGTTTTGTTTTATCTCTTTTTATTATTATAATTTTTTTAAATTCTTACAAAAAAAAATATAATAAACAATTCAAATATTTCAAATCTTAAAACAATAATAATATTAAAAAATAATATTTTAATAAATTTTCAACTTTTACCTAAAACTATTTGGGTCATGTTACATCAGGATGTAGCCCGAGAATCCACTAAATAAGCTAGTTTTTTTTTCTTTAATTCATTTTTTTATATTCTTAAATACTTTTTAAAAAATAAAAAAATTCACATAATCACTAAAAAATACATATTTAATCACTAAGTATTAAAAAAAAATTATCATTCGGGACACACTTTGGTCTCGAATTCCGGACCCAAAGCATTTCTTAAACTATTTTTATCTGATCTCACACCTAAAATAGACTATTCTTGGAGGGTGTAGTGGAGTTGAATGTGCTGTTGGTTTTGTTACTGTTAAGTTGAGGTTGGTCGCAAGGGTACCCAATAGAGGGAGAAGGATTATGTTGGGTCATTTTCTATGGTTGTGCTGAAATGAAACAGAGAACTTGGTAGTGCATGTCTTTGGTAGTCGGAAATTTATGTTTGGAGAGATTAATTGTAATTGGTTAAAGGAGTGGATTTTGGCTCTTATTGAGCTACCATTCGGGTTATAGAATTTTGTTAGTTTGTTCTTGTACTAGTATGAGTTATTAATGTTTGTGATATTTTTTTGGATTGGGTCGTGATACTGGTTCTGTTCAAGTTCAAAGCTTAGATAGCATATTGCAAAGTCAAGTAAGCGCTGCTCCTAAGCTAGAACTTGCCTAAAACTGATTGAAGTTAGTTTTGTGAATAACTTGCATAATTTGTTATGAAAACAACCTCGGTTATTTTATGAACTAGTCTTTGTATCTAAACATTTAATTGTGACGTTTTATAATGACTGGTGTAGACATAACAAGTTTTGTACTCTGTTTCTCTACCGCATAAAATGTGAATATGAAGTCTGAAAATTTTATATGATTATATGATATTTATCTGGTCAGTATTCTGTTATAATATGATATTGCATAGGCAAGTGCTGAGGTATAAGATTCTGTTGTGGTTTGGTTATGGGCACTGCCACAGGTTATAATAGTGGCCTTTGGCCGTGCCACGGGTAATAATAGTGGTTTCCGACCCTACCACAGGTAACAATAGTGGCTTTTGACCCTGCCACGGGTAACAATAATGGCCTCTGACCCTGCCTCGGGTCATAGTAGTGGCCTCTGTTCTAAGTGCAGTCACTTTGGTGATAAGGTGATATGAAATAAGTGCCAAAGGGTATTAGAGACTATTGAAGGATTTTAATTAGGAAATTAGTTACTTTACTTTTGAATAGTATTTTGAGATAATTTTGCATTATCTGAGACTCTGTGGAGTTTTCTTATATTTTATATGTTGTTGAAGTTCATTTACGTCTCTGTGGAGGAACATATTTTTTTGGAATAAATGAGTTTTACATGTTTTTATAGTTGGAGTCTATACTTGTATTGTTGGAAATCCGGAGATGGCTGCTCTAATGAAAACAATAGCTATCAGTGCACTTTGCTGTTGAATTACTTCTTTTCTAATTTTGTACATTCAAATGTTGTAGAGAGTTTTAATGTAGTCATAGCTACAAGCAAGTCTCGAACAAGCAGCTTCTCTAGCAACCTCACAGCCGTACCCTTGTCTAATACGCCTGGGCTCAAGTATGGTCCCAATGGCACGGTCTTTATATCATCTGGAATACCAGACCTCGACAGTAATTCTCTACATTTATCAACTTTCTCAGGATCAAAGTATTGTACACAATGATATCATTATGGCTTTAACAATTACTTGTGCAGTCTGCATCTCAGGAGTTTTTTGATTTATTGTCTTATTTGTAGAGATTTTAGGTGGTGGGTTTGCTTTGGGAAGCCTGTTCATGGTGATGGAAGATGCAGAAGCACCTCATCACATGCTTTTGTTGAGGAAGTTTATGTCTCAAGGACTTGTTCACAAGCAACCCCTTCTGTATGCCAGTCCATGCAAAGACCCAAAAGGATTTCTGGGCACTTTCCGGTATAAAAATATATCTACCTCCCAGGCAGGAAGTTTTAATTGTTGCAATCTTAATTTGCTATCTATATTCCCCAGCATAAATAGCCTAACGAAAAACAATTTTTTTACCTATAAAAAAAAAAAAAAAAACATTGTTGGTGGTGGGGGCATCACAGGTGAATCAGTCCATTATGAATGAATCTTGTTGTTAATTAATACTTGGAACAAGTTTACAAGTTTCTCAGTGTGTAAGATCTCATTAGCTTATTTTCATGCAGATGGTAAGCTTGAATACTGCAATGACTTTGACTTGCGGAAGCCCCTAGAAACGCACTTTCTAAGCGGTCAGCATATAGATTGTGTCAGCATTCTATATAATTCAGATCTTGTTGCTCTTCGTGACCCTTGTGCTACATTTTTCACTCAATTTTCAAGGTACTGCCATATAATTTCATCATCAGAATTCTACTTTTAAGTTTGGCATTCCAGATCCATCACACTAGTTTGGCTTCTTCTGCTAATTTTGATTAGAATTTGTTCTCCTCTTTGCGGGAAAAATTCCCAACTCTCTCTCTCTCTCTCTCTCTCTCTCTCTCTCTCTCTCTCTCTCTCTCTCTCAATTGAAAATGGTAGCCTGAACAAATACCCTGAAACAATTCAGCCAAAGTCTAGTGATAGAAATTTTGGCATCTTATATATCTGTATGTCTAGACAGGAGGACTTCAATATTAGGGGTGGGGGCGAGTACCTTGAAATGAAGTTTGTTAATAGAAATTTTCATGGCATAAGTTTCTATAGCTAGAGAGGACATCTATATGAAAATTGTTCTTGTGCGTTCTAAATTAAAGAGTTGTAATTGTTTTAGAATGCAGATACTGAAATGATTGTGACATTTGACTCCATTGGCACAATTTCATTGTGGATTCTGAGCTCAGATCTTGTTCAGTGGTATAAACCTCTTGTATCCTGTGATAGATAGCGGCATTCTTAATGTTATATAATAGGTTGCATATGAACATTTGCTCTCCCAACCATGTTTGTAGCTCCTATGACTTCAAAAATCATTTAACCTTGCTGCCAAATAAAACTTATGTTTTCTTTTATGTATTTTGGTTGTCAGGTTATGTTCATCTGTCTTTGAGCTATTTAACGAATATATTAAAGCTCCCACATTTTTTTGTTTTTTGTGGGTCTTAAATTTAGTTTCTTTGACAAAAACCCATGGCTTGACATAAAAATAGTTTTTTAAAACCCACAACTTGAGTGGCTCCTACTAATTTGCATTGCCTTTTTAATCCTCAACCTCAATTCTCACATGGAATTTCTACCTTTGCATGGCATCCAAGAAATGATGGCAGCATTGCCTCAGCTGTTCGTATTGCCATTCAGTCGTTTTGTACTCCACAATGCAAATATTCCAATGTGGTAAGTATGGTTATATTTTGCTGGTAAGCTCTACTTCAAGATTCTCTTATATTTCATTTGCTTGATGTCTCTGTTGTATTGCTAAACTTGATAAACGCGTTTTGTTATCCCCTAGAAAATCGTGGTCACTTTTGAAGTCTGTTCTTTTCGACTTATTTTGATTTGGAATGTTAATGCTGAGTATCAGTATACTTCTGTTAACATGATGCCGTTACAGGAATGGGATATGCTTTCTTTTATCAGATCTCTGAGAAGCATGATCCGGTCTTCTAATGCAGTTGCTGTTGTGACATTTCCACCTTCCCTTCTTTTGCCATCAGTCTCTAAACGATGGCAGCACATGGCAGACACTTTGCTATCTGTCAGAGCAATCCCAGGTTGGATGGAAGCTTTCATGAATTCTTTTAAACTATTATAATCAGTTACATATCAAAATTTTTTTGAAGAGGGTGCTTATTACAGACGAGGACAAGGAATTCGCAAACCTCCTCACTGGTTATCAAGACATGGTCGGTCTTTTGAATGTACACAAAGTAGCCCGCGTTAATACACAGGTACCACAAAGACGCATTTCTTCCAAATATTTATGTAGGCGGTAGCACTACTTGCATCAAATTCTTCTACTATTAATTTGATTCTCACGCACACATACCTGCAATCCTATGTGTTCAGCCTCTTGAGCTTTGTGATCTCTGAATCAAATGCATGTCTAGTTATATATATTGCAGTAGCCTATAGCATTGTTTTAGTTGTCATATATCTACTCTATGTATAAAAGAATCTATCCACACGTGAATAGTGGAATTTGTATGATGGAAAAATTACCTTTTTGTCCTTGAGGTTTGTTAGTAGTTTGTGTTTGATGCAAAAGGTATCTTTTGTCCATCAGCTTATCAAAAAAAAAAAAAAAAAAAAGTTATCTTTTGTCCTTCAGGTTTGTGTTTGGTAAGCAAAAATACCTCTTTGTCCTTGAGGTTCTAATGTGTTTGATGGGTAAAAGTATTTATTTGTCTTTGAGGTTTGTGTTTGAGGTTCTAATGTGTTTGATGGGTAAAAGTACCTATTTTTCTTTGAGGTTTGTGTTTGATGGGCTACATTTTTGTCCATGAGGTTCTAAAATATTTTTTATTTGGCAGGCAAAATTACCAAGGTTTTCATTTAGATGATTAGTGCTTGTTTTTTTTTTTTTATCATCTTTTTCTTTCTGGCTATTTTTCCTTGATTAAATTTTATTGTCTCTTGTAAATTACATTTTCAACCCTGAGATTTCTTTTGTTGGGCAAATTTTAGGTCAATTTGGTCATCCCCTTGTGCTATGACGCGCTTAGGATTCAGTTCATGTGCGATTGTTTTTAGGAATAAAACCATATGGTATGAGTTTTTAGAAGTAAGACCATCTAATAATTTTTCTGTCCATTAACAACTACAAAATTGTGGTCCAATCATAAGGGTTACTGTGGTAAAGAATGTCAAACTACCATTCTATTATTGTTTTTTTTTTTTTTTTTTTACATTTTCATTAATTTAGTTCAAAACATTCAACTTTCAAGATGATCTTCATATATACAAACAATGTAGAAATAGGCATGAGCCTTGCAGTAAAAGAAAACTATACATGAGTTGAAAGATCAATTTTATGAACAAAACAAATTCTATTTCTATAAAACAAAATAACTATCTTCTTAATAGCCTAATCATGCGTAAAACAAATAAATGTCCGTAGGTAACAAACACTACACTTTACAATGGATGTATATATGCCTCTTGACTTGTTCTGAAACTATGTTTTGATTCACATATCTATCCTTGGTTTGCTATCTTTGCTACTACCGATTTAATAATTATTTTTTATAATTGACAAAATTCTAAAACATTTTCACATTATTTAGTTCATTATCATATTAACAATTATTATTTTTCTCTATTATTCTCAGTCTTAATGATTATTTCTAATTAATATGCATTTTATAGATTATATTTTCCCATATAAAAAATGTAGCAACATTTTCACCTGTACATTCACGCCTTGCACTGTCTAACTGATACATTGCGCCAGAATTTAGTCCTTGCTCGGGATCACTGAGCAAGGCCAATCTGAATGATACATTGCTTGGAAATTACGCTCTTGCAAGAAAATAAACTTACTTGGGATCACCAAGCACGTCCAAATCCATTGACACATAACTTGGTAATTCCAAGTATAGGAAGAAAATAAACCTTGCTTAGGATGACCAAGCAAGACCATTCTGACCGACACATTGCTCGACAATTCCGAGCATCGCAAGAAAATAGCCATTGATTTCTTAACTAGTATGTATATATATGTATATATATTAATATAGCTCGTCATTGATTTCTGCTGTGGTATGCTTGATCAAATCTCTTGAACTGAATAGACGATATTTGTCCATTATTGTTGCTTATGTTCTTGAACTTTCTTGTTTTAGGCCCTTAATATTTTTGTTTTCTTGTAATGATTGCTAAAACAACCAGCCCAATTAGAAAATTAATTTCCTGTATGCTAGTTATCTTTTGGATATTGTTATTTACCCTTATATTCCTTGTTGGTTCAAACTTTTGGTCAGGGCCCTGTGATTCTTGACGCAACAACATTCTCGATAAAGTTGCAAAAGCGGAGGTTCTTAGTTTTAGAATGTTTGAATCAAGCCCCAATTGACGGTGCATCTGGGAACTCATATGGCACTTCTGCAAGTTGTTCCTCGTCTTCAAAGACTAGGACCCACCTTGATTTCTAGGTCCTAACATGATCTCACTGGTCCCTAACACCATTAAATAATTCTACTTATTTAAGTTACTTCGAGAATGCTGATATGTGCTACCAATGTCTTTCAGTGTTCAACGAAGCAAATATATCCTTAAAACTAGTTGTATTGTATTCTTTCATTTGCTTACAGTGTGCTCCTAATTATTTTGATGACCATTGCATAATTTATTTATTTATTGTTTTATGAACCTCTCCACTACAAAAATTAACCCCTAGTGTTTCTTTTTGCAATTATCAAGATCCGGGACTGTATAAGCTAATTTGACAGAAAATGAACTTGAATTTCTAAATATTCTAAACTGAAACCAACAGTCCATGTGAATTAAACGTGGATATTAAGTCATTTTTCTGGTTTCTACGGAGTAAGATGTGGGTGTATATGTTAGTCCAAGTCAACGTGGAAATATAAAGTCTTTCACGCGGTTTAGATGTTAATGCTCTCACTATCTAGACTAAGTTAATGCTCTAATGGGTGTATATATTAGTCCAAGTCAATGTGGAAATATGAAGTCTTTCACGCGGTTTAGTTAATGCTCTCATGACTATCTAGACCAAGTTAATGCTCTCATGAGTGTATATATTAGACCAAGTCAAAGTGGAAATATGAAGTCTTTCACGCGGTCTAGACTTTAATGCTCTCACTATGTGAGATATTTTTCCTTTTTAAAAGTCTTCCCAATGAATTATTATATATATCAGTAGAAAAATAGAGAAAATAAGAGTGATTATTTTATGCCCAACAAAAAACAAGTTGATTAATTAACAAGAAATCATGAATCTAGGTGTGCGGCAATGTTTTTCAGTCAGGAGGCCATGGTCATTGGTGAAGTGTTTGATGTGGGCGTTAGTAATTTTTGTGCAAATCCATGAGCACAAAGGTTGCTTGGAGGAAGAGAGGATTGGTCTGTTACAAATGAAGGCGTTTTTGAAATCCCATTATAACATCGGCAATTGTCCTCTCTCTTGGATTGAAGACGCAGATCAAATAAGCAGTGACTGCTGTGGTTGGGAGGGAATCTCGTGCAACTCCACCACAGGTCATGTCATTAAACTCTCGCTCCATGATATGAAGCAACGGTACATTGATGAGAGAGATGATTTCTATCCAAGAGACACAATTCGCGAGGAGAATATTTGGTTGCTAAATGTTTCCCTGTTTCAGCCTTTCAAGAAGCTAACAAGTCTTGATTTGTCCTACAATGAAATTGGTGGTTGCATAGCTAATGAAGGTTTGGTTTTTAATTTGTGTCTGCTTCTTCAACTTTCACACTACAACAAAACCCCCACCCCATGCATATATCCTAATTCCTCTCCCAACAAATTAAACAAAATAAAAAAATATGAAGGTTGTGTCCGTAAGTGGTAGAAATGACCATAAAATAACTATGTGGTATCCAAATTCTTAATTTTGATACAATGAAATTAAAAAGAAAAAAAAAAAAACAAGGTGAGCAAAAGGCCACGCTTCAAATAAGGAAGAACAAGGAAGAGATATTTGTGATCGTACATAGGTCCCATATTTGGTGCATTTTTCTTGTGTTCAGTCCTTACAGCCTTTCTTTCTCTTTGCTTTCTTCTTGCAGGTTTTGAAAGGCTAGCTGTATTGAGAAGTTTGGAGGTATTGAACCTCGCTAATAATTTCTTTGAAGATAGCATTTTACCATCCCTAACTCAGCTTTCATCCCTTACCACGTTGGTTCTTGCGGGTAATTCTCATTTGGGAAATTGGACAACAGCTGCAGGTATTCAATCTTCTTTGTATATAGATTTCTGATTATCCTTTGGATTTTCTTTTTTAAGATACAACAATCTTTCTATAAAAGAGTAATAGCAGATATAATTTTAAGATATGCAAGTTTTGCATGTTCATTTTGAAATTTAAATTTGCTCACTTTTTTTAAATAAAAAAAAAATATGCAGAGTTTGAATATCTTAAAACTGTACAAATCATTTCTTTCTGTAAAAAAGATTTTATAAAATCGTATTTGAAGACCTCAAGTAGAAGAAAGAAAGACATATCAAATAGGTCCTATACCATTTATTAATATCCGTATACATCGGGCAGCAATAATTTATGGTGTAGGGCCCACTTTATATTTCCATCTCTCTCCCACCCGAGTCCTTTAAGTTTGAGCAAGAATTTAATCAGATCTTAATCCATCATTTCTTATTTCTACTTTAGATATTTTACCAAATCCATTTACATGAGTACTTAGGATTACAAAGTTTTGCCCAAAACTAAAGTTCAAATTGTGAAATACTACTTTTCTTGTAAGTACTACCGATGACTGCATATTTGCTTTTTCATTTTACGAAATATCATGTACAAGTACAGGTTCTAAAAGCTTGTCAAGGTTAGACAACCTGGAGACATTAGATATTAGTAGGACTAATTTCAGCAGGAGCACCATATCGTCGTTGAGTACTACAGTCAAATCATCATCCCTTAGGAATCTGAATCTTGCTGGACTTGGGATGGAAGGACCTTTACCTGCCCAAGGCACGCATGTTGATCTGTTTTATTAATTTATAGAATTTGCAGTCAATTCCCAGATTACATCCTGTTTTATTTTCAATGTTTTATTTTGTGCAGAATTATCGGCGTTTGAAAACTTGGAGAGGTTGGATTTAAGTGACAACAGACTCACGGACGGCTTAACACCCAAAGGTAATTAATCATGACTACTTGATGAGGTAGACTACCTTTCGGAATTTCAAAATTTCCAATTACAACTATCTTTCATGTTTTTAGTAGTGATATAAGTACTGGCAGCAGAGTTAGGAGTATATATAGAGTTGTTCACTTTTACCCATGCCTTTTTAGGGAAGACTATTAATTTTTGACAGCCTTTGAACTCACAACAAAAGATCGCAATCTGCTGAAAGAAATTAAAACAAAATAAAAATAGAAATAGAGAAGATCTGAAAATCAAATCTTTAATTTGGTTTATATATATATTAGAATTACCACATTAGGACAGAGTGTTCTACTAAATCTTGACTGAATGAGGGATTGGGAGAAAAAAAATTTGAGAGGTACATCTTTTTTTCTGAATAAACTGAACACAACTATAGGGCTTTATTTATAGGAAAATTACAAGAATGAAAATCAAATATCTTTAATAAGGTAAAAACTCACCAAATTCTGAAAATCATAATATCTTGATATTGACAATATAAATAAGAAAGAGGCCAATATTCGAGCTTGAATATTCATCATATATATTAGAATTACCACAATAGATGATCGCTCTACATATATATACCCACATTCCAATATTACCCTTAAATGTTGTTAGCACGCTACTTAATAGACGTTTTGTTTTTATGATTATTAATTGTGCTAATTCTTGTGAAACAATCTAATTACAATTAATCTTAGTGAAATAAGGAAACCCATGCAGCAGAACTAAAAGGATATTATTGTGTTATTGAATTTAACAATTGATATATTTTTTTTTCTTCAGAATTGCATGGTTTGTCTAAACTGAGCAAGCTAAAGCACTTAATTTTAAGGGGCAATAACTTCGGGAATCAAACTTTTAAAGTTTTGGGCGCCCAGCTTCCAGCCCTTGAGTCTCTGAACCTAGGATCCTCTTTATATCATATGGAAGTGCATCTTTCTATCAAAGGTATATATGTGCATTTAATTAACTTGAGTTTTTTTAGATGCTTCATCAATTAAGAAATAGCATTTTTTTGGTCATGAAGAAATCTTACGCCAAGTTGAATTAATCTTAATTATCAAAATTATATACCAATATTATTAGCATTTATTTGGATTTTGATTATCTTTTAGAAGGTTTAATGAAACCACCACAATTGTAAAGTGGTGAGTATTTTCCGTTTATATTGAATTACAATTTGTATGAAATAATTACATATCAATATTGAGTATATACAAAAGAATTATATCCTAGAATTAGGGTTAGTTATGTGACATATATGGCAAGCCTTAGATTAAGGCAAAGTATCCTCAACAATCTTGTTATTCTTTTTGTGGTTACATTGTGATAGAGGAAAAAAAGAAATAGAGAAGATGAGGAGGAGAATGAGGGATTGGGTGAAATGAGATAATGTACATATCTTGATTATTATGAGAATCAAATAACTTTAATTTGGTTCTAATCAGGTTCTTGATATTGACAATAACATTAATTTTTCTGGCAACTTCTACCAACAAGCTTGAATATTATATATCATATATATTAGAATTACCACAATAGATGATCACTCTGCATAGATTCCCATATTCCAATTTCACCCTTACAAAACTTCACAAAAGGACGAGGGTGTGCTACTAATGCTTGATCTAACTTCACATCAAGTTTAAATATTGTTAGCTACTTAATATACGTTTTGTTTTTATGATTATTTTGCTAATTCTGTATGGCAGGATAAGCCCCTCTTGTGAAACAAACTAATTAAAATTAATCTTAGTGAAATAAGGAACCCATGCAGTAGAACTAAAATGATATTATTGTGTTATTGAATTTAACAATTGATATATATATATATTTTCCTTCAGAATTCCATGGTTTGTCTAAACTGAGCAAGCTAAAGCACTTAGATTTAAGTGGGAATTACTTCGGGAAGCAAATTTTAAGAGTTTTGGGCGCCCAACTCCCAGCCCTCAAGTCTCTGAGCCTATTTGACAACCGAATCGAAGGGCCTCTTTCTATCAAAGGTATATATGGGAATTTAATTAACTTGAGTTTTTTTTAGATGCTTCAATTAAGAAATAGCTTTCTGTCTATTTTTTTTTTTTTTCACACTTTCTGTCTTTACATCCCTTGGTAGATTTGGCAAATTTTAGTAGGCTGGAGATTTTAGATATGGGTGCAAATCGCTTGAATGGGAGTATTTCTCCATATATTGAGGCACTATCTTCAGCAAAGGCTATATCGTTATCTTACAATAATTTCAATGGAGATTTCCCTTCTCAAGGTGAGTACAAAAAACAAATTAATCACCCATCTTCAATTAATTCATTAGGATCGAATGTGAGATCAACAAGTTAAAGATAGGTGCTAATTGTTGCACCTCCTACTAATTTTATACATACAAATTGATTTGTTAAAAGGAGTGAGGGAACTGGCCAATTTGCAACTCCTACTAATTTTATTTCTTATGACAGATTTGTGCAGATTGAAGAAACTTGAAGAGTTTGATATTTCTTACAATGACTTTGAAGGTATCCTGCCTCAATGCATAAACAATATATCATCACTAAGAGTGTTGGATATATCTGGTAACCGTTTCATTGGAAACTTGTCTTCATCTCTGGTAGCCAGCTTGAATCCCACAACGATTGAGTATATTGATCTTAGTCATAATCTTTTTGAGGGTCTGTTCTCATTCAGCTCATTCGCTAATCATTCCAAGCTTAAGGTGGTTCGAATTATGAGTGACAACAGCAAACTTGTGATTGAAACTGAAAATCCAATGGGTTGGACCCCATTATTTCAGTTAACGGCCCTAGCATTGCAGAATTGTAATCTGAACAAGCTAACTGGAAATATCCCCAAGTTTCTCTTTGATCAGCACAGATTGGAAGAAGTTGATTTCTCTCACAACAAGTTGAAAGGAAGCTTCCCCTTTTGGTTGCTAGAAAACAATACAAGCCTACGACTGCTAAATCTTAGAAATAATTCTTTTGAGGGTCAATTTTATCTACAACCAGAGCACCATATTAATGTTTATTCAATCGATGTCTCAGGAAATCACTTAGATGGGCGACTTCAAGAAAATATTGGAAAGATAACGCCAAATTTAAGAGTTCTAAATATTTCTCGAAATCATTTTGAAGGTGATCTTCCATCCTCAATTGGTGACATGAGTTCTTTGAATGTATTGGATTTGTCCTTTAATAGATTCTCGGGGAAGGTGCCAACGGAATTGGTTTCCAAATGTACCACCTTGATTGTTTTGAATTTACAAAATAACAACTTTCAGGGTGAAATCTTCTCAAAGCATTTCAAGTTGTCAGCCTTAATGATGCTTCAATTGAACAGCAATCAGTTCACAGGTACTCTATCTAGCGTATTATCAACTCTTAGAGAAATGTATCTGTTTGATATTGGGAACAACAGCATGTCAGGTACAATTCCCAATTGGATAGGAAACATAACAATGAGTGGGGGAACTCTTGTCATGAATAATAATTTTTTTGAGGGTCACATTCCATGTGGATTGCATTCAACATTTTTAATAGATCTTTCTCATAACTCACTTTCGGGACCGTTACCTTCTTGCTTGGATGCACCGTCTATTATACTTTTAAAAGGGAACAAGCTTACAGGATCTATACCAAAAGCTCTTTTTAACTCATCTTCTCTTATGACATTGGATGTTAGAGAAAACAACCTTTCCGGTACCCTTCTTGTTGAAATCAGTACATTTTCTAACTTAAGAATACTTTTGTTGGGAGGCAACAATTTTAGTGGTATGATTCCAATCCAAGTATGTTTGCTGAAGAAAATAGGCATAATGGATCTTTCAAGGAACTCCTTTTCTGGGACAATACCGCATTGTTTTCACAATATTTCCTTTGGAAAGATAAATACTACTGATCTTGCCTTTTCCCAAAGTTATGATACTTCTAGCGGATTTTACATGGGAGAAACTTCATCATATGCATGTCTTCTAGTGAGATCACATGATTCGAATTATGTCAATATCGTTATGCCATTTGATATTCTAGTTGAGGTTGAGTTTGTAACGAAGTACAGGTCTAGCTCCTACAAGGGTGGCATCCTTGATTACATGTCCGGATTAGATTTGTCATGCAACAAACTAACAGGTGGAATCCCAACGGAACTAGGACAATTATCTTCAATTCATTCACTAAACTTGTCTCACAATCAACTGAGAGGTTTGATTCCGGAGAAGTTTTCGGGCTTGGCTTCGATAGAAAGCTTGGACCTTTCTCACAATAGTTTGAGTGGAGAAATTCCCTCGACATTGATTAAGTTGAATTTTATGGGAATATTCAATGTTGCATACAATAATTTATCTGGTAAAGTTCCTGATATGAAAAATCAATTTGGGACTTTTGAGAAGAGTAGCTATGAAGGAAATCGATTTCTTTGCGGACCACCGTTGGAGAATGGTTGTAGTACCATAGCAAAAAAGTTAAATCCAAAAGCAAGTGAGAGGAAATGGTATGAGGTAGATCCTACAGTCTTTTTTGCAAGCTTCTCAGTAACTTACATTATTTTCTTTTCAATGGTAGCTAGTATCCTTTACATTAATCCTTATTGGAGGCAAATGTGCTTCAATTTGATTGAGGATATCATGTACTGGAGCTATTTTACAATTTTGACACCCTTGAAAAGGTTGTCAAATCGACTATGTCGACATTAGATTATTGATATCTCTCCTTCAAATGGACATCTTAATTTAAAGGTAGTGATGATATATGGTTAGTCATGTACATGCATATGTATTAAATATTGATTATCAATTTTGGTGGTTGTGCTCTAATATTATGAATCAAGGAACTCACTTCCCCTCTTTCATCGATTTGGTAATTCTTATTATAATTTCATGCTGAAAGTTCTCTTATGCTATAGACAACTGGCTTTCCTTGAAGTTTTCAGCGAAATTAGGTGATTGCAGCGATTAGTCATATTTTTTCAGTCCAAAAAAATTCAAAATCGCCGAAAACAGCTATGTTTCTCATGGAAAATAATTCGTCGAAATTTTCTAAGGCTAGTACTAGTACACTCGAAAAGCATAGATTTGAGGCAATTATTTTTGGACGTAAATAACCATTTTGTACCTCACTATATATTCATAGCAATTTGAGTGGTTTTGTTAGTTTCTTTATTGAAGTTATATTGATATTCAATCTTATGATCCCACCAGGTTGGAAAAGAAGTACCCAAACTATTTTTATCACTAATAATAACCTGTTCTTCTATTCAAAGAACTTTAATTTAGTGTGTTTTTATGATTATAAAAATAGGATTGTTAGAATTGCTCAAGGAAAATGTAAATATATAAGTCATCAAAGGGGAGCAACGTAAATTATCATAAACAAGGCAAATGATCATACACAAGGCAAATGATCATACACAAGTCTCCATTGATTGATGATTTGTTCATGTAACAATGCCTTAATGGAAGATCCAAACCACATGACCTATATTCTAAAATGATTAGTCAATGATATAATTGAAATTACATTGGAACATTATAAAGAGCAAGAACTTCTCATTTCCAAATAATGTAGAATCCCACACACAACTTATCCTTACACATCATATGGAGTATCACAATCTCCCTCATTTAAATTTTCGACGTCCTCGTCGGGTCCGTGCTTCGTAGGTGGCATGGTGAAAGTCCCACATTTCTAACTGGGATAGGCTCTGATATTATTTGTAAGGTTCTAATGGAAAGGCCAAACCATATGACCTATACTTCAAAATGACTTGTCAATGATGCAGTTAAGCCCCATTGAAATATACACCACCTACCCTTACACATGATCAAATGGAATATTACAATTCAGTCATACACAAGGAAATCCAATAAGATTAATTTAAATCAAATACATCATCAGCTACCACTAAATCCAAATGTAATTATTTACCATTAAGGAAATGATCCCTTGCTTCAGCATCAAGATGGGTTTATCTTGTGCATTAAACCTTACTTGGCGTGTGGATCCTTGAAGTATTGTTGGTGTTTGACACATCACACCATCTCATTAACCAAACTACCATGTGCGTCTATTTACATCTATCTGGCCATAAGCATAACTCGTGTTTGTTAGGCACTCACAACCACCACAAATTCCACGTAATAAATGGCAACATCAGTACTACTATTGTTTAGAAAAATGAAAGAGAAAAAGTGAATAAAAATATTATAAAATTAATATATTATTATAATATAATTTTTATTTTGAGATTTGAAAAAATGAAATTATTTTTTGTGTTTTATTTATAAGTTTGGAAAATTTATAATGATTTGGTAATAATTAAATGAAAATATTAAAAATTTGAATTTATAAAGCGTTTGTATTTGTGGTGTTTAGATGATGAGATAAGATGAGATAAGACCCTCTTACAATCCAAACGAAGAGATGCATATACCTATAATACCTTTGGATTTTATTATTCAATCAAGATATTATAAATCTATTATCTATAGAATGAAAGGATTCTAATAATAAGTTTTTAAGAAATGAAAACTTTGAGAATTTCGAAATTGCCTTCTTCGATTGTTCAATTCATAGGCCAATGGGTTTATTTATAGTAAAAATATTGGCATCAGCCACTGTTTGGTGTCAGCCAAACCCACACCATATGTGGCACTGGCCAAAATGACCAATTTCTCCCCCTCCCCAACTACAAGTTCCCTTTCTCAGATTTCAACCATTTGATTTTCCAAAACAGAGCTCCTCTCCCCCATCCCTTCCCCGCATTCCGTCTACACTCTCCAGTGAAGCTCGAGCCCATCTATGTTGTGAGAATAATGTCGTCGTCTCCTCCCTTTACCCCTCTACTTTGTGAAGCCAAGCAATCACATCTCCTTTGTGAAGCTCGACTCCATCTGTGCTGTGAGAATCATGCCTTCGTCTCCTTCCTTTTTCCCTCTCCTCTGTGAAGCCAAGCAACCCCATCTACTATGTGAAGCTTGACACCTCCCCTCCTCCCTTTTTCGTCTCCTTCGTTGATCGAGCTGCTCGTACACTCATCTCAGCATGCACAAATCACCGATCTCGTGGTCCTCTCTCAACGTGCACAAATCTAAAATTGTAAGTCGTTAGTCCTCTTTCTTGTTTCTCTATGATTCTAGGGCAAAGCCATGTGTATGAGATTAGCTCCTGTGCTTATCTCTCCCTCTTTACTCCATTTCTTTGTTTCTCTTTGATTTTAGGGCAAACACAGAATATTGTTCGACTTTAAGGTGTATGCGTCCAGATCTGCAGAGGAGAATCCGTCTCCAAGTCTAGGTTTGCACCCAAGGTACGTTAGCATTTCCGTCCAAAGATTATTCAATTCAAAATTGTGCAATTCAACATTTTGTGATTTGTCGAAAATGAGCTTTTGAGCAGATATCTACTTCATAAATGAAACAATGCTAGAGGGGAAATTTATCCTCGTTCCTTGTAATTGTTGTTGTGTTGGGAAAAAGAAGGATTGAACTTGAGAAATTGACTTCTAGATTGGGAAAAGAAATTGACTTATAAAATTTTGAAGTAGTCTAATTTATGTACATTTTTTTTTTAAGAATAGGTCAGGCCACATGTCCACGAGTGACCCTACCCCATATTTATTAGAAAAATCCCTCACTTATGGCGGAGGAATTCCAAAGAAATATTTCTACATCTGGGGGTAACAAATAATCAAACAAACCACACCCAGGTGTCCAAACAAAGAATACGTATGGACTTAAAAATTAACACCTAACATAGGGGAGACCCCATTTATCAGTTCGAACGAGGCCACAAAATCGTCTCTCTCTAAACTCCTCACCCAAAAAATCCAGATTCCGACCCGTTGCACCTTCCTTGGAGAGGAAATCCGCCACCATATTTGCTTCATGAAAGATATGACAAACTCTAGCATTCATCAACCGAAATTGTTATATGAATTCTACGAAAACAAGAAATTGTTATATGTAGTTAAAGGCAATTGATATTAAGCACTATAGAGGCTAACAAAATTTGACAACTCTATTCCTTCTTGTTTTCTTAGCCGAGACTCATGCCAAGAATCAAGCATAAACCCTTTAATTTGTGTTCCTATTACGATCAATTATCGATGCTCCTTTACGTTATCTCGTGCCACTCCGATTGGTAAAGTAGGTGTCTTTTTTCTTTTTTTGTTTTGGTGCGTATCTGTTAGGAAACGTATGCAAATGTAACATTTAATTGATGGATGTCCTATTAGATGGGATGTACTTTATCATGTTAATTAAATGTGACATTGGGGTGTACTTTATCATGTTAATTAAATATTCGTACTGTCTGCAGAGAGAAGTGAGATGTGAATTCTTCGTACGGGTAGATATACTTCATAAGCTAGAGGAGAACATTCGTGCAAGAGAGAATGTGCTCTGGAAGACATGGGATGAAATATTGCTGCCCTAGTATGAAATTTGAAGAATGGAAGATCATGTTTGTGTGTGTGTGTGTGTGTGTGTGTGTGAGAGAGAGAGAGAGAGAGAGAGATAGAGAGAGAGAGATCTTGAAAAGGAAAAGGAAAAATTATTATGTTTGTCCTGGGTTGTCACATTTATAATAGTGTTTGCTTGTTTAAGATAATATAAATAGCACATTGTATGAAGTAGATGGTTTTTTAATGGATCAATTGTAATGGTGCTCCCCTTATGTTTTAGTTATGATGTAACAAAATGAGGTATCCGTATGTATGGATCAATTATGTGTATGAAAATGTTGGTTGCTTACAATAACCTTCTGGTATGGAGTACGTATATTATCTTGTTTGTGAAATGTTGGTCTTGATCTTGCAAATAATTTATTTGAATTGTTGTGGGTCTATCAAATACAAGAAAGTTTGCATGGGTCTGGTTAGCAAGTTGGTAATGAAAACCTGTATAATTAACGCGTTAACATGTACATAGGAAGTTAAATTAAAGTAGTTCTTGTAGGAACACATAATATCTCCACAAAACCAAATTACTCATAACTTCGTATAAAGTTGTTATATTCATCACAGTATAGTAAGCCAAGTACATATTAATATATACACAAGGTACACATGGATCATGCTACTAACGCCCCTAGTCTATGTACAACACCACAACATGTCCGCAACCTCTCCAAGTGGGACAAAAAGTACAACACAACATCTCTCCAAAACACATAAACTGGATACACACAAAGTCCCTAGTCTACATACAACACCACAACATCTCCACCTCTCCAGGAGAAACAAAAATTGCAACACAGCATCTCTCCAGAGCACAAACTGGATACACATAAAGCCTAGTCTACAATCTACATATTCAGCACCAAATGCATCTCCACAACTGTCCAAAAAATAGTTAAACAAGAAAAGCTTTGACCATCAATGTCTACCTACTTGAACTATCGCTAACTTCTGGGCGGATGTCTTCTGATTTAGTATAAAATCTTTTGGTCCTGTGAAAACAAAATAATAAGATTATTCAAAATATCCGGTTGAGTGGCATCTGCCAATTGCAAGGGTATAGAATTTAGAAAGCAAATTAAATACTTTGGCTAGAGTTGTAGACCATTGAAATACAACCATTTTAATAAGATAATAATAAGCCTGGAACCCAACTTCATTGAAAAACTTCTAGATTAATAGACTTTTGCAATAACATCGGTCTCACACTTCACCATAATAATAGTGAAAATAGCATGATGAAAATACTTGGATCTGATGTCATCTCGGGTTCCAGTGAGAAAATATAATTCAGTGCCTTGAAATTTAACCATCTAATTGTCCAGAAGACAGATAAAGAAATAAAAGGATGGAATTTATTTTTATTAAGAATGAAGGGCTACAAATGATTTCAGTTTTCTTTGAAGGACTACAAATGATTTCAGTTTTCTTTCTTACTTTCATGAAACCGAAGATATACTTGAAAAGAGAGGAGAAAGAATAGTCTTACATCAAGTTTGCTGGATGTTTTTACCTCTATTTACTTGTTCCAAGCACCTTCTCTTTATTTATTTTCCTTCTCCTATGAATCACCACAACTTATTTCCTTTCATCTGTTTGCAATATCATTATTCTTTTTTTCTAAACTAATTCACGATATAGCGTTTCTCAATAATAATAATCTTTTATTCTCTAATATGCTTTTGAAGACAGTCACATATCCTCTTTGCATATGCTTATCCGGGGTTACCTTTAATCCTAAAAGCATATAGCAGCAAACAAGCGTTGTCATGAAATTTCACCAAACATTGAATTGCAATAGATTTTGCATAATGATTTACATCAGTTTTGACATTCTTATTCAACATGTTAATTTCTCCAACTGTTATAAAAGTTTTTCTTTTTTCAGAGTGTTGTTTGAATATATGCCAAGAGAAAGTACTTAAAGCAGAAGTAGTCACCTTGAAGGCCAAAGTTACACTGCAACTAATAGATTTATAAAGGTTAATGAATTTTAGAGGGAATTAAAAAGCCTTAATTTTGTTTGAATAATTTACTACAAATTTATTTGAATATTTTACTGCAAATTTGTCTGAACATTTTGTTTCCACCACCCTTTCTAACTCTTCACGTCTCTACATTGAGTCAAATTAAGCCTTAATTCTCACAAGTGCAGAAGAAGAAGTTGGTGGGAATTTGTAAGAGGAAGCTTGAATAAAGAACAAAAATCACTACACTTTCTACATTGTGCATTCCTTCATGTAACTCCAGTAAAGTAAAAATAACAATATCTAGGGAAGCAAGATCATTTGGATGCTTAATGTAGCAATGCAGGCAACCTACTCATTTCATTATAGTCTAGTGGGGACCATCTAACCCAGATGCAAAATTGCAACTATTTCTAACGAAATATCTTTGAAGCAAAGATTCAAGTCCCCAAAGAGAATCTTGAATCCAATCAAGCACAAGGTGGGATATTGGTTACAAAAGTTAGCATTAGGCATTAAGCAAGACGCTTGGCGACAATTTTTTAGGCTGTTAAATGCTCAAATATTAGACTGAAAAAAATTTATCAGAAATTAGGGGGATAACTTTTTAAGGCTATAAGCCTATCTTATTTTTGGGGCACCAAGGTAGCACAGATAAAATGATTGTATGATTTAGATGGGTGTTTTTTCTCATGCTAAAAAAATATCAGGGCAAGTTTTGTGCTCATAAGATCACTATACATTTTTTTAGTTCATAAAAAACAATTTTGAAAAAATATCAGAGCTAGCTAGGAATGAATGAGACAGACAAATTAATAAGGCTGATGAACAAAGTTCAAACCTTTTTGACCCAAACTCCATGCAATCTCAAACTATTTGGTTGGCTGCCTGCTATCTTGGCAAAGTGTTCCAGCTCAGCGATGAGAGACATAATCAATGTAGTTGTAATATCATCACTTGGATAATAGCTCTAAATAGAACAAAAAGAAGAAGAAATTTTTGGCTCTTATATTTGTTGCTTCTACAAATTTAAAATAAAATAGTCAGTATTTAAACCAACCGTCTCCATTAAGAGTAGGTCAAATAACTTCCACAACTACTACATGTAGTTACATAACTTCCATAACTACTGCATGTATTTAAGCTATCTAAAATTCTAAAAAAAAAAAAAGTTCTGGGATAATTTCAAAGCACGTTCTTCTATCTTTTTCACTCGGGTGATGTACATTCCAAACGGTAGGCGGCCCATAAAGTTCCAAATTGGGTCTGATACCTTTTTTAGCCTCAGAGATAATGTAAGTAGTCACCGATAGCCAAACTCCCATCTTAATCCCAACTTAGAAATACTCCTGTCTCCTGTTAACTATCCAAACGTCTTTGCATCGCAGAAGAAATTTCCTTTTTAGTTCTATGAAGTATTTTCAGAAAAAAATCTTATTACTTTTTCCTTTCGTTTACATAAAAAAGCAGCTATCTCATACATAACTTTGAACCAAAGAATAAACGTATTTAGGAAGAAATCGATTACGAAAGAGAAACTTAAAACTTTCTTGCCCTCCTTTCACCTCTCTCAGTACACAAGCAGTACTCACTAATACGGAAGGGAAAATTTTAGTAGAGTTACCTATGAAGCTGAGCAGAGGGGAGATGAAAAAAAAAATCACACGAACTAGCTAACTGAAGCGCGAGCAAAGGTGCGAATGTGGGACGACGCTGGGTAGAGGGAGGGGCAAACGCGAGGCGGTGTTGGGCAGAGGGAACGGCGATGCGGGGCACTAGGTAGAGAGAGAGGGGTGAACGCGGGACTACATACAACGTGAATGAAAATTCGAAATGAAATAGCCAGACACAACCAAAACGCAAATTTCAGCATAGAAATTGTTTTTGTTTTTTAAAAAGCCAGCTCAACCCAAAATATAATTCAATTATCTTATTTATAACTCTTATTTATATAATTCCAGATATATATAATTAATATATATTTACAACTTGTACTACTACAGTACACTATGTTATCATTGAGTATTGATATGTTCATATGTACAATATTATCAAATTATATGAATAAGGAGAAATTAAGCAACCTTTATGAGTTTGTAATAATATGTTTAGAGTATTAGTAATGGCCTCAATAAACTTTGGCTAAAATTTGGTTAGAAAATTCACTTTTACAGATTTTAGCTAACCACTTTTTACTACACCAAATAATAGACTCAACAAATCTTTCACTATTCTATTAAAATATTAATTTTTAACTTTCAAATTAGAAAAGGGCAAGATCAAATGATGCTTAATAGGGAAAATACTAATAAACAAATTACAAACAAAATCGCACCAAATCAAGAAAAAAAAAATCGCAACCCGCTAAAAAAGAAAATTGCACTGATATCTTACCTAGCAACCAAACAAAGAAGTGATAAAAGAAAATAAAATTGCACCATCCAAGTATAGAAGAATCAAACAGAGAATAATCAAAACAAATCTTAGCGTTGGCGTTCGAGAAGATCATTCTTTAGTCTAAAAATAATATTTGCTAGCCCCTTTAGCTCAACAAATTTGGCCAGCCATATGATCTAAAGTTAAAAACATTGTTTATTTGTTGAGCCCACTACTGCACTTGATTTGATACTTTAGTTATTCTTTGGCTAAAATTTAACTTTAGCTAGCCAACTACTAATGCTCTTAACACAGGCGGCCTAGCTCTAACGTCGAATCACCTTTAATAATTAATATCATGCCGCCTTCTTTCACTCAAACATGTTTGGACACTTGAAACATCTCTTCCACGAATAGTAATGAAATGATTTAAATAAACTTGTTTTTATTGTGTTTTAAGAAATAAGAGAAAAAAATTGAACAAAAATATTATAAAGTTAAAAAATTGTTTGAATATAATTTTTTAATATTCTTTTTTTTTTTTAATTTGTAAAAGTTGTATTGATTTTTGTAGTTCAATAACGATTAGGTAATTATTGGATGAAAAAATTGAAAATTGAAAATTAAGAAATGTTTTGTGCTTAAATGATATAATTTGTGAATGAAATTACGAGAAATTTTGTTACATATTAAAGGAAAAAACTCATTTTCTTATTTGATATATTTCGGTCCAATGCTTCATTGTGCTTGTTTGGATAGTTGCTTATTACCTTCATTCCTAGAGCTTTGGCAAATTTCACGGCCACATGACCTAGGCCACCCAGCCCCACCACCCCCAAATGCTGCTCGGGGTTGTTAAGTCTGAAATGCATCATGGGGCTGTAAATTGTGATTCCTGTGCATAGTAGTGGGGCAGCTCCATCCAGTTGCAGATTATTTGGGACTAACATAGAAAAATGATCATCCATAACAAGCTTATCTGAATATCCACCAAATGTTTTCAAGCCATCCTGGTGATTGTACCCAACGTAGATCCATATCATTTTGGGGCAATAATTTTCTAAGTCCTATGTGCAATTGTCGCATGAATTGCATGACCCCACCATGCACCCATGCCTACTTTATCTCTTGTTTTAAATTTTTTTACCTTCAACATCTATCACTTCACCTACAATCTCATGCCTATATAAACCAAATAGTAATAATTTGGACACACATTGACACGAGCATAATAAGAATTATTCTAAAAACTAGTTAATCAACAAAAATTAAGAATTGAGATTGACAAAATATGCAAAATAGTGAAAAAATTATGAAAAATATTGATTAATGGTAAAATCTGAAATTAATGAAGCCTACAAGCTGGGATTAAATAGCTTTAAAATTCAAAACTATCATAATATTTCCAAAAAGGAAAAAGATAAATTATTGCATAAAAATTAAATACATAATAAAATAATAATCCTACAAAAACTTCGGCTAAAATCGAAATCAGAATCATTTTTAGAACTTGAAACAGAATATTTTCTAAAATTAAAAAAATGGACGTAATTAGATGATTTGTTGGGAAAAAACAACGGATATTGCCCAAATCCAAGGAAGATTAAGCCAGCTTTCTTGCCATATTTGTGCAGATTCACTTTCTTAAATTAGTTCAGTACAATCAACATAGAATCTAATATAGACACTATCAATTTGGATTTGCATCAGATACACAAACATATTATATATATATATATAAATAAATAACTATCAAGCATCTATATATATATACATATGTATAAATAAATAAATATCAAGCATATGTATAGTTATATACATTTATATAGACACAAGAAAAGTTTACGCAGGGATAATTGGATAGTTGGTGATTCCTGCCTCATCATTAAGGAGGATAAGGTTTGTGTGGCAAATTCCATAGGCCGTTGGTGATTTCCCATTAATCTTGTACATGAAACGCAAGCGATTCACTGTAATTTGTTTTTGTACAATCTTTGTTGATGCTGTAAAAATTGCACAACAGGCAGAAAAGAGGAGAAAGAGTCATTTTCGGTCCATTGAGGCGATACGGGCCTCGAACGACGTGGCCTGGTGCCTCGACGATGGTCTGGTGCAGTGTGTACACTCGTGGCGGCAAAAGGGAAATTAGAGCAGAGAAAATAAAGAGATGGATATACATATTTACGTGGTTTGTCATGTGTCTACATTCACGAGCATTTGAGGAGGAGAAATTTAATATAATATTCTTATTTACAGCTTCTCATGGCCTCTCATATCTTACTATACAAGAAAAGCTATGGATACATTTACTAGAAAAGAACACCAGCGTCGAAGTCCTCTATCCAAAGGTTGAAGGTGGAGTTGAAGAAGAAGGAAAAGAAACTGAGGAAGAAGGAAATTCCACTTTTTAAGTGAGAACTCTGTCAGCGTGCCATCCTTTCCTCTAAAGCCCCCATGCCTTCTGACTGCTGCTTCCCATGCTTTCCTAACACCATGCAGGCGTCTAGCCCTCTACTTCCTGCACTCCCCTGACACCCCATGCCTCATCTCTCATCTTGTCCATTTTTATCCTCTAGCACTTAACCAGGTGGGCTGGGCTTGGTCTTGGGCTTTGGGATTTTCCCCCCTCACAATCTTGTTCTGGGTTTACAAGTAGCTTTTAGAGAGAAGAAAGAACATCATCTATCCAATATTATCAGTACCTACCTCCTATAGAAGTGAAAGGGGGAGAGAATTGCAGAGAAATCTCTTGCTGCCCAGCCATACACCTTGATCATTGGTTGTTCTTTTTCTTCTTCTACTGTTAATGATGATGGTGTAGACATTTGTTTTCTTTTTTTAGTAAGACAAATTCAGGAGAGAGATGGAAGTGAAAATTGAGATGAATCAGAAAAGCTTCTTGGTGTAGGTGATTGATGGCTCTCATTTATAATCCATATCGTATGGCCATGATGAGCAAGAAATTGAAAGAACTCGTCTCCTTATGGTTGACTTAAAGGTGACTTGCGTGCCACACTCTTTCAAATATATTATATATATTTATTTTAACAGTTTTATATTTATATTAAAAATTTTGAATAATTAAAATAAAGATACTACTTATTTAAAAACCAACAGTTACATTCCTTAATGGAAGGAATTAACATTTAGAAAACAGTGGATAAGGGTTTTGGCCTATTTATATATAAATGCTTATGATCATTTTTCATCAGTTACATTCATTAATATAAATAAAGATAAGCTGAAAACCCCTACCTAATTTGCATGAGCTTTTCTCAGGTACATTTGATATGTGTAATAGAGTAGCAAAATATTTGTTATTATGGAATAATAATTTTATAGTTTGGTCCGTTTTGATATTTTAAAGAATATCCATGACTTACTGTAGTTGGGAATTTTTATTTTTTATTTTTTATTTTTATTTTCTTTTTGTTTTTTTTTTTAAAAAAGGCCTAATGTTTTCAAGCCTTAAAAATTTTGCATGTGCCTAAAGCACGTGAGAAGCACATTTCGTTGATTTTTTTGTTTTTGGGTATGACACATACTTTAAAAAAAAAAACATTAAGACACATGGTTAGGGGTGTTCAAACAGGTACCGGACCGGGTATCCGGGTATACCCAGTCCGGAACCCGGATCTAAAATCCGGAGCGGGTTCCGAACCGGGTTAGTCCGGGTTTTAATCCGAGCCAAAACCCGGTCGAATCCGGGTTCCGGGATAAACCCCCCCCCCCTTTTTTAAAAAATCACATAAACATATATTACTAAATTTTTTCAAGAAAAGAGATATTGTTGAAAACTTGGTAGGCATAATTTTTTTTTTTTAAAAAAGCCTATATTCTACAACAATGTTTTCAAGAAAAGATATTGAAAAGCATAATTTCTTTTAATATATAAAGCCAAAATATTTATCATGTAAAATGCATGCAACAATCTTTCCTCTGGGGTTTACTATAATCAACTCAAACGAGGCAAAATCAACAACCTAAGGCAGAACTTCAGTTAGAACTGCAGCTAGAACTTCAGTTGCATAACCTATGGCAGCTTGATCCCATCAGCATCCATCAAACTCGATTATCAATAGGACTGTACTTTCTATATTCAAACCTTCTTTCCAGAAAAAAATAAAAAATAAAAAGAACAAACAAATAGAAGAACGCATGATATAGTCCTCAGCCTCAAAGGGTTTTGTTTCTCTACAAAACTGGGTGAAGAAGATCATCTTCAGCCTCATCTGCATTTGGGGAGAAGATGTCAACTGGTGCATTAGTGCAGGAAAGCGTATTGCGGTTAAATCTTCCATTCGAGGAACCTTTTTGGTGGTCAAGATAAATAACGATCACAGTAATATCATCATGGAAATGACGCCTTACTCTCTTTTCAATTTTCTTTATGTCACCATATCTCATCTCAAACCTCTTGAATGGCAGCTCTAACCAATGTCTTTGCAATTCCCTGCATGTATCAAACCAATGAATGGACTGTGTCACAAGTAGTCAAAACCCAACACCTCACGTGAAATTATCATATGCACATATGTCATAAAGATTCTAATCGAACAATTTTCATTAGAAAATTTCAAAGTTATTCCATCAAAACACATAATATGTACTGTAGAATTCTGCAAAGCACATGGCAATAGGATTTTCTGACTCTCTGTTTCCATGCCATTCATTCACTAGGCATCATATCATGTAAATCACAGATGAGATAACATCAAGCTATATATGAGTTTGTTTATTTTGAACGTATGTTGTACAAGGCCTTGGGTTCAGGCATTCATCAAGAACAAGTAGGAATCTTTATCTACCAAACAAATAGCTATATTACAGAGATGATTGATTAAATGCATAGCATTTACGCTTTACAAAGCGACATAAAGAATCTATATCAGAAAAGATGCAGAGCACTGCCATATAGCAGAAAAAACAAAAATAAAAATCTCATACAAATACTATCTTCTTTAGATAAAGTATAGAAGAAACAAAATACTAGAAACAAAATAATCAAAACAAAAACGCTAAAAAAAAAACCATGTTTAACAAAAAAGAGCAGATCTAGCAAAATAACAACATATACTTTATACCCACATCACATTTGTTCAAATGCATTGATCATAGAACAAAACAGACCAAAAAATAAAACCCCCACGTTTATAAACAAAGAGAACAGATCTAGCAAAATACTATTTTTTCACAACCCAAAAAATAACAGCATAAACTTTATACCTACAAGAGATTTTTTCAAAGGCATTGATCATAGATCGAGATCGAGAGAGAGAGAGAGAGAGAGAGAGAGAGAGAGAGAGAGTTATCGAAGTGTGAGAGAGACGGTTATCAAAGTGAGAAATAGAGGGTTACCTAAGTGAGTGAGAGAGAGAGAGACTTACTGATCGAAGTCCGGCCAGCAGTGACGGCAAGAGAGAGACGGTGGGAAGATGTCACGGAGGGAGGTTAGGGTTTCATATTTCTCCTTAAGTTCCTAACGAGAGAGAGAGAGAGATAGGAGACCGAAGTCACGAGTCTCGTTTGTTTTGGGCATTATAAACAAACCCGGTTGTTAACTAGGTATAATGTGGAACCCAGTTTTATACCCGGGTCCGGACCAGTTGCATCCGGTTTCTGTAAATGCGGGTTCCGGCCCGGATAAATCCGGGCCGAAAATCATAACCGAAAACCCAGTTATCCGGGTTCCGGGCTGGGCCGGGTAAAATCCGACCCAGATGAACAGTCTTACACATGGCTGTTTTTTAACTTAACTTTTAAAAGAGCACGTAGGTGCTTGTGACGTGCATGCTTAATGGATATATGTGGTAATATATGATGTAAACAATCCGTGAATCCAATGTGAAATAAGCAATTTTGAATTTTATATAAATGAGTTTGAGTCAAAATGAATTGACCTAATAAGAAGGGATTAATAAATGGATTAATTACGGTTCAACCTAAAAAACCTACAATCAATCTGTATAACATGAATAAATTCTATTTTCAAATTTCATAAATACTTGGTATTATATGCCTTTTTTTTAATTGTTGTAATGTGATATCTACTTAATATCTCAAATTATTAAGCTTTATAATTATTATTAATATGTAATTTTATTTTATGAAAATATTAATTTTGTTATATATTATTGATTTGGATATTGATAATAAAATATTTAATTATAAATTCAATTGTAATTGTGAATGATTTATATAGTTATCCATATATTTATATGAAATTATATTAATTGCGTTAAAGAGAGAGAGAGAGATATATATATATATATAATATATATATATATATATATATATATAGGTTAATTCAATCCATTTATATGAAATAGGTGGTTGAAAATGATTAAATGGGTTATGTCCAGGTTAACACAATAAAAGTTAATTATTAAATGGATTAAGCAAGTCGTATTGTGTCACCAGTTATTTAAATGAGAAATGATATTTACAATCGTGAAGTGCACAGACATTACACAATTTATTTGAAAAAAGTTAAGAGTAAATACAAGATCTATATGAAGAAAAACTAAATTTTTAATAGTGGACCATGCTCTTTTTAAAGATGATTACATACCGCTAATGCACTCCATGATTGTATGTAGCATTACTCTGTTTAATGGATTGTGTTTAAGTGTAATCTATTTAATTAAACGGGTTGGATTTGGTTTGATCAATGCAGTCTAATCTCATGACTTGACACAACACGAATACAAGCCACGAATATAAATTTTCATCCCTAATTATGGATACTTGTTATTTTAATAGATGCATTGGAGAAAAATTTTGTCCTAACGAGATACTTACATCAATAATAAGGATTTGTAATTCATTTTTTTAATCATATCACCCTTCCTTTCCATCCGTTTAGTTGTTTTACTCTTTCTCTTATCTTGAGTATATTATATCATTTTGCAAGACGTTCATATCACGTGTAGTTAATTTACAATTTTCTTTTATTATTCCTCTTATATTTGGTACATTTAATTATTTAATTATTCTCTTATTTTCATCGTATTGTATTGTTACGAAAAACATATATCACTCGTGATGATCATTTCACGGATTTCTCCTCTCATTGGTTACTATAAAAGGATGACATTATTACGAGCTTTGGCAATGGAACGTGTTAAGCGTGGTTCGACTGGGAAGGAAGCGGATCGAGTCGACGTGCCTTACCTATGTTGAATTAAAATTGCAAGAACAATTGGGTTGATGAGGAACTCGCCTCTTTCAAACAAGTTTGAATAATAATTTTCTTGATAACTTTATTCATATCTCCCATACAATAATATAGTCATTCCGTTATTCAACTTTCCAAAATGAATCAAATTAAAGCTAATGGATTTATTCCCAAAACAAAGCAATATTTCCAAAGAGAAAGTTTCCCATTGTGCTGGACTTGATCGCGTTGGATGCCCTTCCTTATTTGGATTCCACCTTCCTTACTTAGCATCCACATCATCCCTCCCCACTTCAGATTGACGCTTGTCTTCAAGAGTGAACTCGAAAAACTGCCACCTGATAGTAGTCATCTTCTCCCAGGTATCTTCAGTTGGATTGGTCCCTTGGCCACGAACAGCTAAGATAGCTTGCGATTGGACTGGAGTGGATGTGAGTGCAGCCTCAAGGAGTTCCGTAGCTATTGATTCTTGCTTGCCCAATTTTAGTTTTAACAGAGATACATGAAACACCGGGTGAATGTGTGATCCTTCAGGAAACTAGAGTCGGTATGCCACCGGTCCAATTCATTCCAAGACTCTAAATGGACTGAAATATCGAGCTGTTAACTTCATTGTAGTCCTCCTTTCCACAGATTGCTGCCTATATGGTTGTAACCAAACATAAACCATGTCACTTGTTTGAAAGCTCCTCTCTTGATGTCCCTTGTCATATTGCAGCTTCATACGGTTTTGAGCTTGTTGCAGTTTCAGCCTTATGTCCTTCAGAAGTTGATCCCTCTCCATGAGTGTCTGTGCTACAGCTTCTATCCTTGCCGTTCCAGGTACATATGTGAGCAATGTTGGAGGTGCTTTGCCATAAACCACCTCATAGGGAGATCGCCCTGTGTTGGAATGGATGCTTGTATTATATACGTACTCGGCCTAAGGTAGCCATTTGACCCATGCTACAGGTGTGGAGCTAGTGAAGCAGTGCAGGTACATTTTGAGGGTGCGATTAACCACCTCCATCTGACCATCCGTCTGCGGATGATATGAGGAACTGTAGTTAAATTTAATTCCCTACAACTGGAAGAGCTCTTGCCAAAATTTACTCATAAAGGTGGGATCCCTATCACAAACAATGTAAGTAGGAAGTCCATGCAATTTGAAAATATTTTCGAAGAAGACTTGAGCCATTGCTATTGCTGTGAAGAGTGTTTGAAGGGCATGAAATGAGCAAATTTTTAGAAGGGATCAACAACGACATAAATAACATTTTTTTGAGAAGGGTCCGCCCATAACATGATTGGAATCGGAAGTGGTTGAAGAAGCCCTGTTGGTCTGGCGAGTTCACTTTTATATCTTTGACAAATATCACATTCACGTATGAACACCTTGATTTGGGACATCGCCCCATGCCAAAAAAAAAAAAAAACTGCCTTGAGTCTTTGCCAAGTCTGGTGGAAGCCTTCATGCATCCCTACATGAAACTCACCGATAATGAGTTTAGTCAATGGTGAAGTGGCTCTCAAGTAAATTCTAACTTTATAGAAAATCATTCCAGGCTTGATGCTCCATGGGCCAATGGCTTCGCCATTCAATATTTTTTTTTTAAAGTCTGCAACTCTGGTTCATTCAGTATTTCCTCTTGGATTGTGTCGAACCACAAAGGCATCGGCATGCTTATGGCAAATGTCCTGTTTTCATTTCGAGTTCCTTCTTCACGTCTGGATAGGCTATCCACAGCAAAATTTTCTCGACCCCTTTTATATCCAATAGCAAAATCGTACCCCATGAGCTTTACTAACCACTTCTGTTGTGCTTCTGTAGCTATGGTTTGGTCCCATACATATCTCGGAATTTTTTGGTCAGAGCATATCACAAATTTGTTTCCAAGAAGATATGGTCTCCATTTTTGAATGGCAACAACGAGAGCCATGATCTCCTTCTCATATGTGGATCGGCTTAAGTTCCTTCCTTGTAAAGCCTTGCTTAAGTAGGCGATAGGCCTTCCATCTTGCATGAGGACAGTGCCTAAACCAAAGCCGAAAGCATCGCATTCGATCACGAATTGTTTAGAAAAATTTGGAAGAGCTAGAACTAGACCAACCATCATCGCCTTCTTGAGTTGAAGGAATGCTGCCTCTGCTCCTTCATTCCAGCAAAAGGAGTCTTTTTTGAGAACTCATGTAAGCGGACATGCAATCTGGCCATATTCTTGGATAAATTTTCGGTAATAACCGGTCAAGCCAAGGAAGCTGCGCAAGGCCTTCACGGTGGTGGGACGAAACCATTTCGTCATGGCCGTAACCTTGTCTGGGTCCATTGCCACTCCAATTTTGAAAATGAGGTGTTCCAAATAACTAACCTGCCTTTGCCCAAACTAGCACTTATCCATTCTTGCAAACAATTGATTAGCCCTCAATGTGTCTAACACCATCCATAAATGATAAAGATGGTCCTCCCACGTTAGACTAAAAACAAGTATATCGTCAAAAAATACTAATCTAGATGATACACAACCAAATGTAATTTTTCCACCTCCTCAGTTTGTTGATAATCAAAGAATTGTTTCACCATGTAAATCCAACTTGTTGAATCCTCCAAACCATTATATTTCGGAAAGTCCAATTTTGCAAATTTGGGTGTTGCTGCATTTTGCCAACCACCATTGTTCCTCCCATTCCTATTTCGTGATCTAGAGTCTTCTCCATCGCCATTGCCTTTGTTAGCAATAGAGTTCACATTCGCATTGGTTTCTTTGAACATCTTCATGAGCCTTTCCATGATACTACTGAAATTCACCATTTGCTGCTCTAGGTGTTTGATTCAGGGATCTGCCATGATCTGCTGTGATGCCAAATTATTATGAGCTTTGGCGAGGGAATGTGTTAAGCATGGTTCGACTGGGAAGGACGTCGAATCGAGTCGACATGCCTTACGTATATTGAATTAAAATTGTAAGAACAGTGGGGTTGATGAGGAACCCGCCTCTTTCAAACAGGTTTGAATAATAATTTTCTTGATAACTTTATTCATATCTCCCATACAATAATATAGTCATTCTGTTATCCAACTTTCCAAAATGAAGCAAATTAAAGCTAATGGATTTATTCCCAAAACAAAGCAACATTTCCAAAGAGAAAGTTTCCTATTGTGCTGGACTTGATCGCGTTGGATGCTCTTCCTTATTTGGATTCCACCTTCCTTACTTGGCACTCGATGTAGCTTTTGTAGTTCGACTCAGGGGTAATTGCAGGCCGTTTTGTTCGTTCTTCCTTTTTAGTAGCTTTCTAGAGCATTGTGTATGGTGTGCTAGCTAGGTTTGTCTTATTCTCACTTCTCAACTAGTTATTCTTAAATTGTGTCTCACATTAGAACCGATAATCCTGCACAGTTTGCTCGATGAAAGTCTGTTAAGTTATTGTATTGCTTGACAATATGGCATACAATCCCCCGTTAAAATTGAAATCGTATAATTTATACAGGGTTGCTGCTTTTAAACAATATTTTGGTACCGACCCAAGCCCAAATGTTTAACCCAGCCCGCCTAAAAATAAAAAAACGAAAAACAAAAAGACCCAAGACGACGTCATTTGAGGCCTACACTCTTCAACCCTCTCTCGAGTCTCCTTCCTCAGCCACGGCCCAACGTCTCTCCCTCTTTTCTCTCCACCAGCGCAGACTGCCAGGCACCCCACGGCTCTGGCTCTCTCTCTCTCTCTCCCTCTGCCCGCGTTTCCCTCGCTTCTTTGTGATTTCCGCTCGCCGCCGTTCCCAGCTCCACGCCGTCCGTGTCGATTCATGCCGCGCCGCTATCTACAGTTCGATCACCGACATTGTGAAGCTCTGCTGCACAGCCGTGCGCCACAAAGCTCCGCCGCAACCAAGCCTTTTTTTCCCTAGTCCGACACTCTCCTTCTCTTTCTCTACTCTGCACCTTCGCTCATTGTGGAACGTCCAGCGACGCCGCTCTCGGTTTCTGACAACGGCAAGTTACTACATCTCCATCTCGTTCACTCTCTTGCCGTTTCTCTCTCTCTCGCTCTAACTCTCTGTCGGCCTCTCACAGTGTCTCGGTATTAGGCTGAGCGCGGTGACCAACGAAGGCCATCGGAGCCTGCGTGACCCCTCCACGACGCCCATCTCCTCCGCCACTGACGACTTCGTACGAAATCGCCTGTAAATCTCTGAATCCTCGTCTCTCTGTCTCTGTCTCTGTCTCTCTTTGTGCATACAGTTCGGCTCTCTTTCTCAGTAACTCTCTCTCTCCTTGGTAAGCCTGCCACAGCAACCAGTGGAGGCTGCAGCACCACAAGTCCAGGAACACGGCACCATTCAATTCGTGAATTTCCATCGCCGAGTCCAGTCGAACACCGCTTCAAGCCTGGTGAGTTATCCCCTTTACCGTGTAGTTGTCATTTCAACTGTGGTTAGTTTGGGATATGTTAATTAATACCCATTTGGATAGCGAGAACGTTTAGTTTTATTTCCTCTATAACTTTTTTAAATTCTTATACAAAATATAATAAATAATTTAAATATTTCAAATTTGAATATAATAATAATATTAAAATAATATTTTATTTAACTTTCAACTTTTATCTAAAATTATTTATATCTCATCTCACACCTAAAATAGACTATTCTTAGAGGGTGTAGTGGAGTTGAATGTGCTGTTGGTTTTGTTACTGTTAAGTTGAGGTTGGTCGCAAGGGTACCCAATAGAGGGAGAATGATTTTGTTGGGTCATTTTCTATGGTTGTGCTGAAATGAAACAGGGAACTTGGTAGTGCATGTATTTGGTAGTCGGAAATTTAGGGTGGGTGTTTGGAGTGCCAAGATTAATTATAATTGGTTAAAGGAGTGGATTTTGGCTCTTATTGAGCTGTCATTCGGGTTATAGAATTTGTTTAGGTTGTTCTTGTACTAGTATGAGTTATTAATGTTTGTGATATTTTTTTGGATTGGGTCGTGATACTGGTTCTGTTCAAGTTCAATGCTTAGATAGCATATTGTAAAGTTAAGTAAGCGGTGCTCCTATGCTATATCTTGCCTAAAACTGATTGAAGTTAATTTTGTGAAGAACTTGCATATTTTGTTATGAAAACAGCCTTGGTTATTTTCTGAACTAGTCTTTGTATCTAAACATTTAATTGTGACATTTTATAACGACTGATGTAGACATGAACAATTATTTGTACTTTGTTTCTCTACTGCATAAAATGTGAATATGAAGTTTGAAAATTTTATATGATTATATGATATTTATCTGGTCAGTATTCTGTTATGATATGATATTGCATAGGCAAGCCCTGAGGCATAAGATTCTGTTGTGGTTTGGTTACGGGCACTACCATAGGCTATAATAGTGGCCTTTGGCCCTGCCTCGGGTAATAATAGTAGCTTCCGACCTTACCACGGGTAACAATAGTGGCTTTCGACCCTGCCACGGGTAACAATAATGGCCTCTGACCCTGCCTCGGGTCATAGTAGTGGCCTCTGTTCTGAGTGCAGTCACTTTGGTGACAAGGTGATTTGAAATAAGTGCCAAAGGGTATTAGAGACTATTGAAGGATTTTATTTAGGAAATTAGTTACTTCACTTTTGAATAGTATTTTGAGATAATGTTGCATTATTTGAGACTCTGTGGAGTTTTCTTTTCTTTTATATGTTGGAGAAGTTCATTTACGTCTCTGTGGAGGAACATATTTGTTTGGAATAAATGAGTTTTACATGTTACAAAGCTTCTCCCTTGATCGTTGGAGTCTATACTTGTATTGTTGGAAATCTGGAGATGGCTACTCTAATGAAAACAATTGCCATCAGTGAGCTTTGGTGTTGAATTACTTCTTTTCTAATTTTGCACATTCAAATGTTGTAGAGAGTTTTAATGTAGTCATGGCTATAAGCGCTACAAGCAGGTCTCGAACAAGCAGCTTCTCTGGCAACCTCACAGCTATACCCTTGTCTAATATGCCCAGGCTCAATTATGGTCCCAATGGCACGGTCTTTATCTCATCTGGAATACCAGACCTCGACAGTAATTCTCTACATTTATCAACTTTCTCAGGATCAAAGTATTGTACAAAATGATATCATCATGGCTTTAACAATTACTTGTGCAGTCTGCATCTCAGGAGCTTTTTGATTTATTGTCTTATTTGTAGAGATTTTAGGTGGTGGGTTTGCTTTGGGAAGTCTAGTCATGGTGATGGAAGATGCAGAAGCACCTCATCACATGCTTTTGTTGAGGAAGTTTATGTCTCAAGGACTTGTTCACAAGCAACCCCTTCTGTATGCCAGTCCATCCAAAGACCCAAAAGGATTTCTGGGCACTTTGCCTAGTCCAAGGTCATGCAAAGTTGATAAAGATAAGTCTTGTGATCACGATCCTGAACAGGTGCTCTGCTTCTTCCATTTACTTCATTTGTTTATTTAAGTGTTTCTGATTTGGGTGACCAAAAAATCTCGATTTCTATTTTTGCACAACTTGCAGGAGGGTTTGAGGATTGCTTGGCAATATAACAAGTACTTTGGTGAACATCAGCAGACTTTTGATAATACTAGAGGTAAGCTTGTCAATAACAATTTCTTAGGTGCTGCCATATACTTTCATCATCAAAATTCTACTTTTAAGTTTGGCTTTCCAGATCCATCACACTAGTTTGGCTTCTTGTGCTAATTTTGATTAGAATTTGTTCTCCTCTTTGCGGGCAAAACACACACACACACTCTCTCTCTCTCTCTCTCTCTCTCTCTCTCAATTGAAAATGGTAGCCTGACCAAATACACTGAAACAATTCAGACAAAGTCTAGTGATAGAAATTTTGGCATCTTATATATCTATATATCTAGACAGGAGGACTTCAATATTAGGGGTGGGGTCGAGTACCTTGAAACGAAGTTTGTTAATAGAAATTTTCACGCCATAAGTTTCTATAGCTAGACAGGACTTCTATATGAAAATTGGTCTTGTGCGTTCTATATTAAAGAGTGGTAATTATTTTAGAATGCAGATGCTGAAATGATTGTGACATTTGACTCCATTGGCACAATTTCATTGTGGATTCTGAGCTCAGATCTTGTTCAGTGGTATAAACCTCTTGTATCCTGTAATAGATAGCAGCATTCTTGATGTTATATAATAGGTTGCGTATGAACATTTGCTCTCGCAACCATGTTTATGGCTCCTATGACTTAAAAAATCATTTAACCTTGCTGCCAAATAAAACTTATGTTTTCTTTTATGTATTTTGGTTGTCAGGTTATGTTCATCTGTCCTTGAGCTATTTAACGAATACATTAAAGCTCCCACATTTTTTTGTTTTTTGTGGGTCTTGAATTTAGTTTCTTTGACAAAAACCCATGGCTAGACATAAAAATAGTTTTTTAAAACCCACAACTTGAGTGGCTCCTACTAATTGCATTGCCTTTTTAATCCTCAACCTCAATTCTCACATGGAATTTCGACCTTTCCATGGCATGCAAGAAATGATGGCAGCATCGCCTCCACTGGTCGTATTGCCATTCAGTCATTTTGTGCTCCACAATGCAAATATTCCAATGTGGTAAGTATATTTATATTTTGCTGGTAAGCTCTACTTTAAAATTCTCTTATATTTCATTTGATTGACGTCTCTGTTGTATTGCTAAACTTGATAGACGCGTTTTGTTATCCCCTAGAAAATCATGGTCACTTTTCAAGTCTGTTATTTTCGACTTATTTTGATTTGGAATTTTAATGCTGAGTATCAGTATACTTCTGTTAACATGATGCCATTAAAGGAATGGGATATGCTTTCTTTTATCAGATCTCTGAGAAGCATGATCCGGTCTTTTAATGCAGTTGCTGTTGTGACATTTCCACCTTCCCTTCTTTTGCCATCAGTCTCTAAACGATGGCAGCACATGGCAGACACTTTGCTGTCTGTCAGAGCAATCCCAGGTTGGATGGCAGCTTTCATGAATTCTTTTAAACTATTATAATTAGTTACATATCAAATTTTTTTTGAAGAGGGTGCTTATTACAGACCAGGACAAGGAATTGGCAAACCTCCTCACTGGTTATCAAGACATGGTCGGTCTTTTGAATGTACACAAAGTAGCCCGCGTTAATACACAGGTACAACAAAGACACGTTTCTTCCAAATATTTATGTAGGCAGTAGCACTACTTGCATCAAATTCTTCTACTATTAATTTGATTCTCACGCACACATACCTGCAATCCTATGTGTCCAGCCTCTTGAGCTCTGTGATCTCTGAATCAAATGCATGTCTAGTTATATATATTGCAGTAGCCCACAGTTTTAAGTTTTAAGATGGTAGAACTTAGACGCTTTACGGTGGAATCAAAAACCTTCATTTTCTCGAAGGTTGGTGGCAATGGTTTTCGCATCACAGAGAGGAACAGACGCCTGACCATATTCCTCCTCTTAAATGGCTCGGCAGCTTCGTGGGTGGTATCTATGGTGGGAGAAGCCATCAAAACCAGGTGGGGAAATGATTTCTTCAAAAAACAGAGGGTGGGTAATGGGATTCTTACTCTGCAGCTTCTCAGAAACTCTAGAGGCAGCTACTTACTCTTGGAGGAATTTAACAATGGTAGGAGAAGAGGTTCTCTAATCATTCCGGAAGGCATAAAGGGTAGTGGTTGGGAGGGCTTTGCTTATAACCTCAAAAAGGCGGCTGAGCACACGGTGGTGCAACCAGAAAGAGTCCAGCGACGGGATGACAAGTCTGTCCATGCCTTGAAATCGTACGCCATGGCTGTAGGATCTGAGGCAGGGTGTAGTTCTGCCATGGACATGAAGGATGAAGCTTCTGGTCTTTTCTCTGTGGACGTGGGGACATTTTCTGACAGTGGTAAAAAGTTGGGAGAGGTTGAAGGCGTGTTTTGGGCTGTCAAAGCACAACTTTCTGGTGTATTAGAAGAAGTTTCCTCATTAATGCAAAAGGTTGATATGGGACTGAGCATGGTGATGGGACTGAACAAGATGATCACGTCTTCCACTGCTGCATCCATGCGGGTTCCCGAAGTCTCTATTATGGGAAGGGACGTGCTTGGTTTAAAAGAGGGGACGTTGGTCTCCATTGGGTCAAAGGATGGGGATGGACTTGGGTTAAAAACACGGGCTGCTTCTAAAGCCCATGACCCACGGCCCACAAGCTCACGGGCAGGAGTTAGTGTAAACATGGATGGGGCTCTGAGCCTCCCCATGGGCCAGCCCATCCAAGAAGCAAGCCCGAACCCACGGGCTGAGGACACACGGGTGGAGAACCCATCCACCGGCACATCACGGGTCCTACGGGTTACCAATCAGTCGGCTAACTGTGACCCGCCGGTACAGTCTTTGCCGGCGACTTCCCCGACCACCTTGCCGGCGCAGAAACAGCCGACGAACACGGTGGTTAACTCGGTCCTGCCGGCGTCCTCCCCAAAGGCATCAACTGAGCCTTTTTCCGATGTCAATCAGTTGGCTAACTGTGACCCGCCGGCACAGGCTCTGCCGGCGACTTCCCCGACCACCCTTCCGGCGCAGAAACAGCCGACAAACACGGTGGTTACCTCGGTTTTACCGGGGTCTTCCCCAGAGGCGTCGGCTGAGCCCTTTTCCCCTGTACAGGCCACGCGTTTGGACTCCATCAGTGGTTCTCAGGCCACCGCTCCTTCCCCACGGTCACAGAAGGGGCCGACGGTCTCCGGCGACCACTCGGCTCCTATTCTGACTTCCACCCTTGCCGTTGACAGTTCTAAAGGGATGAAACTCTCTCTTCCACTGGGGCCAAACGTGGGTGATGCTTCCGGTACTTCTCAACATTCTTTGGGTTTCTCTAAGTCACTCTCAAGGATCCTGGAAACTGAGTTGGAAGTGGCTGACAACTCCTCGGTGGATGGGAGTACTTCGGATGAAGGGTCACTATACGGTTCTGATCTCCAGCTGGTATGTAAGGAATTTGGGGCAGACGCACTAGCAACCGATCTGTATGTACCTGGGGATACGCCAAGTCCTTTACGCTCATTGCCACCAACAGAACCTTCGGCTGATCCACAAGTAGATTGGATTTTTCAGAAGATTAAGGATATGAGCCATTGTTTAGGGATGTCTTGCGTGGGCTATGAGGATCAGTTGCAAGCTCTTCTCATCGCAATAAAATCAGGCCAACCTTTACTTGCTAGATCAGCAATGAAGAAGGATAGGGAACTCAAGAGACTTGCTTGCTCCATTAACTATGATGCACGAGAGGGTAGCGCGTGCAGAGGACGGCACAAGGATAGGGTGAATCTTGGCGATCCATGAAGCCCAAGATTCTTTCTTGGAATGTTCGTGGCTTAAATGACCCGAACAAGCGCCTCAAAGTGAAGAACCTATTACGGGATTGGAAAGCGGATATTATCTGCTTTCAGGAGACAAAATTAAAATTTATTGACAGGCACATAATAAGAAGCTTGTGGAATTGCCCTTATGCAGGATGGACCACTCTTGTTTCTAAGGGTGCTTCAGGGGGTATCATATTAATGTGGGATAAGCGAGTAGTCAATCTCGTGGAGGACTTTGTCGGGGAATTTTTGTTAGCATGCTCTTTCTCGAATGTGGATGATGACTTTGTTTGGGGTTTTGCAGGAGTTTATGGGCCAAATGATGATAATAGCAGAAAACTTCTCTGGGATGAGTTAGCTGGCCTATGCTGTTGGTGGGATATTCCGTGGTGTATCGGGGGCGATTTCAACATCACTCGGTTTCCGAGCGAGCGGTCGGGGGTTTCTAATTTGGGTTCAGCTATGGCTGACTTCTCAGCCCTTCTCTTTGACCTAAACTTGGTGGATCTCCCTTTGGCAGGGGGAGATTTCACTTGGTCAAACGAAAGAGCTTGGTCGAGATTGGATAGGTTTGTTGTCTCTCCTTCCTGGGAGACTCACTTTCCCAACTTGTGTCAGAAGCGACTTCCTCGGCTTTGCTCGGATCATTTCCCCATATTACTAGATTGTGGAGGTCTTCAGGAGGGACGAAGATACTTTAAGTTCGAGAACATGTGGTTAAAGGTTGACGGATTTGTTGAAAAAATCCATTCGTGGTGGGCCTCTTATCTCTTCACAGGCTCTCCTAGTTTCGTCTTAGCAGGAAAGCTTAAAGCATTAAAGAACGACCTCAGAAAATGGAATTTGGAAGTCTTTGGGCACATCAAAGACCAGCGGGACAAACTCTTTACGGAGTTACAGCAGCTGGATGAGAGAGAAGTAGATATGACGTCATCTCTTGAGGACAGGACTAGAAGACTTGTAGTACTTTCAGAGCTGGAAAAAATCACACTCATGGAGGAAATCTCGTGGAGGCAAAAATCACGGGCCCTTTGGTTAAAGGAAGGGGATAGAAGCACAAAGTTTTTCCATAGGGTCGCTAACTCCCATAGAAGGAACAACGCTATAGAGGTACTTCATGAGGATGGCAGGGTTATATCGGGTCGAGATGAAATTAAGAACCATGTTGTCCGCTCCTTTGAGACGCTTCTGACAGAGCAGTACCTTTGGAGACCCAAGACGGACGGCCTAGCTTTTGACTCCATTGACCACACTACCGCCGCATGGTTGGAGAGGCCCTTTGCAGAAAATGAGGTGTTTGGTGTGATAAAAGGTATGAACAAAGATAAAGCCCCAGGACCGGATGGCTTTCCAATGGCTTTTTTTCACACTTGTTGGGAAGTTGTTAAAGAGGACATCATGAAGGTTTTCTTGGAATTTCACTCTTTTATGAATTTTGAGAAGAGCCTTAATGCCTCCTTCATTGCTCTTATTCCCAAGAGAGCAAGATCGGTGGAAGTAAATGATTTTCACCCTATAAGTTTGATAAGTGGAGTTTACAAGATCATCTCTAAAGTCCTAGCGAAGCGGTTGAGCGAAGTCATGGGGAAGATTATCTTGAAGTCACAAAACGCCTTTGTAAAAGGAAGGCAAATTTTAGACTCGGTCCTCATTGCCAATGAATGCCTAGAGAGTAGAGTCAGAACCGGCACTCCAGGTATCTTGTGTAAACTGGATATGGAAAAGGCCTTTGATCATGTGAACTGGGATTTTTTGTTGTATATTCTTAGTAGGCATGGTTTTGGGACAAGATGGTGTCAGTGGATCAAGCACTGTATTACAACAGCCAGATTTTCTGTTTTGATCAACGGCACTCTCGAAGGCTTCTTCAACAGCTCTCGGGGTTTGAGACAAGGGGACCCATTATCCCCACTCTTATTCATCCTTGTCATGGACGTACTGAGTAGAATGTTGGACAGGGCAGTGGTTTCAGGCTTCATCTCGGGTTATTCGGTGGGCGGTTCAACACGTGGAAGCATGGTGGTTTCTCATCTCCTCTTCGCCGATGATACGCTGATTTTTTGTGATCCGGATCTGGATCAGATCCGCTCCCTCAGAGCACTTCTTCTTTGCTTCGAAGCTGTATCTGGTCTCAAGGTGAATTTATCTAAGTCGGAAGTAGTCCCCGTTGGCTCGGTTAACAATTTAGGGGAAGTGGCTGCCATCTTGGAATGCAAAGTCGCAACATTACCAATGAAGTATCTTGGACTCCCTTTGGGAGCCCCCCATAATTCTAAGGTAATGTGGGAAGGAATCGTGGAGAAAGTTGAAGGCAAACTCGCGGGATGGAAGAGAATCTACTTGTCAAAGGGCGGGAGAATCACACTTATTAAGAGTACGCTATCCAATCTTCCAACGTATTTCCTCTCACTTTTTCCAGTGCCTGCAGGGGTTTCGAATAGACTGGAAAAGATCTTTCGTGACTTTCTATGGGGAGGCTTAGAGAATACAAAGAAGTTCCATTTGATCAAATGGGAAAAAGTATGCACCCCATTATCTTGTGGAGGTTTGGGCCTACGAAATTTGAGAACCTTCAACAAGGCACTCCTTGGGAAATGGTTATGGCGCTTTCATCTTGAGGGAGACGCTCTTTGGAAAAACATCTTAGAAATCAAATATGGGTGTGCATGGGGAGGTTGGTGCTCAAATGAAGTCAGAGGGGCCTATGGTGTGGGAGTTTGGAAATATATCCGGAAGGGCTGGGATGAGTTTCTTGGCAACTGCAGGTTCGAGGTGGGAAGAGGCACGCGGACAAAATTTTGGCATGACCGTTGGTGTGGAGACGTGATCTTGAAAAATGCTTTTCCCTCTCTTTATAGGATCGCGTTGGATCAAGGTTCTTCAGTGGTTGATTATATGTGCATTAATTCTGACTCCATCACTTGGTCTGTGAGTTTCACCAGAGCTGTACAAGATTGGGAGATGGGGGACATCACTGAGTTCTATAGAGTGCTATACTCGCTGAAGCTAAGGGCAGGAAGGGAGGACAAACTACTTTGGACTAGCACAGGGAACAAGAAATTCTCGGTCCGCTCATACCATAAAGCCTTGTCGACACACTCTTCCAATACCTTCCCCTGGAAGAGCATTTGGAGGAGCAATGTTCCCCTCAAAGTCGCTTTTTTTGGTTGGGTGGCCTCCCATGGTAAAATCTTAACAATCGACAAACTAAGAAAGCGTGGATTTTACGTAATGGACTGGTGCTACATGTGCAAACGCAACGGCGAATCGGCGGATCATCTTCTCCTTCATTGTGAAGTAGTTAAGGCTTTATGGGATGCAATCTTCTTGAGGCTTGACATTGCATGGGTCATGCCCAAGAGGGTGATAGACCTATTGTCTTGTTGGCAAGGGATTAGGGGCAATCGCCAGATCGCTGCTGTATGGAAGATGATACCTTTGTGCCTAATGTGGTGCACATGGAATGAAAGAAATGGCCGCTGTTTTGAGGATAAGGAGCGTTCCCCGGACAGCTTTAGGGACTTTTTCTTTCATACTTTGTTACTTTGGGCCCACTCTATTGTATGGAATGGCACGGGATTTAATGACTTGTATGCTACTATCCGTAGCACGTAGTTTTTGTAACTAGGCTTTTCTTGTATACTCCCTGTGTACTCGGGCTTTGCCTATTTACAAGGATCAATAAATTTTCTTTTTACCTATCAAAAAAAAAAAAAAAGTTGTCATATATCTACTCTATGTATAAAAGCATCTATCCACACGTGAATAGTGGATTTTGTATGATGGAAAAATTACTTTTTTGTCCTTTTATTTGTTAATAGCGTGTTTGATGCAAAAGTTATCTTTTGTCCTTCAGGTTTGTGTTTGGTAAGCAAAAATACCTCTTTGTCCTTGAGGTTCTAATGTGTTTGATGGGTAAAAGTACCTATTTGTCTTTGAGGTTTATGTTTGATGCGCTACATTTTTGTCCATGAGGTTCTAAAATGTTTTTTATTTGGCAGGCAAAATTACCAAGGTTTTCATTTAGATGATTAGTGCTTGCTATTTTTTTTTTTCATCTTTTTCTGTCTGTCTATTTTTCCTTAATTAAATTTTATCATCTCTTGTAAATTACATTTTTAACCCTGAGATTTCTTTTGGGCAAATTTTAGATAAATTTGGTCATCCCCTTGTGCTATGATGTGCTTAGGATTAGGTTCATGTGCGATTGTTTTTAGGAATAAAACCTTATGGTATGAGTTTTTAGAAGTAAGAACATCTAATAAATTTTCTGTCCATTAGCAACTACAAAACTGTGGTCCAATCATAAGGGTTACTGTGGTAAAGAATGTCAAACTACCCTATTATTGTTTCTTTTTATTTTACATTTTCATTAAATTAGTTCAAAACATTCAACTTTCAAATAAGGAAGAACAAGGAAGAGATATTTGTGATTGTATATAGGTCCCATATTTGATGCATTTTTCTTGTGTTCAGCCCTTACAACCTTCCTTTCTCTTTGCTTTCTTTCCTACAGTACACATTCAATAATCTTCTTGCAGGTTTTGAAAGGCTATCTGTATTGAGAAGGTTGGAGGTAATGAACCTCGCTTATAATTACTTTGAAGATAGCATTTTACCATCCCTAACTCAACTTTCATCCCTTACCACATTGGTTCTTGTGGGTAATTATCCTCTGGGAAATTGGGCAACAGCTGCAGGTATTCAATGTTGTATGCAGTCTTCTTTGTCTGTATATAGATTTTTGATTATCCTTTGGACTTTCTTTTTTAAGATACAACAATCTTTCTATAAAAGAGTAATAGTAGATACAATTTTAGGGTATGCAAGTTTTGCATGTTAATTTTGAAATCTAAATTTGCTCACTTTAAAAAAAAAAAGAAAATATGCGAAATTTGAATATCTTAAGACTACAAATCATTTCCCCCTGTAAAAAAGATCTCTAAAGTCGTATTTGAAGGCCTCAAGTGGAAGAAAGAAAGACACATCAAATAGATCCTATACCATTTATTAATATCCGTATACATCGGGCAGCAATAAATTATGGTGTAGGACCCACTTTATATTTCCATCTATCTCCCACCCGAGTCCTTCAAGTTTGAGCAAGAACTTAATCAGATCTTAATCCATCATTTCTTATTTCTGCTTAAGATATTTTACCAAATCCATTTACATGAATACTTAGGATTATGAAGTTTTGCCCAAAACTAAAGTTCAAACTGTGAAATACTACTTTTCTTGTAAGTACTACCGATGACTGCATATTTGCTTCTTCATTTTAAAAAATATCATGTACAAGTACAGATTCTAAAAGCTTGTCAAGGTTGATTACTGCAGTCCAATCATCATCCCCTAGGAATCTGAATCTTGCTGGACTTGAGATGGGAGGACCTTTACCTGCCCAAGGCAAGCCTGTTGATCCGTTTTATTAATTTATAGAATTTGCAGTCAATTCCCATATTACATCCTGTTTTATTTTCTATGCTTTATTTTGTGCAGAATTATCGGCATTTGAAAACTTGGAGAGGTTGGATTTAAGTGACAATTATCTCACGGACGGCTTAACACCCGAAGATAATTAATCATGACTACTTGATGAGGTAGACTACCCTTCGGAATTTCAAAATTTCCAATTACAACTATCTTTCATGTTTTTAGTATAAGCACTGGCAGCAGAGTTAGGAGTATATATAGAGTTGTTCACATTTACCCATGCCTTTTTAGGGAAGACTATTTTTGACAGCCTTTGAACTCACAACAAAAGATTGCAATCTGCTGAAAGAAATTAAAACAAAATAAAAATAGAAATAGAGAAGATCAGAACGAGAACGAGGGATTGGGAGAAACTCTCCAAATTCTGAAAATCAAATCTTTAATTTGGTTTATATATATATATATATAAATTTTGAGGGCTTTATTTATAGGAAAATTACAAGAATGAGATAATGTGCATATCTTGATTATTATGAAAATCAAATATCTTTAATAAGATAAAAACTCACCAAATTCTGAAAATCATATCTTGATATTGACAATATAAATAAGAAAGAGGCCAATATTCGAGCTTGAATATTCATCATATATATTAGAATTACCACAATAGATGATTGCTCTGCATATATACCCACATTCTAATATTACCCTTAAATATTGTTAGCGCGCTACTTAATAGACGTTTTGTTTTTATGATTATTGTGCTAATTCTTGTGAAACAAACTAATTAAAATTAATCTTAGTGAAATAAGGAACCCATGCAGTAGAACTAAAAGGATATTATTGTGTTATTGAATTTAACAAATGATGTATTTTTTTCTTCAGAATTGCATGGTTTGTCTAAACTGAGCAAGCTAAAGCACTTAGATTTAAGTTCCAATAACTTCGGGAAGCACATTTTAAGAGTTTTGGGCACCCTCCCAGCCCTCAAAGTCTCTGAAGCTAAGAAACAACATAATCGAAGGGCTTCTTTCTATCATAGGTATATACGTGCATTTAATTAACTTGAGTTTTTTTTTAGATGCTTCAATTAAGAAATAGCTTTCTGTCTATTTTTTTTTTCACACTTTCTGTCTTTACATCCCTTGGTAGATTTGGCAAATTTTAGTAGGCTGGAGATTTTAGATATGGGTGGAAATTGCTTGAATGGGAGTATTTCTCCATATATTGGGGCATTGTCTTCAGCGAAGGCTATATCGTTATCTTACAATTATTTCAATGGAGATTTCCTTACTCAAGGTGAGTACAAAAAACAAATTAATCACCCATCTTCAATTAATTCATTAGGATCGAATGAGAGATCTACAAGTTAAAGATAGGTGCTAATTGTTGCATGGTTTAGCTATTTTCAGTGGTTCCCACTGAATAACGTTCCTACTAATTTTATTTCTTATGATAGATTTTTGCAGATTGAAGAAACTTGAAGAGTTTGATATTTCTGGCAATTACTTTGAAGGTATCCTGCCTCAATGCATAAACAATATATCATCACTAAGAGTGTTGGATATATCTAGTAACTGTTTCATTGGAAACTTGTCTTCATCTCTAGTAGCTAGCTTGAATCCCACAACTATTGAGTATATTGACATCAGTCTTAATCTTATTGAGGGTCTGTTCCCATTCAGCTTATTCGCTAATCATTCCAAGCTCAAGGTGGTTCGATTTATGAGTGACAACAAGAAGCTTGTGATTGAAACTGAAAATCCAATGGGTTGGACTCCATTATTTCAGTTAACGGTCCTAGTATTGCAGAATTGTAATCTGAACAAGCTAACTGGAAATATCCCCAAGTTTCTATTTGATCAGCATAGATTGGAAGAAGTTGATTTCTCTCACAACAAGTTGAAAGGAAGCTTCCCCTTTTGGTTGCTGGAAAACAGTACAAGGCTACAACTGCTAAATCTTAGAAATAACTCTTTTGAGGGTCAATTTTATTTACAACGAGAGCACCGTATTTATATTTCTTGGATGGTTGTCTCAGGAAATCACTTAGATGTGTGACTTCAAGAAAATATTGGAAAGACAATGCCATATTTAGATATATTTAGATGGTCTAAATGTTTCCCAAAATCATTTTGAATCTAATCTTCCATCCTTAATTGGTGACATGAGTTATTTGAATGTATTGGATTTGTCCTTTAATAAATTCTTGGGAAAGGTGGCAACGGAATTGGTTTCCAAATGTACCTCCTTGGAAACTTTGAATTTATGCAATAACAACTTTCAGGGTGAAATCTTCTCGAAGCATTTCAACTTGTCAGCCTTAGAGCATTCGCATCGAAATATGCAAATGCATAGTTAAAGCCACTTTTTGGATATTAGACATCAAAACTGCCTGCATTGAATTAGGCAAAAGTAAATTTTGTAGCTTTTAGTTACAGTAATTGGATAGAAATGATTAAATTTGATCTATACTGTACAAAGGTCAAATATTTATTTTATTAATTTATGTAACTCTCTCTTCCATCCTGCATGAAGACATTGAATTAATAATTAATTTATTAAATAATTAGGAAGTTAAATATTTTTTAATTAAAATTAAATTCATGATAAAATTAAATAAATTAAAAATATCCAAATTAAATAATTTTTTAGGTTAATATTATTTTATTACTATATAATGAATAAATGAATAATTCAATATAGGGATTTGATGTGAATGAAATAGTTAAAATTAAATTCATCTCATATTATTTTATTGTTATATAATGAAAAAATAGCTATTTCAATGTGGAGATTTATATAAATGGAATAGCCAATATCTAAATTCATCTTACATTCATCAAAACTATCCTTTACATATGCGTAATCCAATAACAATGCTTTTATTAATGCTTCAATTGAACAACAATCAATTCACAGGTACTCTATCTAGCGTATTATCAACTCTTAGAATCATGTATCTGTTTGATATTGGGAACAGCAACATGTCAAGTACAATTCTCAGTTGGATAGTAAACATATTAGTCTCGGGGAGTTTTTGTCATGAGTAATAATTTTTTTGAGGGTCACATTCCATGTGGAATAGAGTTTTTAATAGATCTTTCTCATAACTCACTTTCGGGACCTTTACCTTCTTGCTTGGACGCATAGTTTATTATACTTTTGCAAGGGAACAAGCTTACAAGATCTATACCAAAAGCTCTTTTTAACTCATCTTCTCTTGTGATATTGGATCTTAGATAAAACTACTTTTTCAGCACCCTTCCTATTGAAATCAGTACATTTTGACTTAAGAATACTTTTGTTGGGAGGCAACAATTTTAGTGGTATGATTCCAAACCAAATATATTTGCTAAAGAAAATAGCCATAATGGATCTTTCAAGGAATTCCTTTTTTGGGACAATACTGCATTATTTTCACAATATTACTTTTGGGAAGATAAATGCTTTGATCTTGCCTTATCCCAAGGTTATTATAATCTTGGGCTATTTATGGTGAGAGAAATTTCATCATATGCAAGTCTTCTAGTGAGATCACATGGTTCGAATTATGTTGATATAGATATGCCATTTGATAATCAAGTTGAGGTTGAGTTTGTAACGAAGTATAGGTCTTGCTCCTACAAGGGTGGCATCCTTGATTACATGTCTCGATTGGATTTGTCATGCAACAAACTAACCGGTGGAATCTCAGTGGAACTAGGACAATTATCTTCAATTCATTCACTAAACTTGCGTCACAATCAATTGAGAGGTTCGATTTTGGAGAAGTTTTCGAGTTTGGCTTCAATAGAAAGTTTGGACCTTTCTCACAATAGTTTGAGTGGAGAAATTCCCTCAATATTGATTGATTTGAATTTTATGGGAACATTTAATGTTGCATACAATAATTTATCTGGTAAAGTTCCTGATATGAAAAATCAATTTCGAACTTTTGAGAAAAGTAGCTATGAAGAAAATCCATTTCTTTGCGGACCACCGTTGGAGAATGGTTGTAGTACCATAACAGAAAAGTCAAATTCAAAAGCAAGTGGGGGGGAATGGTATGAGGTAGATCCTGTAGTCTTTTTTGCAAGCTTCTCAGTATCTTACATTATTTTCTTTTCAATGGTAGCTAGTATCCTTTATATTAATCCTTATTGGAGGCACATGTGCTTCAATTTGATTGAGGATATCATGTACTGGAGTTATTTTACAGTTTTAGGGTTGTCAAATTGACTATGTCGACATTAGATAATTGATATCTCTTGTTCAAATGGACATCTTGATTTAGAGGTAGTGATGATATATGATGATATATGGTCAGTCGTGTACAATGCATATGTATTAAATATTGATTATCAATATTGGTGGTTGTGCTCTAATATTATGAATCAAGGAACTCACTTCCCCTCTTTCATCTATACGGTAATTCTTATTATAATTTTATGCTGAAAGTTGTCTTATGCTATAGACAACTGGCTTTCATTGTAGTTTCCAACGATTGCAGCAATTAGTCATATTTTTTCAGTCCAAAAAAATTTAAATCGCCGAAAACGGCTATGTTTCCCGTGGCAAATAATTCGCTGGAATTTTCTAAGGCTAGTACCAATACACTCAGAAAGCATAGATTTGAAGCGATTATCTTTGGACGTAAATAACCATTTTGTGCCTCACTATATATTCATAGCAATTTGAGTGGTCCTGTTAGTTTCTTTATTGAAGTTATATTGATATTCAATCTTATGATCCAACCAGGCTGGAAAAGAAGTACCCAAATTATTTTTATCACAAATAATAACCTGGTCTTCTATTCAAAGAACTTTAATTTAGTGTGTTTTTATGGCTATAAAAATAGGATTAATGTTAGAATTGCTCAAGGAAAATGTAAATATATAAGTCATCAAAGGGGAGCAATGTAAATTATCATAAACAAGGCAAATGATCAAACATAAGTCTCTATTGATTGATGATGTGTTCATGTAACGCCTTAATGGAAGATCTAAACCATATGACCTATATTCTAAAAGAATTAGTCAATGATATAATTAAAATCACATTGGAACATTATAAAGAGCAAGAAATTCTCATTCCTAAATAATGTGGGATCCCACACACAACCTACCCTTACACATCATATGGGGTATCACAATCTCCCACATTTAAATTCTTGACTTCCTCGTCGGGCCCGTGCTTCGTAGGTGACACGGTTCAAGTCCCATGCTTCTAATTGGGATAGACATTGATATTATTTGTAACGCCCTAATGGAAGGTCCTAACCACATGTCCTATACTCTAAAATGACTTGTCAATGATGCAGTTAAACCCCATTGAAATATACACCATCTACCCTTATACATGATCAAATGGAGTATCAAAATTCAATCATACACAAGGAAATCCAATAAGATTAATTTAAATCAAATACATCATCAGCAACCACTAAATCCAAATGTAATTATTTAGCATTAAGGAAATGATCCCCTCTTTCAGCCTCAAGATGGGTTTATCTTGTGCATTAAACCTTACATGGTGCGTGGATCCTTGAAGTAGTGTTGGTGTACACATCACACCATCCCATTAACCAAACCACCATGTGCATCTATTTACATCTACCTAGCCATGAGCATAACTCGTGTTTGTCTGGTACATATAACCACCACAAATTCTACATAATAAATGTCAACATCAGTACTACTATTGTTTAGGAAAAAGAAACAGAAAAAAATATCATAAAGTTAATATATTGTTATAATATAATTTTTATTTGGATATTTGAAAAAATTGAATTATTTTTTATGTTTTGTTTGGGAGTTTGGAAAAGTTATAATGGTTAGGTAATGATTAAATAAAAATGTTGAAAATTTAAATTTGAAAAGTGTTTGTGTTTGTGGTGTTTAGATGATGAGATGAGATGAGATTAGATGAGAGTATCTTACAATCCAAACAAAGAGATGCGTATACCTCTAATACCCTTAGATATTACTATTTAACCAAGAGATTAGAAATGTGTTATCTACAGAATGAATAGATTTTAATAATAAATTTTTACAAAATGAAAACTTTTGAAAGAGAGAATTTCGAAATTGCCTTATTCGATTATTCAATTCATAGGCCAATGGATTTATTTATAGAGGGCCAAAAAAAGATAGTACCAAAAGTTTAACTTTTCATTTCACTAACATATGTTCCGAATAGGTATAACTAATTTTTTTTTTGAAAAAAAAGAATAGGTATATCTGTTATACCTAATCCCAAAACTACACATACTTTAGTCGATCTTGGTCCAACGGTTACACCTAACTAAGCCAATGGATAGCTTATACTATATATATAGACCCAATTTATTATAATCATAACTTATAAACTTTTAATAAATTATTTTCTTTTCAAAATAATTCCTAACTTCTAATTAGATCTCAAAAATAATATTAATAATAAATATAATATATAATTATTTTGAAAATATTTCCAGAACTTTTAAATAATGTTTATCACAAACTACTATAAATATTACAATCCCCCGTCTAGGTTATGATATTAAATTTTCAATAAGTACTGATATCCTCATGCATATAAGAAGGTAATATTTTGACTAGTTTAAACCTTCTAGTAGTACAAATATCTCAAATTCCTAACAAAGTCAACGGTGGTCTAGGCTTTCACCAAAACTTTATACGTTAACAACAGAAATATCACACACATGATTCCCACCCATTTTAGAGAGATATCTCACCAATTAGTTTGGACTAATCTATGTACTCCATCCTAACATTCACAAACATTTACAAACATAAACCTTAAACTTTTGCAAGAAGTTGTCACCACCTCTTATATTCACATAGGTAAAGTTCTTTTTGTGTCTCTGTTATTTCAGACACTTACACAACTATTGAATTTCATTAAGAGTATAATACTCATCCTTCATTTAGCGTAACAATCAGCACTGACCATCCTAGATGAGTTTCTCACATTACATTAAATTTTAGTGCTATTTCAGCCATTGAATTGTAACTTGTTATTTCTCTTTAAAGTTTAGACTATTTATTAATAATATAAGGTTGGGTTCTTATTACAAGTGACTTTTAAAAGAAATAAAGGTTTCAGACTCATTCCACTAGATGTACTAGTTACCAAATCTATGGAGAGTCCCTTTGTGAAAGAATCTGCCAAGTTTTTACTTGACCGCACATATACAATAGTGATAATACCATCACTTATTATTTGCTTGAAATATTCATGCCTCAAACTAATATGTCTAAATTTTCTATTATATATTTTACTATAAACCCTAGACGTAATAGCTTCACTATCGATTGTGGCCACAACTTTATGTCAGATAACAAATTCTTTAGCTATTCTGCTTCTTTGCCCATTGCCTCCAAGGCTACGAATTCAAATTCCCTTGTGGGATGAGAAATACACATCTGTTTCTTAGAAGTCCTTGAAGCAACTCCACTACTAAGGGTGAAAACTCACCTAGACGTAGCCTTGTTATCACTTGCACTAGTTATCCAACTCGCATCACAATATCCTTCTAGTACAACAGGAAAGTTGGTATAACATAGTTCTAACAAACTAGTTTTTCTAAGGTACCCAATGTCTCTAATACTTGCTTTCTAATGCTCCATACTAGGATTACCCATATATCTAGAAAGTTTGCATACTACAAAGGAGATATCTATCCTAGTGCAATCCATTGCATATATTAAATTACCAATTGCACTATCATATTTTATAATTTTTGATTTTACAAATTCAAATTCCATTGTAGGATGTGAAATACACATCTATTTTTTAGAAGCCCTTGAAACAACTCCACTACCTAGGGTGAAAATCAACTAAATGCAGCCTTGTTATCACTTGCACTAGTAATCCAACTAGCATAACAATATCCTTCTAGTGCAGCAAGAAAGTTGGTATAATTTTACCATCAATTTTACAGCTATGTTTACGTTTGGAGAGCACTGTAAATTTTCTTTTTCTTCAATTTCTTTTAAACATTACTTTGATGTTTATTTACATTCAAATTTTGAAGTTTATTTTCATGAACATGTCTAAAATTCTTGATATGAGTTTAATTATGTTTTTATCATAATTTAGAATAATCTTAATCAATTGAGAGCCTGATCTATAATTTTGTTAAAAATGAAATCTTAATCTTTTATTTGTTTTTTAACAGATACAAGTGATGGTTTGATTATATATCTTTGAGTGAAGAAGAATGTACTTTAGATACTTTATTTAAAAAGAATTTCAACGATGATATTTTCCATGATAATAAGATTGATTTCTAAATTATCATGTAGATGTTCGGGAAGAATCAATTATCATACATATATTACTATGAGTCAATAAGGTGGATTCCAAAACCTTAGATCATTCTCCATTAATAGTTTATTCGCTATTTATGTTAGTTTGCATTTTAGAATTTATTTTAGTTCTTTTTATTGGGATTGATTTATTAAATTAATTATTTCTTATTTTGAATAATTGATTATTTGGTTCTAATTAATTTCTTATTTTATTTTACAGCTCATTTTTTTGAACTAGATGATAATTTATATGGTTTATATTTGATTAATTTCCTACATTTTTACAATTGTTCTTATGGGTTCGACCTCATTCTTGCTATCACTAATAATAACCTGTTCTCTATGCAAAGAACTTTAATTTAATGTGTTTCTATGACTATAAAAATAGGATTGTTAGAATTGCTCAAGGAAAATGTAAATATATAAATCATAAAAGGGGAGCAACGTAAATTATCATAAACAAGACAAATGATCATACATAAGTTTCAATTCATTGATGAACTCTTAAATGTGTTCATGTAACGCCCTAATTTATGGTCCAAACCACATTGCTTGTACTTCAAAAAGACTAGTCAATGTTACAATTGGAGCCCAATTGGAACATTATAAATAATAAGAATTTCTCATTCTCAAATAATGTGAGATCTCATAAATAACCTACCCCTACGATCTTACCCCACCTTAAATTATTGACGTCCTCGTCGAGCCTGTGCTTCGTAGGTGACATGGCTCAAGTCCCACATTTTTTATTGAGAAAGCCTCTGATACTATTTGTAACACCCTAATGAAAGACCCGAACCATATGGTCTATACTTCAAAATAATTAGTCAATTATACAATTGAAACCCCATTGGAACATACACCACCTACCCTTACACATCAAATGGGGTATCACAGTTCAACCATACACAAGGAAATCTAATAAGATTAACTTAGATCAAATACATCATCAACAACCACCAAATCCAAATGCAATTATTTAGCATTAAGGAAATGATCCCCTGCTTCAGCCTCAAAATGGGTTTATTTTGTGCATTAAACCTTACTTGGGTGCGTGGATCCTTGAAGTAGTGTTGGTGTTTGTTGAACCCAAGGTTTCAAGTTTCATGTGATTATAAATCTACACATGGATTTTGATGATAACAAATGAATTCAAAGAATAAAGGAGTTTCAAGCTCAAGTTGTCCACACAATGGAGTCAAGCACATCAAAGAACCAAGCATGAGCAAGAAGGAAACAAGTTCACATTAAAGTCATAGAGTAATGTTGTAAATCTCTTAAAATTCGAAATTAGGATTAATGCTCAAAATTAATATTTTATCATAAAGTATTAAAATACATTTTCCACATGTACATGAATTTTTTTGAAAATTAAATTTGAAAATTTTGAAAGATGATTGATTGTCATCTTTTACATGTGCATGCCTTGATTAAAAGGTTGAACTTTGAAAATATTAAAGATGATTGATCGTCATCTTTTACATGTGCATGCCTTGATTAAAGGGTTGAACTTTGAAAATATTAAAGATGATTGATTGTCATCTTTCACATGTGCATGTTTTATTTGAATATTTTCAAAAGTGATTGATGCTTTTTTAGACTTATACAAAAGGTAGATGATTTTGTTTGAAAAATTTAAAAAGTAAAGTGTGATCCTTTTGTCATATACAAAAAGTAAAATATTAGGTTTGAATTTTTTGAAAAAGAAAGTGTGCTCATTTTGTCATATGCAAAAAGTAAAAGATTATATTTGAATTTTTTGAAAAGGAAAGTGTGCTCCTTTTGTCATATGCCAAAAGTAAAATATTAGGTTTGATTTTTTTGAAAAAGTAAATGATGTTGATTTTGACAATTGAAAAAGAAGAACCTTTTATTTGAACTTTTTGAAAAAGTGAATGATGTTGTTTTTGACATGTGAATCTTTTTTAATTTGAATATGAAGTCTCATATGCCTATAAATAGATCATTTAAGAGCTTCACATTTACAACAACCAAGAGCATACAACATTCATTCAAAGCTTTCATTCTCTCTTCTCTAAGCATTGAGCCTTAATCCTTGTTCATTTTGAGAGATATAGTTTGCGCTGTATTGTTCTTATTTCACTCATTGAGGAGTGTTTTCTGATAACCTACCCACTATCAGCTTTTGTATCAGAAAAAGAGTGTGTATAACCCTTGTGCGTGTAGAAAGTATTCTACACGGGGAATAGTTGAATCACCACGTGTAAGGTGATTGCAAGTGTAGAGGGTGTTCTACACGAATCCTTTGTAGTGATGTTGTTCAAAGGTGTAATAAGTTTCTATCTCCACCTGAAGGAGGTTGAATAGTGAATTTGGGAATCCTCAAGGGGTAGCTTGAGGCGAGGACGTAGGCAGTGGGGCCGAACCTCGTTAACATACTGAGTTTGCTTCTCTCTTACCCTTACTCTTTATATTTATTGTTATTTCATATTTTGTTTATATTTTATATTATATATTTGATTTATAATTGTTATTTTTTAATACAACTCAATTCACCCCCCCTCTTGTGTTAGTCATCTGGGCAACAATTGGTATCAGAGCTAGTTGACCTGTACTGTTCATACAGGCAGATCACTCATGGGAACTCTCGCTTGTGACTGTGTCACCGAACCAAGACTCTCCGACCATGAGTGACGGTGCACCGGTAGAGACGGTGGCCGGCTAGTCTGGTAGGTACAATTGTTAGGTGACATAGGTGCGGCCTATGATCAGTAACAATTGGTATCAGAGCTAAGAGCTCTATTATAAGATTAACTATCTTTTGAGTTAAGATCTTATGGCTAACATTGCAGCTTCATTTGGTGAAGGTCAATCTAGCAGTCGGCCTCCACTCTTTTGTGGAGATAATTACTCATTCTGGAAAGTTAGAATGAGAATATTTCTTCAAGCTCAAGGTAGAGAAATCTGGAAATGTATTGTAAATGGACCTTATATTCCAACAAAAGTGGTTGATGGAGTAAAGGTCAAAAAGGAAGAAGAAGAATTTAATCGTGAAGACGATAGACTTTATACTTTAAATTTAACTGCTATGAATTTATTATATAATGCTCTTAATGGAAATGAATTTAATAGAATAATGAATTGCGCTACGGCAAAGGAAATTTGAGATAATTTGGAAGTAACTTATGAAAGAACTTCGCAAGTCAAGGAATCAAAAATTTATATTCTTACTCATGAATATGAAATGTTTAAAATGAATGATGATGAATCTATTTCTAGTATGCACACTCGTTTTACTAACATCATAAACAGCTTGACAGCTCTTGGCAAAGTTTATTCCAAGGTGGAGATAGTAAGAAAAATTCTCAACTCTTTACCAAAACGTTGGGAATCAAAAGTTACAGCGATTCTTGAAGCTAGAGACCTCAAGAAGCTCGAAGTCAATGAACTCATCGGGTCACTTATCACCCATGAGTACACATTGAAAATAGGAGAAGAAGAAGGAAAGCCAAAGAAGAGCTTAGCACTTAAAGCTGTTCCTCATGAAAGTGAAAGTGATGAAGATGAGGAAAATGACGAATTCAGAGGTTTTTGAAGAAAAATAGAACTCCTCCGAGGAAATCCTTCAAAAAGTTTTCCAAGAAAGATTCAGGTAAAAATGACACTTTAATTTGTTATAAATGCAATAAACCTGGTCATATCAAGCCAGATTGTCCTCTGCTAAAGAAAGATCGAAACAAGGGCAAGAAAGCAATGAAAGCTACATGGGATGATAATTCAAGTAACTCAGATAGTGAAGCAAGCAATGAAGAATCAACAAATCTTTGTCTTATGGCTAAAGATGACATTGAGGTAACAAATCTTGATAATATTGAAAATCCTTCATATGAAGAATTGCAAAATGTTTTAGAAGAGGTTTATGAGGAATTTGAAAAATTGAGTATCAAGTATACTGCTTTGAAAAAGAAAAATTCTTCTTTAACAAACGAAATTGAAATTTTAAGAAAAGAAAGTATCATTTTGAAAGATGAAAATCTTGAATTGAATAAGAAGAAAACCGATTTAGAAAATATTGTTGAAAACTTTACGAATGGAAAAAGAAATTTTGAAAAACTTCTTGGTAGTCAAAGATGTGTTTTTGACAAGGCAGGTTTGGGATATATGCCAAAACAAAAATACAAACCTTATAAAAATTTCTTTGATAATCATTCTACATCAAAGACTAATATTCAAAATTTTTTTCATAAAAATAATTTTGTCAAAAAAGGATATTATTATAATCATTCAAGCTTTTCATATATGTCACATGCTATTTGTAATTTTTGTAATAGAAATGGTCATAATTATCATACTTGTCCTATTCGAAGAAATCATACAATGACTATTAGGGCCATATGGGTACCTAAAAATCTTGTTTCTTCTAATACTAATAAATAAAGGACCCAAAGAACTTGGGTACCAAGAAAAATCATTTTAATTGTTTTTATAGGTATGCATGAAGTCATCCACAAGCAAAAATAAATGGTTTTTAGATAGTGGATGTTCAAGACACATGACGGGAGACAAGACTAAGTTCTTTGATGTTAGATCTAAAGAAGAAGGACACGTGACATTTGGAGACAACTCAAAAGGGAAGATCGTGGGAATAGGTAAAATTGGTAATGAATCTTCTCTCATAATTGAAGATGTTCTACTTGTTGAAGGTCTAAAACATAATCTTTTGAGTATAAGTCAATTATGTGATAAAGGATTTACAGTTACTTTCAAAATGGATAAATGCATTATTTTGAATGATCATGATTGTAATATTTGTTTTATTGCTTTTAGAAGTAACAATGTTTATACAATCGATTTTGAAGAAATTACCTCACAAGATGCTATTTGCTTTTCAGCTCAAAATGAAACTAGTTGGCTATGGCATAGAAGATTAGGTCATGCCAATATGGAACTTATTTCCAAACTTTCAAAAAATGATCTTGTGAGAGGTTTACCAAAAATAAATTTTCTTAAAGACAAAATTTGTGATGCATGTCAATTTGGTAAACAAACAAAAACTTCTTTTAAAACTAAGAAACATATTTCCACTACTAGACCATTGCAACTGATACACATGGATCTTTTTGGACCAAATAGAGTTGTAAGTCTAGGAGGAAAATATTATGCATTTGTTATTGTTGATGATTTCTCTAGATATACTTGGGTCATCTTTCTTGCTCATAAAGATGAGGCACATAATGCCTTTACTAAGTTATGCAAGAGAATTCAAAATGAAAAGGGCTATACTATTTCAAGTATCCGAAGTGATAGGGGAAAAGAGTTTGTTAATAAAAATATTGAAACATTTTGTGATGAAAACGGTTTTGTGCATAATTTTTCTGCTCCTCGAACTCCTCAACAAAATGGGGTAGTAGAAAGGAAAAATAGATCTCTTCAAGAGATGACAAGAACAATGCTCAATGAGAACAACTTGCCTAGTTATTTTTGGGCCGAAGCGGTAAGTACTGCATGTTATGTTATAAATAGAGTTATGCTAAGGTCTAAATTAGATAAAACCCCCTATGAGCTTTGGAATGAGAAAAAGCCCAACATTAGTTACTTTCATGTATTTGGATGCAAATGTTTTATTTTGAATGACAGGGATAATTTAGGCAAGTTTGATGCAAAATCTGATGAATGTATCTTTCTCGGGTATTCTACTAATAGTAAAGCTTATAGAGTATTCAATAAAAAGACTTTGACTGTACAAGAATCTATGCATGTAGTATTTGATGAATCTAATTCTCCACTCTCCAAGAAATCTATTGATGAAGAAACATGAGGTATAAATAACACAGAAAGTCTCAATCTCAACAAAGAGAAAACAATAGAGGAAGTTCAACATGGAGCCATCAGGAAAGATCATCAAAATTTAATACAAGATGCAATCAAACAGTGAAAATTTGTGAAAGATCATCCAGTGGAACAAATTTTGGGAGAACCTTCACAAGGTGTAAGTGTTCGATCATCTCTTAGAAATATTTGCAATCATACTGCTTTTCTATCTCAAATTGAACCCAAAAATATTGATGACGCACTTCTTGATGAATCTTGGATTCTAGCTATACAAGAAGAGTTGAATCAATTTGAAAGAAATGATGTTTGAACACTTGTTCCTAGACCCAAAAATCATACTATTATTGGAACAAAATGGGTTTTTAGAAACAAGAAAGATGAGTCCGGAGTCATTACTAGAAATAAGGCTCGACTTGTAGCCCAATGTTTTAATCAAGAAGAAGGAATCGATTATGATGAGACATATGCACCTGTCGCAAGATTAGAAGCTATTCGAATGCTACTTGCATATGCTTGTTATAAAGATTTCAAACTTTTTCAAATGGATGTTAAAAATGCTTTCTTAAATGGTTTTATAAATGAAGAGGTATATGTTGAGCAACCTCCAGATTTTGAAAATCATATTTCCCCAAATCATGTTTTCAAACTCACAAAAGCACTATATGGACTTAAACAAGCTCCTAGAGCTTGGTACGAGAGACTCAGTGGTTTCTTGATTAAAAAAGGTTTTTCAAGAGGAAAAATAGACACAACTCTTTTCATTAAATATGAAAATGATGATATTCTTTTGATTCAGATTTATGTTGATGATATAATATTCGGTGCTACTAATGAAAATATGTGTCAAGTTTTTGCTAAGACTATGCAGGAAGAATTTGAGATGAGCATGATGGGAGAACTTACATTCTTTCTCGGATTGCAAATTAAGCAAGCAAAAAGTGGGACATTCATCAATCAATCAAAATATATTAAGGAATTATTGAAGAAGTTTGGGATGGAAAATGCTAAGGAAATTGGAACACCAATGAGCCCATCAACTAAACTTGATAAAGATGAATCCGGTAAGTCAGTTGACTCGAAGATATATTGAGGTATGATTGGTAGCTTATTATATTTAACAGCCAGTAGACCAGATATTATGTTTAGTGTGTGCTTATGTGCATGCTTTCAATCATCTCCAAAAGAATCACATTTAATTGTAGTTAAGCGCATTCTTAGATATCTTAGTGGTACAATTAACCTAGGGTTATGGTACCCTAAGCACACATCTTTCGATCTAATCAGTTACACAGATGCAGATTATGCTGGCTGTAAAATAGATCGAAAAAGCACTAGTGGAGCATGTCATTTCTTAGGTCATGCACTAGTTTCCTGGTTTAGTAAAAAACAAAATTCTGTTGCACTATCTACTGCTGAGGCAGAATATGTTGTTGCGGGTAGTTGTTGTGCTCAAGTTCTCTACATGAAGCAACAACTTGAAGATTTTAAACTTATGCATAATCACATTCCAATCAAATGTGATAATACAAGTGCTATAAATCTTTCAAAAAACCCAATACAACATTCTAGAACTAAGCATATTGAAATAAGGTATCATTTTCTTCGAGATCATGTGCAAAAAGGCGATATAATATTAGAGTTCACAAACACACACGATCAGTTAGCAGATATTTTCACAAAACCTTTACCAGAAGATAGATTATGTATGATCAGAAGAGAAATAGGTATGATGCATGCTATGAATATCTCTTAAAAGATAGACCAGAGTCAATAAAAATAGAGATAGATTTTTTAAATATTTTTACATAAACTTGAGATTCTTAGCCTCATGTTTGAGACGCTCATTCTCTTCATACAATATCATGTCATTCTTATCCATGGGAACCGGCAAGCGAAATGAAGAATCTAATAAAGATTTCAACTGTTTATTCTTCTGCCGAATGATTCCTTCCCTTGTGTGAGACTCTTGAACAATTCGTTGAAGTACAACAATTTGTTCTTTGAGCTTTTCAACTTCATTATTTTTGGCTTGTAGCCGCTGAGAAAAAGCAACAATAGAGGAAAAGTAGCGAGTCCCAAGACTCACCAAGTCATAAATAGCATCAGAATCTGACTTATTAGTCAGATTATTATTTTCTTGCTGCAACATGGCACCAATGGTAGCTGCAGAAAGAACATGAGGTTGAGATGCAGAATGTCTCATGGATGGATCTAGAGAAATGTTAGAAGAATGAGCCATTGAGAAAAGAATAGAAGGCTTAAAACGGGAATGTTGAAGGAATGCAGATGAGTTATAGAGATGAGAAGAAAACTTGATGCGGATTGGATCAACTTTAAGACTGATTTTATAGAAATAGCATAAAGAACCAGATGAGCTTTCATCCAAGTCAAAGAGCAATGTGATTTTTTTTTCCCCGATCGGTGAAAATGACTTTTTTTAGAAACTCGGAGCCTTCATTCTCGTTTGTCAACAACATCAGGCGATTTTTTCAAATCTCCAGCCACACTTGTCGGGTCACGGACGAATCCAATTTTATTTTTTCAACTATCTACAGTATCTACTAACGCACCGTTTTTCTTCAGTCCATTTACTTGTTGCGGATCCTTTTTAATGATGCCAAAAGGGGGAGAAGTGTTAGACTAGAACATGAACATTGTTTGAATTGCTAAACTTATTATATATGCTTGGAATTATATTTATACTTTTGCTTGAAAAACTAACGCATATTTTCAGGGGGAGCTTAAGTATTAATACAGGTTTCAAGTTCTATCAAGTATTTGTCATCATCAAAAAGGGGGAGATTGTTGAACCCAAGGTTTCAAGTTTCATGTGATTATAAATCTACACATGGATTTTGATGATAACAAATGAATTCAAAGAATAAAGGAGTTTTAAGCTCAAGTTGTCCACACAATGGAGTCAAGCACATCAAAGAACCAAGCATGAGCAAGAAGGAAACAAGTTCACATTAAAGTTATAGAGTAATGTTGTAAATCTCTTAAAATTCGAAATTAGGATTAATGCTCAAAATTAATATTTTATCATAAAGCATTAAAATACATTTTCCACATGTGCATGAATTTTTTTGAAAATTAAATTTGAAAATTTTGAAAGATGATTGATTGTCATCTTTTACATGTGCATGCCTTGATTAAAAGGTTGAACTTTGAAAATATTAAAGATGATTGATCATCATCTTTTACATGTGCATGCCTTGATTAAAGGGTTGAACTTTGAAAATATTAAAGATGATTGATTGTCATCTTTCACATGTGCATGTTTTATTTGAATATTTTCAAAAGTGATTGATGCTTTTTTAGACTTATACAAAAAGTAGATGATTTTGTTTGAAAAATTTGAAAAGTAAAGTGTGATCCTTTTGTCATATACAAAAAGTAAAATATTAGGTTTGAATTTTTTGAAAAGGAAAGTGTGCTCATTTTGTCATATGCAAAAAGTAAAAGATTATGTTTGAATTTTTTGAAAAGGAAAGTGTGCTCCTTTTGTCATATGCCAAAAGTAAAATATTAGGTTTGATTTTTTTGAAAAAGTAAATGATGTTGATTTTGACAATTGAAAAAGAAGAACCTTTTATTTGAATTTTTTGAAAAAGTGAATGATGTTGTTTTTGACATGTGAATCTTTTTTAATTTGAATATGAAGTCTCATATGCCTATAAATAGATCATTTAAGAGCTTCACATTTACAACAACCAAGAGCATACAACATTCATTCAAAGCTTTCATTCTCTCTTCTCTAAGCATTGAGCCTTAATCCTTGTTCATTTTGAGAGATATAGTTTGCGCTGTATTGTTCTTATTTCACTCATTGAGGAGTGTTTTCTGATAACCTACCCACTATTAGCTTTTGTATCAGAAAAAGGGTGTGTATAACCCTTGTGCGTGTAGAAAGTATTCTACACGGGGAATAGTTGAATCACCACGTGTAAGGTGATTGCAACTGTAGAGGGTGTTCTACACGAATCCTTTGTAGCGGTGTTGTTCAAAGGTGTAATAGGTTTCTATCTCCACCTGAAGGAGGTTGAATAGTGAATTTGGGAATCCTCAAGGGGTAGCTTGAGGCGAGGACGTAAGCAGTGGGGCCGAACCTCGTCAACATACTGAGTTTACTTCTCTCTTACCCTTACTCTTTATATTTATTGTTATTTCATATTTTGTTTATATTTTATATTATATATTTGATTTATAATTGTTATTTTTTAATACAACTCAATTCACCCCCTCTCTTGTGTTAGTCATCTGGGCAACAGTGTTGACACATCATACCATCCCATTAACCAAACCACCATGTGCTTCTATTTACACCTACCTGGCCACGAGCAAAACTGGTGTTTGTCTAGCACATATTACCACCACAAATTCTACTTAATAAATGTCAACCACGGTACATACTACTATCATGATTTTATAATAGGATATAAAATAGTAGTGATTAATTAACCTTATGTTTGTGAATAATAGTGGTATGATTTGACTTATGATGTTTTATGTAGTTTTGGAAAAGGAAAGAGAAAAAGTGAATAAAAATGTTATAAAGTTAACATATTGTTATAAATTATAATATAATTTTTATTTTGAAATTTGAAAAAATGAAATTATTTTTTGTGTTTTGTTTAGAAATTTGGGAAAGTTGTAATAATTAGGTAATTATTAGACAAAAATGTTGAAAATTTGAATTTGAGAAGTGTTTGTGTTTTTTGTGTTTAGATAATTTGATGAGATCGGATGAGACCCTCTTACAATCCAAATGTAGATGTGTATGCCCCAAGTACCCTTGGATTTTACCATTCAACTAAGAGATTAGAAATATATTATCTATAGAATTAATCGATTCTAATAACAAATTTTTAAAAATTGAAAACTTTTGAGAAAGAGAATCTCAAAATTGCCTTCTTTAATTGTTCAATTCATAGGCCAATGAGTTTATTTATAGATGGCCAAAGGATGCACGCCAATGAGTTAACAAATTTTCATTTCACTAACATATGTTCCGAATAGGTATATTTATTATGCTTGATCCCAAACAATGCATACTTTGTACTTGGTCCAATGGTTACACGCTCCTACACCATCCGGTTGGTACCGGTTCGTGTCCCAGTAGATGTGCTTTAGGATTTAAAATTTGAAAAATTCTACTATCATCCCCACACACCACACATAATATTTTAACTTTTAGTTTTTTTTTCTTATCAAATGTGTAGTGTATGGATAATGAGTTGAAGAATTCAATTAGTTTAGAAATAATAAAACAAAAAAAGTTTTTAAAAAATTAAAAAAAGTGTGGTGTGGTGGGATGATGAGTAGCAAAATCCTTAAAAATTTTCTCTTTTATTGCCTGCGCTTGTTTCCTCACCTGGGCTGCTAGACTGTAGTTCCTATGCCTTGGGCTGCTAGGCGTAGGCCCATGTAGAGGGCTATGGATGTCTATCTATTCATTAAATCATTAAAACCCATTTATTGACTTGGGTGTGATGTGAAACCATTGTGCTTTGGGTCTACCATGGGCTTCACTTCCACTTGGGGGTGGGAAAAAAAAAAAAAAAAAAAAAAGACCGAACTAGTGGGTTTGGTTCGGTCCAGAATCGGTTTCATTTTTCTAAAAATTGGTACAGTTTCGATTTAATTCCTTTTTCTAACACCGGACCAGATCGGTTCATATATATATTAATTTTATATATTATATGAAATATCTTTTTTATGATTTTTTATATTATATATAAATTTTATATATAATATATATACTTGTATATAAAATAATTTTGTATTATATGATAAATTATTAATTAATATAATGTTAAATTTTAAAATCCTATATCACTATAGTCTATTGTATTAATAGTTATACTATACTATATCACTATATATTATAATATACTATAATATATCACTATATTATATATTATAATATATCACTATAGTCTATTATAATATTTATTATAATATACTACAATATATTATGACTATATTATTAGATACTATAATATACTATATATGTACTACATAATATATAAAAAAAAATCATAAAAATTGGATGGGAACTAGTAAAGTTGGAAGTACTGGTGGTGTAACTGGTGTGGTATCGGTTCTTCAAATCTCAAAACTGGTATATACCAGTTTGGTAATAAAATATGTCCAAAACTAGACCGAATTGGACCCGTTACACCCCTACTTCTACTAAGCTAATGGATGGCTTATGCTATATATATAGACCCAATTTATTATAACCATAACCCAAAACGTATTCTCTTTCCAGAATAATTCATAACTTCCAAGTAGACCCTAAAAATAATATTAATAATAAATATAATATATAATTATTTTAAAAATATTTCCAAAACTTATATATTAAATATCACAAACTACAATAAATTATATTACAATCCCCATATTGCAATATTAAATTTTCAATCAAATATTGATATCCTCGTACATACAAAAAGGTAATCTTTTGACTAATTTGAACTTTCTATTAGTGCAAGTATCTCCAATTCCTAACAAAGTCAATGATGGTCTAGGTTTAAAAGAAGACTTTATACGTTAAGAACAGGAATATCACACACTTGATTCCCACAAATTGTAGTGAGATATCTCACCAATTAGTTTGGACTAATCTATGTACTCCATTTTGGCATTTATGAACATTTAAACTAATAATTGTCATTGAAAAGTTAAAAATTGTGATTTTTCACAATGTGTCATTTTATTTTTTATAAAAGGAGGATGAAACCTGCAAATTTTATAACATTCTCTTATTTTTTCAGTCATTTACACAATTTTATACAGAAATTTTGAAATAAAAACTTCATAATTATTATCTCTAGTTGGTGATTTTGTTGTATTTTGGAGGTGAATTATTTGTAACCTGATAGCAAACTCTTTTGAGAAGGTACAATTATTACCTTAAAGATCATAATGTTCTACACGCTTCAAAGTAGCATTTATTTTTCTAATTACATCCACTCCATTTTCTTCAACAAACATTGCTCGAATGTGATGATGTTCACGATGCATTACATTCTATAGTGAAATGAGAGGAGAAGATAGGTACGTAAATAAGCGGGGTTTGCATGACAGCTTTCTTCAAATTATGCAGCCTTGGATTCTTCTTGGATATTCACTCCAATGGAACTTTTGTAGTAGCTAGCGACAAAATCCTAGATCTCAGCTGACTGCAACAAAATTATAATTATTTCCACATTGATTTGGACAGATTCCACCATTTACGCCAAAAGAACTTTTTTTTTTTTAATTAGAAAAAGTGGAAGACCTAATTATTTGGAGGATTGCTATCACGGGCTGAACATTAATTTAAAGTTGGAGGCTCTCTATTTCCACATTGACTTGGACTAATTTTACAACCACATCTTACTACGTAGAAGCGTGCAAAATTCCTTCTTGTTGTACCTATAACCATAGATGTGGAATTTTGCACACTACTATAACCTTAGTTTGTTCCTTCTTGTTGACCCTTTAACCATAGATGTGGAAATTTAGTCACATCTATGGTTATAGGTACAACAAGTGCAAAATTCCTTAATACCAAACTATAAACACATGTTGGAATGAGGAGATGACATTTTAAGTGTATGTTGTCTGGGTGAATTTATAGGTCTATTTGTTAGTTTGGTTGGAACTTTTGAGCTCGTTTATTTTAGATGAGATGTGTTTACTTTCAACTAGTTGGGTGGGACTTGCATTAAGTTGTAATTGGGAATATCGATCTCCATCGTAAAGAGGTAATTTTTCTTGTATATGTATTGACATGTATAGGAGTTCAGGAAATAAATTTCAGTTCTCTTCGCTGCGAATGCTTTGATTGTCGCTGCCCTTGGTTTTCACTCTAAATAATTCCAAGTTTGATTCTCCCTAAATGGTCAGATCCGCCTAATTACGTCGTACTTGTTACACTCCTCGAGCAAAGCCCTCCCATGATTTTCTTGGAAAATGGTGTGTAGGGCATGACTTAATTTATTATTAAGCTATATATGGTCAATTTCTTTCAAAGGTTTCTAACTTTCTTGAAGTTTCTTTTGGAGTTGATATGAAGGAAAAACCGACATTTGTTCTAAAACTTTCTTGAGTTGGACAAAAAAGAAAAAAAAGAAAAGAAAAGAAAAGAAAGGTAATATTTCAATTTAGGTCATGAATTTATTCTATTTATTTATTTGTTTTTATGAAGTCATCTTTGTCCAACTCAATGAAATATCTTTTTGACAACTCAGTTAGTGTTAACAAGCATATTTTGTGGCCCTTTTTGACAAAAGGGTTAATTTGAACTTTAATCATGAGTTTCTAATAGAAGGACAACCTTGAACCCAGCTACATCGTTGTGATCTTCCCATTCTAGTGCAATTCAATCTCTTCCATAGTTACTTAGCGAAAGCACACCTTGGGTGCCTAAATGCGACCTCATATATTATATATATCAGTTCTCCCACCGATCGGATGCTTACAAGAAAACTCCAACTTACACCACTTCATCTTTGGCTTCCAGTCACTCCGTTATGACTACTCAAACTTATCCATCCCATGAGCTTAGTTTAGTGTATGAGTTATTGAGCCCACAGATCACTCCAAAGTAAAACGACAGTAAGGATTTTAGCGTCAAACTTTACCCCCATTGTTACGGTGATTGCTGTTTCATGCAAGTTGGTACGCTTTGGATGCATGGATTTGATCATCGGCCATAAATGTGTACTCAAAGATTACTGATTGTAGTTTGGAATGAAAAATGAGTATTTAAGAGTATAGGTAGGTGTGCATGAATTTGGGGGAGACAAGAAGTCAGGTTGCTATCAAAGTGTGGCCGTAAAAGTCATCTTGGTAGGTACTAATGGGTTAGACTCCTAGTTTTAGAAATTTGGCAAGATTATCAGAGTACGCAACGAAAGCGTGGTTTTTTTTTTTTGGTAATACGATGGGTTGAGAGTAAGCTTTGTAAGGGTGCTGAAATTAGTGACTTGAGATCAATTAGGACTTAAGAATGAGAGATTTTAAGGAATCCTGAGGTAAAAGATAGCAGAAGTAGAAAGCATCGGCATGTAGTATTGAGGAAATATAGGTATGAGATTAAGTGGGATGTACTATAAAGGTAAGAGTTGGATTTCTTCGTGAATCAAGTGTGAGATTAAAGACCTCGGACTTTGGAGAGTTTTATTTTGCTATTTGTGTGATGTTATAATATTATGTGGAGAGTTCTATTTAGTATTTTCTATGAGGTTTAGCTAAGAACTCGGGTGGAATTATTATTGGGCTTTTAATTCCATTGTTGAGGTTTATATTTCAAGACTTAAGCAGGACCCTACTGGATATGCAAATCGATACAAAGTGCACAAATGTATGTGTATGCCAAAACGGATTAGGAGGTATGTGTGGCACCACGTGAAAATATCGTAAAGTTAAAATTTTGAAACATTAGTTTTGACAATATGATCAAGGATTAGAACAGGCATGGAATGATGTGGTGGAAAAGTGTTTAGGCTTTACTTGTGGTATTAACAAATTTCGAGAATGAAACTTTTAAGGGGAGGATGTAACATAGAGACCTAAAAACCCAGAGCCCACAAGTTAAGCCCAAAAGCACTGCCTTAAACACATGCATAAATTCATGCATGTTGATCTCTCTCGTCTCTTTCGTTAGGTTTCCAACAAAGTGTACGTATGGGTAACTTTTTTTTTGGTGCAATTGCTCATCACCGCACACCTACCCAACGGTTGCTCCTCCCCGTCACTCGCTCCCAAGTTTTTATTCTCCTTCTCACCTAATGCATACGCCTCTCTATTTTCTGTGAGTTTTGCCACCCAAGCCATACCCCAGTCCAATGCCTCTCTCTTCCACATCAAGCTCCCACCTCGGTCATGTGCCTCCTGCCAACCAACCGCCTCCCAACTCTTCTTGCACAACCACGCATTCTTGCTTGACAAAGACACCCATTAAGGACATAAACACATGACCCTGCAACTAGTAGCCGCAACACCACCATTGAAAGGGCTCCTCCCAGCACAACCAAGTACCAACAACCAATAATAAGCCCCTTGCTGTGTTGCACCCGACACACGTAAAGCTGCTGGTTTGCCACATGCGCCACTGCCACCCCGGCCGATTGCCAACCATGAGACATTGCACCTCCTCACGCCACCATTGCACCCCACAAGAAACCACACAACCCACAAGGCTCCACGTTCAACCACTGTTAACCTGCACACCAACATTGTCGCTTAGCCACTTGAACCACCGCCCCCAGCAGCCACCTTAACTCCCCACACATGGCCAACAAGCCACCTGCAGTCACATGGAAAGTCTCCATTTTCACACCCAAGAACAGAGCAACTCATGCCCAACAGCTCCTCCACATCTTTCTTCAGCCATGCCGTCCTGTTGAGCACCACCACTCAACCATACTCCGTCTCTCACCACGGTTGCATTTTTTCGTTAGCCTCTCTCCTCCCACGAATGTCATAAACATTCCTAGTGGTGACTTTCTATACTACTAGCCAATTTTTCCCTAAACTCGTATCTTTTAAATAAAAGACTTGGGATGCTTGGCATGCAAGTACAAAATGGTCATCCTTGTAAGATTTGCAAGTTGAGTCAAGTCTTGTAAAGCGACTGCCAACACAAAATCCTATTCTTATATCACATACATCAAACTAATAACATTTGAACAAATATACATGGTGCCATCCTAGGTAGTTGAGTTCGATAATTTCCATTACTACTCGGTAGAAGTCAATAGGCCTACCTTGATGATCCCTAGGAACAAGCACACTGTTGTTTTGTGTGAAACAATGTTCTTCATGTTGCTTTGTGTGGAACCTGGTTCCATTCATAATATAACCAGTATATGATGCAACCTATGGGTCAGGTCCACATGCTAGCATGTAAAGATCGTCGGACACCTCATCGGGGCTTGAATTACGCAATTGCTTAATCTGATTAAAATTAACAAAGTGTTAGACAAATAAAATTATTCAAAAGTAAAAAGGATGTACATTTGGCCTACCATATGTTACCAACAAGGTACTCAGGCGCTCCTTGAACCATAACGGAAATTGATTTTCATACACGTCATCAATGTTAATTACACCTTCATCTTTCAATTTGTTGTAATGCTCCCTACATTAATGCATTGCCAAATATTGTTAACTAATTTCTAGCATAGAAAATAAGCAAATATCTTATGGGCAACAATTAAGCAAATTGAAAGACGATACTTACTCTAGATAGTGGGTAATCTCAGGACAATTGTTAAGGACATACCAACATTGTTAGGAAAATGTTTTATTATCTGGTCGAGTTGGACTTGAAGCACTTAATGGCCAAACCTTTTGTGTGAATATTGAAAATTCTGATTGGTGACATCCTTCACAAGCATCTACATTGCATTCTTCTCTATGATATCTAGTTTCAACATCACGGAGATATATCGAACAAAAAGTCAAGCACACAATGTGAATATAAGCCTTAGCAATTGAGCCTTCAACACGGGTCTTGTTTTGGACATAACGCTTAGATTTTCCCAAATACCTCTCAAATGGATACATCCACCTATACTATACAGGCCCTACATACAATGCCCCACGTAATAGATGAATAGTTAGGTGCACCATTACATCAAAGAATACAGGTGGGAGTATTATCTCAAGTTTGAAAAGTATGATTGAAATATCAATCTCAAGATGCTTCAAGACATCTACATCGAATCGAATGTGAGTGTGCACAATTGTCTAAAAAATATGCTTAGTTCGGTCAAAGCCAATCGGATGTCATGTCACAGGTAACTAGCAATAGAGATAGGAAGTAATCTTTGTAGGAAATATCATAGTCATGACTCTTCATTCATGATATTTTACAACCATGTAACGTAACACATCTAACAATATTGGTAACAAATTCATTTGGAAATTTCACAACTTGTAGCCACTCGCAAAAGCTTCTCCTCTCATCTCCGTGCAACATGTAACACGCAAGTGGCATAACAAGTTTTTGTCCATGTTCTTGTAAATGTAATTCCTTCTTTATACCAAGAATCAACAAGTCTCTATGTGCATTAACTGAATCTTTTGTTTTGCCTAGAATCATTATCAACGTTCCTAACACATTATCACAAATGTTCTTCTCAATATAAATGTCATCAAGATTATGTCAAATTTTCAATGTTGACCAAAAAGGTAATTGGAAAACGATACTTATTCGCTTTCTCTTCCTTCCACCTTTTCCAAATAATACATCTCCAACATCACTTAGTTGATTCAATAGATCATGACCAGATAATTCACAAGGTGGGGTGCGATGATCAGTATTGTCATTAAAATTAACCTTTTTCTTCTTCCAAGTATGTTCTGGAGGTAGGAAATGATGATGACCCATGTAACAATATTTTCGACCATATTTCAACCACAAAGAGTAAGTGTCACCATTACAAGTTGGACATGCCAATTTTCCCATTGTGCTCCACCTAGAAAGATTTCCATATGTGGGAAAGTCAATAATTGTCCATAATAATGCTGCATGTAATTGAAACATTTGTTTTCTCGATGCATCATATGTCTCAACACCATTTTTTTACAAATCAATTAATTCATCAATAAGTGGCCTCAAATACACATCGATCTCATTGTCTTGTGCCTTTGGTCTAGGAATTAAAAGAGACAACATGAAGAACTGGTCTTTCATGCACAACCATGGTGGTAGGTTGTAAGGGACAAGTATTACTGGCCATACACTATAAGGTTTACTCATATTATTGAAAGGGTTGAATCCATCACTGGCTAGACCAAGGCGCATGTTGCGAGCATCAAGAGAAAATGATATATGCTCTTGATCAAATTCCTTCCATCCAACTGAGTCACGTGGATGCCTCATCACATTCGAATCATCAACACATTGTTCTTTGTGCCACCACATGGCTACAACTATATCTTTTGACATAAACAAACTTTTCAATCTTGGTTTTAATAGAAAATATCGACGTACTTTGTAGGGGATTTTTTTCTGTTTAGTTGTGCGGGTTACCCATCTTGACATACTACTTTGGGATAATTATACTTGCCAACATTTCCTTCCAGTATAGTATACAATCCTTTAGACATAAATCAATCTTTATATAACCAAAACCATGAGCTCGCTCCATCTGTCATGACTCGCGGTATGAGTCAGACAAAAATGCATCCAAAAATGAAGTTTTCAACAACTTTAGTAGCATGTCAAATGATTTAACACTTCACCCCCCATTCATCCTTATGTGTAACAACTTCACAATGAATTATAACTTTGAGAACTTAGCATATCCTGGATAGAGTAGACGTTTGGCATCTTCCAATAATTAATCAAAATGTTTTGCTCTAGGGTCCACTTAGGTGGGTCCTTTGCTGGTACATTGTTCAACTAGCTCCAAATTTTTAAATGATCCAAACCGGATGTCATCTAACATTTCATCCATGTCATCAATGTAATTGTCATTTTCCACTTCATTGACATCATCATCAAACTTATTAGCATCCAAAGTCTCTTCCTCGCCCTGAAAAATCTATTCAATATAGTTTTCATCAATTCCTATGGTGAATAGGTGTCTTTGCACCAAGTCTATAGTGTGGAAAAAGTTATTATGATTGTTACGACAAGGACACCTGATATTGTTTGTTGTTGCATGAGCTTGGGCTAGTGTAATGAATTGATGTACCCCTTCCCGATATTCTGTGGACCTAAATCGGTCAGAAATATGCATCCAACTTTTATCCATGTCAAAATCAATGTAAGATGAAAATAGCATTGTTGGATAGTTGTCAACTTATTCTAAAGAAATATCATATCAAAGTTGGTAATTGAGGAAGTTTTATGACATTGATATTTTGTTTTCTTAAGGAACTATCAAACACTTTGCATGAAAGCAAAAATGAGGAATTGTTGAGTATCTTACAAAGATTGTATTTTTTTTTCTATGTTATTTTTCATGAGTGTCATGGAAATATTTATTCTACTATGGAAATGGAAAGAAAGAACCTAAACTGCATATGTGGAAAAGGGTGTTGGGGTGTTTGCATATCAAAAATCTCAACTACCACAAGTGGTCCTCTCTAGTTAATAATAATAATAATATTGATGGATGATCTCAAGTAAAACTTGAAGGTGATCTTCGTGCATGCGTGCATGGGAAGCAAGTATAATTTAATACATAACAGCAGCTTCCCAAGGAGTTATATATATGATTAAATTTTAGTATTGACTATATATATATGGAGTGGTACTACGGAACCCGCTTAGTGCTCCCATTTAGTGTTCCCACTTGGCGTGGAGCTGCCGCCTGGCAATCTACGCAATTACTATTTTTTCTCACTTGTCGAAATCCTGAAACCAACTTACTCATCTCCTCAACAACCATTTTGTAGGTAGTCATCCCCTCCCCTCCATCTCCCTTGCCCCGCACTACCCCTCCCCTCCCCTTGAAGTAGAACAATTAAAAAATAAAAAAAAAATAAAAAAAAAAAAACCTCAAGAGCTTGCTTCAAATATTGGATTTCACCAAAATTATCAAATAGTTCCACAAATTCAAGCCTTGTTCAAGCATATAGTAAAAGAAACATGCAGCATAATAAATTAAAGCCAAATTGGAAACCCTAAAAATTTTGATCCACCATTGACAAAATTAATATAGAATCAGATAAGAAACAATAAAGAAGCTCCCATATCCAGTTAACAAAGTAGAAGAGGAACCAAGCTTAAATTTCTGGGTCTTTTTTTTTTCATCAAACACAAAAAGGTTTGTTAGAAAATCACAAGGGATGTTGCGGTTGCAGACATAATAAACTGTTTTAGCAGAAAGCCAAGAGAGAGGGATACAAACAAATCATGAAAACTACAAACAAATGGAACTCATTCTTAAATCATGCACATTGGTTATAGATGCAAGATGAAACTCATTGATCCTTCATGAAAACTACAAAAAAATGTCTTTTATTTTATTTATTAAGGGAGAAAGGTAGAGCCAGACCAAGCCAAGTACAAAACTACCTTTGTTACAAGGATGTAAGCATAAACCTCTGCTATATTCAATTACTACTAGAGCTAGAGATTTATAAAACTTGTGACTATTTCCCACTCCTATTTCTTCCTATTTGTACTGATTATTATATCTTCTCTACTTTACACTCAAACACGCAGGTTCCAGTAGCTGTTAATCTGTTGGGCAGCTAACATTAGTTAATATTAAAAGCATCCAACATAATAATAGAAAACCATATTGGGTTGATCAACCCCATTTTCCACCAAAATCATACAAACTCCCACATACATGAACTCTCATAGTTATATCCCTATACAACATTTGCCAAACCTCAAAAAACTTAAAATTACTTATAAATCAGAATCTAAAAACTGATCAAAAAAATCCTTCAACAAATAAAAGTTTGTAAAGTAGATAAAACACTGCAATTTTAACTATCACTTGCAAATGAGCAAAAAACATAGCTAAATAAAAATACCCAAAATTTGAGAGAGATAAACACGGATTGAGGGAGAGAAGTACCACCCAGATTGAAAGGAGAGGAGATAGCTTGCTTAAAAAGGGATCGAGTGGAGGAAGTTGTGGCATGCATAGATTTGCACAATGGGGCAACCTTGATTGTAGAGGAAGAGAGAGGGAGAGAGACAAAGAGAATTATATGGACGTACGTCGAAAGATAAAGAGAGAGATAGAGGAGACTTATCAGCTAGGTGAGGAGGTGTGGAACGACAGTGTGCAGGAGGTGGACGGTGTCATGTGTCGAGGTCGAGGGTCACCGAGAAGACAAAGACATGGAAAATTTCACTGCCACAAAGGAAGAAACCCATTTTGCAGAGAGATGTAGAGGGCAGTTCCCTTGCATTTACACGTTATGGTTTAATGCGATGAGGAAAATGTCGTTGCAACAAGAAAATAATTGTATTTGAATGTCATTTCCTGAAATCCTTTTTTGTGGTGAGGTTAAGTCACCGTAATAGGTATAGGTAACTGTGAATCTATCACCCGCTACAACAAAAATGCAGCTACAGTAAAACTCCCTCTGTTACGTCTAAAAAACGTCGACAACAAAATAACCTAGCATCAAAAACTGGTTTTTCTTGTAGTGTTTGGACTTGCACCTCCACCTAGTTAATATCGCAACCTAGGCTGCGGGCGAACACCATAATGCCACCAGCCAAGCCCAATCGTATCTTTATTTTAGACAACCCAAAACACCTCATCTCACCGCTCCCCACCTTCTAACTCGATCCCACTTGATGCCACCACCCACGGCACGATGACGTGCAGGGATGCCTTCAGTCATGGCAACACGGCTAGTAGCCCTTTCAATCACGACTCAAGTCACCTAAAGCCACAACGTGTAGCCACGATTGATAACATGATGCCACCATCAGCAAAAGATGTTGGAAAATACGCCACCACCATCAGACACCACCCTGTTGATGTCCAACACCACCATTTGCAGCTCTCAGTGCATAATGCATAAACTCCCTCTCTCTCTCTCTCTCTCTCTCTCTCTCTCTCTCTCATTTTCATGTTCTACTGCCCTGAACAACATCTATCACTCACCCACGTCACTCACCCACGTCGAAAATTCAGGTCAAAGCCATGACCGCCTCACGGTAAGACCACCTTTACAACATAAATGCGTTAGGATAAATTCATATAACAAGTGATGTGTTACAAAATTACCCCTTGTCCAAGTTAGTATTGATCATATAATAATTTAGTATTTATGGTTTATTATTTCCTTTTATAAATCAGGAGATTTAGATGGTTGGGGACGAAGAATATTTTAGAGTGTAATCAATTAATAGGAGAAATTACGGGAAAATCAAAGTATTTGAAGAGTGATGATGGTTTTGGGTTATGATTATAGGCTAAATGAAGTCTAGGTTATTTAAGTATTTTGGGGTTTAATTAGAAAACATGTACTTAATTTAATAGTTACATACTACCATAAAGTTATGCAAATTTTGTGGCTGTTTTATAAGAGATGATTGAATTTCATTCATCACAGTTATGGAAAAAAAAAATAGAAAAGTTATAAAGTTGAGGTAAACAAGGTTCTTTTGCTAGACTTTGCATAAAAAGAAAATGAACTGAGGTTAATTTGTAAAAAACTATGCATGATATGTTTTGAAAAGAAATGTGAAAACAACCTCAGTTATGTGTTCTGCATTACTCATAAAATCTATATAAAAGAGAGAGTATTTTCTGACATGACTAGTATAGACAAGAGCAAAAAGTTTACTATTCTGTTATTGAACTGTGCAAAAAGAGTGAATATGAAATTTAAAAATTTGTACTTATTATATGAAGATGCTCTAAATTTGTTTTGATATGTGAAAATGATATAAATATGTTTGGTACTTTGTTTGATATGATATAGCATCTAAAAAACCGTTCGCATGACATTTTGATTTTGTTATGATTTTATATCTGATTCTTTTTCTGGTTTTGATGCGATTGTTCTGATTCTGTTATATGGTTGGTACTAACATCTCTGATATGATTGCACCCACTTTGAAAACAAAGTGACCCCCTTTGAAAACAAAGTGATTTTTTCTCATGGTCTTTCCTATGTGCACTCTCGGGGCTCCGAAAATGAATAAGGAGAATATTCACATTCTAATACTATCTGGTTTGGCCATCAGGGATAGCACAACCCTATCATGGGGATTAAATATGGTCTTTGATATGATATGATGATATGAAATGATAAGATGATGACGTCCAGTCATGCTATGCCAAAGGATTTTTGAATATGAACAGTTTGAAATGTCGCCTTGATATCTTAATAACATATTTTTGGGATTTGCATATTGAGATTGAAATCTTTTGTTTCTGCATTCTGAATTCAATAAAAAGTCTCATGTTTATATACTAGTATATGTTCTTTGTTTATTGATCTGTTAACTCACTTCTTATCTCTATAATATTTTTAGATATTTTGGATGTTTCAACTAAGGATCAAGAATAGTAAGCATGGGTAAGGTTATATAAGCATAGTGGATTAGGCATAAAAGGATGCCATGGTTATTGGAGAAATTTGTTCAGTGAATTTCTTGTGTTATGATGACGAGGTATGTTGAGAGCTTGACTTTTAAATTAAGAATATGTGGTGTTCGTAGTTAATTATTTGGAGTAGTTGAGTTAAAATAGTGACATCTATGTATAATTGAGATATTGGAGATTATATCTATATTGTGAGATATGATTTTAGGTGACGGTTGGTAACTCTCCAACCCCATCCGGGACGGGGCATTACATCCATCCCTGCAGGCTCTCTATGCTAAAACTTTGACCTTGTTGGAAATTTTCAGCTTCCATAAAACCGGCCATAGTGGTTGCCGTCTTCTTGCATCAGAGGTTGAACCTAGACTGTTTTCCTGGCTTTCTTAAAAAAATCGATAGGCACTTCATACATTGAATTTGTCACTCTTTTCTGAGCTCATATCCATTTATCTTCATGAACACTTGGGCTTACAAAAATCTTCAAATTGTCAGCTGATGTATTTGGATTGAAAAGAGCTCTAATTTTTCTTATATCCCACCACATAGTATTGCAGTCAATCAGTCCATCCATTGGATCTTCATCTGATGTAGTCTCCACACGATTTGATTCCATATTCAAGGTTTGATGATCAGGAATCCAAATATCCTCAATTGCATATATCATCATATTTTCCACTCCCTATCCTCCATCTGCCTCCTTTGATAAGTAGGGTTTGGCTTCCCAAATACCTCTCCAAGTATAAGAGGGACTATTTTCTAATGAGGTTTCAAAGAATTTTACTTTGGGAAAATATTTAGCCTTGTAAATTTTTTGCAGCATACTTCACTCCTCTTGCAAAATTCTCCACACTTGTTTAGCCAATATAGCGATATTGAAAGTTCTCAAATCTTTAAAACCTAGCCCTCCTTTGAATTTGGATTCACACATTTTTGCACAACTAACCTAGTAAATCTTCCTCTCTTCTTTTTTTTGCCCCACCCAGAACCTAGCCATCATATTTTCAAGTTCAGTGCACAAGCTACCAGGCAACTTGAAACAACTCATAGCATAGGTTCGGATTGAGAGTGTAACAGCCTTGATCAAGACTTCTCTTCTCCCTTGGGAAAACATTTGTTCCTTTCAACTCTATAGCTTCAACCATACCCTATGCTTAATCTCAATAAAGGCTTGACTTGCCAATCATTGGAGGCAAGCCTAAATACTTCTTATATTGTTGCACCTAACCACCCGACAAAAGCATGATTGCTTGTTGTTTTTTTGCTGCCACATTTCTACTGAACACCATAGATATTTTCTCTTTATTAATCTATTGGCCTAATGCATTTTTGTACTGTTGCAGTAACAACTGCAATCTTCTGTTTGTCTCATTGTTAGCTTTACAAAAGACGATGCTATCATTTGCAAAAGCACAAGTGGTTAATACGTGGATCTCCCCTATAGATTTGAATCCTGGGGATGGACTTAGTGCAATATGCTTTCGTTAATAGGCTAATAAGACCTTCAATGCATAGTAAAAATAGATAAGGTGATAGAGGATCCCATTGCCTCAGCCCTCTAGAAGGAATTATATGTTTAGTTGGTTCACTATTAATCAATATAGAGAAAAAAAAATAGAATAAACACTTTGAATTATCAGCTAGATCTATTTGTTATCAAAGCCCAGTTTTTGCATTACGGCTGCTATAAAAGCCCATTCAACTCAATCATAGGCTTTACTCATGTCTAATTTCAAAGACATAAAGCCTTATTTTCCTTTTCTCTTCTATCTCAAATAATGGACCAGTTCATAAGCAATAAATACATTATTTGTTATAAGCCTTCTAGGAACAAAGGCACTTTGAGAATTAGAGATAATATGAGCAAGTACAGTAGTTAATCGATTAGCAATCCCTTTAGATATGAGTTTGTAAACAACATTGTTAAGGCTTATAGGGCGATAATCTATCACTTTCAAAGGAGTTTTTTTTATCTTAGGCACCAAAGTGATGAAAGTATGATTTATGGAATAAGGGAACTCACTAGAATTGAGTGCCTTGAGGACTGCTGCAGAAGCAGATTTTCCTATAATATCACTACAAGAAAAACAATTTTTTACGTCCAAAATATTTCCGTCTTTTTAAAAATTGATGCAAAAAGAAAACATTTGCATAGTTTTTAAAGTGATTGCTTATTTTGGATGCAACTGGTGCCAAACGGTTATTCGAATGGTTATTACAGCTTTTGCGGCATAATTTTAGGTTTTTGCATCTACATTAGAGCAATGCAAAATACAAACTTTATTGTGTCGCAATTTGAATTATTTTTGTCTAAATTTGAGAGATGCAAAAAATGAAAACATATTGCAAAGCAACTAATGGTTTTTGTAGCTAAATTTGAGCAACACAAAAAAAAAAAAAAAAAAAAAAAAAAAAAAAAAAAACAACTGAGTTCCTGCTTTCTGTCTCCAAAATATTTTTGTCTTTATGAAAATCGATGCAAAAAGAAACATTTGTGTCATTTCTAAAGTGGTCGCTAATTTTTGACACAACAGGTGCCAACTCGTCGCGACATCATTTTAAGTTTTTGTGTCTAAATAAAAGTAACGCAAAAAAGAAAATTCGAGAGATGTAAAAAAAGAAAACTTATTGCGGCAAAAGGTTTTTGCTTCTAAATTTGAGTGGTGCACAAAAGAAAACTTATTGTGGTGCAATTTGAATTTGTTGCATCTAAATTCATGCAACACAAAAAAGAAGACATTTGCGTTGTTTTTAAAGTGGTTGCTTATTTTTTAGCCAACTTGTGCAAAATGGTTATTCTCTTTTGAGGCGACAGAGACTATTTACGGTGATAAAAAGTTGCCGCAAATAAATCCGATGGATGAGCACCACGAAGCCTTACTAGTATTTGCGGCAAGAAACTTGTATTAGCGGTGATACGGAACCGATGCAAACAGTTTTGAAAACTTGTCCTTCCCCCCTTATTTCTTTCTTTTCCACCTGATACTTCAAATCTCCTCAATCTTTCATCATCCCCCCCCCCCCCCCCCGGGTGTCGTCTCCCCTCCCATGAGTCCCCTAGCAAGCGAGCGACGTCGTCGTTGTCAATGCCACCTCCACCGCCGCACCTTGCTAGAGAGAGTCTCTCTCTTCCCTCTCTCAGCCCCTCTGTGACGCCCCCAACTCTCACATACATGAGACACGTGGAATCGAGGCGTCCAGGATGATAACAACACGGATCACACATCCCATCGTCACGTGTTAAGTGTGTGTACATGCAACATGTATACAACAAAACAACGCAGTGGATAATTAAAGTCGGTCAACTAAGTACCAGAATTTGTTTAAATACAAGCTCGCTTAAAAATAATCGTACTAAAAATATTACAATTAACCAGCATAAATATAATACAAATCAAAACAATAAACAAAAGCAAGAAATAAATCACAATCCACGAGTGATCCCCGGTCACTCCTATGGCGAAGCCGCCTCCTCGGGCTTAGCCTCCTTGTCCTTTGCATCAAAATTTATGGTACCAAAGATGGTACCGTAGGTAAGTACTCATCCAAACATCCACAAGATAAAAATACATTAAAACTCAACAATATGAATAAACAGGATGCCATATGCATGAGATCCAAAAATGATCTTTTCCCAAAAATAAACATTTTTCCAACACATGCCAAAAATCCCATTTTTGATCCAAACATTTCCATTAAAAACATTTCCCCGTCATTATTCCAGATAATCACCCACAATATTACCATTAAAACATTTCTTCGCCATTATCCCAGATAATGGCTCAAACAAGAAAAACATCATTTTTCCAGAAAATGGTCCACGAAAATCTACTTATAAAAATCCCGCCATTTTCCTAGAAAATGGCCCACAAATATCCGTTAACCAAAACTCGTCATTTTCCTAGAAAATGACCCATATCCAATATCAAAACCAATTTCTAATTTATTATATGCATCATGATCTCCCCTAGGGATCATCCGCACACTTGGGCTCCTATGCCACACCGCAGGTAACGACTATGCATGCGACATCTACCCGAACGATACCTAGCTCCGCGCCCAGTGCATACCATGACCAAGCATCCTCTAGTCCCCACCAGCCGAGAAACCACGGAATTGGACGACAACGTTACCATACCCAAGGACAACCCAAGGGATATCACTCAGTATTTTTCGCTCTCGAGTGACCAGAGGAACTCCATTTAGATAATGCCCCATCTCGACTTGGGGTCCTGATGCATACGCACCCAAAAATCCATTTACACGTGAAAACTCAGTTTCCAATTTCCAATGCAAATAACATGATACCAAGTACCCAATAATCCAAATCATCCAAACATAAATTACTCCGTCCTCAAATCCATCCGACCCCCAACTCCTCGGACTCAGCCCGGCATAACCAACCAATCACAATTTATTGTAAAAGCAATAAAATATTTAAATCTTAAAAGAAGTTTGAAAAATACTTATAGCGCTATAAAGTAATTTTTGGAGGATCAACGTGTTGCAAAAGGAGGAGGAAAAGCAACGTAACAGTGCAAAATGCACTGTGGCTGTGGGTCACAAAATACCCACTTTTGAATGGGGACAAACTAAGACTTGAGATTGATAGGGTATGGCTTAGAGGTGTTTGTAAAGCTAGTGGAAGTGGGTGGTGGCGAAAATGATGGTGGAAGTGAAAAAAGCCAAAACGGAGTTGAGCTCATGGTGGTTGCTCCGGTGACGGATTGGAGCTGGAAAGGGGTGGGTTAGGTCGGTAAGGGATTTGTGAAGAAGTGGTGAAGAGATGGTGGCTGGAGGTGGAACGATGACGGCGGAATGGAGGAAATATAGTGCGGCTTGGAGGAGCTCACGGCGGCTAATGGTGGCTCGGTTGGGGTTGAGATTTGGTGGGGGTGTTCACCAGCCAAAGGGGAGTCGAATGGTGGGGGTGGTGAGATGCACAGCAGTTGACAGCGATGCTACGACGGTACAAAGAAATAGACGAAAGAAGGAGAGAGAAAGAGTGTCGTGCAGGAAGAGAGAGACCGGGAGGAAAAGGAAAGAAAGAGAAGAAAGAAGAAAAAAAGAAAGGAAAGAGGAAAAAGAAAAGAAAAACTGATCCAACAAAATGAGGTAGAATAAAATAAAGCAATTTTAAAATGAGGTCCAATCCTCACATCTAGATCCAGAAACTGATCCAATGAAAGCAATTTTAAAAGCAATAAATTGAATAAAATAATTTAAACACAATATCTAGGTAGAATAAAATAAATAATTAGTAAAAACTAACAACAAAATTTAAAATCTAAAAATAAACTAATTTAAATTAAAGAGCAATTTAAACACGAAACAATAATTAATATTGATAAAGCACATCAAAATAAATTTCACAACTCAATAAATCCAATTAAAATTTGATAAATTTAAAATAAAAGAACCAATATTTTAATTAAATTAAAATACTCATTCAATAAAAATACACGTAAAAATGGGGTATCATACCCTCAATCGTGGTCTCTCTCTCGGTATCTCCCTCCCGGCACTGCCTCCCTGTCCCTCTTCAATTTCTTTCCCCCTTCAACCAGGTACTCTCTCCTTTCTCTTTCCCTTGTTCTAGTTGGCTACTACGGATCTCCAAATCACGGACAGGATCTCAAGATCTTGATTAAACAATGTCCTTGCCCCCTCTTATCACTTATAGTTAATGAATACAATTCATAAATGTGTCTATCTTTTATCTAAACATTTTCAAAAGGAAAAAAAAAAAAACAGTTATCTAAATCTTGCTCATGTGATTTTGTTCTAGCTTGATTATAAACTCTCAGCTTGTGTAGCTTGATGTACACAGTTCGTATATTTCCTATAGGCCTAGATTTCAGGTACAATTGGTATTAGGAACTGACTGGTTGTTTGGAACAGCTTCTCATTTTCTGTTGTCTGTCCTTCTTCGGAATCCTAGGAATTTCCATGTTATAATGAAGATTATATTGTATATTTTTTATACAATATTGGAATCCTTGGGGTCCTCATGTTGACCCTCTGTCACGATCCTCCACCTCTGCGAGTGAGGGGCTATTTTAACTTCTGTGTGCTGGTCTATTTTTTATTAGCTTAAGTTTCTGGGACAGTTAATTACGAGGTTTTATGCTCTTGGTGGTCGCAAATACAAGGCTCAGATGGTATATGTATCACGATATAGCTTGACAAAAGCCAAACACTTCCAATAAACTAATTGAGTTGCAGATCTTAAACTATGCTAGCTTAACGTTTTAAGACCTGAATTTCTTTCATTTTCAATAATAGAAAGGTTCAAAGAGGTGATGGTCTGAATCATCCATATTGTCACTAGCTAAAGGCAGAATAAGAATTAGACTTTGTTGTTACCAAGTGAATCATCCATATGGGGATCCCTTTAGTTAGTGAAATATCTCCAACAAGATTTTTTTAAATGACAGATCATAGTCTTATAAAGATTTAGTTCTCGTACGCCAAGAATATTTGTAGATGTATTTTTAAAATTAGTTAGTATTTAAAGTTATCTGTTCATGTTATGTGGTTATCCCTTCCCCTATACATTTCTTTGTCTTTTTAACACTTTTTTCCATGAATCATTTGTTCTTTAGGACAATATGGGAAGGTGGGAAGTATGATGGTGATGAAAGCAAGCGACAAAATGCGTTACGTCTAGCCATGGAGTTGGTAGCTGATTATATTGATGTTGAACTTCAAGTTGTTATCAACTATCAATTATATTGTTGTTTTGATAATATTGAGTTGGTAAAATGGGTAGCATAGTTTTTACATATTTGTTTGAAATTGTTATATAATGTTTTGTTGAATCTAGATCTCCATTGCATTCATATTTATGTTTTTAGGCGCCTATTACACCATATTTATGTAATAAATCCATCAGTAGTCCAACAAAAATAAACTCATTCTTTATTGTCGACTAACACTTATTTGCGACAATATAGAGTGATGCAAAAAAGTCCATTTACAGCACGTAAGTTCTTTTGCGAAATGAGAAAATATTTTTTGTGACAATATAGAGTGTAGAAGATCAAGTTGGTATCATTGAAAATCAGGAAGCAAACCTGCAATCATCACTTGCCAAAATCAGTGCTACAAATAAGGGATGAGGAGTTGTGATCCTGCGGATTTGTTTTTGAATAATATAGCTGTCAAACTCAAATTAGAATGTTGCATAAAGATAGGAATCAGTTGTAATTATGTATATATATACCTCTTGTAATCTGTCAAAAATATAATATAACAGAATTCTTAAAAGCCCTACTTTAGTTTCTTTACATGGTATCAGACTGACCCTCAAAAGACCACCGTCTTCCCAATGTCTTCCTCATCCCCTTCCTCTTCAACTAGCATCCCTCCTCCACCATCAAACTCTTCTTCTGTCATTCCCATGACCAATGTTGTCACTATTAAGCTCACTTCCGACAACTATCTTCTTTGGAAGGCTCAACTTGTGCCGTACTTTCGTGGCCAAGATTTGTTTGGTTATCTTGATGGATCCACATCTCTTCCCCCACAAACCATTTCTACCTCACACCCCGACAATGGTACCATCACTATAACACCGAATCCTGCCTACTCTCACTGGGTACGTCAGGACAACATCATTCTTAGCATCTTAATGTCCTCCCTCTCTGAAGGAGTCCTTGCTCAGGTGGTTAACTATACCACTTCACATGCTATTTGGCATGCTTTGGATGAAAATTTCTCCTCTCAAACACGTGCAAAAACAGTGCAAATACGCACCCAACTGGCGACTGCTACCAAAGGAAATAAGTCTGCCACCGACTATTTTCTGTTTATAAAGAGACTAACCGATGAGTTAGCCCTTGCAGAACAACCTTTGACCTGCGAAGACGTGATCACGTATGTGCTTGCTGGGTTAGGCCATGAGTATGACAGTTTTGTGGCCTCCATCTCTGCTCGGTCAGACATGGTTTCTCTTGAAGAAATTTACTCTCTGCTGCTCACAACTAAAGCACGCATCTCTCGGCACCAACTTGCCTCTCCTGTTCCACAAGCCTCTCTTAATATTGCTCAAAAGCAATTCCAATAGTTCACTAATCGAGGACGTGGTGGCTACAACAACAACACCCCTCGCAGTGATTTGCCCTCTCTGATATGTCAGGTTTGTAATAAACCAGGCCACTCGGCCAAAAAATGTTACCATCGCTTTGATCTCTCTTATCAGGATTCACCTGCAACTGAAAGCAAACAAGCCATGCTAGCGTCCAATGGTGCAAACTGGGAAACCAATTGGCATGCAGACTCCGGCGCTACTCACCATGTCAGAAACAACATCTGCAATCTAACTCTCAGAAGTGAAGATTACAATGGTTCCGATAATGTTCACGTGGGAAATGGTCAAGGTTTGCAAATCACAAAAATTGGTTCTACTAAACTCTCCGCTCCCACCTTTTCCTTTGTTCTCCATAATGTTCTTCTAGTTCCTGAAATTCAAAAGAACTTATTGTCTGTCCAACAATTTTGTATTGACAACCATGTGTACTTTGAATTTCACGATAAATTCTTTCTTGTGAAGGATTACTTAGGGAAGGTCCATCATCAAGGCAAACTCAGTAATGGCCTCTATCAATTCAGCTCCACCTCTCGCCACCCTTGTGCTCTCTCAACTGTTCGCGTCTCCTCTCGTGAATGGCATCTTCGCCTTGGACATGCATCACAACCTATCGTTAACAAGGTCCTCTCCAACAATAATCTTTCGGCTAGCAGTAATAAATTGTCTTCTGTTTGCTCCGATTTTCAACTTTCTAAAAGCCATGCTTTACCGTTTCAATCTTCTCCATATGTTTCTAGTCATCCCTTAGATTTAATATTTACTGATGTGTGGGGACCTGCATCTGTGGCTTCTACCACAGGAGCTAAATATTATGTTAGTTTTCTTGATGATTATTCAAAATTTGTTTGGTTATTTCCATTGAAGTTCAAATCTGATGTTGAAACAATTTTTCTTCAATTCCAAGCATGTGTTGAGAAGCATTTTGAAAGAAAAATCAAAGCTATCCAATTTGATTGGGGTGGTGAATTCCGCCGCCTAAACACATATTTTAAACACCATGGAATCAATCATCGGCTCGCTTGTCCGTACACTCACCAACAAAATGGATCAATTGAACGTAAACATCGACATATTGTCGAAGTCGGCTTAAGTTTGTTGGCTCATTCCAAACTACCGCTCGCCTACTGGGAAGATGCATTCCAAACAGCCACATATATCATCAATCGTCTCCCAACACCCATTCTAAAATACAAATCTCCCTTTGAACTCTTGTATAATCGTATCCCCAATTACTCTTTTCTGCAAGTCTTTGGCTATGCATGTTGGCCAAACATGCGGCCCTACAATAAACATAAACTCAGCTTTTGGTCTCATACGTGCATCTTCCTTGGCTACAGTCTCTGTCATCAAGGATACAAATGCTTGGATCCATCAACTGGCAAGACTTATATTTCGAGACATGTCATATTTGATGAATCCCTTTTTCTCCCTGTCCACCCCTCCAGCTCCGAGTCTTCTACTCTTCACTCTGTGTCCCTTTCCTCAAATATACATGTCTCTGCTCCTACCAGCTCAACAGATTTGCAAACTCACCTTCTTCCCATGCGAACACAGTCTACGCATTGTTTATCTTCCCTTACAGAAACAGAGGAAGAGCCTTCACCTCCACGTGCTCCCAATTTTCCTAATTCTCAACCACAAGCAGCAGCAGCTCCACATTCGAACTTAGCTTTTACTCAGTGCAGTAACCCGTCACAGCATGCTACAAACAGCCATCCTATGATTACGAGATCCAAAAATAGTATTCACCAGCCACGGAAGCAATCCAATTGCTACATTCGATATCCTCTTCCAAGGGCCTTGCTCACCGAAACAGCCGTCCAAGCTTCAATGCCCTCCTACAAAATGGTACTTGGGCCTTTGTTGCACCTTCCACGCACGCTAACATCGCAGGCTGTCGTTGGGTATATCGGATCAAAAAGAATGCCGATCGAACCATTGAGCGTTACAAGGCTAGATTGGTTGCCAAAGGCTTCTTGAAACTTTTAGCCCTGTTGTAAAACATGCAACAATCCGGTTGGTGCTATCCCTTGTTGTCTCCTATGCCTGGCCTATACACCAACTTGACGTGCAAAATGCCTTTTTGCATGGCGATTTACACGAAGAGGTCTACATGACTCAACCTCCAGGCTACATTCACTCTTAGTACCCGAATCATGTGTGTAAACTACACAAATCACTATATGGCCTACGACAAGCTCCAAGAGCTTGGTTTTCGAAGCTTTCGGATAAAGTCAAGACCTTGCATTTCCGAGAAAGTCAAGCTGACAACTCCTTTTTTATTCTAAAGACAAAAACAGAGGTTATTTACATTTTAATATATGTTGATGATATCTTAATTACAGGCTCAAGCTCTATTGCTATCACCAAAATCATACAACGTCTAAAAGCTGATTTTGCTGTCAAAGAGCTGGGTGATCTCCACTTCTTTCTCGGGGTTGAAGCTGTTTGAAGCTCAGAGGGACTTTATCTCACTCAACGAAAGTATGTAGTTGATTTACTAAAAAGGAGCAACATGGATAAAGCCAAGCCATGTACCACTCCAATGGCTTTGACATGTCACCTTACTGCAACTGATGGCCCTCCATGTACTGATGTGGGTTTATATCGAAGTCTCCTTGGCAGCATGCAATACTTATCTTTTACAAGGCCTAATTTGGCCTTTGCCGTTGATAAAGTTAGCAAGTTCATGCATAAACCTATGGAATCACATTGGCGAGCCGTTAAACAAATACTTAGATATTTGAAGCATACAGTTTCCACAGGTCTCCTCATTACCAAAGCAACAGATTTAAAACTAAAAGCTTATTCAGACTCGGATTGGGCAGATGATAGAGACGATAGACGATCTGTTGGTGTGTATTGCATTTTCCAAGGCCCTAATCTAATTTCATGGAGCTGCAAACAACAATAAACAATGGCCAGAAGCAGCATGGAGGCTGAGTACAAGTCACTTGCAAAAACTGCAGCCGAAATCATATGGATCAAGTCCATTTTATTCGAGCTTGGCATCTCTGCTCATCACCCACCTGTACTTTGGTGTGATAATATCGGCGCAACTTATCTCTCCTCAAACCCAGTGTTTCATGCTCGGACGAAACATATCGAGATTGATTTCTACTTTTTCAGGGATCAAGTATCTCGCAAACAATTATCTGTACAATTTCTTTCCAGTCGTGATCAACTAGCCGATGCTTTGACCAAACCATTGCCACCAAGCAAGTTCAAGACTGTACTATTCAATCTGAATGTTCAAGATCTCCCCTTCAGATTGAGGGGGGGTGTAGAAGATCAAGTTGATATCACTGAAAATCAGGAAGTAAACCTGCAATCATCGCTTGCCGAAATCAGTGCTACAAATAAGGGATGAGGAGTTGTGATCCTGCGGATTTGTTTTTGAATAATATAGGCATAGCCATCAAACTCAAATTAGAATGTTGCATAAAGATAAGAATCATTTGTAATTATGTACATATATATACCTCTTGTAATCTGTCAAAAATATAATATAACAGAATTCTTAAAAGCCATGCTTTAGTTTCTTTACATAGAGCGACGCAAAAAAATCCACTTATGACAAGCCAATACTTTTGTCACGAGATATATGGACAGTAATAGGAAGTTATTTGCAGTGCTATTGAGTTTTTGTGTCAATATAGATAGACTCAAAAATAATCTATTTACGACAAGCAAGTGGGGTTGCAACAACATATACATGACGATAATGAGGTTATTCGTGGCGCTATTTTGTTTTTGCGACAATGAACTCTATTAGCTAATTGAGCATTTTCTTATTGTTGGAGACGATTTTGCATCAAATTTTACATCCTTTAGCATTGACAAATATCGTCGCAAAAGAAATATTTTTGTGTTGATATTTCATTTTGACGCAAAAAACTTTTTGGGAGCTAGTATTACCGATTACCTTGCATTGAATTTCAAGCAACGCTAAAAAAATAATCGTGACTCTTCTTGTGTTTTTCGCGACGATTTTAGGTGACGTAAAAAGTTAGTATCGGTCATGCCATCCAGTCCAGGAGCTTTTGTGGGGTTAAATCTGTTTTAGAGCCTTCAGCACCTCTTCCTCAGTGTATGCTTTAACTAACTCCTCATTCATGCTGCTTCTGACTATTCTTTCCAGGTTCTCCAACACTTCAAAAGATCCCCTCTAATCAGAGGTTGGGGAAAGAGTTTTGAAGTAGTCTATTATAATTTTATCTCTATTCTCGTCATCTTGCTATTCTCCAAACTCATCTCGTAATTTCTGGATTCTGTTTTTCTTTCTTCTTTGTGTCTATTCCAAGATTCCAACTTTTGACCACACCCTGTGATCATATCCACTACTTCAACCATCTTACTGTGAGGAGTCCCATACTTCCAAGTGTCTTCAACAAGTTTTGCACACCCTTCCTCCCCAACCCACATAGCTTCAACTCTGAATGGCTTTTTTCCTTTTCTTTTTTTTTTTAAATATATATATATATATATATACACGTAGGCACCATCTGTTTCCAGCCTAATCGATAGGTGGTCAGAGTATGCTATTGTTCCATGAGTGACAATGGCTTTTGGAAAACACTTACACCAGGGAAAGTTGGCTAGAATCTATCTAGCTGCTCACTAATGCTAGTGTGGCACCCCTTTTGTTGCACCAAGTGAACATAGATCCTTTAAAACCCAAGTCTCTTAATTCACACTCAGTTAACACATTTCTAAATTCAATCATCTGTTTCTCAGGCCTATCTCTACCAACCCACTTCTCCCTTTGCTCTATTATTTCATTAAAGTCACCAAAAACCAACCAAGCCTTAACCTCACCACTACAAAGAGAGCGGATTAAATTCCAAGTATCACACCTATAGACAGTGTCAGGGTGCCCATATATGCCCGTAATGTACCACTCTTGTTTATTAACATCATCTTCAGTGATCATGGCATCTATATGGGAATTTTAATGGGTAATCACAAATAAATTCCCTTCTTTTTTCCATAAGATGGCAAGTCCCCCACTACGCCTAGAACAGTCAACAACTAAATAATTAATAAAACCCAGACCAAACTTACATTTTTCCATTGCAAGAGCAGTAAGCTTTGTTTCTTGGGAAAAAAAGAAAAAACATCATGATCTTCCTTCTTGACTATGTCTCAAAAGGTTCGAATACCTCATGGGTTTCCAAGCCCTCTGTTATTCCAACTGAAGATTTTCACTAGACTTGACAGGGCTGGGAACCAGCCTCCACCGATAACATTTGCTGGTTTCTTCCTCTGGGAATGGAGTCGTTTGGATGGTCTTCCCTAGTCTTCAACTGTCACTGAGTCCGCTTTCTTCTTCCCAGTAGTTGTTAACTGGAAATGCTTTCCATCTTGGGCTCTGTTGGGCTACAATTTTCTTTTCCATGGTCGGGCCCCTCCATCAGATTTTGGTTGGATTAAGTTTGCTAATGGGCTTTCGTTCTCATGTTTTTCATTCTGGGCTACGCTAGTTTCTTGTAGGCCTATTTCCTCCTCCAAAGCCCCTTTTAGAAAGTTAACCCTTGACTCATCGTCCTCAGCACACCTACGCTGCAATTCTCGTTCCTTATTAACCGTTCCTGATTTTTCACCTTCCATGTCTTCCAAAATCTGAGTTGCTGTGATCTGTTCCAGTAAGAGTTCCTTTGGTAACTTTCCAGCTTTCGATTGTGTCCCTTGAATCACTCCCTCCGTAACTCCATCCGTAAGTTCCGCTGGATCAGAAATGAGTAGATTCTTCTGCGTAATTTTTGCTTGACTAGGATCTTCACTTCCAACGTCCGCCGAAGTTTCTACCCGCGGCGAGGATCTCTCCGTACCTCTTTTTTGTTCCCTTCTTCCCCAACTCATTCCACCACTACTCCTAGCACGTAGCCATTGTCCATATGGTAGCCCATTGGCTTCAAAAGATTCCATTTCAGTTTTCCATTGGTCACATTGACGGTGGCCATGTCCTAACTTCCCGCAAGAGTAGCAAAAATTCGGGAGCCCCTCATACTTGAATCGAACTCAGATGGGTTGAACTGTGCCTATATTGATCTTCTTGTCTCTTAATAGACGTTTTGTAATATCCAAGCAAACCCTTACCCGCATGAGTTCACCCCACGCCATCTCCCCTTTTTCCAAGTCCACTTCTTCCACTCTCCCAATGGCAATACCAATCAAATTGCCAATGTATCGTTCATGGCTACAAGTGAGAGATTATGGATACGCACCCAGAACAGAGCTTCCATGAATCTAGTTTGATGGACTACTTGTTTCCCATCTACTTCATTCAGCAACACCAGTTGTTTATCAAACGACCATGTTTCATCTCTCTTGACTCAATCTTTGTCCCGAACATCATCAAATTCTACAAGAAACAACGTTGGATCCAGATCACTGAATTTAATCAGCTTTACGGGGTGCCAAATTTTCTTCATGGTCTGCTTGAAGGCTTCCTTATTGTAGTGCCGATTTGTTAACAGCGTGATGATCAAACATTTTCCATTTCGGAATGCAGCATCATCTAACATATTTGGTTCTACTTGGATCTCCTCCTCTTCTTGATCAGTGAGTGAAAATCTCTTGTAAAGTTTCTCCAAATCCTCTGCCATTGTTCACTTTCCACTATTAGTCTAGCCAGCTCTAGATTTCACAACAGTATGTCAGTACGAAGGCCTGTAACCAGGACAAAATGGGAGATCTCTACACCAAGGGGAGCCCGCAAGAGGAAAACTTTTTAATCATTTTTTTAGGTCTTTTTTTATTCTTTTTGTTTTAATGTCTGTTTGATTATACAATTCAAATAAAATGAGATATTTTATTAAAAATTAAATAAAATATTATTATAATATAATTTTTTAATATTAATTTTATTTTGAGATTTAAAAAATTAAATTATTATATTTTGTGTGGAGATTTAAAAAACTTATAATATTTATATACGATGAGATGAGATGAAATAATTTGGTATCAACACATAGACACCGACACAACCATGGCATGTCATATGTTTATGACAAAGGCCAATGTATGTAATCTTATTAAGAATTATATATAGTCGAGGTTTGAATCTAATTTACTATATAATGAGTTCGTGAAGATGGATTCCATTTAAATTTATTCTTAATTGCAGTTGCTTTACATTTGTACAGTCTGTACCATATTACGCGTCTTGATTTTTCATATTTCTTTCCTTTTGCTTCTCTTCAGCTAAGACTTTGTTTGGATACATAGTTTAAATGAGATGAAATAATATATTTTAAATAATATTAAAATTTTTTAGTTAAGATGAGATGAAATAGTTTGTAAAAATAATATGTATTTAAATAGTGAGATGAGATGAGATAATTTTTAATTTTTAAGATTTAAAAAATGTGCGGGTCCCACTATTTAAATTTTTAGCCAAATTGTGCATTGTTTATTACTGTTCACACACTATTCCTACCTTGTTCACGATCAAAATTTATTGTTTATCACTATTCACGCACTGTTTATAGTCAGATTGTACTGTTTATTACTGTTGATTTAAGTTGATGTTTGTAAAATTTAGAGATGAGATAGTGTGCTTCAAATAGGAAAAACTGTGATATAATACTGTACTCGATATCCAAACCAGACCTAATTATATAACATGGCATTTTTTCAATGTCAACAGTACTTTCTTTCTATTTCGATTAATTAAAAAATTAGTACATGAATTTTTACATTTTTACAATTCAACATTTCTATTTAAATTTCACGGGATTGATTTATAAATTTTAAAATACTCGCAATTAAGTACGTACCTTCATCAATTTATCAAACAAAAAAAAAAAAAATTATAAGAGACTCGGTATCAATCTTTAATTGGCTGACCCTATGTTAATATTATGCAAAGTAGATCGAATAATTATGTACACACTGTAAGCAAATGAAAAATACATTAAATACGGTTGCTTTTAATGGTACATTTGCTTTGTGAACATGAAATAGTTATTTCATTGTTTAATATTTGCTTTTAAGATTCAAATATTAAAATTTCTCTTTCAAATTAATGTGTAGAACACATAATCCACATCACTTAAATGATAAGATTGATTTATAAGATTTAAATTTTAAAATTTCTATTTTAAATCAAATTATGTCATATAAGCACTGTATTATATGTGTTATACATGCTGCTTATAAATAGAATTTTTCTATCACTATACCTAACAAGAGAAATTTTATGAAATAACTAGAAGGAAGAAGTCACATCTTGCTATTCTGACGTGTTACCAAGTTTATATAACTGTTAACAGACATTTCTTAGCTAAGGAAAGAGCATCAGATCAGCAGGCCATAGATGGAAGGTCAACCTCTAATTCAAACGATATCTCTCATTCATTGTCTGTAGATCATGCTTCAGATGGGAACTAATCAATCATTTTGATCTTTTTTGTAATATACTCTTGGTTGTACACAATTTGTTGTATCATATATTTCCTTAATTGTTGTACTTTCTATACCGAGTGTAAAGAGCCCTGCTGCTATATATTATATATTCAATCAAATACACGTTGGTTTGGTGTGGAAAAATCAAACTATTCTTTTATTTCTTTCAATAACTACCCGCATTCTGAAAATAGCATTGTTAAGGTCAGTTAAATATGGGAAAACCTGGAGGACTTTGGTAGCACAGACCAGCATTTCTTCTGGCAATGTTGACCATTCTCGAAGTAATTTCAGTAAGCAGAACTGCTTAATGGTGATAGGGACTAGTAAGATCATGTTAGGACCTAGACATCAAACGTCCCAGCCTTTGAAGATGCGGAACAGTTTGTAGAAGTGCCATATGAATTCCTAGATGAGCTATCAACTGAGGCTTGGTTCAAACATTCTTAAATTAAAAACCTCAGCTTTTCCAACTTTGCTTCAAGAATCACAGTGACTTGACAATTTTTGTTTTGGCTAGTACTCTATTGCACTTTCTTTTTTATTTTATTTGGGTTTTGGTTGATTTTGATTTGCAGTTCGACTAATTTTGGGTTTGATTATGTTTGGTGGTTCAAATGCTTATCCTACCAAACCTAGAAGGGTCAAAAGTTGGATTTACTGTGATATCCTATTTTTACGTGTGTTTTTATTGAAGGAGTGTTTTAATTTAATTAAAATATTGGTTCTTTTATTTTAAATTATTGAATTTGAATTGAATTTATTTAGTTGTGAAATTTATTTTGAAGTGTTTTCTTAATATTAGTTATTGTTTTCTGTTTAAATTGCCGTTTAATTTATTTTAGTTTATTTTTGAATTTAAAATTTAGTTGTTAGTTTTTACTAGTTATTTATTATATTTTAGCTAGATGTTGTGGTTAAATTATTTTATTCAATTTATAGCTTTTAAAGTTTTTGTTGGATCAGTTTTTGGACTTCATAGGTGAGAACTGGACCTTATTTTTTTTCCCAATCTTTTCTTTTTCTCTTTTTCTTTTTCTCCTTTTTCTTTCTTTTCTCTTTTTCTTTGCTTTTCCTCCGGTTTTCCTTCTCGTGCGGGCCTCTCTATCTCTCCTCCATTTTCGCTGTTTTCCCTTCAGCCGCCCAAAACTACCACCTCTGCCTCCATGTACTACACCATCCACCCAGATTTCTTCCTCTCCGACCGGTGATCATCCCCACCAAATTTCACCTCCATCCAAGCCACCGTTAACTATCACGAGCTCCTCCAAGCCGCGACGTCATTTCTCTCCAGCGCTGCCGTCATTTCACCTCCGGCCACCATCTCTTCACAGCTTCATCACTGACCTCTTGTCGTCCTAAACCACCCATTTTCAGCTCCGATCCGTTGCCGGAGCGGCCCCCACGAGCACAACTCCGTTTTGGCCATTTTTCACTTCCACCACCGTTTTCGCCACCACCCACGGCCAACCCTCACTTCCACTAGTTTCATAAACACCTCTAAGTCATTCCCTATCAATCTCAAGTCTTGGTTCGTCCCCATTCAGAAGTGGGTATTTTACAACCCAAGGCCACAGTGCTTTTGCACTGTTACGTTGCTTTTCTTCCGCCTTTTGCAGCTTGTTGATCCTCCAAAAATTATTAGTTAGTGCTGTAAGTATTTTACAAACTTCCTTTTAGATTTAAATATATTTTTGTTTTAACAATAAATTGTGATTGGTTGGTTATGCCGGACTGAGTACGATAAATCGGGGGTCGGAAGGATTTGAGGATGGAGTTAATTATGTTTGGTTGATGTTGATATTTGTTGGATATTTTGTGTCTTGATGTTTGCATTGCATAGTGCATGCATGTTCATGTTTAAAAGGGAAAACTAGGTTTTCGTGTAATTGCATGCATGTACATGTGTTTGTAAAATGAAAACTGGGTTTTCAAGCGAGAAATAATTTTTGGTATATGTGAACGATTGGATTGACTAGTTTGAGTTAGAGGCACGTGTAGGGATGGTGGTAGAGTCCTGCCTGCGATTTCCACCTACGGTGCACGCGGCGTAGGGATGGTGGTAAAGTCCCGTCTGTGATTCCCGCCTACAGTGCATGTGTAGGGATGGTGGTGAATAGGGATGGTGGTAGAGTCCCGCCTGCGATTCCCGCCTACAGTGGTCTGATGGTTTGGTTAATGGGCTATTTTCTGCGAAAATGGCGAGATTGGATTTTCGGACCATTATTTGGGATAATGGCGAGTAATGTTTTCAAAGAAATGTTTTGGGCTAAAAAGGGGATTTTGGCGTACGTGAAAAAATGTGGATTTTTGAAACATATGCATATAACATCATGTTCATGCATTTGGTTATTGCATATATATGTATTTTTATCTTGAAATTTGTTTGGATTATTACTTACCTACGGTACCATCTTGGGTATCGTAGATTTTGTTGTAGATGAGGAGGAGGACGCTGCGCTTGAGGAGGCAGCTTCGCCAAAGTACTGACTTTGGAGTTGTTTTATTTTCAAAAATTATTTTACTTGCTTTTATGTTATGAAATTTTGATTTAAAACAATGTTAAGCTTGTATTATTTTATTACGTGTGTTTTAAACTAGTCTGTATTTAGACAAATTCTGGTACTTAGTTGTAAGACTTTTATTATCTGCTGCGTGCTTCTATGTATACGTGTTGCATGTACACACACGTGGCACTTGGCGATGGGATGTATAACCCGTGTTCTCATCATCCCGACGCCTCAATTTACATGTGTCCGTATGTGGGAGTTGGGGGCATCATAGGTGGTATTAGAGCAGTCCGACTTTGGGTAAAACCACATGTCCCATAGGTGCAGTACCAGAAAATTTTAAAGGCTTGAGTTGAAATTATTTTGTTTATTTAATTTGATTTATTTTTATTTAACTTGATTCGATTTTATTTGATTTGAAATTATTTTATTAAATTTGAATTTATTTTATTTAGTTCCATTTAATTTGATTTGGTTTGGTTTGGTTTGGTTTGATTTGATCTCATTTGAATTGAAAGTATGTTGTTTTATTTGTTTTATTTATTTTAATGTATGTTATTTTATTTAATTGATTTATTACTAATTTTATTTATTTTGTTTTAATTTATTTTGATTTTTTTTGTTCGGAGTTGAAAGTGGGGTTAAGGGTTATGCTAAAGCAGGAAGACGGTATAATCGAGAATACTATTATTAGGCATGAACATTTAGTGTAGTAGGCTTGAATTTTTAGCGATGTGATTTGCTTTTATGATGTTGAGGTCTGAAGGGAATGTCATGGTTTAGGTGATCTTTGTAAAGTAGGAACTCACGTCACAATGAGGATGAGAATTAGTTTTAAGTCGCTTAAGATGATTGAAGTCTTAGGTTTTGTAGAATTTATGTAATGAGGCTATAGAATAGGAGAGTGTAGGTTCAACGAACTTTAAGGATAGGTTTGGGAGAATTTTATTTAAGGTTTGAGGCTTTATAGATTTTAGGAAATAAGATATATAGTAATTAAGGTGTTAGGTTTGACAAGCTTTGGGAGAAATAATTAAATTTCAAGTTTTAAATTTCGCTGATTCAAATGAGCAATTTGGTGGCAAATGGGGCTTTAGAATTTACAAGCTTTTAAGGTGAATGTTTTGGATTAAGGCCATCAATCTTGAGGATTTCAGAAAATGATTTAGTATCCATTAATGTTTTAGATTTTGAAAACTTTGGGAGTCGATTGCTCTATTATGGGTGTAAGTTTATTGATCTTAGAAATTTTAGAAGATGATTCTTATTTGATTTAAGGTTTTAGAATTGCAGAGTTGAAGGACTAATTTATAATAAGAGTTGAGTTCTTAATTTTACAGACTTGGTATGCTACCTTGATCTACTCTGGAGAGTGATTAGTTTGCAACCATTAAATAGGATTGATTAGGTTGAGTTACTAATGTGTGAATTTTTTTTCAAGAGAGTATTTCTTTAGGGATTGAAGGTAATGATCTAGTTCGTGTATTTCTCTGATGACTGAAGATATCGATCTAGTTCAGAAAATGATTATTGTTAACTTGAGGTTGTAGTAGCAGATTTTAGGAATGATTTTTATTGATTCGGAAGAAATAGATCCATCGAGGTGTTGGAAACTATAGTTTATTTGTTGGTATGGAATTCAATTGAAGTTGAGGCTTTATGTTCCGGAGACTTTTGGGAACGGATTATTAATAGGTTTAAGGTCATTTCTAGTACAAAACTTTAAGTGATAGTTGGTTGGTGATTTAAGGATGTAAGTTAAGTAGATTCAGAAATGATTCTTGTTGATTTGGGGATATAAGTCCAGATGATGGAAATAGTAGTAATGAATCACTTGTACGTTGGAATGATTATTGGTTTTGGCTAAGGATGATGAGATCAACACGTGGTAGTGGTGAGTCGATTGGAGTGTTCAATCGAAGCGTGTTACTCAATGGAATGTTGGTTGGCAATAATTGTTATGATTACCTTAAGGAATTAGTTGTGAATTAAGGTCGTATAGGAATTTAAATTTCTGGAGGCTACACTCTACTTTGGAGATCGAGCATCCAATTGGAAGAATTATAAACATCGTTATTAATTTGGAAAGATATTGTTGGGTTGCCATGTGTGGTGTATGATAAAATCTTGGAAGTTGAAACTTAGGCATCAACGGTGGGTAGCATAACCATATGTATGAGGTAATGAAGCATTAGGATCCATGAGTATTGTTCAATAGTTTTTGATGGATTGAAGACTTAAATAGTATAGCCTACTTGAGGTTTATTTTTGATGTGCAATTGAAAGAATTAGAAGTTTTAATATTAGAGTTTTGAGGGTACAAGCAGGTGGGTGAGTTACCAATAACATTTCGATTATGTCTAGGTGGGGTCAATGGTAGTTTATAGTGAGTTTAGTTTCCCCTAGATTAGATGATATTTAAAATATAGGTAATGAGCTTGAAGTGTGGGATATCGGGTAGAAGTTATAGGTGCTCTCGTTGGTTGGCCGGGAAGGACTTGGGCCTTTTTGGATATGTTCTTTATCTTAGATGAGACGAGTATATTTTGGGATGAAATTACTTGTTTTCAATTTGAGATGTTGAGGTTGATTTGGTATTGGCTTTCTGTCTATGATCATGGATGTAGTTCCAAAATATTAATTTTGGATTAAGGCAGCTGGAGCCAACTGAGGAATGAGTGATAATTCGTAATTTTTGGAGGTATATTATTATTATTATTATTATTATTATTATTATTATTATTATTATTATTATTATTATTTTATCAAAATATGGTAAATGTTTTACTGTTCGTAGGTGTTGATAGAGCTTGTACTTGATGGTGTCAATTTATGAGGACATAGTCATGATATATTTTGGCGAGTCATCAGAGTGCACACAAAAGCGTGATTTTTGGATATATTAGGTGTTCAAATTTTGTACTGATTTTGAGGAATTAGTGGTGACTTGAAATTTTGATAAGGTACTTGTAATTGAAGAGTAATCATTTGGTTGCGCAAATTATGCTTATTGATGGTTAACTTAAGAAGTGGCTATTAGGTTACCAAAGTGTAGTATACAATGAAAGTTTGGAGATTATAGCATAGGAGTCGATTGAGATTAAAACAGTTTATGGCACTAAGATAATAACCATTGGAATGTACTGGGTTGTATTAAGGTTCTTGTGGAGTTGGAGATTTCGGATTACATAGTCGCCTCAGGACTACTAGACGTGATGGTTATTGGGAGACTAGTTCAGATACGATGGAATTGCTTATAGGAGTAGACATGAGAGAAATATTGTTAATTGTTTGAGTGTTAATGATGGTATGCTTCTCCCAAATATGTTCTGAATTGTATCTTGTATCCTGCTTAGGCAATGATGTTTGACCTTACAAATTTCGAGGATGAAATTTATTTTAAGGGGGGGAGGATGTGATATCCCCTGTTTACGTGTGTTTTTATTGAAGAAGTGTTTTAATTTAATTAAAATATTAGTTCTTTTATTTTAAATTATCGAATTTGAATTGAATTTATTTAGTTGTGAAATTTATTTTGAAGTGTTTTCTTAATATTATTTATTGTTTTGTGTTTAAATTGCTGTTTAATTTATTTTAATTTATTTTTGAATTTAAAATTTAGTTGTTAGTTTTTACTAGTTATTTATTATATTTTAGCTAGATATTGTGGTTAAATTATTTTATTCAATTTATAGCTTTTAAAGTTGTTTTCGTTGAATCAGTTTTTGGACTCCAGAGGTGAGGACTGAACCTCATTTCTTTTTCCCATCTTTTCTTTTTCTCTTTTTCTTTTTCTCCTTTCTCTTTCTTTTCTCTTTTTCTTTCTTTTTCTTTTCTTTTCCTCCAGTTTTCCTCCCCGTGCGCGCCTCTCTCTCTCTCTCTCTCTCTCTCTCTCTCTCTCTCTCTCTCTCTCTCTCTCTCTCTCTCCTCCATTTTTGTCGTTTTCCCTTCAGCTGCCCAGAACCACCACCTGCCACCGCCATGTACTACACCACCCACCAAGCAGGGCGTCTTTTCTCTCCAGCGCCATCGTCGTTCCACCTCCGGCCACTATCTCTTCACAGATTTATCACCAACCTTTTGCCGTCTTAAACCACCCATTTCCATCTCCAATCCGATACCGAAGCAGCCCCATGAGCTTAACTCTATTGTGATCATTTTTCACTTCCACCACCGTTTTTGCCGCCACCCACGGCCAACCCTCACTTCCACTAACTTCATAAATACCTCTAAGTCATTCCCTATCAATCTCAAGTCTTGGTTCGTCCCCATTCAAAAGTGGGTATTTTACAACCCACGGCCATAGTGCTTTTGCACTTTTACGTTGCTTTTCTTCTGCCTTTTGCAGCTTGTTGATCCTCCAAAAATTATTATATAGCGCTGTAAGTATTTTTCAAACTTCCTTTTAAATTTAAATATATTTTTGCTTTAACAATAAATTGTGATTAGTTGGTTATGCCGGACTGAGTCCAATGAGTCGGGGGTCGGATAGATTTGAGGATGGAGTAAATTATATTTGGTTGATGTTGATATTTGTTGGATATTTTGTGTCTTGATGTTTGCATTGCATAGTGCATGCATGTTCATGTTTAAAAGGGAAAACTGGGTTTTCGTGTAATTGCATGCATGTACATGTGTTTGTAAAATGAAAACTAGGTTTTCAAGCGAGAAATGATTTTTGGTATATGTGAACGATTGGATTGACTGGTTTGAGGCAGAGGTACGTGTAGGGATGGTGGTGACCAGGGATGGTGATAGAGTCCCGCTTGCAATTCCTGCCTACGGTGCATGCAGCGTAGGGATGGTGGTAAGCAGGGATGGTGGTAGAGTCATGCCTGTGATTCCCGCCTACGGTGCAGGCGTTGAGATGGTGGTCAGCAGGGATTGTGGTAGAGTCCCGTCTGCGATTTCCGCCTATAGTGTTCTGATGGTTTGGTTAATGGGCCATTTTCCCAAGATTGGATTTTCGGGCCATTATCTAGAATAATGGTGAGTAATGTTTTCAAAGAAATGTTTTGGGCCAAAAAGGAGATTTTGGGGTGCATGAAAAAATGTGGATTTTTGGGACATATGCATATAGCATCATGTTCATGCATTTGGTTATTGCATATATGTATTTTTATCTTGAAGTTTGTTTGGATTATTACTTACCTACGGTACCGTCTTGGGTACTGTAGACTTTGTTGCAGATGAGGAGGAGGTGGCTGAGCCTGAGGCAGCTTCACCAGAGTACTGACTTTGGGGTTGTTTTATTTTTGGAAATTATTTTACTTGCTTTTATGTTATGAAATTTTGATTTGAAACAATGTTAAACTTGTATTATTTTATTACGTGTGTTTTAAACTAGTCTGTATTTAGACAAATTCTGGTACTTAGTTATAAGACTTTTATTATCCGCTACGTGGTTTCTATGTACACGTGTTGCATGTACACACATGACACTTGGCGATGGGATGTGTGACCCATATTATCATCATCCTGACGCCTCGATTTTCATGTGTCCATACGTGGGAGTTGGGAGTGTCACATTTACCCTTGGACAAGAAAGCTAAAATGTTATTGAGAGATTTTGAACTATTGATCCCGTTGGTGTAGCTTATTTGCCTTATTTTGGCATCATTGAGTGTGTCCCTGACAGACTGAGCAACTCTATTTGTTCTTACTTGCGCCCAAGATGAAAGCTTCTTGACATATATCAGAGGCAAACATTTTATTTATTTAATAACAAGTACCTAGTTGCATTCAAAGAGCGATGGAGTTGACAATTAAAAGGGTTTGGTCAATCTTCTACTGCCATGCCCGATGAGATGGACGAGTTACCTCTTATTACACAACTAAAAACTTTAGAAGTAATTTCAGCTTCATTGCTTTTAAGTTCTGTCATACAATTATTCTTAGTCTAATTCTTGCAAAAAGGTTTCTCATTTGACAACTTCAACTGGCAACTTTTTGGCTACCTTGAATTTGATTGTTATTGAGATACTCTGTTTGACTGTTTGGTTTTTTATATATAATTTTTGCACATTGACTTTTTGTTAGTTGTAGTCGCTAGAGTCGGAATTTAGATGCATTTTCGAATGCACACCATGTCAGAAACTTTTGTAATTTGAGCTTGAATTGATTTTCATATCTTTCTTTTGTACCATAAGTTGCATAAGTTTATGTTCTTATGTAGGGGAGACTTATGGTACATACTTTCCAATATCATTTGAAGGGTACCATAGGCACAAGTATGAAAAAGTTATTAAGAAAATAAAATGGACTTGGAAAACGTCTAAGTGCTAAGTAAGATTTTTCAAAATTTTTAGGTGGTCAAATTATCTTTATATCAAGGACATCTTAAAAAAAGTATATATTAAATAAGGTTTTGAAAACTTTTTGGGCCACCCCTACAGTAGTTCCACCCTTGCTGGTATGCAAGGTAATCATCTATTATAGTAACTATAATATATATGATGAATATTCAAGCTTGGATATTTACTTTTTTTGTGGCGATACAAATTTTGGTTGCAAATGTTATAGGTAATATCAATTAATCGAGAATGTGATTTGATCAGTAGCTAAATCGAGAGATTTGATTCTCAAAATTTGCAAAAACACCTTATCAAAGATATTTGATTTTTGTGATTATCAAGATATGTACAATATCTCATCCTATAGTTTCCACATAACAAGAGTTCGATGAATGTGTTCAACTTATTCAAGAAATAAATATGTAGCCTTCAAAGTTTTGCTCTCTCCCTCATTCTCCTCCTCCTTCTACTCTCCGTTTCTATTAATTTTATTTTATTTTAATTTCTTTAAGCAGATTGCGACCTTTTGATGTGAGTTCAAAGATCGTCAAAAATAGTCTTCACTATAAAGGCATGGGTAAAAATGAACAAGACTACAAAAAAAAAAAAAAATATATAGACAACCCATATATGCTCCTAGCCAAAAACTTATAACTCTACTAAGGTGCTTAGATCACTATATAAAGCATTAGCATTGAATTAGCCAAAAAACTGACCAAATGTGGCTAAAGATGGTTACTTTCTTTTAACTTTGGCTAACCTGATAATAATTTTTTTTACTTTGATGATTTATCTTTTCCAATGGGTGTCAAGGAGCAAACCCAAAACTAGAGATCTCCAGCCGTTTCACCATCCACTTCTTGCTCTAGAATTACAAAAAATTGAATAACAAAGAAGAAGGAGATGAAAGATAGTTGTAAGGGGGTTTTACCGTTTGTAAAGACAATGCATATAACGATATTCTTAACTAGCCAGCGCTATAATTAACAAATGGTCTTGTACAAACATGAAAGATAGTTGTAAAGGATTCACGCACGAGACAATTCGAAATTTTGAAACTCCAAAAGGTACTCGACCTGATCAAGTAGTACTCATGAATTATGCCCGATAATTCTACACAAAATAAAATATAGAAAATAGAACAAGTGAGAATTGTTGGAAATATTTTTAAAATAATATAATTAATAATACGATGGGATTTATTTTTAGAAGTTATGAATTATTTTGGAAAGAGAGAAGTTAAGGAAAGTTTATAAACTATTGCTTATGGTTATAATATTTTGGGTTTGCATTACAAGTCAAATTAGATAATTGATTTGGTGGTATAGATCACTTGTCTCAAGTGGGAAGTGGCCGAATCAACCCCATGGATTTTTGATGATTTAATGAAAGGTTGGACAACCTCCACATGGGCCTAGGCATGCGGCCCAAGGGCCGAGCCAGTCCAAGGCGTTTGGCGCATAGGTGCTTGCAAATAAAATGCAAAAGGCGCACTAGTTGGTAGGGGTGAAAAGCGACAGCTACAGTTCGGTTTCAGTCCAAAACTAAAACCAAACAAACAACTTTTAAACATGTTAAAAACTGGCCAAAATTGACTAGTTAAGGGAGAGCAAAACTGATGACATCGGTCTTGGTGTGAATCTGGTCAATTCGTCAATGTCTTATCGGTGGTGCAATGAGAGAGAGAATGGTGCTACGTTATAGCATCCACGTAGTGATGAGAGAGAACTATCATTGCGTGAGAGTTAGAGAAGAGTGAGAAAGTAAAAAGAGAAATGCGATCTGGAGAAGAAGATGGAGGGAGGAGCTAGGGGTTTTCAAACCCTAATTTCAAATGGCGATGTTTAGTTTATTAAATCAAACATCATTGTTTCATTTTAATTTATATTTTCTAAATAGTACATGTAAAATGACACTGTTTCACTTAGGCTTCGTTTTACTTAAAGTATATAAAATATATATTACATCAACCAGTTCGGTAGTTTAAACTTGGTTAAATCGAGACCGAACCTGCTGACATCAGTTTCACCAAATTCCTATTGCCGGCTAACTGGTTCTCCACCTATTCATGTTGGCTCCTAACTCTGGTGGCAGGTTCCCATTATTGACGGCTGGTTTGATCAGTTCCTGTACACCCCTACTAGTTGAGACTTGAACTTGGGCAAACCGGTTGGGGGAGAAGGAGCATAACTGTTGGACTGGGTCCAACCTTTGTGTTGGTAGGTAGTAGGTGTAATACATATACCTATTTGGAACAAATGTGAATAAAATGAAAAGTACATCCTTCAGTCATCTATAAATAGACTCATTGGCCTACGAATTAAATAATGAAGAAGATAATTTCAAAATTCTCTCCCTCCTAGAAGTTTTCATTTCTTCAAAAGTTGTTATTAGGATTTGCTCATTCTACAGAGAACAAATTTCTAATATCTTGGTTGAATAATAAAATCTGAGAGTATTCGAGGTCTAATTTCGTGTGTGCATAATGTAGTTAGACAAACAAAAACTTGTTCTAACCTTCATTGTATCTTGGAGGTAAATTTGCTTGTAACTCGTGTGTATTCCATTATTATAACGCAACATTGTTTTAAGGAAAACAACATTATAATGCACCTTGAAGCAAACTTTTCTCACTATTTTTTTTTTTTTTGGTTTGCAGCTCCTTTTGAACCAGTAGGAATTCATTGCAAATTATATAAATTAATAAAATAGATCAACAGGCATGCATTGGGCAGGTAAGGATCTTTGTTTCTTGTCAAGTCTAGTAAGATTTAGATTCCTATGGGATGATGAGTTGACTACAGTACTCAAAGATTCTATGGTGATTTTGTTGAAATTAGTGAAACTAATATCTAACGTCTTCAGGTTCGCTAACCTTGACAAGTTTTTAAAACCTGTTGGAAAAGATTTTCAAGCAAAGTTGTGTTTCAGATCTTGTTAGGAAGATATGCACAATTTGAACTTTTGGGCAACAAAACTTCGTAATCGTAAGTACTCCTCAAGCAAATGATTTTGGTAGAATATCTTTTTAGCATAAATAAGAAATTATGGATTAATTAAGGTCTGATTAAGTTCTTGTTTGAACTTAAAGACCTTAAGTGGGAGAGAAATGGACATATCAAGTGGGTCTTGCATAGGGTTGTGCATAAAAGGCCTTGGGCAGATCCTGTAAGTTGAAGAAACGGGTTCGCTCACCTATATGCGGTCAAAACCAAAGACCGATAACAAATGTTTTGAAAGCAATTCCTCCTAAAACCCTAGTTTTTTCATCGTTCGTCATCTCTATTTTTCATCACCGTTCGTGGTTGTCGTTTGTCATCACAGCTCGTGGTCTCCGTTTGCTGCATCATCCCCTTTGTTTCTTCTCCACAAGGTCTGCATCATCCTCTCTGTTTGGTCTTTTGGGTCCGCATTTCCCCCAAAACTGAACACTAAAAACCGATTATTTGTATTTCATAGTTTTGAAAGCACGAGCTCTGGTTTTAAATTTTCCTTCAAGCATGGTAGTTTGGTGTGAATACTGAATTTGGGTCCACTTATGGTTGATTCATCCCTCTTTTTAGTTTTTGCATACAGTTTTCACTCCTTATGGTTTTTTAGAGTTTTTGATCTATCTTCCTTGCATGATTTAGGTTGGTTTGTCGGTTTGCTATTCATGGGTTTATGGGTGTTCTGGTGGTTGCATGATTTAGGTTGCTTTGCTGTTCATGGGTTTATGAGAAGATGATTGGTTTATTCTTGTCGGCCAAATATCCTTTGTTCCACAAGAATCTTGTTACCTGTAAAATGAAATTAAGGAGTGAAATGCATAACTAATCCTGATGCTTTTTAACCTTCTACTGCTTCACAACAAGACCTTGTTGCTGGTAAAATCATTGAGCTAATAAATTCCACTTGGGCTATCAATTAATTCAATCCATTTCTCTTATTTTATGTGCTCTGATTTCATGCCTGTATACAAGATTGGCTCGCCAACTTACATAACTTCTCATGAATTATTTGATATCATATAATAAAATTAAAAAAGATAGCTACTAAAAAGTTTAAAATAAAAAAATAAAAAAAGATACTCTCGCAAGCCTTTTCCTCTTGTAGGAATTTTATAGTGCTTCAATTGTTTAATTTTATAGTTGTTTAATTTATGTTCCAACATAAGAAAAGAAATCTTTGAACTACTAATTGATATGGCCCCTTAGAAAATATAAAAGAGGCCATGTATGTGCTACAAGGAATTGGAACATTTATACTCCAAGCACCCTAGAACAATTTTTATTACTCGCACAATCTAGCCAACATCAAAAAAATATCAAACAATTAAATGGTGGTCCATCAAAAAGCAAAAGCTGGACTTCTTGATACATACGCTAGACTTCACATTATCACATGCCTGCTTTCCTTTCTTTTTTCCCCCTTCTTTATTATTAAAGTGAGTTTTTATTCTTCTTTGTACCGGTTTTATTGTTTTGTGTGTGTGGCTATTAGCTCTCTCCCTCTCTCTCTCTCTCTCTTCTTGTACTAGTTTTATTGTTGTGTGTGTGTGTGGCTGGATGCATCTATGCATTACAAATTTCTTTATTTTTGTATGTAATATTATATGTCAGTTCATATATGGATTGCTTCGAAGGTGATACTCATACAAATTTAAGAGTTAATGAGATTGATACTCATTTGGAAAACTAATCACAAATATCTTCAAATATTAACTTGTTTAGTGACACAAGTCTCCCTCCTCGTAAAAGGAAGGCAAATAAGGACCCCTCAGTAGTATGGGATCATTTCATTAAAATAGATGGATGATCTTTAAATGATTCAAAAGCAAAGTGTAATTATTGTCACAAGATTTACTCTTGTCATCCCAAAAGACATGGTACATCAAGTATGCTTTAGCATCTTGGTACTTGTAAGCAATATCCTCATAGAATCGGACTTAAGAATCAATAGAATATGAGTCGTGAGGGGGCTCTTGAGAGAATCGGAGATAGTGATGTCACTTGAACCAAGGTTCCAAGTGCCATCTAGAACCACTTCAACTAGAGACAGTATTAAACTATTTAAAATGGAGAAGGAGAAGTTAAAGAAAATATTTAAGATGGTTGAGCTGGTTAGTTTAACTACTGACACATGCATGGACATCGATTTAAAACTTAAATTATATGTGTCTTAGTACACACTTTATCGATTGTGAATGGAAACTACACAAAAGAATTATAAAATTTTGTATGATCCCTAATCACAAAGGACAGACTATTGGAAATTATGTAGATTCATGTCTACAAGATTGGGGTATTAAGAAGATATTTACTATTATAGTTGACAATGCTTCCTCAAATAATGTTGACATCGAGTATTTGAGGAAGTTTGTAGGAGATCATTTATTGGAAGGGAAGTATATTCACATCAGGTATTGTGCCCATATAATGAACCTCATTGTGAATGATGGACTAAAAGATTGTGATGATTTAATTACAGTGGTGCACAATGCAGTTAGGTATGTTAGATCATCTCCCGCAAGAAAGGAAAAATTCAAAAAAATGTATAGAGAATGAGAAAATTGGTTGTACAAAATTGGTATGCCTTGATGTTTCCACAACATGGAATTCAACTTATCTAATGCTAAAAGTTGCAGAAACATTTAAAAAACCAATTTTGCAATTGGAGAATGATGATGATTCTTTTTTTAAGTTATTGTCATAGTGTGCACTTGAGCCTCCCAAACTCTAGTGATTGGGAGAGAGTTAGAGTATTGATAAAATTTTTGAAGATTTATTATGATGCTGCTGTGAGACTTTCTAGCTCTTTGTATGTCACATCTAATGCATATTTTCAGGAACTTTGTGGCATCCAATCACATTTGTAAAAAACGAGTCAAAGTAATGATGTAGTGTTGAAATGTATGGCAGCAAATATGAAGATTAAGTATGACAAATATTGGGGATCGATTGACAAGACTAACTTGATGATATTATTGCTGTTGTTCTTGATCCAAGATGCAAATTGAGTCTTTTTTATTTTTGGTTCAAAAAAAAAATAATGATGAATAGTAATGATTGCAATAGTGAAACAATTGATGATTGACATTTAAGGAGAGTATATTGTTGTGTATGGGAGTTCAAGTGGAGTTTCCTATTCTGAGCCTTATTCCTCAGTTGATTCTAGTATGATTGATTTTGATTTTCAGCAGAGTTTTTGGGTTGAGTATGAGCAAGAAATTATTGAATCTAATTAGATGAACAAATCGGGGATCGATTAGTACTTGGAACATGTTTGTGAGGCGTGAGCTGCAAATTTTGAGATTTTAGATTGATGGAAGATCAATGAAGTAAGTATCCTATTTTGGCAATAGTTGCACGAGATGTGATGGCCATTCCTGTTTCTTCTGAGTCAGCCTTCAGTGCAAGGGGTCATGTGTTTGACCCATTTCTAGGGCTGCAAACGAACAGAGCCACTAGTGAACAATTCAAGATCAACTCGTATAAACTCGACTCGGATTCGGACTCGGTTCATTTAATAAATGAGTTGTTCGTGAATACTAATATTGGTTCGAATATTAAACGAGCAAAATTCGTATAATCTCGACTCGATTCGGTTTAGGCTCGTGAACAATATTCATATAAACTTGATTCGACTCTTTTTGAGCTCATCACAATACTCGTAATATATATATATATATATTTACATATATACTTATATACTTACATATATATTCTTTTATTATATATATTTTATATGCTATATATATATATATTATTTTTGATACTTTCTATAAGTAATATATGTTGTTATTTTAAGTTTATGTATAAGTAACATGTTTTATTATTTTACAATAATAATGTATTAAGTTCATAAAAGAATTATTGAGTCAAATATAAAATGTTTATAAAAATAAACAACTCTAATTGATTGCGACACTTTCTTAATTAATCATATTTTGATTATTTGGTCATATTTAATATTATATCAAGGATAATGGAATACTTTAATATTAAATTAATAGCTTTATATGTAATTTTTTAAATGACTTTAATGTATTAGGCATTCTTGATGTCATATTTATTGGAAAGTGACAATGAATCAATGTTATATTGATATTTGATAGGTTTATATTTTAGTATGTATATGTAGCTCATATCAAGCGAAATATCAAACATGTCACACGTGTATAGATAAAGCAAGTGAAACACCATACGTATATTTTAATATGTGTATGTGGTGTCTCATATCAAGTGAGCTCTAAGCTTTTGAACTACTCAATTTATTCTTTTTGTAAGTTTGCTGGAAATTGTAATTGTAATCAGTGATTAACTATTTAAAATTATAATTTATTATTTTAATATTTTTTTAAGTTTACTGGAAATTGTAATTGTAATTAGTGATCTATCATTTGAAATTATAATTTATTGTGACATGATATCTTAGATGTTGGAATTATTATTTTTCCTATTTGTAAGTTGTAATTATGTTATGGCAAGTGATGAATCATTGATTTATGTGTAATAAGCATTAAGAGCTCAATTTAATATATATTTTCATATTTCTAGTTAAAATTAATTAAGAGAAATAATCTCATTTATTTATTAAAAAATAATCTCATTTGTGTTTCAGCTAGCCAAAAAATAAAAATAAAAATTGTAAATCAGATTTAAATCGAGCTCGAGTCGAGCTACTCGACCTCATATCAACTCGAGTAATATTTTTTGTACTTGAGTTCGAGTCGAGCTCGATCAGAAATTCTCAATATTTATCGAGCTCGAGTCAAGTTCAAGCATATATATATGCTAAACGAGCTCTTGACCCCGTGTTCGAATTCGACTCGATTATGTTCGTTTGCAGCCCTATCCATTTCATAATTCACTATCTTCAAGAACAGTTGAGACACTCATTTGTACACAAAATTGGTTGTAGGATCTAATACCTATTGATCTTCGTGACTCATTGGATAATATTGAAAGCTTTGAGGCGAAATTGGGTAATGAACTTATTTCTTATTTACATATTTATTAAAAAAATTTAAAACTTTTTTTATATCATTTAATAATCATCATGTGTTTTTTTTTTTAGAGTTTGATCCAAAATCAAGATTTACTTATGTTATTAGGAATAACTCAAGGCTTATGATATGCATGAATGGTATGATTTTCATTTTCACAATCTGCCCAAATTAAAAATCCTGATTTGATCTTCTCCATATTTTAAGGGTTTGTGGACCTTGGTTGTTTACAGGTCGTGTCTGGATTTGATTCACAAACCAAGGGCGAGGTTGGGCTTCAATTGTGAAATCATCATTATTCCCCAGATTTTCACTTGTGCTGCTTATGTACATATTTTTTTGGTTTGTATTTTTATGAATGCGGAGGAACCAAAAGGGAATTTCAGTTCCCGGCGTTGATCTACAGTCATGACGTTTGAATGATAGGTTACCTTGATGTTACAATTCTAAGGTTGAATGCATACTACTCAAATTTAAAAAGATGAAAACACAAATGACTGTGATTGAGAAACTTGCGGACTGTTAAAGACCCACTTGATATGTTTTTCTCTCTTCCACTTGTGGCCTCCAAATACGGGCAAACACTTGATAATATAAATTATTTCTACAGTCCTAAAGGTGTAATAGAATTGTTACATGATAGTCCTCCACATGATAGTCAAAAATTCCATTGGATGGTCATAAGCATCGGATCCAAAACTAACCAGTTGTGGCCTGACAAATGTTTCCCAATCAGTCAACAGCACTGATTTCTCTATATCTTGGAACCATTCGAGTCTTTTTCCTCCATGTGAAAGGAAGCTATGTGAAAGGAAGCTAGCCTAATACAGTGACGTGGTAGTGCACGGTCTCTTGACTGTCGTTCTTAGCACTTTACTTCCAGAGATTCTATCACATCGAATGCCTTACTTCTAGATCTCAGCTTCCTGGGACAAAATTCTAATTCTTTCCACATTGATTTGGACTGATTCAACCCGTACGTACGCCCAAAGACTTTCAGAAAAAGTCGAGCGCTATTCTATTCCCACATGATTGACTAGGACTAATATTTACACCCACATCTTACTCCGTAGAAACCTGCAAAATGCCTTTATATCCACATTTATTTAACATGATGCACTGTGAATTTCAGTTTAGAATATTCGTAAAAGAAGGAAGCGATGAACTAAACTTGGTATTCGGAAATTCAGGTTCATTTTCTGCCAAATTAGCTTATTCAGTCCCGGTTCTTCATAATTCCAATATTTAAGGTTAATCACACCAATTTGTTTGTTTTATATTTCTCTTAGTTTCTGTTGTCGCCAATTGTATGCCGGCGAGGAATCTGAGTAAAAGTCTCAGTGTATGGAATATGCGTAAAAGCCCTTCCATATAAATATATTTATTCTGTTTTTTATTAACGCTTCTTAATTAAGAACTATATATCTGGCGAGCTGTAGATCTATAGATATATCCAGCGGCTAAAACTCAGCTTCCTGAAGATATAAACGGAAAGTTCAGGTTATATTTCGACGCCAAGATCTCCAACTACTCTCTCTCTCTCTCTCTCTCTCTCTCTCTCTCTCTCTCTCTCTCTCTCTCTATACTTTCCATGTTTCGTCTCTTCATCTTCCTTCTAATTCTTCCCACCGCTCACACAGTTTATTTCCAAATAACTCGCTTTGAACCCAATGCCGACAACATACTATACTTGGGAGATGCAGCACCTTCTGTTGGAGCCATTGAGTTGATCAACAGATATGCTTATCTATGCCGAGTCGGTCGAGCCATCTATTCTGAGAGGGTGCCTCTCTGGGATTCTGATACAGGAAAACTCACTAACTTTAGTACACATTTCTCCTTCGTTATTGACAACGAAGGTCGTGCTGCATATGGCCATGGTTTAGCCTTCTTTTTGGCTCCTGTCGGGTTCGAAGTCCCTCTGAACTCAGCTGGTGGATTTTTAGGCCTATTCAACACATCAACCAGCGATTCATCTCAAAACCAAATTGTTCTTGTCGAATTCGATTCGTTCGTGAACCCACAATGGGATCCACCATTTGAGCATGTGGGGATTAATAACAACTCCATTGCTTCCACAAAACACACTGCTTGGAATGCCAGCTTACACAATGGAGATACCGCTGATGTATGGGTCACTTACGATGCTTCTACAAAGAACTTGAGCATCTCTTGGAAATATCGAAAAACCTCTAATGCTCAAGAGAATACGAGACTTTCTTTCGAAATTGATCTCATGCAGGTTCTTCCAGAGTGGGTCATAGTTGGATTTTCAGCTGCTACAGGTGAATTAAGAGAGCGCAATAAAATTCTGTCATGGGAATTCAGTTCCAGTTTGGAAAGAAATGAAACAAGGGGCAAGAATGAAAACAAGAAGAGTTTAGTGGTTGGTCTAACAGTTTCAGCTGGTGTTCTGATAGCTGCAGCAATTGTAACATGTGTAATATTGTGGGCGTGGAAGGTAAAGAAAAAGGAAGCTGAAACAAATGAGACTGTGAACTTAACATCAATTAATGAAGACCTTGAGAGAGGAGCTGGACCAAGGAGATTTTCTCACCGATATCTTGCTTTAGCCACCAACAATTTTTCGGATGACAGGAAGTTGGGAGAAGGAGGGTTTGGTGCCGTCTACAGGGGGTACTTAACAGATTTGGATATAGCAGTTGCTGTGAAGAAAATCTCAAGGAGGTCTAAACAGGGAAGAAAGGAATACATAACTGAGGTGAAAATTATTAGCAGGATTAGACACAGGAATCTGGTTCAACTCATAGGATGGTGCCATGAAAAAGGTGAGTTCCTACTTGTATACGAGTTTATGCCAAATGGTAGCCTTGATGTGCACTTGTTTGGCAAGAGGAGTCCTTTAACTTGGGCAGCGAGATACAAGATAGCTTCGGGGTTGGCATCTGCGCTGCTTTATCTCCATGAAGAATGGGAGCAATGTGTCGTTCATCGAGACATCAAATCAAGCAATGTCATGCTTGATTCTGGTTTTAATGTGAAGCTTGGAGACTTTGGATTGGCTCGGCTTATGGACCACGACCTAGGTCCTCAGACAACTGGAATAGCTGGAACGTTAGGCTATATGGCTCCAGAATACATAGCCACTGGTAGGGCTAGTAAAGAGTCAGATGTATACAGTTATGGTGTTGTTGCATTAGAAATTGCTACTGGAAGAAAGTCAACGGACCCTCCAGAAAAGGATTTTGCAATGGGATTGGTAGAGTGGGTTTGGAATCTTTATGGCAGTGGAAGGTTTCGTATGGCGATTGATGAGAGATTGCATATGGATTTCGAGGAGAAGGAGGTAGAGTGTTTAATGATTGTCGGGCTATGGTGTGCTCATCCTGATCGAAGTCTTAGGCCGTCAATAAGGCAAGCAATTCATGTTCTTAATTTTGAGGCTGCAATGCCAACCCTTCCTTTGAAGATGCCTGTTCCTTCGTATCATGTACCCTCACCATCAGTTAGCTCTGGTGAGCCTTTTATAACTACTAGTCTAGACGACGGTCGTTGAGCTTGTGATCACCTGTGAACCCTGCATGCATCTTGATTTGTCCACTATATATATATATATATAGGCTTCTTGTCTTTTATTTTCTTTTGTATGGCTTATTGTCTTAGGTATACATGCCACAATCTATACACATTGGCTTATTGTATTTTATTAATTTTCCTTTTATGGAAAATTTTAGCTGTCATTTTTAGAGATACTTCTTATTTTAGTTTGAACCAAATTTTTAGAATGATTCCTATTTTATCACATATTTTATTTTTATGCAATAATTAAGATTTTTCTTTTTTGAAAAAAATTCACAAAATCTCGATTTTCTTTAGTTATTTGAAATCAAATCCAGCTTGTGGGATTTAGAATCAGTTTTCGACTTTTATCAATAAACCCTAATTTAAGAGTTTTCTTTTTATTTATATATTTCTCAATATCAATTCCTAGTTTTTGTTACTTAACTAATCATCAGAATAATGCTTATTCTATCTGGCATCACTCTCACAATTTAATTAATGTGAACATACAATTAGGTCCTACAATTGATAATTTAAAGCAATGTGGTGTTTAAAATGATAGCCTAAGGCCCTAAAAAAACACATATCGTTTTAAAATATTTTAAAATGTGGTGTTTAAAATATCGTTGCACACTGGTAAAACGCAAGTTATTGCTGATAAAATAGCATGCTATAGTACAGCAACAGCAACAACAACTGTATCTAAGCGATTGAGTTACTTTTAAGGCAATCTGGTCTCATTGGCTTGGCCAAATGGGGATGTTGGCCAAAATTTAAATTATTTGTGTAAAAAAGACCCATATTGAATTGGGCAAATCTAAAACATTTTATATTTTTGCTACAGTCATTAGTTAACGATGTAAGATCACTTTCATTTACCAAAAATTAAAATATTACTTTCTCACTTCTACACTTTCATTTCATCAATTAAAATATTAAAATATTTTATACTTTCATTTCAAAAGATTAAATGACCTTTGAAAATATGTTTTTTAATTTTATTTTAATTATAATATAATTATTAATAATATTACATTGGTAGAATTATAAAATGTGATAAAAATAATTTTTTAAAAAAAATATTAATTTAGTAATATTTTATTATTATATAGAGAATGCATGGCTAATCTAATGTGGGGATTGAATTTATATAGAATAGGCAAATGCAAAGAAGTGTTGATATTGGTCAAATTTGAATATGAATTTGGTGAAACCAATGAAATGCTCTAATAGACCTAAGTGATCCAACTGAAAAAAATAAAAATAAAAATAAAAATAACAACAAAACTGACTGATCATCGAGACCCCTCAAGTCCACCCAGCTTTCTACTGTAATTTTCTGTCAAAATCTTTATCTATGAGTTTTTGATGTAAAGTAGGGGCCGGGGGGAAGACTGCATGGAAAGAGAGTTAGAAAGTAGTTTAAAGAGGCACAACCTTAATTCACGGTCAAATCGACATGGTAGTTTTTTAAATGATTAGAGTCTTCATTTGTATCCTGTCGTAGCTCAACGTCGATGCAAAGTGCGTTTATTCCGGTGATCATTAATGACAAAACTTTTAAAGCTAACTTCTCTAAATTACCAAGCATTAGAAAAACTAAAGTAAGATAACCCTAATTAAACACTTGATCACAACATGAGCGAGCGAACATTACATTCAACGTACCCTCCTTTTAACTGGCAAACATGATTTTTGTAGGGTTGCCACTAATCAACTACCAATTATTTAGGTGTTTAATTTGTAGGTCAGTTTGAAACTTCAATGACAATAATATTATACATGATCGAAACATCAATTAATTGAAACTTCAGTTACAATGTACAAAACTTTAACCACAACCTTAGAGTCAATACCTATTTTGGGTTGGAGATTGTTGTACATTAAGTATAAATAATGAAACTTATTGTACGTAGTTACTTTCTTCTAATGTGCATGCTAAATTGACCCTAACGCCTCGTTTGTTTTCAGAAATGAAATAAGATAAGTTGAGATAAGTTGAATAAAATATTATTAGAATATATTATTTTTGTATTGGAATTTGAAAAAGTTATATTGAGATTTGAAAAAGTTGAATTGTTTATTTTATTTTATATGAAAATAAAAAAAAATTGTAATAATTAAGATGAGATAAGATGAGAGTTTTATGAAAATAAATGATGCCGGTAAGGCTTTTTAAAAATATAGAGCAATTGAGTGAGGAACTAATTACTTCATACATAGAGTTTAAAATATTTCTAGTCATGATCGGCCTCTTGCTGATAAGAAGTCATGATGAAAACATCACTACAATAAATAGTGATTTTTGGGACAGAAATATTTTTGTAAATTTAATTTATTAGCAAATAATTGATTTTTGTTACCAAATTCATGTTGATGGAATTTGGCTACAAATATTTATATTAGATCATTTTATTTGTCATGTGTTAAAATATGTGAGAATTAAAACTTCTTTCTTGCAAAACTTAGGTCATCAGAAAAAGTTCGCCGATAATATTTTATTTCGGTAACATACGGATTCATTTATGATGAAATTGGTTGGTGACAACAAACTTATATTACCATGACAGAAATTTGTGTAGAAAATGCAAATCACATATATATATTTGATACAGTGAAATCACATTTAAATGGCGCTTTTTACTCTAGTCACCGCAAAAGTAGACAATTTTGAATTTTCCCTTGTATTTCTTCTCCCTTGGTCCGAAATTCATAATATTCTTAATGAATTTTTCATCATATCTTTTAAAACATATCATTAAAATTTATTTTTTCTATTTTAAATATTAATTTTTACAACATATCATATATCAATTTATCTATTTTTTTAATATTATTTAAATATTATATTTTTTAATATTTTTTCTTCAATAGAAAATCAATAGCATGAAAAAAAAAATCTAACTTAAAATATTTACAATGATAAATAATCGCCTTCACATTTAATGAGTTTCTATAATAAAATATAAAATAAAAAATAAAATACAACATTTATTATAATGCATTTTTAAAACAATTTCTTTATATTTTAAATAAAATTGTATTATAGATCAGGGAGTGATCTGTCTTTATTGTCTCCTTCCATTCTCTCTCTCTCTTTCCGCACAGTGCCCGCTGCCTTCCCTTCGTACCATTGTGCCGGCGACTACGCCGTCGCCGCCTTGCCTAGCTGGTGAGGCTCCCTTCTATCTCTCTCCATCCGTTTTGCTCACTCTCCCTTTCTCCGAGGCTGAGCTCGTGTTCTTCAACGGTTCCAGACCATTTCGCTCGTGCCCATTCTAACTCTGGATATGGCCATCATTTGGTTCCAGGTCTCTTCTTCTCTCTCGGCTTCTTGCAGTTATCGCTTGCAGTAATTTCTCTCTCGAATACATTACCCCAGTTCCCCAATTGCCCCATGATTCCTCTCTGTTGCTAATTTCTCCCGTTATTTTTTGTGACAATAATCCAATAGCGCATGTCTATTTCATTCCTGTTTTGATCGTTTTTTCTTTTACACAGAAACATTTGGGCTTCTTTGCTTTTTCGACACAACCAAGATCTTTTATTTCGAAATGCCGGAGAACGAATTCCAAGAAGATTTGTTCGGTCATGGCACCGCAACTGTCGGAACGCCTTCCACCACTAGCTCGGTTGGCTCCAATCATTTTGTGTGATCGAGTTTTTGTTTTGGGTTAATGGGTTTGATTGTTTTATGGAATTTAATGGCGGGATTTTGGCTAATTACAAGTGAAGATTGGGATGACGATGACTGAGAAGATACTGGCTAGGGCTTCTGAGAAAACCTAGTTGACCCTTGGTGAGAATGTTTGGGTTAACATTGACGTTCTAATGACCCATGATGTTTGTGGCCCTGGTTCAATGGGAATCAGACAGATTACTTCTTAACTGATATGCTCTCCATCATTTGAATTTTTCTGACAGCCAGATTTATTCACATCAAGTCCACATGATATAGATTCAAGTTTAACTAGCATCAAATTTTTCTTAGTTGCATATAGCAAATATGCTGCAGATTTACTGAACTTCTTAGCATTTCGTTTCACAAGTTTGTTTCCATTATAATGAGATTACAGAATATCTTCATGAGATATATTGGCAATGAAATTTATAATGAGTCCAGATGTTAACGACATAATTCTTCATAAAACATTCCATGTAGCTATGATATAATTAAGTAATATATTCATTTTTGTGATATGTCTAAGTTTGGGACAATTTAGAAGCAAAAATGTACGAGTCATTTATAAATGACTTTTTCACTGATTTTAAAAATTATTTTTGGAAAACCAAAGAATTGTTCGTGTAGAATCCTGGATCATAATTCTAAAAAGAGCCTTGGCTCAAGATGATTCTGCATGATAAAGGCAAAGAGAGTGAAACTATAATTCAATGGTACTGTGTTTTGGTGGGGGTTGACCGTAAGGATTGTGCCTTTTCTCTTTTGTCTTGATGCTACATGCTGAAAGTTTGCCTTTAGTATTTGAGTCAAACGAATGTCTGCTGGTCTTTCAATTTTATCTGTGCTTCACTTTCCACTAATGCTCTTGTAAAGATCGGCATGTGTTCCCATTTGAGTTCTTTCAGCAATTTCGAGCATCAAACTGAAGATAGCAGAACTCCATGAGAGTAAGTCCAGCTTGATACACTTCTATCTTCCAGTTCCCTTTAAAACTTCTCAGCATCTTCTATAAAGCCATACCAGGCAAGAAAATACTGAAGTTCTAGTAAGTTTATATCATTCCTTCCCGATCTAAAGCTAATATCTTAACTTCACTGGATGTGGCTTGGATGTCTAGTGGCAGAAAACTGTTAAGTACTGAATTGTGTGTGTGTTAGGCTAACTTTTCAGGCTAACCCAGATTACGAAGGTGTATGTCATATTGCTCTGCGCAAGATGGTCAGTGTAGACCTGGAGAAGTAAGTTTTACTCAAGCGTACAAGCATCTGGTGCTTTGATGAAAAACTCTCATATTTGCACTGTTTTCAGTCTTGAATGCTTGCTGGAAACTCCCTCATTTGCACTTTTTTCAGTATGTGAATGCATGCGTGAGTTTCCTATTTTTACTTCGTTTTCAGTTTGTGAAAAGCTTGTTGGAATTTCCCACATATGCAAGTGTTTTTCAGCAGGTAAATGCTTCCTGGAATTTGTATGTTTTCTCTCAGTTCTTGCTGGACAGATTTTCAGTATGTAAATGCCTGATGGAACTTGTTACGTTCTCTCTTATGTAAGAAATACTACTACTATAATTAGTATTATTACTAATTATTATTTAAAGATCACTTGTAAAAAAAAAAAAAAAAAAAGGTCTTTTAATAAAAAAAAATCATTTCCCCTTGGTGTTGGATGTGGTTGGAGGGGATACCTACATGTCGGTTTGGTGTATTCATATTACATTTTTGGAGTTGGAGAAATCGATTTTGGCAACACGGTCAACATCAATTTCACACATTTCTAATTCATGTTTTCCTTTTGAATATAATCATTTATATGTTTAGTAATGTTGCATTTAGATGTCTTTTTGAGCTTATCATTGAACATATAAGCTTCTTTGTGAGTAAGTTCAATTTTAAAATGATCAAATAACAATTGGGGCATAGTATAATATATAATGTTTTTTCCCTCCTGCATCTTGACCCATCGGTGCATTTTTCCATGGTTTAGTACTTGTGCTTATTTGTTTTTTTGTCCTTTCTTTTGAAATATTTACCTAGAAATTGTTCTGTATTCCACTATCTTTTATTTGAATTTCCAACTGCTTGTTAAAAAGTAGGCCTGGAGAGGTTGGCTGAGATTTATAGGGTCCACTCCAGTTATTGTACTTTTTTTTTTTTAGTCTGTGAGCTTAGTGTATTTGTAATATATTGTTCATATTTTTTTGTGTTTTAGCTAGGTATAAGGTTGTGACTACTAATATTTTTTTTTAATTTCGTAAAATTATTTCCGGTGATTTAACATTCATGAAAATAATGGCAAATATATATTTACAACGATTTTCATCACGGTAGATAAGCATTTGCCCCCAGAATTATTTTTGGTGGCAAATGCATATTTGCGGAGATTAAAATTGCGGCAACTTGGCATTTTCAACCAAAACTCTAACCATTATGCCTTACCTTTTCCTGTGAAAAAAAAAAAAAAAAAAAATCGCAGGAGAAGAGATTATTTCTTCCAATTCCAATTAACCATGGTTGGCACACTTTTTGCAATGGAATTTCACACTTTTTATGACATTTTTTTTTTTTTTTCAAAATTAGTGGTATCTCTGAAATACATTTAGGTCGCGGGTGTAAATACTATGTGTTGCCACTAATTTCTAGGGAAGCAGCTCCAATACAAAGTAATGGGAAAAACTCATTTCAGATAAAAATATGGACTAATTGTGACAAAATCGGTAGAGAGAAAAAGACGTGTTACAAAAAATAGTAAGAGAAAGTTTGTTTTGAGGCGCATTACAATGTCGTTTTCCTTAAGACAATATTCACCCCCTCCAATAATAGTATGCACACGAGTTAAAAGCGAATTTGTTTCTAAGATACAATGAAGTTTAGAACAAGTCTATTTGTCTAGCTGCATTATATACTCACGAAATTAGAACCCAAATATCCTCATAAAAGATGACTCAAAATAACATGGATTTGTGTACTAATATTTTGAGTGGGCTTAGTGTCTAATACCACAAAATCCATTGGTAAATAGAATGAGTCAACCTTGATCAAGATATCCTCAACAATACCTTTAGGATCTTAACAAATCTATTAGCTAATTGAAGTGTCATTTGAGTAAATTTTAGCTCTCCTAAGCCTAACAATGAATATACAAAATATGATAGCAGGTTTACACTTGCCCCCAAATCTAACAAAGCTCTCTTGACATGATGATTCACAATCTTACATGAAATTGTAGGAGATCTAGGGTTCTTGTATTTGAGTGGATATTTTCTCTGAATGACAAAACTAGTTTGTTCCGTCAAAAATGCCTCTTTTGAAACATTATTCTTCATTTTTATTGTAACAAGATCCTTAAGAAATTTCACATGAATATATACTTTCTGAATTGCATCAAGGGTATATTAATTTGTACTTACTTAAACACTTCTAAAATATCATCAAATTTAGTATTTTTTTGAGAATTTTTCAACCTCTAAAGAAATGGGACTTTATGAACAAATTTCATAATAGGCTCAAAAGGGACTAGAATCAGGTTTGAGCAACATTGGGTTGACATTTTTTTTTTCTTTGTGGAATTCAACTCCTCAACTTTTAGTACTTTAACTTTATTGTCAACTTATCTAGCCGACCTGAGGGTGGTAATGGATTGAACATGCTCAAGTCCCTAAGTAGAACTGGATGCATTATTGAGGGCATATTCTCCTCTTGAATTGGGTATACGTTGACTTGGGAATTTTTCTCTCTCCCTCTTACCAACATGGGTTGCTAATTGGCAAACTTGACTCTATAGTTTTGAAATTTCTTGACTATTCATCTTAGTGAAATTTTTCACTTCCTAAATGGCTTGGTTAGTGGATTGCATGAATGTCTTAAGGGACTCCTCAAGCTATGTTGGTTAGTGGATTGAATTGGGACCCAAAGCCAGGGAAAAAATGGCCAAGAAAAGCTCAAAATCCCCTAGGGGTCGAAGAAAAGCTTGTGAGAACAGGTCCTATAACGCTCTGATCCCATAGGAGTCGGAGAATTACTACCTATCACTTATAAACTTGCTTTTCATCAAATCTAAAAATCCTTAAAGACTTCGAAAATAATAAACAATATCATATTTTTCACAACTAACGCTTAATGATGTCTATATAATCATTTCCATGAATAGCATAAATCAAAGGGTCCACAATTTCCCATTTGTCCCAACAAAATAACTAAAAAAATAAAAAATCCGTAAGCCTTACTAAGTTCAGAAACAATAACAAATCTAAGGAACAACGGAAAGTCCTTTTATTAATAGTACCCTAAAAAATTCAACACTCTACTCCCATCATCTGAAACTTCCACATCTATATTCACAAATTTCTATTCTTGATCCTTAGCTATACCATCCATATCATCTAAAAAAATATTTAGAAATAAAGGGGTGAGTTATCAATAACTCAGTAAGCAAAGCACATATACTAGTGTGTACGACATGAGCATTTTCATAGAGTGTCATATGTAGGAAACAAAAACATTTCATTTTCATATGAAGATCTTAAAACATGTTATCAGGAAAAACAGAGCGACATTTCAATCTTTTCATATTCGGAATAAAACAACTGTTTATATTCAAAAACATTTTGGCATAACATAATTGATCATTCTCATCTTATCATAACATATCGTATTGTATCGTATCGTATACCATGTTTAACCTCCATGGTAGGGTTGTGCTATCCCCGATGGCCAAGTCAAGCAGTATCATATTATAAAACTTTTCCTTTTTCAATCTTAGAGCCCCAAATGTGCACACAGGAAAGAACACATAAAAGATCACTTTGTTTCCAAAGTGGCTGCACGCATATCATATTATGTTGGTATCAAACATATCATGTGAACCAGTATCATCATATCAGAACCATATTCAAAATCAGATTAATAACAGATAAGTATGCCAAAAGTTTTTCATATTCACATCATAGTAAACCATGTGCTGAACACATTCATATAATTTTCTAATGATCCATAACATATCCAAAACATTTCATAGAATATGTATAAAAAACTCAATTTTCATAATCTCTATTTTGCACATTTCATAAACATGTCCAATATTGCTCATGTCTACACTATTCATGTCAAAAAGTATTTTTCTCTTTCGTACATATTTTCCATGAATGAATGCAAAACACATATATTGAGGTTGTTTTCATGTTTTCTTTTAAAAACATAATAATGCCCATTTTACAAACCAACTTCAATTCAATTCTTTCTTTTTATGCAAATCTAGTATAGGAACCCCGCTTACCTGATTCCTGCAGCGTATTATCAATGCCTTGAATTTCACCTCTATTGGCCTCGTCACCTATTCATAAAAATAAATATACACTAAGTGTTAAAGACCTACAATCTCCACTTTGATCTAATTAATTAAAATCCATAATTCTACATCAAATATCAGCATATTAATGCAAATCAAACAACCACATAATAATCCCTGAACAGCCCACACTTCAACCCAATCTACCATATACCCACTTCAATACTAACCTATACACCCATCAACCAACATCAAACTCAATTACTAGAAATATCAACACCAATACAGCAACCCAAAACTCAAACAACCACCAACTCAACCAAATAAGCAATAACCACATCAACATTTTCTCCATTCACAACTCTACAAAATAAAATGTCTAAATCTTCTTAAATTCTACTCCGCATCCATCGATATTCTTTATTGTTTATACCCAAACAAAACTGGCAACACTGTTGAAAATCTGCTCAAATTGTAGCACTAAAACCCCAAGCAAAACAAAGTAGAAGCACGGGTTGCAATAGAAAAAAAAAACTTTGCAAAAAAAAAAAAAAAAAAGGAAAAACAGAAACCGAGTGGAAGAGGGAATGATGTAAAAGAGGGAGAGGAACATCTGAAATTGAAAGAAATCTACCAGTGAGAAGAGGAAAGAAAGAAAAGAAAAGAAGAAGAAAAAGAAAAGTAAACAAATATCCTAAAAAAATAACAGAGAAAGTGAGAGAGAGGAGAGATCTAGAGGGAAAAAGAAATACCAGCTTGGGGGTAGCTTTGAGCACAAAAACAAGTCTGAAAAGCTCCAAAATCGCAGCACTTAGAGGTCACAGGAAGAGAGGCTGCGCAAGAGGGAGATGAGTATGGTTTTGCCAAGAAGTTGAGAGCAAACACTGGTGAGAAATAACTAAAAGAAAAGAGAGAGAGGAGAAGGGATTTGAGGGAGAAAAGGGAGAAACAATCAGGGAAGGAAGAAACTGAAAAGGGAAAAAAAACTTACCACTACGATGTCGTTTTGGCTCTATAGTGTAGATTGAACCTGGGCTTGGGTTGTGCAGCGGCTTCGGTCTTACAGGTCCAAACTCCATGACATGCATGCCTATTTTCCACGCCTATTTTCCATGCCATGCATGTCTCTACCCTTCTAGGGTTCATGGCAGTATATATATATATATATATTTATATACATGTGTATTTCTCTCCTACATATAGAAACTGCCCAAACCTTGATACTGCTGCTAGCCACTGCCCAACCTCTTCCTTGCTGCATCTCGACAAACGACCAGCCATATTGCCATTAGCCCCTCTGTCACTGCACTTGGATGGATCGAGAGAAAATGAGGCAACCCAAGCCTCAATCTCACGTCCAACACAGTAGTAGGCAAACAAAAACCACCCCATGTGTCAAGATTCCCCCTGCATGATGGAAGCCACTAGCCATTGCCCAGCCCCATTGTGCACCACCATGCCCATCTCACAAACTCAGCCATAACAGCAAGTTGTTACCGTTGAGAACCTTCGCCCCTACGTGAAGTCTAGTGACCCACGTTCAAAGGTTCGAGCCACCACGTCACAACCTCCTCCCACTACTTAGGTTTGGTGCAGCACCAAAACTCCTTCACAGCGCTGCCCTATACCACCAGACCACACTCAGCCTCCATTGTCCTTTGTTTCACCACACTGAAACAAAACCCATTCACCTAGCTCTTAACCCCATTAGGTGCCACTAGCCACGACAAGGTGAGAAGAATTTGGAAATTAAGTGGATATCAATGAATTTGGAAAATGATGGTATTTTAGGGTTAGAAGAATTTTAGTGTTGAGGAATTAAAATAGGTTATTTAAGTATTTTAGGTGCAATTACAAAATATGTGTTCAATTGGAAATTTACTCAAGATACATGACTTTTTTTATAAGTAACGATTGATATTCCCTTGACACTGTTGTGAGAAAATTCATAGATGTTAAAAAGTCCAGTTAAGCGAGATTCCTAGACTTTTTATAAAAGATATGAACTAGGGTTAATTTTGAAAAAATATGCATATTTTGTTATGAAAAGAAATTTGAAACAACTTCAGTTATTGTTTTTGTATCACTCAAGAAATTTGTGTAAAAGAAGAAAGTATTTTGTAATGACTGGTATAGACATGAACAAATTTTTTGCATTCTGTTTCTAACTATGCAAAAAGAGTGAATATGAAATATATGAAAATTCATGAATGTTATGTGAAGATATTCTGAATCTATTTTTGAATTTGTGAAATGATCTAAATATGATGAAGACTCTGTTTTGATATTATGTGGCATATGAAAAATTTTTGGAATGATTTTCTGATTCCGTATTTGACTTTATTTTTGGTTATGATATGATGATTCTGATTCTGTTTTGCTATGATATATGGCCTTGCTATGGGTGATAATAGTTGCCTCTGGTCCTATCACGGGTGATAATAGTGACCTCTGACCTTGTCACGAGATATAATATTGACCTTTGACCCTATTATGGGATTTAATAGTGACCTCTAGCCTCATCACAGGATATAATAGTAACTTCTAACCCTGCCACGAGTATATGTTCTTTGCTTATTGATTTGTTGATAACTTACCTCTTATTTCCACATCATTTTTCACATAATCTGAATATTTTAGCTAGGGATCAAGATTAGGAAGTGTGAGTGAGATGATTTAAGCATGGTGGATTAAGTATAGAAGGTTTCTATGGGTATTAGCAAACTTTATTAAGTAATTTTGTCATGTTCTAATGACCTTGTATGTGAGAGGTTGACATTAAGAATTTATGGTGTTATTAGTTAATTATTTTGGAATAGTTGGTTTAATATTGAGATATATGTGTAATGGGAAATTTATAATTTATATCTATATGGTGATATATGATTTAAAGGGACAAGAAGTAACTCTTTGACCCATCCAAGATGGGGGCGTTATAGTTGGTATCAAAGACAAGTGTAAGGTTTTGTAGACTAAAATTTGAGGCTTTAGATCTAATAAACTTATTTAGTAGGTTGTAGTAAATGAATTGGATAAGATTTAAGGTTTAGATTTTGAAGGTGTACATAAGATTGATCGAAATCAAGGTTTGAGGTTCTGTATACTATAATAATAGAGGTTTTGGATATTTGTGGGCTTTGGGAAATAATTTTCAGACTTTAGACGTTGAAATTTGTGGGCTGCAAGAGATGATTTTTTTATTTATTTAAATTTTTAGAATTTGTAGGCTTTAGGGAGTATATCCTATGAAATTTGAGGTCTTAGAAGCTGTATATTTAGCAAAATGGTTTCATGACAATTATACAGTTTTTAGATAAGAATTAAGGTTTGGATTTTAGAGTCATACATAAACTTAAATAAATACTAGGCCTTAGATTCAGTAGATTTTAATGTATGAATTAATCAGATATAGTGCTTAGTTTCTAATCAAGTAGGTAGTTTGCCTTGATGTCAAGTTTAAGAGTAGTGGTGGTGAATTTTGTACATATATAACTAAGGTTGTTTTTACATTTCTTTTCAAAACGTATCATATATTTTTTTCACAAACCAGCCTCACTTCATTTTCATTTTATGTAAAGTCTAGCATAGAAGTCTCGCTTATCTTGACTTTTTAACTTTTCTGAATTATTTTTTCCACAACCATGCCAAATGAAATTCAATTGTCTCCTATAAAATAGTCACATAATTTGCATAAATATCCAATAATACGTTGCTATTTAATTAAGCACGCATTTTCTAATTAAAACCCAAAATCCTTAAATAACCTAGACTTCATTTAACCTTTAATCATAACCCAAAAACATCATTACTCTTCAAATACTTTCATTTTCATGTAATTTCTCCTATTAATCGATTAAACTCTAAAATATTCTCTACCCCCAACCATCTAATTCTCTTTATTTATAAAAGGAAATAATAAACCATAAATACTAAATTATTATGTGATCAATACTAACTTGGAAAGGGGTAATTTTGTAACATGTCACTTGTTATATAAATTTATCCTAATGCTTTTCCGTTGTATAAGGGAGGGTGGCCTTACGGTGTTGGATGCTTGAACTACGGCAGGGTGACAATGAAGTTTTAGGCCTCACGACTTTCAAATGTGAACAAACCGTTCGTGAGGTTTCTTTGTAATGCCACTGACTCCCACGTACAGAAATGTAAAAATTGTGATATTAGGATGGTAACAATACGGTCACGCACCCCAATGATGAGAGCTAAGTATGTAAACATGCAGAAAGTGTACAACAAAAGTCGCAGTGGATAATTAAAAGTTAGTCAACTACGTACTAGAATTTTAAATACATATTTTTCAAAATAAAAATACCTTCAAAAGTTATACAGTAATATAGTAAAAATAAAACACAACCCAAAATATATAACAAAAGTGGGAAACAAATCCCAATCCATGAAAGGCGACCCAGGTCACTTCTCTGGCAGAGCCGATCCTTTAGGCTTAAGATCCTCATCTGCATCAAAATCTACAATTTCATAAAATGGAACTTTAGAATAGGAATATCACGTGAGATTATGAGTCTTAGTAAGTAACCAAACAAATAACTTAAGAGATAAAAACACATTTACCACCAACATATATGCATACACATGTTAAAACATGCATGAGACCAAAACATAATTTTTTTCAAAAATGAAAAATTTTCCAACACGCAAAAAATCCAATTTGGCCCCAAAACGAGTGCATTAATAGAAGAGTCGTGCTACAGAGCAGCCACTGTAGCAGTGCACACATTGCACACACTACATGGCTGCTTCTGCTGCTTTCTTTCTTTTTTTCAAGCAGAACGTGTTTCAAGTAAAACGGGTTTTACTTTCTTCCCCCGTTTGAATTTTGCATCCATCCCATCTTGAAACCTACCCTCTTCCCTTGCCAGGAACCTGCGTCTCTTCCCAGCGCCACCCGCGACTCGTGTACTGGCATACAATCCAACTCTCTTGAAACATAGATGTTTAGATTTTCTCAACTCGTGTCTATTTAGTTTTGTAACCAATAGATTAATAGTAGGTAATGAACTTCATAGAAGTTGAAAGAGATATAACTCAAGATTTTCATATGGAAATAATGACATTGATTGAACTTGATCTCCACGGTGAAGCAAAATTTGTGCAAAATTTGTGAGATTTTTGTCACTAATTACATCTACTCCGCACATCAGCTAGTAATACAATCACCAAATTCAAATCATAGCCAAAAACCCTAAATTATTATCAATTTGGGGAAAATTACAAAAACTAAGAAATCAGTGAAATCACAGAGAAGTCGGGGTGGGGTGGGGCAAATCACAAACAAAAACCCTAGATTCTTATCAATTTGGGGCAAATTACAGAGACATTCAAAGAAAAAAAACCAAGAAATCACTGCGACGGGGAGCTGCTGAAGAAGGATTGCGGGCACCGTCACGGGACTGAGGGGACGTCGTCGCGGGACTGAGGGGGCAACCGCGTCGCCATCGCGAGACTGAGAGAGCTACTGCGTCACCATTGTGAGACTGAGGACGTTGAAGGCTCGAGCCGCCATCGTGAGACCAAGGGAGCAACCACATCGCCATCGTAAGACTGAGGACGTGGAAGGCTGATGGGTGAAGGGAGGGGGAGCTGCAGAAGAAGAGTCGTGCCGCAGAAGAAAAGTCGTGGAATTGAGTGGGCAACGCGACATTGGAGGGGTTGAAGGCTGTGAAGAGAGGGGGAACTACAAACGCTTGGGTACATGCTGTATCTGCTTCTGCTCTTGATGTATCTGATCCTCGTGTTCTCGACGGAATCCTGGCTGTGCTCAAAGGGATGGGGTCGGTTTAGGGTAGAGCTGGTTCACTTGTTAGTGAACCCGGTTTACACGTAATGAGTGCAATGGTTGCTGCCAAATAGTTGCTGCTCTGAAGATTTATTCTTAATAGAAACAACCGCCATTTTCCTAGAAAACGGCCCACGTATAAATCCACCATTTTTCTAAAAATGGTCCACATATATCCATTTATTAAAAACTGTCATTTTCTAAAAAATGGCTCACATATACAATTATCGTATATGCACCATGATCTCCCCTAGGGATCATCCACACACTCTGGCTCCCTTTGTCACACCACGAGTAACGACCGTGCATGTGACTTTGTAACGTGCGATGCATAGTTCCATGCACAGCATGTTCGTGACCAATCATCCTCTAGCTCCTGCCAATAGAGGGTCCATATAGTCAGCATAAGAGCGTTACCATCTCATCCGATTCTGTTGTCATCCAACGATAACCCAGGGAACGTTACTAAGTATATTACACTCCCGAGTGACCAGATGAGCTATACCGAAATAATGCCCTATCTCGACTTGGGGTCGTAATATGCATGCATCCAAAAATCCATTCTCATATAAAAACCCAGTCTTCATTTATAATAAATGAAAATGTAAGAACATAATGATGAATGTCATGACACCAAACACAACATATAAAAATCCACACAATCTGATTCCACAAACAATCTCATCCTCCTATCTGACCCAACCTCCATACTCCTTGGACCTATGGGCCGACAAACCCAACCAGACTGTAGAAAAATGTGTTAGCATAAAAATATATTTAAATCTCTTAATATTCTTTGAAAAATTACTTACAGTGATGAAATAAAATTTTGAAGGATCAAAGGTGGTGCTAACGGTAGCAACGCAATGATGGAATAGTATTTTCAAATCAAGGTCGTGGGCCTAAAAAATGGCAAATTTTGAATGGGATCAAATGAGGGCAACCCATAGAAGAGCTAAGGAATGTTGGAGAAGCTAATGGTGGTAGTTAGTGGCCGTGAGTGGCAGTTGGAGTCCAAAAAAGACAAATCGGAGTGAGAGATAGGGAGGCTTTGAGGGGAACGGATCAAGGATGAGCATGGGTGGGTTAGGTGGTTGGAGGGTCATCAGTGGTGAGGTAAAGAGATGGCAGTGAATGGAGGAGCCACGGTAAAGCTAGAGCTTATGGAAGCCATGGCATTGAAGCGGGGCGTGGGGAAGAATGGCAACACGGTTGGGGTTGGAAATGGAGGGGGTTGGTCGCCAGCATGAGGGGGGCTGGGTTGTGAGGAAGAACGGTGGTGCACTGTAGGGCTGGGAGGAAGAGAGAATGGGAAGGGAGTCATGCACGGGAAGGGAGCAGGGGAGGAAAAAGAAAAGAAGGAAAAAGAAATAAGAAAAAGGGAAAAGAGAAAAAGAAAAATGGCAAAAAGAGAAAGAAACGAGGTCCAGCTTTTTCAACTCAATGTCTCAAAACTAATCCAACAAAAATGATTTGAAAATGAAAATTTAAATAAAATAATTTAATCTCAGTGACTATAAAGGAAAATAAAATAATAAAATTCAAAAATAATCTACTTTAAAATAATGAGCATTTTAAATAATGAACAATAATTAATAACGATAAAACACATCTAATTAAATTTCACCATTAGAAATCATAAAATAATACCACGTAAATTGTCTAAAACTTAAAACAAGGAAGCCCATAATCTTAATAAATAAAATACTATCCAATTAAAATACACTTAAATACAGGGTATCACATTCTTAGTGCAACTATTTGGCGTTTAGGCCATCGGTTTACGTGGGCTTGTTGGTGGTCAAATGAAGGACGGTGGTTCATAACTGGGGTGTGGCTAAACAATCGTTGGTGGCTAAAACCACGATTGTGGGAAAAACCCACTGGGTGCTATAATTTGAGGAGCAAAAATAGAGTCTGGGTTAGGGCTATTTTTTGTGCTTGACGGAGAAACAATGACCAATCGGGGTAGTGGGTGGCAGTGGTGTTATACCCTAGAGAGGGGATGCTACATGCAATGGTTACTAGTTGGAGAGAGAGTTTATGAGGGAGTGTGGCATTGCAAAGGCAGAGGTAGTTGTGGAGAGGAAAACTAAAGTGGAGTGGCATGAAGGGGGATAGAATGGTGAGAAGGAACTTGAAGGGGAGGGCAGAAACACCCCAAGGGGGGAGGGAGGGGGGATATAAGTGAGCAACCCTCAAGGGGAAAGAAGGAGAGTGAAAAGAGAAAGAGAAACTCACTTGACAAAAGACTCAATTTTATAGGTAGATTGGGCTCGTGCGTGGGCTTGGGTGGTACGATGGACTTCCTACACTTGCAAATTTGAGTAAAAGACATTGAGGTTGATGAAAAATGCAGTTTCTAGAAGGACAACATGGAGGATCTCCCACATGCCGTACTACATTGCCCAAGCATTCGTGATTATTGGATTAGATATGTCTCATTACTACAAGATGTGGATTAGAATATGACTCTGAAGGAAGTGGCTCTGAGTATGAAGGAAAAGGGAACAAGAGATGAGTTGACAATCTTTGTTTCACTTGCATGGGGATTTTGGTATAGAAGAAATATAATGATCCATGGAAAAAGTTTGTTTGAAATATTTTCCAAATAGTATATATATTATATTTATTATTAATAATATTTTGAGATGTATTTTTGGAAATTATGAATTATTTTGGAAAGAGAGAAGTTATGAAAGTTTATAAGACTTACTAAATTTGGGTCTATATGCACACCATAAGCCATTAACTGGCTCAATGATAATACATTTACCATGATGGTAGAGGTTGGAGCCACACATCTATTAGAGAGGATTTTTAATTATTTGCATAAATGTGAGCCCTTACCACGAGCCTGGGCATTTGTGGCCTAGCCAACACTAGGGCGCACAGCCCAGTCAGCCGAAGGCACAAAGTAATTGCGGTTTGCAATTAAATCGGAAAAGTCGCACTTGTTGGGTTTCAAACTTGTGCAAGAAGGGTGGTAGGGAAGTAGCTAGTGTGAACATTGGACTAGGTCCTATTTGTGTCACTTGATAACATGCACAATAAATATACTTGTTTGGATCAAATTATAGAAAAATGAAAAGTTACACCTTTTCATTCACATCATTTGGCCCTCTATAAATAGACTCATTGGCTTACGAATTGGAGAGTCATGGAAAGGAAAAAATGCAATTTTGAAATTTTCTCTCTCTCCAAAAAGTTTTCATTTATTCGAAACTTATTATTAGGATCTGTTCATTTTATAGAGAATAGATTTCCAATCTCTTGGTTAAATAGTAAAATCTGAGGGTATTTGAGGTCTAATTTCATGTGTGCATAACGGAGTTAGACAAATAGACTTGTTCTGGACTTCATTGTATCTTAGAGATAAATTTGCATGTAATCTGTGTGCATACCGTTATTGGTGGGGGCGAATGTTGTCTTAAGGAAAGCGACATTGTAACGTACATTAAAGCAAACTTTTCTCTTACTATTTTTTGTTTTGCAACCCCTTTTGTACCAATAAAGTTTGCCTGGAACCAAATCAAGTGATAGAGTATGCCTTATCGATGCAAAAATTTCATAATAAAATGAGTCAGGCCCCAAGCTCATAGCGAGAGACAAGCTACAAATGGAAACCTCCTCCGCTAAAATTCCTAAATCTAAATGTAGATGGTGCACTATTTTTTTTTTTATCATCACAAGATAAGGGTGTATATCATTCTTAGAGACACCAAAGGGGACACTGTTATGCCCGCTAGCAAGTTGGAAGCTAAGGCCCAATATCTTGGAACTATCAAACTGCTGGCCATGTTCCGAGGCTTACAACTATGTGCAAATTGTGATATCCCATTTTTACGTGTATTTTTATAGAATGATTTTTTTGATTATTATAATTAGTGATTTTCTTGTTTAAATTAAAGGTGATTTTTGCAATATTATTTTTATAACTTTTTAAGTTGTAAAATTATTTTAACATACCTTCTTGCTTATTATTATTGTTTTGTATTTAAATTACTTTTTAATTTAAATTAGTTTATTCTTGGGCTTTAAAATTATTGTGTTATTGGATTTTATTATTTTATTTTATTTAATCACTGCGTTTGAACTATTTTATTTTACTTTCTGTTTTGAAAATAATTTTCGTTGGATCAGTTTTTTGACCTAAGTTGTGAGGTTTGGACCTCATTTCTTTTCCCTTCCTTTTTCTTATTCCCCATTTTCTTTTCTCCTATTTTTTTTCTCTTTTTATTCTTTCTTTTTCTTCATTCTTTTTCTCTTCCCTTGCTTCTTGCCCGCACAACCCATTTCCCTCCCTTCTCCCCCGTCAGTTTCTTCTCCCTCACTCAGCGCCGCCATGCACAGCCCGTGTCTAACACCACCCACCCTAGTTGCTTCCCCACTGGCTAGTGAACATCTCCCTCCATTTTCAGGCCACCCTAAGCCACTATTAGCCTCCAAGTGCACCACCAAGCCACGACCTCTTTTTCTTCCAGCTCTACCGTGCGCTGCCCATTGCGATCATTGTTGCTTCCATTCTCTTCCCCATCAGTCGACGACCTTACTCTCCATTTTCAGCCCTCCAAATGTTGCCTAACTCCTCCACGCTCAGCTTCAAGCCGCGTGGACTAAGCCTCCCCGCATCGCCGTTGGTCACTATTTATTCACCACTTCATTATTGTCCCTCTAGCATCCCAAACCACCCATCCCAGCCTCAATCCACCACCGGTGAAGCTCAACCAACTCACTCTCCAATTTGGCCTTTTTGGCCTTCAACCACCATTTGTGCTACCACCCACGGCCAACCACCACTTTCATTAGCTACACCAACGCCCATAAGTCCTACCCTAGCTTTTCTTAATCTTCGTTTATCCCCATTCAAATATGGGTATTTTGCGACTCACGGCCACAATGCATTTTTCACTATGACATTGCCTTTTCGCTACATTTTACAGTTCCTTGATCATTCAGAAGTTATTTTATAGTGCTATAAGTATTTTTCCAAACAACTCTTGTGATTTAAATATATTTATACTTTAAAAATTTTTTTCGTGAATTGGTTTGTTGTGCCGAGTTGAGTCTAAGGAGTTTGGGGGTCGGTTAGAATGGAGGACGGAGTTGTTGGTTTGATTGGATGATGTTGGGTTTTGTGGGATATTTTTGTGACTTGCTGCATGCATTGCATGGTGCACGCATGATCATGTTTTGTAAAATGAAAATTGGATTTTTTGCATAGTGCATGCATATTCATGGATATGAATGAAAAACTGGGTTTTCATAGGTAAAATGGCTTTTTGGGTGTGTGTATATCATGACCCCAAGTTGAGATGGAGCATTATCTCGATGAAGCTCCTCTGGTCATTCGGAAGTGCAATATACTGAGTGACGTTCCCTAGGTTGTCGTTGGGCGACAACGGGATCAGACAAGATGTTAACGTTTTCGTGCCGACTCCGTGGCCACTCTGCTAGAGGGGCTAAGAGGATGCTTGGTTAGGAATGCACTAGGCGCAAAACTGGGCATTGCTCATTATGAAGTCACATGCATGGTTGTTATCCATGGTATGGCGAAGGAAGCCAGGGTATGCGGATGGTCTCTAGGGGAGATCATGATGTATATGGTTAAAATGTATAATGGACCATTTTTCAGGAAAATGGTGAGATTTGATTAATGGATTTTATGTTAGGCCATTTTCTGGGAAAATGGTAGATATGTTTTAATGGACCGAATTTACAGTTCAAATGGAATTTTTGACGTGCGTGGAAATTTATACATTTTCAGGGAAAGGATGATTTTTGAGTCACATGCATATAGCATCATGTTCATGCATATTGTTATTGCATGAATGTATTTTATCTTGTTGGTTATTTGGTCTATTACTTACCTGTGGTACTGTTTCTTGGTACTATAAATTTTGATGCAGATGATGAAGAGGTTGAGCCAGAAAAGGCGGCTCTGTCGGAGGAATGAATTGGTGTTCCATGCTTGTATAAGGGAAATTATTTTCCTGCTTTTAAATTATGTATTCTGGTTTATGACTTTGTTGTTGGAAACTTGTAATATTTTTTATACGCTTATGTTTAAGCAAACTTGTATTTAAACAATTTTGGTATTTAGTGGTCGACTTAACTCATTTCGTTACATTGTTTTTATTATACACTTTTGATTGTGCACATACTTGACACTTAGAGAAGGGATGCGTGACCCGTGTTGTCATCATCCTGACGCCTCAATTTTCATGTGTCCGTACATGAAAGTTGGGGATGTCACACAAATATAGGGATTGCTAATCTCATTCTAGAAAGTGATTGTTTGATGATGGTCAATGAGATCCAAAATGTTACTGATTTACATACCCCACAAAGAGTTTTAGTTCAAGAAACAAAAGAGATTTATGCAATTTTTCAAAGATTGCAAAGTTCAACATGCTAATCGATTAGGGAATGAAGTGGCACATAGGCTTGCCGTTATGCTTGGAATGTTGAAAACAATGAGATGTGGCGGGATAATGTTCCTATTGATGTGTCTCAAGCCTTGTGGCTAGACAAAAACACTTTGTAATGTTTTCTTTAATAATACGAAGCTTTACTATTAAAAATAAAAGGGGACTAGCAATTTGGCTTTTTCTTCATAGATTGTACTATGTATTAATCCGTACAAAAGGAACGCAAAGACAAAAAGCCTAGAGCTTGACAAATCAAGATGCACATGGTTCACAGTTCACACGCTCAACGACCGTCGTCTAGACTTGTAGTTATAAAAGGTTCACCAGAGCTAACTAATGGTGTGGGTACATGATACAAAGGAACAGGCATATTCAAAGGAAGATTTGGCATTGCAGCCTCAAAATTAAGAACATGAATTGCTTGCCTTATTGATGGCCTAAGACTTCGATCAGGATGAGCACACCACAGTCCGACAATCATTAAACACTCTACCTCCTTCTCCTCAAAATCCATATGCAATCTCTCATCAATCGCCAAACGAAGCCTTCCACTTCCATAAAGATTCCAAACCCACTCTACCAATCCCATTGCATAATCCTTTTCTGGAGGGTCAGTTGACTTCCGTCCGGTAGCAATTTCTAATGTAACCACACCATAACTGTATACATCTGACTCTTTACTAGCCCTTCCAGTGGCTATGTATTCTGGAGCCATATAGCCTAATGTTCCAGCCAATCCAGTCGTCTGAGGACCTAGCTCATGGTCCATGAGCCGAGCCAATCCAAAGTCTCCAAGCTTCACATTAAAGCTAGAATCAAGCATTACATTGCTCGATTTGATGTCTCGGTGAACGACACATTGCTCCCATTCTTCATGGAGATAAAGCAGCGCAGATGCCAACCCAGAAGCTATCTTGTATCTCCCTGCCCAAGTTAAAGGACTCCTTTTCCCAAACAAATGCATATCAAGGCTACCATTTGGCATAAACTCGTAAACAAGTAGGAACTCACCATTGTCATGGCACCATCCTATGAGTTGAACCAGATTCCTGTGTCTAATCCTGCTAATAATTTTTACCTCAGTTATGTATTCCTTTCTTCCCTGTTTAGACCCCCTTGAGATTTTCTTCACAGCAACTGCTATATCCAAATCTATTAAGTACCCCTTGTAGACGGCACCAAACCCTCCTTCTCCCAACTTCTTGTCATTCGAAAAATTGTTGGTGGCTAAAGCAAGATATCGATGCGAAAATCTTCTGGGTCCTGCTCCTCTCTCAAGGTCTTCATTAATTGATGTCAAGTTCACAGTCTCGTTTGTTTCAACTTTCTTTTTCATTACCTTCCACGCCAACAATATTACACAAGTTACAATTGCTACAGCTATCAGAACACCAGCTGAAACTGTTAGACCAACCACTAAACTCTTCCTGTTTTCATTCTTCCCCCTTCTTTCCTTTCTTTCCAAACTTGAACTGAATTCCCATGACTGAATTTTATTGCGCTCTCCAAATTGACTTGTACCAGCTGAAAATCCAACAATGACCCACTCTGGAAGAACCTGCATGAGATCAATTTCAAAAGAAAGACTCGTATTCTCCTGAGCATTAGAGGTAGTTTGATATTTCCAAGAGACGCTCAAGTTCTTTGTAGAAGCATCGTAAGTGACCCATACATCAGCGGCATCTCCACTGTGTGAGCTAGCATTCCAAGAAGTGTATTTTGTGGAAGCAATTGAGTTGTTATTAATTCCCACATGCTCAAATGGAGGATCCCATTCCTGGTTCACGTACGAGTCAAATTCGACATGAACAATGTGATTCTGAGATGAATCACTGGTTGATGTGTTGAATAGGCCTAAAAATCCACCAGCTGAGTTCAGAGGGACTTCGAACCCGACAGGAGCCAAGAAGAAGGCTAAACCATGGCCATATTCAGCACGACCTTGGGTGTCGATAATGAAGGAGAAATGTGTGCTAAAGTTAGTGAGTATTCCTGTATCAGAGTCCCAGAGAGGCACCCTCTCAGAATAGATGGCTCGGCCGACCCGGCATACGTAAGTATATCTATTGATCAACTCAATGGCTCCAACAGAAGGTGCTGCATCTCCCAAGTATAGTATGTTACCAGCGTTGGGTTCAAAGCGAGTTATACGGAAATAAACTGTGTGAGCGGTGCGAAGAAGTAGAAGGAAGAAGAAGAGAAGAAACATGGGTTTTTTGTCGTAAAAAAGTAATCCACGGCTTGGAAAGTATAGAGGGAAAGAGAGATAAAAGAGAGAGCAGTTGGATAACTTGGCGTCGAAATAGAACCTAAAGTTTCAGTTTATAGCTTCAAGATGCCGAGTTTTAGCCCCTGGATATATAATTCTACAGCCCGCCAGATATATAGTTCTTAATTAGGAAGCGTCGTCAAAAACAGAGACTTTTACGCATATTCCATATACTGAGACTTGTAGTCTGATTGCTCGCCGGCATACAATTGGCGCCAACAGAAATTAAGTGAAATATAAAACAAACAATCTATAGTGATAACCTTGAATATTGGATTTATCAAGATCCTGAATTTCCGAATAAGTTAATTTGAGAGAAATTGAACCTGAATTTCCGAATACGAAGCTTAGCTCATGGCATCCTTCTTTTGCAAATATTCTAAACTGAAATCGACATTTGTTAAATTAATGTGGATGTTAAGGAATTTTGCACGCTTCTATGGAGTAAGAGGTGGGTGTAAATATTAGTCCAAAGTCAATGCGTAAATAGAGAGCCTCCAACTTTAAAGTCAATGTGGAAATAGAGAACCTCCAACTTTAAAGCCAGCCGTGATAGCAATCCTCCAAATAAGGCCCCCCACTTTTTCTAAAAGTCTTTTGGCGTAAATGGTGGAATTTTGTCGCAGTCAGCTGAGATCTAGGATTTTGTCGGAGGGTACTACAAAACTTCCACTGGAGTAGTGAAAATCCAAGATGAATCCAAGGCTGCATAATTTGAAGGAAGCTGCCATGCAAACCCCGCTTCTTGACCTACCTATCTTCTCCTCGACTTTCATTATAGAATGTGATGCATCGCAAACATCTATAGGAGCAATGTTTGTTGAAGAAAATTGAGTGGATACGGTAATCAAATAAATAAATGCGATTTAAGACGTGTAGAATACTATGATCTTTAAGGTAATAATTATCCCATACTTGGAAGAATTTGCTACAGGTTACAAGTAATTCATTTCTAAAATATAAAGAAGTCACCAACTAGAGATAGCAATTCTAAACTTTTTCCTTTAAAATTTATATATAAAATTATGTAAGTGACTGAAAAAATGAGATAATGATGTCATAAAATTTATAGATTTTATCCTCTTTTTATAGAGAATGAAATGACACATTGTGAAAAATTATAATTCTTAACTTTTTAATTGGTAATTATTAATTTAAAAGATATAATATTTTACTTAAAGACCAAGAGGCATGCCTAGCCCATGTTTTAATTCTCCCCTAGTGCCTATTCGGTTGAATTAATCTTTTGAAGCATTGCACCAATTCAACGTGCCTATTCTGCCCATGTGCAACCGCCCAAGTTTTTTGACTGTTAGCCCACGCGTAAGACCTGGCCATCTCATGCCCAAGTCCAATAAATTATTTATTTCATAAAATAAGTCGGTGCATTAATGTCCCTCTACCACTAAGCCATGCCTCTACTTGTGGTAATGTTCCCACGAAAAAATATAACCCAAATTCAATAAATTCATATATTTAACATAAGAAACTACAATAAATATTACAATCCCCTATTTAGGTCGCGATAATAAATTTTTGATCAAATACTGATATCTTCATGCATACAAGAGAGTATCAATTGACTTGAACCTTCAATTAGTGTAAGTATCTCAAATTTCTAACAAATTAATGGTGGCATGGGCTTAAACAAAACTTTATACCTTAGAACGTACAGAAATACCACACATGATTCTAACCAATTTTAGTGAGATATCTTACCAATAAGTTTGCACTAATCCATGTGGTCCATCTTGCCATTCATGAAATAATGTAAACCTTAAACTTTGGTTAGAAGTTGTCCCCACCTCTTATGTACATATAGATAAAGTTCCTTTTGTGTCTTTATTACTTCATACACTTATACAACTATTAAAGTTTATTAAGAGCATAATAAGCATCATTCATTTAGCATAACAGTCAGCACTAACTGTAATGACTGATCCAAAATTTATTAGGGATAAAAGTTGGATAAGTTATTGAACCTAAAATAGGCTTAATGGATCATATATATAGGATAAGTTTACAAGTTATTATTTATTGAAACTTAGTTAGGCCAGAGGCTTGAAATTTTATTTTAAATCGCAAGGGTGTAGTTGATGATTTTGGAGAATATCAATGGGCTAATATTTATAGAAGCCCAAGTTAGATTAGTCAAATAATTTTTGGAAAGACTCCGGGCCCATAAATTATTATGGTAGATTATAAGGTTTTATTGGGCTCAATAATTGGACAAAAGCCCATTTAGGCATTATTTGATTACACAAATTAAATCATCTCATCTCATATAATTATTATAATTTTTTCAAATTCCTAGACAAAATAATATAAACAATTCAACTCTTTTAAATCTTTAAAAAAATTATATTTTAATATTATTTTATTTAACTTTTAATTTTTATTTTATCTTATCTCATTTCATTTTTGTAACCAAACCGAGGCCTTAATATTTATGGATCAAATGGGCCCTATTTAATTGGTGATAGGCTCAACTATTATTCTAAGGCCCAAAAATACTTACCAAACGAATTGGACTTATTTTGGATTTTGGATAATGCCCATATGAATTAATTAAATACTTGATCCATGAAAATATGGACAAGCCGAAGTGATTATTTAGACCGCTTAAACCAGCCCAACCAATTTGTTAAGTTCATACACTACCCAAGACATAGGCCTAGATATTTTGAAATGGACCCAAACCAAAGCCCATGAGCTAAGCCTAAAAGCACTGTCTTAAACCTGTGCATAATTCCATGCACGTTGATTTCTCCTTTTTTTATTTTTCAATTAGGGTTTCCAACAACGTTTATATATAGATAAAGATCATGCACAACGATTTTTTCCCCACTACTTTAGCCCCCTCCAGTTAAGCAACTATTAAAGGCATTTCTAAAATCCGATTATGACATTGACCACCATTTTGCCTTTCAGATTAAGGATGTATATTAGATGAGTAGTGACTGTTGTGATTAGTAGCGAGTCTCATGCAACTCCACCACGGGTCATGTAATTGAACTCTCCCTCCACGATATAAAGAACGTCACCATTATGCATCTAGTTTTATCGATACAACTTGGTTTGTAGGCAATGAAATTGGGGTTGCATAGCTAATGTGTAAGACCTAGACCTAACACCAAGCCCAAACCAAGCACGAGTTCTATAATTTTTTATTTATATATGTATAGGTGGTCCACTTGAGATTTATAGAAAGATTTTGAATAGGCTTCAAGTTCAAAAGTTTCTATTGGTGGAATATGGATTTTTATATTGGGCCTAAATTAGGTTTCTCGAACAATATTGATGATAAGTCCATCTAATGATTTATAAATCAAGTGTGCCCTTTTTAATTAGTGGTGGCCCAAGATATTATTCTAAAACTTGGTTTGTTAAAAAAAATTATCGAGAACTTCGCCTGTTAAAAAAAATTATTGAAAAGAAAATTATCGAGAACTTGGCCTGTTAAAAAAAATTACTATAAAAAATCTAAGGAGATTTTTTAATCAGTTAAAATAGACCCAAAAGGAAAGCCCACGAACTAAGCCCAAGAGGGCTACTTTAGACCTATGCATAACTCCATGCACATTGATTTCTACCTTTTCTTTCATTAGGGTTTCAATAGTGTGTACATATATAGATATATACTAGGTCAAAGCAACATGCATTTGACCTAGTATATATATTTTGCCAGCCTAGTTGGAGCAAGTCTCATGTGATGATTGTCACATGCATTTGGCTATTTGTAATTTATATTTTGCTAGCATTTTCTTTTCAAGCTGAAAATACTGGAAGCAAGTGGTGCTTATTGATGCTTTCAGCTGCTTGGGTCTGATTGCTTTTGCAGAAATTATGATATGCAAAATGTGGTTGTTTCTTCACTGTGTGCACACACATACTTGAAAAAAAGAAAATTTTCACTTTGCAAAATTAGTATTTGCATAGAAAGTGAGGATATTAGTGTTTTAGTGGTAATTTGAGATTTGGGTGTTTGGAACTAAGGTACTTTCCCAATCCCCATTAAGTTAGTTATTTAAAAAAGTTATTTTTTATATTCTTATTATTCTTTAGTTTCCTGCAAGCTTATTTATTAAGAGCGATGCTACTCTGCTTGATTCAAAGTACTATTATATTTTATCAAGATAAAAAAATAAAAAAATGTGAAATTGTGGAACACATAACAAATTAGGTTCATGTAGCCATCTTGCATGGAAAACTATATTGGTGGTGTGGGACTTCAGACCAGTTTCATGCTTATTGCAAGTGTGAGTAAGAAATTAATGGAAAATTATGGATTCTCCATCACTTTCTTGGAACTCAAAAGCTATTTCACCAGATGCTTTTGCTCTTCTGGAAACACTGCTATTTCCAAGTGATTGTTTAGTAGGAAACCGTTTTTTATACTTGGACCATAGGATATAATTGTGGAAATGATGTTCTCCCTACAAATGATATTTCTCAAATTAAAAATTGGTATACAAGTGACCTCTTCTATATGGAAAAATAGAAAGTTTCTATGGACCATAATCACAACATGGTTATTAAACAAAATAATGTATCAAATCAATCATCTATGAAAACAGATTTCCTACAAGTGTTTACCTATGACCATTTCTCTTACTAAATGAAACCAGTATTCCAAAATCATAAACATTTGGAGATGCTGGTTGAAAAATTTTCACTTCTTGAGACATATTTGATTGTGTGAAAGTGTTGTTCATTCGAGAATATATTTGGGAAAAAGTGGAGTAACGTGCAAGGCACGTTTGCCCAACAATGTTTCACAGTCAAAAGTAGTAACCACTGAAGCACTAAAACATATCAACAACCTTCTGTTTGCAAGCAGGATTTATATCCTAAATGTTGCTTAGTACTTTGATATCCTTCTTTTAAAATAAATAAATACTATGAAAACATTGGAAGATGAATTTTTCTCAGCTCAATGCATGGTGAAAGGAATTTTTCTCATTAATATAATATACAAAAAGAAACATGTTGAAAGAGGACAACTCTTTCTAACTTAGACCTTAACAATTACTTGGAATCAAAACCAAAGAAAGCATATTGCAACTAGAAGCAAAGCATGTATATCATAGCATCAACAGAGGTGTAGGAATTCCTAATTGCTAGACATTACAAACACTCAAGACAATCATCCATGTAAATAATTAAAACTAAAACAAATATTACTAATACATAAAAATTAGAATCGCTGTATAGATGCAAACCTCATAAGAAATAAAAATTCCTACAACAAATTGTACTGTATTTTCCATGAGAGAGAAAAATAGAAAGCACTACAGGCTTAATTTCCTTCACATACAATAGAAAGGACCAAAGCTACCTGTTCCAAAAGCAAACTAGCAATTTCTATGAGAAAATACTACCAACCAGTCTGACAACACATACAGATCTTCTTGCCCACCAAAAATACCAAAGAGAGAACAAGAAAGGTGAAGTGCGATATGCATCCAAGTGGCACCAATTTTGAAAACCATTTCAGATTGGGGTAGAAGGTGTTCCTTTAAGACCTATATAAGAATTATGCCTTCATGCCAATCTCATTCAACAAGCCCAGCAATAGGTATTATACAGCTTAGTGTCAAGTCAGACACATCTTTTGTATAATTCATTGAAAAAATGAGCCAAAGCCTCTAATACTGTTGCCAATTCAGACAAGTTGAAATTTCTAAATCTCACTACTCATGACTATCTTTTGCATGTGGCTTCTTTCATATAACATTGTGCATGTGCCCTCCCACAAACCCTATAGACTTCGGTTCCTTTGCCAACTATGATAAAACTCATGCTTTCCATGTGTTACTTCTTTGTTGCCTCGAACATAGAGGCCAAAACAAGGAAAAGCATAAACACTCCAATTCTATTTTATTTTCACTTACTTTTAAACAAATTCTCAGTCTTTTTCCCAAATCTTTGCAGTATCCAATGAGGCCAATCAAACTCCAAAAAGCAACTATCTACTGCTTTCCACGAATTTACTAAAACCATATACTTCTTCCATCTACAAAAATTATCTTAAGATGATAACCTAAGGGAAACATATCAGAACTCTCTTCATCAATTCCAAAAATACCTCGCCTTAACCAAATAAAAAATTAAAATACAATAAAAAATAAAAAAAAAAGGTCTCAACTTTACGAGGGAACCAAAAGGGCCAAACCATCCCCATACAAAACCAAGTAGTCCTTGCAACCACAACAATTGCCTTAAGCTCAAATACTTTGAAAATATTATAAATTCAAAGGGATTAAACAAACAAATTTACACTAATATAAACTTGCATATTCTATCCGTCAATCATTCGTTTCATCACTTAACAATTCCCATTGAATAGAGAATTTCAGTATAAGAACCATACTTTTTCTTCTACTTCATCAAGGATTCTTGCCATCCAAATCGTCTTGTTCCCAAACATTCTTAGGAACCAATCAAGTCAAATAAATTTTAAAAATACCATAATATAGATGTAGACTAAAAAATAAAAGTTTGTCCTCCACTACTCAGATTTCTCGGCAAAACATTAAAAAAAAAAACATTTCTACAGTTGCAACAATTAAATTAAGCCTTAAGGATTTAAAAAGGATTAGGGCTTCCTTAATTCAGGGAACAAATTAAAATACATTTGGAAGATAAAAAAAATAAAGATAAAATATATTAAATATTACCGTCAACTGGAAGAGCTCGTGAGGGCAAAGGCCAACAAGGTAAAGGCGGCACACGTCGCGATCGTAGTACTTGCGGTAAACCTCCTGAATGTCGCTGTTCCAGTTCACCCCCATCAACACGTCTAGCTGCTTCCTTATTGCATCCATGACGTACCTTCTCAGCCTTTGTCATTCTCTCTCTCCTTCGAGCTCTCGAGTCAGAGGGAGATTTGTAGGGCTTTTGCTTTGGGAAAAAAGGCCACCGATCAGTTTGCTATTGCTTCTTCTTTCTCTTTCCATTTCCATTTTTTTCTCTTCACTACATGTCCATCCTCTAGCCATTTCCATGCTCAGTTTTTAGCTCCATTTTCATGCGCTATTACTTCCCAAATCTGTGCACTTTCGGTTTTAGTTTTTATTTCTTCTCCTTTTCTCATGGTATTTTCTTCCTTCTTCTCTTCATCGGTTGTTGATCGTGCTTCTCCTCCTTTCTTTGTTTTATTATTTTTCCTCTTTTTTTTCTTTGTATTTTCACTCTATTTTTCTCCATTGTTGCAGGTCTGTCTAAAGCTCCTCCTCCATTTTCATTCGGCTCTGGCCATGAGTTCCCTGCTTACCACCTCCATTTCTTTCCCTATTTTCTTCATGCTTTGTTTTTTACTTCAACGTGCCCTGTTTTTAGCCCACGCCATGAGCTTCATTTTGAATTTCTTGTTGATTTTTCGTTTCAGATCAAAAGGCAACAAATATATAGGCAACAACATCTGGAAAAAAAAAAAAATCGAAACCACAAAAATCTAAAAAATCGAAAACACTGATTTAACCTTTTAGAAGCAATCTTTCAGAAAGTGTAAGATGGGTGTTATGTTACCAGTGGTAACGGAGGAATGGAGGTGCGAGAGGGCTTTGGAACGACGCTAAAGGAGGGATTTGAACACTCCGAGAGAGATTTTGCGGGTTGCCATAAGCTATTGACAAGGCACATCGAGGAGCTCTAATGTGGAAGATGAAGAGAAAGCGATGAATACAAAGAGGCACTTGGTGCAGGTAGCATTATTTTCCTTTTTCATAAATATTCTTTTACAGCAATCAATAAGACAAGTGATGTTTGATAGCCTAGACGGATTTAATTTAAAGTTAATAAAAAACAATTAAAATTACTGTAACTTTGTTAAAACAAGAATTTCCGTTTGACAAGCTCTTTATATATATAAAGATATATAGATAAATACCGCACTTCAGAGTAGTTTCTTTCTTTCTTTTCTTTTCTTTTCTTTTTTTTTTTCTTTTTTTTTTCTTTTTTTATTTCCTTCCGACTACCTTAGCTCCATTGTGCATCAGCGTGAGCCTCTTCCTCCACAAAAATCCGTAACGTAACTGCCCAATCGTGAACCACCCTCCACCACCAAGAACCACCACCACCACTTGTAGAAACCGTAAGCCAACCACATGAACCAGCTCCCGATAGCCCACAGCCCCTTGTCATGTCCCGTATCGTTGCCTACACCAGAGCATCACTGCTTCGCGCGCGCACCACCCCCCCCCCCCCAAAAAAAAAAAAAAAAAAGCAAAAAACAACGAAACCGCAATGTCAAGCGGTTGTTGTTGAAGCCGTTACAAGCCGTGCGGACCAATGCCAACAGCCAACCTGCACCACCAATGCCCACACTTAGTCACGACAAGGTCACCATCATCACTTCCTTTCTCCTACCCGCAGGCACTGTGAGCCACCAATGCACCACTGTAGCCCAGTCTTCCTCCACGCTTTTAACCCACACGGCAAGCTCTATTTTCATACAAAAAGAAAAAGGAGCAGCTCTTCCGTTAAGTGACTCCTCCGCAAGCTCCCACCCACTTGTCGCCCGTTCATCGTGGGCCCAGCCATGAGACACTATCCCACGGACTTGCACCAACCACTGCAAGTAACCAACTCAAAGCTGCAACACTACCTTCATTGGAAGAAGCCTAACCGTGCATCACTTCCTTGCACCACCCCGAACCACCATTCCCAACCTCGTGTCATTGTGAGCCACCATCACATGGCATCTCCACCCCTCTCGATTGCTCCCTATTCGTATGGCCCTCATTCTCTCTCTCTCTACCTCTCGTTTACTATAACATAACACACATTGTTTTGTTTTCTTTAATGTCTCGGTGTAAGGGTGTAAGCAAGTTGAGCTTATTTTCTCTAGTGGGCTAGTTTTGATCTCGCACGGATGGATATTTCTAAGTTCAGCTGGTGTGTTATTGGACTTTGGGTCCCAAATTATTTCGGCCCTAGTAATATTTTAGCTACACTGTTATAATACTTAAGTAGATTGGGCTTAACATTTTTAAGTGGGCTCAATTTTAATTCATAATAGTCTAGAAATTTTAATTTTAATTTTTTTTCACAGAAAATGTTTAAAGGATTTAAATTATGTTATTAAGTATAAATTTTTACAATTTAATTTCAGAAGTAAATGGTAATTGTGTAATTTTATTTTGAACGCTTCAAATATGTTCTAGTCTATTTTTATTAAATGAAATTTTGTTGTTTACTTTAATAGATTTTGATATAATTATATTATCTAGTTTTAAATTTTTATAGTTTGATTTCAATAATAAATAATTTAGAGTTTAATGTCTTAGTCAGAGAAATTAAGTAGATATCGATGAATTTGTGAAGTGATGGTATTTTAAGTTTAGGAGAATTTTAGGTTTTGACGAATTAAAATAAGTTATTTAAGTAATTTAGGTGCAATCACAAAGTACATCTTCAATTAGAAATTTACTCAAGTTACATGACTTTTCTGTAGGTGACAATTCATATTCCCTTGGCACTGTTGTGAGAAAATTCAGAGAAGTTAAGAAGTTTAAGTAAGCGGGATTCCCACGTTAGATTTGCATAGAAAGAAAATGAATTGAGGTTTATTTATAAAAAATGCATGTTATATTTTGAAAGGAAATGTGAAAACAAATTTAGTTATGTGTTTTGCAATACTCATGAAATCTGTATAAAAGAGATTATTTTTTTTTTTTATATATATTACTGGTATAGACATGAGCAATATTTTGACATGTTATTTATGAACTGTGTAAAAGAGCGAATATGAAATTTAAAATTTTTGTATATACTGTATAAAGATGCTCTGAATCGGTTTTGATTATCCGAAAATCATATGAATTTGTTTAGTACTCTGTTTTGATATGATATGGCATCTGAGAAACCTTTGGCATGACATTCTATTTCTGATTCTGATTTTGATTATGGTTTTATTTTGATAATAGTTGTGAAGCCTAGGCCGTGTTAAGCCCAAGACTGTTTTCAAAGTGGGTTTTTCTTTCTTTTACTCTCTGTGCGTGTGTGTTTTCTTTGGTGAAGTTAAGTCCTATATGTTGTTTAAGTGGGTTTCATTTTCAGTGTGAGAGTATTCAAATTTAGGGCCCAACCCATGTAAGTGAACCCATAAGCTAAAAACAAGGGTCCAACCCCTCCCTCTATGCTATGTCATTTTGGCCAAGGGAGGGAGACCCTAAAGTTTCTTCTTCTATTCCCCCACTGCCACACAAGGCTCTCCCTCCCTCTCTTTGTTTATTTTTTCCCCTCCGTCTAACAATAGCTTTTCACCACCAGTGGCTAGCAACACCTCTCCCCATCGCTACCACCTAAGCTCCATGTGTCAGTGTTGTTTGTGCATCCCTTGCCACCGTTTGACCACCATTCGCTACCCCCCATCGAAGCTGAATTAACCACATGCAGCGCATGGCTTCTTTCAACCATGTGATCATTACCGCTCATGACAACGCATAAAGCCTCTCTAGCTTTACTCACATCAAACCACCAAGACCTGCCATCCAAATCTCACTATCCAAAAGTCACGTCGCCGTTGAGCTAAGCTAACTTCCACCCTTCGAAAACCCACCACGGAGCCCTCCACTTACTCTCAATCTCATCATCTCTCATTCACCCTCTCTGTTTTTCATCCCGTGAGGTTTAGGAGATTTTTGCCTAGGGTTCCGCCGCACACCGTTGTGATCCACCACCTTTTGAAGCTCACAAGAGGTCGCTCGACCACCCTTTTAGAGCTCACAAGAGGTCGCTCGACCACCCTCTCTCTCTCTCTCTCTCTCTCTCCCTCTCTCTCTCTCTCTCTCTCTCTCTCTCTCTCTCCCTCAGGGTTATGCTACTACCAACTACTGTCAACCATTACAGGTTCCCCTTTATCCACCCTCTGTTTTCATCAGGACTGCCACCGGCCACTACTTTCCCAACCTAGATTCTCACGTTTTGCCCAGATCAACCACTATTCACCATGCTTCTCCCACCACCACCCTTTGCCATTTGAGTCCTTCTCTCCACCCTCGTTTTCATCAATCTGATCACCCTTAAGTTTTTCCCCAGCCGTGGGTCCCCACTAATCTGCCCAGTTTTTCCTCCACGTAACACGTATATACACTCGCTAGACCCCTTTGACGACATGCTTGATAATCTAGAGATTTCCTTTCCTCACTGTAAGTAAAATTCTGAACTAATCCTTTATATAGTAAAGATGGAAATATTGGCATTGTGTTTGCTACAGTGTGAATGTGAATGGTTAAGTGGTCGATGGCGTAAGAAGTGTTAGAAAACAGACTGTAGTTGGTGTGGATTGTCGACCTAGGGCCAAGTGGAGCTTTGGGAATCTCGTGTAGTTGTGGAAAACCTGATTCTTTAAAAAATGTGAAAATTTTGAAATTTTTGTGTTGTTTGTTGTATTGTATTATGCCATGTTAATCAATAACTGCCCACTATATAACTACATATTTATTATTCTATTTGTCATTATTATTGTGCTTTGCTAGTACTAGTGTCATGAACTAGAAAACTATGTTTTTGGTGTCAAAAAGGCAAATAGGATTTTGCGGGTATGTGCATACCACAACCCCAAGCCAAGAAGGGATATTATCTCGACGAAACTTCTCTGGTCACTTGGTAGCGTGTAAAATTAAGTGACATCTTTTGGGTTGTCCTTCGGAGACAACGGACTCTGACAAGACGGTAACACTCTCGTGCTGACTCTGTGACCCCTCCATTGGCGAAGGCTAGAGGTGCTAGGTATTGCTCATTACAAAGTCACATGCACAATCATTACTCGTGGTGTGGCGAATGGAGCCAAGATATGTGGATTACATGCGTAATTAAAATGATTGTATGGCCTTTCTGTGAATCACCACCCCAAGCCGAGATGAGGCATTATCTTGATGGATCTCCTTTGGTCACTTGGGAGCGTATAAAATTGAGTGACGTTCCCTGGGCTATCGCTGGGTGAAAGCAGGCTTGGCCAAGACAACAACATTCTAGATATGACTCCATGGCTCATCTACTGGCAGGAGTTAGAAGATGCTTGGTTACGTATGCGCCAAGTGTGGAGTTGGATATCACTCGTTACAAAGTCATACACATGATCGTTACCCTTGGTGCGACAAAAGAGTGTGCGGATGGTCCATAAGGGAGATCATGGTGCATACCATGATAAAATGAATGCTTTCTAAATGGAAATGTGATTTTGCATGGGTGGTTTCTCTGTAATTTTTGTGTAATGACAAGATGAACTTTTGTAAAATCCATTTCTCACATTGGCTATGTGTTTGTATGTTTTTTCTGTGTTAGTATTTTTGGATGTCAATTCTATGATTTTACTTGTCGAGATTGGAAAATCTTATTGTGGTATTTGCTCCTGCAGTTCTATTCCATGGGACCCTAGACTTTGTTGCAAAGGATGGATATGGTTATGGAGGACCACCCTCACCTAAGGAGTGACGACTTGGGAATTTTTTTCCTTTGAAGTTTGATTGGACTTTTTTGTTATTTATCTAGCCGGATGACTATATTAACTATACAGAAGATTTCTTTGTTGGGATTGTATATAATTTTCTGGTGCTTTAGCTTTGGGCTTTTTTTTTTTTTTTTAAATTCCACTACTTTTATAACAGTACACATTTATTGCATGCATGCACACACTTGCACAATGCATTGAGGGTGTGTGACCCGATTGGCCAGCACCCGGCATCGCGACTTCTTCTAGATCATGCGTGGAGGTCGAGGGCACCATAGGTGCTATCAGAGCTTTTATGACTCCGAGTAAATCCATAAGTTACTTAGGTATAGTTCTAGAAATCTAGGCTTTAATCTTACTATGATAGGATTGAAAATTGGGTAGTTAAACTTGGGTTTTAGTGAGGTTTGCTAGAATTTTCTGTATGATATGTATGAATGTTTAGTATAGAAGACTAGAACATGTAACAATTAGGCTTGTGATTAAAATATCAAGGTTAGAAGTGAAACGATGTGGTCTAGGCAATCTCCTCAAAGTTGGAATTGAAGTCACAAATTGAGGGGGGTAATAGCCTCCAATCGCCCAGGATATTTAAGGTTTTAAATTTTGCAGAATTTCTAAAACGAGATATATGAAATCCAAAGTTATAGATTTGTTGACCTTAATACATGAGTTAATTCAATATGAGGATTTTGCAAACTTTAAGGAATATTTTGATAATATTTGAGGTTTTAGAATCTGCAAGATTTGAGAGGCGATTTATTTAGATTAGAGGTTTAGAGTTGTCAACTTGAAGGAATGGGGTCTAACAAGATTTGAGGCTTCAGGTTTTGCAGGTCTTGTATGCAAGTTTGATTTAATCTAAGTTGTAGATTTGGAGAATTTAAAAAGTGGATTTTTTTTTTCTATGAGATTTAAAGGTATCGATTATGTGGACTTTTGAAAATGATTGTCTTTTATAAAGTTATAGAATGAATGTGGGTTTGAAGTGATCATTATCGGATTTGGGTTATAGGGTCTAATTTTTAGAAAATGATTCTTATTAGATTTAAGGTTATATAAACCTTCGATTCTTATTAGATTTAAGGTTATATAAACCTTTAAGGAAGTGATTTTGTTGAATATAAGGATATAAGCCCAGCAAATTGATGGGAAATGATATTTTATGTGATGGTATTGAATGTGACCAAGTTAGGCTAAGAGTAGAATTAGGTGAACTAGGTACTGGAAGAAGGTTTCAATTATGATTTGGTGAACTTTAGTGGTATTTTGATATTGAGTTTAGTTACACCAGATTAAATGCTAGTTAGAATTAAGGTAGCGAGCTTTCAAGTATATGTTGTCAAGTAGAAGTTATAGGTGCTCTTTATTGGTTGGCCGGGTTGGTTTCGAATGTTTTTTAATACATTGCCTAAATTAGATGGGATGCATGTACTTTGATTAGATAGGTGCCTCTTGGGTAAAATTTGGGTGTAAGGATACCCTTGCCTTAGAGCTGATTGGTAGTATATATGTTGGCCTATGTAGGAGTTGACAGAATAATTCAAACCTTCTCCGCTACAAATGCTTGAAGTGCGATCACCCACAGAATTTGCTCTCTTTGTGTTATCAACATGACTCTTCCCAAATACTTTGGACCTCCCTACGCTCACTCATACTTGTTACACTCTCGAAAAGTTTCTCCCATGAATTCCTTATACAATGGACCTTTTGGCATGACTATACTTGTTTTTAACACACGGTCCATTTTTTAAATATTTGAGACTCTTTGCACAAGTCTTGGTTTTCCTTGAATTTCTTTTGGGAAATGACACGAAGGAAAACCACTAATTTTTTAAACTTTTTTTTTTTTAGAATTGGACTTTGACAAAAATTTTATTATTTTGTTTCTGTTTATTCACTTTTCTACTTATCTTGTTAATTCAACCTCTTTGTCCAACTTAAGGAAATATTTTGGCAGTATGGTTTAGGGAGTGAGATGAGAATATTTTGTTTTAAATAAAAGTTTAAAATATTATATTTTAATATTATTATTGTTTTTTGATTTGAAAAAGTTAAATTGTTTATTATATTTTATATAGAAATTTGGGAAAGTTATAATGATGAGATGAAAATTTTGTATTTAACATGAGAATTTTAAGTGGCAGAACCGACTAGTGTTTTGACAATAATTTTGAAACTTTTTTAACAAATTATTAGGATCTTGCGTTCTTTGTATGTGAGTGTGTGTGTGTGTGTTGTATTCTTCTAAGGGGTTTTTCAATGGACAGACCAACCTTGAACCCAACTACTTTGTTATTCCCCTTTTCCCCCCATTCCTGTTGTGAACAAGCTTGTTCTTTAGTCACTTGGCGAAGCAAATCTTTTGTGACAATTTGTGACTTCATTCATTGGATCAATTTTCTTTCACCGTTAGGAAACCTTAGAGTAAATCCCAACCTTCACCTAATCACGGTAGACTTCTGGCCACTTTATTTTGACTACTCAATCTTATGAACTACATGGGCTTGACTTAGTGTATGAGTTTCTAAGTTCTTAGATCACTTCAAGGAAACTGTTGGAAATGATGCTCTAGGTAGACTTTTGTAGCGTTGAATCCATACCATTGGTATGTTGTTATTGTTTCTGCCATTTGGAATGGTTAGGTTGATTGGTAGTAGTTGATCACATGTACGTTCAATGGAGTATTTGTTTAGACTAAGGATGCAAGAGGTCAACTCGTAATATATATGAGTGTGTATGAATTTTGGAGAGTATAGATCTTCATTTCATTTTAGCTTGGAAGAAGTTGCTTTGGTAGGTGTCGAAATGAGGAGACCTTAGCCTTAGGCATTTTGGTGAAATGATCAGAGTGCACAGCCGAAGGGTGATACTCAGTGAAATGATTGTTGGTACTAAATTTTCTGATTATCTCGAGGAATTAGTTTTGGCTTCTAATTACATAGGAATTTAAAATCTTAGACTATATATAATCCATTGGAGGTTAATCATGTTGCAGTTAACATTTATGGCTTTTAAAGGTTGGGATTAGAATACGCTAGTGAGTGCCAACGACTAAAATATAGGCTTGGAAGTTGAAGCTTAGGTGTCAATAGAGGGTAGCATCACCTAATTTATGAGGTAATAAGACATTAGGATCCGAGAGTGTTGCAAAATAGTTTCTAGTGGATTGGAGATTTGTGTTGCATGGCCTACCTTGAGGTTTTAAATGTGATGTGTTATTGAAAGAACTAGTCATGCTAATACTAGAACATATGGAAGTAGAGGCAAAGATTTTTAGCTTGATGAGCCCTTTGGTAGTAGCTGTAGTTAGATAAGCAAATTTTGAGGACAAAATTGATTTTTCGGGCGGCCGGGGGGGGGGGGGGGGGGGGAAGGAATGTGAAGCCTAGCCTGTGTGAAGCCCAAGACTGTTTTGGAAGTGGGCTTTTCTTTCTTTTTATGTGTGTGTGTTTTCTTTGGTGAAGTTGAGTCCTATATGTTGTTTAAGTGGGTTTCATTTTTAGTGTTAAATTATTCAAATTTTGGGCCCAACCTGTGTAAGTGAACCCATGAGCTAAAACCAAGGGCCCAACCCCTCTCTCTATGCTGTGTCGTTTTCACTAAGGGAAGGAAACCCTAAAGTTTCTTCTTCTTTTCCCTAGCATTGCACAAGACGCTCCTTCCCTTTCTTTATTTGTTTTTTTTTCCCCTTTGTCTGGCAGTAGCTTTTCACTGCCCATGCCTTGCAACACCTCTGCCTATCGTCACCACCTCGTTCGTGCATCCCTTGCTATAGGTTGAGTTCACCACATGCAATGCATGGCTTTTGTCAGCCATGTGAGTACTGCCACTCACGACAACGCATGAAGCCTCTCTAGCTTGCCTCACATCAAACCACCAAGACCTTTCGTCCAAATCTCACCATCCAAAAGTCACACCGCCATCGAGCTAAGTTAGCTTCAACCCTTTGAAAAACCATCACCGAGCCCTCCTCCTTCTCTTAATGTCATCCTCAATCCTTGGATCTCTCATTCCCCCTCTCTATTTTCCACTCTATGTGGTTTAGGAGATTTTTGCTTAGGGTTCCACCGCATGCCGCCATGATCCACCACCCTCTAGAGCTCACTAGAGGTGGCTCAACCATCCCCCCTCCAGTCCCCACTCGGCCTTCCCCTCTCAGATACGCTTAAAACTCGTCCTAGAGCTCTCTCTCTCTCTCTCTCTCTCTCTCTCTCTCTCTCTCTCTTAGGGTTGCGCCATTACCAACCACTGTCAACCACCGCAAATTCCCCATTCTCCACCCTCTATTTTCAGCTTTCCCAACAGTAGATTCTCACGTTTTGCCCAAATTGGCCAATGTTCATCATGCTCTACCCACCACCACCCTCTACTGTGTGAGTCCTTCTCTCCACCCTCATTTTTGTCAATCTAATCACCCTTAAGTTTTTCCCTAGATGTGGCTCCCCACTAATCAACCCAGTTTTGCCTCCGTCACCATGCTGCCACACAATGCGCATGCACACTTGCTAGACCCCTTGGACGACACGCTTGATCATCTAGAGATTTCCATTTCGCTCTATAAGTAAAATTCTGAACTAACTTTGCAAATAGTAACAACGTGAATATTGGCCTTGTGTTTGCTGTAGTGTGAATGTGAATGGTTAAGTGGCCAATGGCTTAAGAAGTGTTGGGAAGCAAACTGTAGTTGGTGTGGATTGTCAGCCTAGGGCCAGGTGGAGCGTTGGGAATCACAAGTAGTTGGGGAAAATCGGATTCTTTTAAAATTGTGAAATTTGTGTATTGTTTGTTGTATTTTATTATGCCATGTCATCCAATAACTGCTTGCTGCATAACTACATATTTATTATTCCATTTATCATCATTATTGTGCGTTTTTGGTATTAGTGCCATGAATTGGAAAATTGTGCTTTTGGTGTCAAAAAGGCATATGGGATTTTGCAGGTATGTGTGTACCATGACTCCTTACTAAGATGGGGCACTCGGAAGAGTTTCACTAGTCACTCGAGAGCATGTGAAATTGAGTGACCAATAGCTATCAGTCCAGTCTGGAAAAATGATAGACCGAAAGTTTTGGTCCATCACCTCCCTTGGGACCAGACTGGACCGATTTACATCACTACACCAAGCTCTTCACTAGGGACCACCAACACACTCTGGCTTCCTTCGTTACATCATGAGGAACAACTATGTGTGTGACTTTCCAACTAGCGATGTCCAACTCCACACCCGACATGTACCTGACAAGACACCCTCTAACCTCTACTAGTAGAGAGAGGCCACGGAGTTGGCCCGAAAGCATTACCATCTTATTCGAGCCTACTGTTGCCTAGTGATCAACGGAACTCAACCAAGATAATGCCCCATCTCGACTTGGGGTCGTCATACACACACACACACCCACAAAATCATTTTTTTTACACCAAAACCGCTAGTTTTTCATATTTTCTGTAATACCCCGTATTTATGTGTATTTTTAATTAAATAATCATTTCATTTGTTAAGATTATGAACTTTCTTATTTTAAATTTTAGATGATTTACGTAGTATTATTTTACGGCTTCTAGTTGTAAAATTTAATTTAATGTGTTTCTTGTTATTAAATATTGTTCATTGTTTAAATTGCTCTTTATTCTTAATTATTTTATTGTTGAATTTATTATTTTATTTTATTTAGTTACTCTGTTTAAATTATTTTACTGAAATTGCCATTTTGAAATACTTTTTGTTAGATCAGTTTTGAGACTCGAGTTGAAAAGATTGGATCTCCCTTCTTTCCATTCCTTTTTCTTTTTCCTGCTTTGTTTTTCTTCTTTCCTTTTTTCCTTCCTTTCCTCCCCTCCCCTACTTCTCCTGCACGACCCGCTCCCCTCACCGAAACCCTTCTCTCAACACAACCCCGCAGTACGCCGTCCAACCTTGCTGCCGCCTACCTCACTAGTTTACCCTCACTCCGGCCATCTTTCGCCCACCACCTGTCTCCTCCCTCTAGACCTATCCCTCTCTCTCACTACAGCACCCAACCCATAGCCCCTCCCCCCGATCTCTTTCTCCTCCATGCTCCATTGTGACACCACTGCGGCCCAACCCCTTTCAGCATGCCAACCCTTCACCAGTCCCAGCAACTACAGCTCCTTTCTCTCTCTCTCTCTCTCTCTCTCTCTCTCTCTCTCTCTCTCTCTCTCTCTCTCTCTCTCTCTCTCTCTCTCTCTCAATACTGTCGTGGCGTAGCCCCATGTCGCCAGCTGTCTCCCCCTTCACCAGTGTACGCCCAGCCACAAAACCAACCCCTCGCGGCAACCCTTTCCCCCCCACACGAGCATAACCTATAATGGGTTTGCCCCTCTTCGCACAACCAGATCTGCCGCCCATGCCGCCATCGACAGTCTCCAGCCACCACCACCAGCTCCACTAGCCTCTCTTAACTCCTACCTGCCCAATCCAAGCTTTCCCTAGCTCTCCTCTCCATTTTCTATTTTGCGACCCACAAACATTGCTTGGAAAACGTTGTCCACTGCTACTCAGCCACTTTTGGCGTGACCTTTGATCTTCCAGAGTTGCCTTTCGTCATTGTAAATATTTTTCTAAAGAACTTTTGAGATTTAAATATATTTTTACACTAACAATTTTCTATACTCTGGTTGGTTATGCTAGGCCTTGTGTCTGAGGAGTATGGGGTTGGATCGGATTGGAGGATGGGTTTGCCTGTGAAATTCGATTGTGTTCGGTGTAATGCCAATCATTACATTATTTCATGCATGCTCATTTGTGTGAAATGAAAACTGGTTTTTTATGTGAGAAATAATTTTTGGGTGCGTGTGTGTGACAAACCCAAGCCGAGATGGGATATTATTTTGGTGGAGCTCTTCTGGTCACTCGGGAGCATAATATACTGAATGGCGTCCCCTGGGTTGTCGATGGGCGACAATGGGAATGAACGAGATGGTAACGCTCTCATGCCGAGTCCATGGTCCCTCTGCTAGGTGGGGCTAAAGGATGCTTGGCCACATGCACAATCGTTATCCCTGGTATGATGAAGGGAGTCAGGGTGTGCAGATGGTCCTTAGGGGATATCATGGTGCATACAGGATAATTTGAATAATTGGTCATTTTATAGGAAAATGGTGGTTTTGATAAATGGATATGTGGACCATTTTATGAAAAAATAGTAGTTTTATATATACTCGGGCCATTTTCTGGGAAAATGGCTATTATTTATTTTAATGGACTTGTTTTAGACCAAATGAGATTTTTTCATATGTTGTAAATAATCATTTTGAGAAAATGATGGTTTTGAACTCATGCATATTTTAGCATGTACATGCATACTTGTTGGTTATGTAAATGTGTTTTTATGGGTTGTTTAGTTGATTACTTATTGAGATTCATATCTCATGTGGTAGTCAATACCCTGCGGTACCATTTTATGATATTGTAGATTTTGATGCAGATGAGGACGTTGAGCCTGAGGGATCAGCTCTACCAGAAGAGTGACCTTGGGTCGCTTTCTCATGTTTAGAATTCGTTTCCCTCTTTCGCCGTGTAACTTTGGTTTGTCTTATATTTTTATCGGATTACTGTATAACTTTTAAAGGCATTTTATTTTGGGAGACTTGTATTTAAAATTCTGGTTCTCAGTCGACTAAATTTAATTTATCCGCTGTGACTTTTGTTTTACCCTTGTTGCGTGTGTACACACTTAGCACTTATCATTGGGGTGTGTGACCCATGTTGTCAGCATCTCGACGTCACGATTCTCGCGTTTCAATACGTGGAAGTAAGGGGTGCACATTTTCAGCATAAACTTGAACAGAGCACAATTATTGAAATTTTTAACGACATGCAACACGTAATTAAGTGAATGACATGATAAAACCATTAAAAGTGGGTCTAAACAGACAAACAATTGGAAGAGAATTCAAACCACAATATCACAACTTCAAACTTTCATTCCCAATGCTTCGCTCAGCACTCGGCCAACAATTCACAACCAATTACATATATATTTTTTCCAACGCTCCACAGAGCCCTTGGCCACATCACAAATTCACAACTAGACTGCACATCATATTTTTACAAATATCTAACAATAGTATTTTAAAAGTTAGTCCAAGGATTAATTAGGTAATGATACCCTTACACCTCAATTACTACTATGTTACTACTCAATTTTTTTTTTTTTTTTTTTGTCCTTTTGCTCTTTGAGTATAGACTAAAAATCTCAAAGCATGGTCTTCTTGCATAATTTAGGAGAAAATAAATTCAATCAACCTACGTAATCATGAAATTTAATTAAAAATAAATTCAGTTTTATGAAAATTGACATTCTTTTGCCCTTTGAATCATTTTTTATAAAATTGAATTTATTTTTAATTAAATTATATGGTTACATTGGTTGATTGAATTTATTTTCTTTTAAATTATACAGGAAGGTCATGTTTTGAGATTTGTAATCCATATTCAAATAGCAAAATGAACAAAGAAAACTTGGATAGTAAGGCAATAGTAAAGGAGGTCTAAGGAAATCATTGCCCTAATTACAATAGGTAAGGGGGATTCTAGATGATCAAAGTGTGCTGAATGCGGTGTACTTATTGGATTGAGAGAAATTAGTGCATGTGTGCATGCATATGTCGCTACACAGATGGACAGAGTTAGAGAACCAGATTTAAATGTGAGCGGACAAATAAAATAGGAGGTGAGACGCGGAGGAGTTTCCTGTGGTACAGTCTAGAGGGCTAGATCATGATGGAGGCAATCACAAGCATTGTGGACAATGTCAAATCTAGGTAGAAATCGAGGGGCACTACGGTGGGAAAAGAGGGGCTTACGGTGGTTGGCGAGGGGCAGAAATCAAGAGAGAGATTGAGAGAGAGAGAGAGAGAGAGAGAGAGAGAGAGAGAGAGAGAGAGATTTCGTTTCAGTAGTGGGGGAGGTCTGAGAGGGGGAAGAGACCAAGTGGAAATTGAGGGGTTGGGGAGTGGTTGGATGACAGGAGCCCTAGGTGAAAAACTTCTAAAACGCATGGAGGAGGAGGCCGAGGGAGAGAATGAGATCTGGAAAGGCGAGGACCATGATTGAAGGGGAGAGAAAGGCTCGGAATCAATCTTGAAGGGGTGGAGCTCTGCCTATTTATAGGTCGAGAGATCCACTCACGATAAAAGCAACCCACAACTACGATTGACAACACCAAATGGTGCGCAGGCTGTTGTGGAGGGGTTGGTGGTCAACTTACGTGTGTGTGTGTGTGAGAAGAGACAAGCGGTGGTGACATGGCCGAGAGATGCCATTCACAGTGTTGTACTTGGCTTACTGGGAGGACGCAGGTGGTGTTTAGATGGTGGCAGAGGAGGAAGGACTAGTGCCAACACGCAGAGTCGAGGTGGTGGAGCACTGGAGTGTGAGGGTGGCGCTGCAGGTCAAGGGTTGGGGGAGGAAGAGGAAGGATTTTAGAGTTTTTCACCTCTCTTGGCTCAAACGATGTCGTTGAAGTGTTGGGGCTAGGCTTTTTTCTTTTTTCTTTTTAATTCATGCACATGGGTTGGGCACGTTACACATATACTAAAAAATAAATAAATAAAAAAACCACCTAACCATCAGACTTGGGCTCCACATCACTAAAAGAAAAACACTTAAATATAACAAAGTGAATTTTATATATATATATATATATATATGAAAGATATAAACCAAAGTGAATAGACTATTGTGTGCGTTAATGAACATGCCTGCTTTACCAAGGACATACATATGGAGGACATGATCATTATTTTGTATGCATCCAAATGACATTTTTTTATTTGAAGTTGTGCCATTGTTAGTTTAAAGCCATTGCTACCATAGTTTGATTTGCCAAAAACAACAAGACAAAGATGCAAGCATGGGTTTTTGTAATTTACTACACTACTAGTGTGTGTAATTATAAGTTTGTTGTCCTTGCTTTTCTTAATTAAGGAAAGGAAAAAAAAAGAAAAAAAAAAACTTGCTTGGTTTTTGTATATGATCTGTACGATGTTGATTCTGGGAAAGTACTTGCCTTGGCCTTGTGGTTGACGAATCCTAGGTTATCTAGTGTCCACTGGCATGCTCGTGATAGACAATGATATTGTGAAAACACATATATACCAATAACCTTGAGTTTTCAGTTGTTGAGTTTATCTTACTACCTTTTGTTTTTTGTGTTTTTAAATATAGTTGGAACGCTTAGGTCTCTTTAAAGTTCTTGTCGTCGTAACTATATTCTTTTCCCTCTAACCTTATTCCTTATACATAATTGTAGTAAGTACCTAGGATGGCAACAACATCATGTATTTTATCAATGCGCAACAATATTTTGTTTTAAGCTATATACCAGTAGTTACTAATTACTCCGGTGATTAAGGGGACGGTTATTGTGTGAAAGGTCTTCTTCTCATTTTTGAATGAGAAGAAGTTTGGTTTCTTTCACTTCTTGTTGGAAGATCGAGTTTGCTACAGGTAAGTTTTTTGTGTTGTTTTTGGTCTATCATCCTCGGTGGAAGATTGGATTTTTCTGAACTGATGACGGAAGAAATTACTCAGTTATGGGACAACCTAAGGCTCACAAAATCGGAAAGGAGTGAACCTCTGATTATGGGGGAAGGTATGAAGTCTACATTTGAACGTGGGAAATGTTGTTTGGTTGTAAAACTAATGGCTGAAAAATGTATCAACTACGATGCTTTTAAAAATACTATGTTAAAGGTTTGGAAAACTGGTGCTAATATTAGCACTGTGCAAGTGGGCACGAATACTTCCATTTTTTAATTTTTTTTCTAAAGGAGACTTCGTATGTGGGATGGCACCGTGGTTGTTTGATCAATATTTGATATGTTTGAAGTGGTTTGATGGAACTACTCCACCCAAAGATATTCTGTTTTCTCATACTTATATTTGGGTACAATTGCACAATCTACCATTTGGATCTATGAATTCTGATATTGGATTAAAATTGGGTAAGTCCATACGCAAGTTAATGCTTGTTCTTGTTGAATTGAATCTACAAAAACATTTAATAAGAGGGAAGATGCTGCTGTTGGATGGGAAAACTATTTTTATCTCTTTGAAGTATGAAAGATTGCCCAGGTTCCGTTTCCAATGTGGAAGAATTACACATGTTGGGGTGGTTTATTCGAGCAAGGGATTGTTAAAGTCTAAAGAATCACCATCTGTTCAACAGTATGGCTCTTGGTTGAGGGTCTCTAATGGTTTACAACGTGGTGGAATTGGTAGATTTGTGGGTATTCATTTGACAAAATCTTTTTAGACAGGTTTGTATGAACAACTAAATGTCGCTGATATGGTTAGTGAGAATATTTCAAGATTTAACAGAGGGGTTGATGTTGCTTCTCCTATCCGACAAGAGGTTGTTGTTCCAATAATGGAATCTCATGAGAGTGATGCTGATTGCTCTCCTGTGAATTTGAAAGGAAAGCTTGCTGCATTGGAAAATGGTCCAATGGATTTTCCTGTTCTCTAGTTTGGTGAGAGTTAAATGGATATGATGGCAAACATGGCTGAATCTAATTCAACAGATTCTTTACTGAAGTGGAAAAGGAAGTTAAAAGGTACTATAGGATGTTCTAGTACTACATCCAAAATGTTGGTTGTGAAAAGAAAGAAGAAGCTATCTGTAGGTGCTTATCTCATTGGTGATGGAAGTTCTAAACCATCAAGAAGGACACGTTTCCTGGGTCCAACTTTGAATTTATCAGTGGAGGCTAAGTCTCAACCCCGCTGGGAGTCATGAGGGTTTTAAGTTGAAACTACCGAGGGCTTGGTAACCCTCGAACAGTTCATGACCTTAATTGTATAGTTAAGGATAAAAAGCCTAGTAGTATATTTCTGCTGGAAACAAAGTTGCATAAAAGTAAGTTTGATAAATTGAAAGGGTTATTGGGTTATCAATGTTGTTTTAGTTTTGCTAGTATTTGTAGAGGGGGTGGATTGGCACTATTGTGGAAATAAGATGTTCAATTGGTCATTTATTGTTATTCTCAGAGGCACATCAACTCTTGGATCACAAATGAGGTTGGTCATACAAATTGGATGCTGACATGTTTCTATGGGCATCCTGAAGTGGCTAAAAGACATGATGGCGACTGCATTTTAAAGCATTTGGCAAGTTGTAAACATTTGCAATGGTTGTGTCTAGGTGATTTTAATGAATTACTTTTCCGGAAGGAGAAAGCTGGTGGAAACAAAAAAAAAAAGTGACAAGCAGATGGAGACTTTCAGGAATGGATTACAAACATGTCAACTATGTGACATAGGTTTCTTGATAGGAATCATACATGGTCAAATAACAGAAGTGATGGTACTTTCACTAAGGAAAGGCTAGATAGAGTTGTTGCAAACAAAAAATGGTGTGATGCTTTTGGTCATGGGGATGTCTAGGTGCTGCCTTCCTCTTCATCTTATCACTATCCAATATTAGTTACTGTTAAATGTAGTATACAGCAGATACAAACTGGCACTCAATTAGCTCGTTTTGAGGCTAATTGGTCAACCTATGTTGATTGTGAAGAGGTGATTGAGAATGCATGGAATCAAACTTATCATTCAATAGGGGGTTTTGACTGTTTAACCAAGAAGTTTAAGTGATGCATGCTGAATCTGAAGAACTGGAGCAGATGCAGAGATCCTATTAATGATGATTGGCTACAAACAAAAGTTATGCAACTCAAGATTATGCAACAAAACCTAAATGTAGACATTGTGGAGGAGTACACAAGTCTTCGAAAGGAGATCAACAATCATCTTGAGAGAATGAACCTGAAATAGAAACAAAGAGCAAAAGTCCACTGGTTGCAACAAGGGGATCGCAACACCAAATATTTCCATCATTGTGCAAGTTAGAGGAAAAAAAGAAATAATATACTGCAAGTAATGAATGAACAAGGAAATATGTTCTATGATCCCAAAGGAATTGGCAGTGCTTTCACTAAATACTACCAAAGGTTATTTACTTCTTCCTCTCCAACTAACATTATGACATGTCTTTCTACTCTTACAAAGAAAGTTACTCGATTTGTTAAGGAAGCTATATTTCAGATGGCTATGGGACTTGCTTTTATTAGACTCATTGGTCTATTGTTGGTGATGAGGTATGTAATGCAGTGCTGTCTTTTCTAAATGGAGAGGGAAATATTGCTAACATCAATTACACTATTGTGTTGATCCCTAAGGGTAGAAACCCAAAGTCTGTTACTGATTATTAACCCATAGCCTACTTAATGTGGTTTACAAAGCTATTACCAAGATGCTTGCAAACAGGTTAAAACTGATATTGCCTGCCATTATTTCTCAAAATCAATGTGCTTTTATTCTTGGATGCTTAATTATTGATAATATTATGGCTGCATATGAAACTCTTCATACTATGCAAACACAACTACATGGAAGACAAGGATATATGACCTTGAAATTGGATATGAGCAAGGCATATGATAGAGTTGAGTGAGACTTTCTAGCATATGTGATGTCTAAATTGGGGTTTGCAGATAAGTGGGTTGATTTGGTTATAAAATGCATTAATTCCTCTTCTTTCTTGCTTTTCAATTATGGTAAATGGCGTACCTTTTGAGAAGTTTACTCCACAAAGAGGATTAAGACAGGGCTGCCCACTATCACCATACTTATTCATCCTTTGTGTTGAAACCTTAAGTTCTCAATTAACTGCTGCTACTCAACAAGGTCTATTATCTGGTGTGCCTATAGCTAGAGGGATGGTGAAAATGAGTCACCTCTTTTTTGCTGATAACTGTCTTTTATTTTGTAAAGCAAGTGTACATAAATGGATAAGACTAAATAGCATTTTGGGTCTCTATGAATCTACATCACAAAAGTACCTCGATAGGGATAAAACATCACTCTTCTTCAATAAAAACACAGGCTCTTCCACTAAAGAATATTTAATGGAGATTGCAAGTTTGAGGACTTCTTCTAATATGGATAAGAACTTGGGACTCCCCTCTTTGGTTGGTCCCCTCTTTGGCTGGTCAATAAAAAACTGCTACTTTTAATGGACAGGTTGACAGATTGAGGAGTAGATTGATTAACTCGAAGACACAGTTACTATCTATGGTAGGGAAGGAAATCCTCATTAAAGCAGTTCTGCAAGCCATTCACACATATTGTATGAGTGTGTTTCTACTGCCTAGATGTCTATGTAAGAAGCTTATCTCTCTCATCTCGAATTTTCGGTGGGTAATCAAGACAATGAGACCAGAATACATTGGAAAAAGTGGAGTCTTTGTGTGTGGGGAAGCCATATGGTGGAATGGATTTTAGGGATCTAGAGTCCTTTAATTATGCACTCTTGACAAAGCAGGCATGGAGAATGTTAATCTCCAAACTCCCTTCCAAGTAAAATTTTCAAAGCCAAATACTTCCCACACTCATTTGTCATTGGTGCTACATTGGGATCAAAGCCTTCATATATTTGGAGAAGTATCTGGCATGCAACTCATTTACTGAATGAAGGAATGGTATGGAGAATTGGTGATGGTCAGCAAGTCCACATTTGGAAAGATGAGTGGTTGCCACATACTAAAACAAATCAAATTCAATCTCTAGTGAGTATATTATCTAAAAATGCTCTAATTTCAGAACTAATTGACACAAGGGCTGGCTGGTAGAATATGGATCTACTTCAAGCTGTTTTTAATCATAATGATATAGTTCAACTCATGCAGATTCTTGTGATTGGTCAAGAGGTTTCAAACAATCTAGTGTGGGGTGGAAATTCAGATGGGAAGTTTACTGTGAAAAGTGCTTAGCAACTATGTATGCAGCTATCTCAGAGTAGTAGAGGGGAATCTTCACAATAGTTTGTGCCTTAGTATCTATGGAAGAAAATATGGTCTCTGAAAACAACAAATGCAGTTAAAGTCTTCATGTGGCATGCTTGTATTGATACTCTTCCCATAAATTAAACTTATTTAAGAAATGTGGTTGCAAGAGCTGCTTGTCCCGTCTGTTTACAAGAGGTTGAATCTCCAGGCCATATCCTATGGTCCTATCCCTCAGTGTAAGGTGTGGTTACTAGGAGATAAAGCTTTCCAGAAAGCAGCTCTCACATATATGACTTTACTAGGAGATAAAGCTTTCCAGAAAGCAGCTCTAACATATATGACTTTTAATAAAATCTTTGTTCAGATGATGGAGAGACTAATATCACAGGATTTGGTTTTATTTGCTGTTATTGCTAGATCAATTTGGCTAAGAAGAAACAAAATGATTTTTTAAGGTTCATCCCAAGATCTTGTTGTTCTATATAATAATGTTGTACATTAATTCTCTACTTATTGGGCTGCTATGAAGACTATAAGCACTCAACAGGGGATAACACAATCTCAGCCATCATAGTGGGAAGCCCCTCCACCAAATTGGGTCAAAGCAAATTGGGATGTAGCCATCAGTGCTGATAATTAAAAAAATTGGTATTTTTGTTGTTATTAGGGATGATGAAGGCCATGTTTTAGTAAGTCTGATGAAACCTCTAAGTTATTGTGTGGAACCTTCGATAGCTTAAGCTAGGGGCTTATTGGAAGCAACTACTCTATGCAAGGAGCTCAATCTGGAGCATGTTCTTTTTGAAGAAGACTCCCTCACTACAAAAAATCTTGTATTTTGCGGCAACATAATTTTGCCGTAAAAAGCATATCTTTCACCGCCAAAGGAATAAACCGACTGAAAGTCGTTCGCAGCAAATTGGCCGAGAATAAAACGTCTGGTTTGATGAACTGCGGTGAGCTTTGGAATTCGTCAGATTGAAGAGTTTTTGATGTGAAGGAATTCCGTCGGAAATAATATGTTTTCAACTAAGGCAAAAGCATTTTGCCGCGGGGTTGGATCTCCGGAAATAGTTATTTGCAACAAGTATTTGGGTCCTTTAAAAAAAATATGAGGCGAATTGCCGCAAGTAATAATTATCCCCAAAAAAAAATTATACAAGCATAAAACTACATTAGTAAAAAAAGCAGGCCAAATAAAAATTGTATATTTCAAGGTAAATCAATAAAAATCCAAGCACAATAAAAATTATCCAAAAGAATAAAAATAAATGTCCTCTAAATGATAAACATCATGTAAAAGTTGAATATGCAAACATGACACATGGATTTCACCTGTGTCATGTTCAAAATATCCTCATAAATATGTTTGCAATAGATTCACCAAATGCATACTTTTCTATGTTTTGCTTCCAGTTGAAATTTAGATATTTCATCCATTAGGTGATGGCTCAAAAGTATATACTCTGCATGCTTTCTGTGCAAACATATGCAAGGGATTGATAAAAGAAACAACATCAAAACTATAATGTGCACATATGGGTTTCACATATAGCCACGGCAACTTAAAATATGTAAAGAGAATTAGATGTTGCAACTTTTTCCATACAAGTCTTCAAAGCAATCACTCCAAGGCCTTCAATTGGAAAGAAAGAAAGAAAGAAATGAGCAATCGGTACTGGGAGAACATACAATCCTCTTAAAACAGTTGATTTGTAAGATAAAAGTTGTATAAGAAACCCTTCAGCTTCCAACAAAGCCTAAAGTGTACCATCTTCACCAATACCTCCATGCACTACAAATAATAAAAGATAAACTTCAAAAAGAGTGAGTGCAAAGAAGACGATGTCCATTCCACATATTAGCTGTGTTCAGAGTAGTATATTTTATTAAAGGTGATTTTTTCATTTAAAAAAAATAACACCAAATCCATGCATAAAAAATTAGTAGTAAGCTATCATGTTTTTGAGACTCAAAGAAAAAGAAACAAATGTAATATTCCTCCACTAGAAAATAAATGGATGGTAATCAAAACTTGCAATAAAAACCATTGCTTGAACTTCCTTGGCTTGCTTGATCCATTCCATCAAAGAAAATCTCACAGGAGGTGGTTCACCAGCAATATCAAGTTCTGTAAACCAACCATGTTTTGTTAAACCTTCCATGAGATCATTTATCACTGTGTTCCACAACTGAGATGTCAATGCAGCCCGAGCTGGTTCAATTGCCTCTATGCATGCAGCAATTGCTTCCTTTGTTGTGTGTCTTAGCAAAAGAGAATAACTGTAGTCAAAGAAACAACTTGCTGATGTGAATCTAACGCTTCAACTATTTAATCAATTGAGTAATATAATGAATACATTGAATATTTGGCAGACCCTTGAAAGACTGTCATTTGGTAGAATGATTTCAAGAATAAACAATCTATGTAGAGATACTGCAAAAATCATTACTGAAGAAGCAGATAAACCATACAAAGTGACATGCTATCTTGGGTACTAGAAATTTCGGTGTATATGACTAAAATAAATACCTTATTTGTAATTGCATGCAAACATACTAAACTTAGGGACACCCATATGTGATCTACACTTACTGTTTTCCTTTCTTCTGTCCCGAGAGAGAGAGAGAGAGAGAGAGAGAGAGAGAGAGAGAGAGAGAGAGAGAGAGAGAGAGAGAGAGAGAGAGAGAGAGCTACATGAAAACCTTAATCTTTGAGCCAACCAAGTTCTTGCCATTATCTGATTCCTAAGACAACAATCACTCAATAAGAAACTGATTTCAAAAGCACAAAGGAACAACTAAAAGTAACTATAGTTAAGGAACAAGCCTCTAGCTGTATCTTTCCACCACCACCAATTCCTTCCAACTCCACTACCATTTCATGTGAATATCCTAGCAAAAGACAAGTTTTTTATTAGATCATATTCAATCAAAACTTGTAGCCTTACATTGAACTAACCTGCTGAACATTAGTACGATTGTTATTAAAGAAGTTGGACATATCTGTACCATTACATACAATAAAAATAATAACATGCTTCAAGTTAGAAAAGTGCAAACAGCTGAAAAAGTTTTACCTTGGTACCAAGTCCAATTGTTTTCTTCAATTTGAAAAAGTCATGTGTGTAAAATAACTTCAAAGGTATTTCTTTTGTGGAAACCCCCAAGTCAGAGAACTTCTTTAAGACATTAGAGTTTCTAAAAACAATCAAATATCCCAAATTAGCTAATATCACACTTGAAAGGTCTTAATTGGTATGAACTACAAGTTCATTGGCCTCCACGTATATAGAATCAATTCAATTTACACTAAGTGAATCATTCTCATTTCGAAATGCAAAACTAATGAAATAATCAATTGAAATCTGATTACTTTTTTTTCTCACAAGTCATGAAGAAGTTTTTTTTTTTTTAAATAAAAACATTACATGTCATGAACAGCCACTTTGTATCCTACCTTTATTAGATTATTCACCATTCTGAAGCCCATATTTCCCAGTCCTATGAACCCAACACTCTGTAATACATCAATGGTTTGAGAAATTTGAAGTAACTCCGCAAAAATGCATTACAATTTAGAAGACTTGGAAGGAAAAACACCAGATTTTTAGATGGGGAGAGCTAAAAACATCTAAAGTAACTCAACGCCAAACACACCTGAATATCCCAAAAATGACTAAAAAAAAAATTTACCCAAACACACAGGAACTCCAAATCTACAAAATCAAAACAAACAGAGATGAAGGCAATAAAACTATGCTCAGATAGCATGCTTGCAATACATTTACCTAAAATGGGAGGGAAAAAAATTGAAGAACACAGAGCCATTCATTAGGTAGCAGCCCCTCATCCACGCTCCGGTCGAGATTCCCCACATAAGAAGATGGAACCGAGAGAGAGAGAGAGAGAGAGAGAGAGAGAGAGAGAGAGAGAGAGAGAGAGAGAGAGAGAGAGGCGCACATACACATGAAGATAGAGAAAGCGAGGCAGACGGAGGATTGAGAGACTCACCTCCTTGATGAGGTGGCGACGACACGACAGTAGGCAGGGCTTGGGAAGGGCGGGTAACAAACTCACTGAGAATAGAGATGGTGTATTGAGTCAGGGGAAAAGAAACGGGGGGGGGGGGGGGGGGGAGAAGAAAAAGAAATAGGGGGGTGGGGAAAGAAACTTGCTAGGGAGAAAAGCCGCGAGGTTTTTATAATAACCTTTTGCGTTTGTGAAAACTCGTCACATGAGGTCTTTTTAGCGGTGATTTTTTTTTTCGCTCGCCAGAACAAAAACACGGTTACAATTGAAAATAGCTCTGCCGTCCAATTGTTGCTCCTCGCATAACTTTTTGGCCATAAAAATGACATTTTCTTGTAGTGCCTGAAAGTTGTTGATGTTGTGAAAAACGATGACAATGAATTAAAATAACAACGAACGAGAAAAACAATCACACACTCAATCACACACGACACAAGATGTACGTGGTTCAGCAAATTGCCTACGTCCACGGGAGCTGCAGAGGATTTTATTATTGAGGAATGTCACACTACAAGATGGATCTCAACACTATTCATCCACAGTGTTTTCGTGTCTACAGTACATAGACATAAGAGTAAAAAATCGCATGTTCGCTCGAGCGGCGTGTCGAGCGCGCGTCGAACGAACTTCCCTTCCGCGTCCCGCTCGAGCTCACTGTCGAGCTGACGTCGCTCGAGCGACCAATGCCTCCGCTCGAGCGAACTCCTCCCGCTCGAGCTCACTGTCGAGCTGACGTCGAGCGTTCAACTCTGCCTGACTTTGCTCGAGCGGCCAATGCCTCCGCTCGAGCTGTGTGGACCAGATTCCACAGTACTCAACAATTCTCCCACTTGGAGACTGGTACACTCGCTGTATCTCCGTCTTCCTCAAACATGATATCCTCCACCTCTGCAACTCACTGCTCCTGTCTTCATTCTAGAAGACCAACTGAAGTTGCGCACAACTTCAGTTTCTCAAGCGTAACACCCTTTGTCAATATATCAGCAAGGTTCTTGCTTCCACAAATCTTCTCAAGTAACAACTGTCCATCATCTAACAAGGACCGTATGAAGTGATACCTGATCTGAATGTGCTTGGTCCTGGAATGGAATGCTGGATTCTTGGCAAGGAATATGGCACTCTGACTGTCACTGTAGAGAGTGTGCCTTTCTGATTCTTCTTACCCAATTCTTCCAAGAAGCCTTGTAGCCATACCATCTCCTTTGCAGCCTCTGACACTGCAATATACTCAGCTTCTGTTGTAGACAAAGAAACTGTTTTCTGTAGATTAGAACCCCATGACACTACAGTACCACCAAGTGTATAAACAAAGCCCATGGTACTCTTTCTGCTGTCAATATCTCCAGCTAAATCAGCATCAACATAGCCCTGCACCTCCAAGCTCTCTCCAGAGAAACATAAACAGGTTTCTGAGGAACCCTTTAGGTACCTCAAAATCCACTTCACTGCTTCCCAATATTGCTTTCCTGGGTTACTCATGTATCTACTCACAACTCCTACTGCATGGGCAATATCCGGTCTTGTGCAAACCATAGCATACATAAGTGAACCAATAGCTGAGGCATAAGGAACCTTACTCATGTAATCTTGTTCCTCCTCTGACTCTGGTGACTGATTCTTGCTGAGTCTGAAGTGACTTCCCAAGGGTGTGTCAACTGGTTTGGCCTTATCCATATTGAACCTGCTGAGTACCTTTTTCAAATACTCAGCCTGTGAGAGTCTCAACGTACCTCTGACTTTGTCTCTGACAATTCTCATACCAAGGATTTGCTTTGCAGCTCCCAAATCCTTCATTGCAAAGTGCTCTGACATCTGCTTCTTCAGATTATTGATCTCATCAATACTAGCCCCTGAAATAAGCATGTCATCCACATACAACAGCAAAATAATGTAAGAATTGTCAAAATGCCTAACATAGCAACAGTGATCTGCCTGACATCTAATATACCCTGCACTGTGCATGAAGTTGTCAAATTTCTTGTACCACTGTCTAGGAGCTTGCTTCAGGCCATACAAGATCTTCTTCAGTCTGCAAACTGAACCTTCCTTTCCCTGTACCACAAACCCCTCAGGCTGGTGCATGTAGATGTCTTCTTCAAGGTCTCCATGAAGAAAAGCTGTCTTCACATCTAACTGCTCAAGAAATAGATCTTCAGTAGCAATCATAGCCAGTACCATCCTGATAGTTGTGATCTTTACCATAGGAGAAAAGATCTCAGAGTAATCAATACCCTGCTTTTGCTGAAAGCCTTTTACAACAAGTCTAGCCTTGTACCTCTTACTGCCGTCATGCTCAGTTTTCACCCGGTACACCCACTTGTTGTGTAATGCCTTCTTCCCTGATGGAAGTTCTGTCAACTCCCATGTCTGATTCCCTAGCAAGGAATCCATCTCGTCTTTCATGGCCAGCTCCCACTTGCTAGAATTCTCATCTTGCAAGGTTTCTTCATAACTCTGCAGTTCTCCACCATCTGTCAACAGAATGTAATTCAAAATAGGTGAGAAACGCTGTGGAGGATGTATAATCCTAACTGACCTGCGAACTGCAACTGTAGGAGTAGACGGTTCTGAAACTGCCTGCGGAATAATAGGAATGGGTGCACTAGACTCACTCTCCCCGTCACTCACATCTCTACACTGCACTGTGACCTCTGGTAGGTCATCCAATCCTACAAACTGGGACTCCTGAGGAGCTACTGCAGAAACTGTACTCGACTTATCCTTGTACATCATTTTCTCATTGAAAAACACATTCCTGCTTCTTATGATTTTCCGACCCTGATCATCCCAGAAACGATAGCCAAATGCCTCGTCTCCATAGCCAATGAAATAGCATTTCTTTGACTTAGCCTCAAGCTTACTACGAGCATCAGAATCAACAAGCACATAAGAAAGACAACCAAAGGTTTTAAGGTGAGAAAACTTAACCTCTTTCCCGCTCCAAACCTCCTCAGGCAATCCACAATCCAGTGGAACTGATGGCCCTCTGTTTATCAAATAAACGGCAGTGCTGACTGCATCTGCCCAGAAAGTGGGTGGTAGTCCAGCGTGCAACCTCATGCTTCTAGCACGCTCATTAATAGTCCTGATCATACGCTCAACAACTCCATTTTGCTGTGGTGTCCTAGGAATGGTCTTCTCCATTCTGATACCCAGAGCTGCACAATACTCCTTGAACCCGCCATCAACATACTCACCACCATTATCAGACCTCAAACACTTCAGTTTCAAGCCTATCTCTGTCTCAACCATGGCTTTCCAAATTTTGAAAACATTAAATACTTCAGACTTATGTTTCAAAAAATAAATCCATACCTTCCTGCTATGGTCATCAATGAACGTAACATAGTAGCGAGAACCTCCAAGAGATGCAACTGGGGAAGGACCCCACACATCTGTGTGCACAAGATCAAGTCTTCCTGTCTTTGGTATCTTGCCACTTTTCAAGAAGCTGACCTTCTTTTGTTTCCCCATAACACAACTCTCACACATACTGAGATCAACTGTCTTCAGTTCTGGTAGCTTGCCTCTAGACAGAAGTTCCGTCATGCCCTTCTGACTCATATGGCCAAGCCTACAATGCCACAAATCTGCTGTGCTCTCTGCAACGGTAGTAGCAATAGTGAATTAAACCAGTAGTCATATATAATGTACCAGTTTTCTTACCCCGAGCTAGTACCAATGCCCCTTTTGTGACCTTCCAGGTGCTATCTGAGAACACCACTGAATGACCACACTCATCAAGCTGCCCAACAGAAATGAGGTTCTTCTTCAACTCAGAAATGTGCCTGACCTTTTGCAAGGTCCATTTGTTCTTGCCAGGGAGTGCAATGTCAATGTCTCCCATCCCCACTACGTTCAAAGGCTCACCATCAGCCAAGTATACTTTCCCAAAATCACCTGCAACATAATTCTGCATTAGTTCCCGGTGGGAAGATGTATGGAAGGAAGCCCCTGAATCCAGTATCCAGTCATCAACTGGACTATGAACTGCAAGCAATAGTGCATCCTGTACTTCTTCAGTTACCACATTAGCACTATCATTATCCGTCTTCTTGGGGTTTTTGCAGTTTTTCTTTATGTGGCCAGCTTTGCCACAATTCCAGCAAGTTGCCTGCTGACCAGGCCTCGACTTGCTCTTGCCCCTGTACTTTGATTTTGATCTTCCTCTGTTTGAGTTCCTGTCATGTGATCTCCCTCGAGAATCAACATTTAGGGCTGAACTCAAACCTGAGGTCTCGCCTGAATCTTTCCTGAGCACCTCCTCAGCCAAAATCAAATCACGAATATCATCATATTTCAGTTTAGTTTTACCAGCAGAATTACTAATAGCCATTCTCATGGCTTCCCAACTATTTGGCAATGAAGCCAATAGTATCAGTGCACGTATCTCATCATCAAATTCAATTTCAACAGACGAAAATTGATTTGTGATAGTATTAAAATCATTCAGATGTTGTGCAACAGACGTACTATCTGCCATTTTCAAATTGAATAACTTTTTCATCAGATGTACCTAGTTATTCGCTGACGGCTTTTCATACATACCTGATAAAGCCGCCATGAGATCCGCAGTCGTCTTCTCCTTGATGACGTTGTGTGCAACGGATCTCGACAAGGTTAATCGAATAACCCCCAGAACCTGTCGATCCAACAGATTCCAACTAGCATCATCCATCTTTTCCGGTTGTTGCCCCAATAGTGGAAGATGAAGTTTCTTCCCATAGAGGTAGTCCTCTATCTGCATCATCCAGTATCCAAAATCCGTGCCATCAAACTTCTCGATCCCCGATACCTTCAATTCATCTTCAGCCATCGTTTCTCCTCAGACCCGAACCTGGCTCTGATACCAATTGTTGTGAAAAACGATGACAATGAATTAAAATAACAACGAACGAGAAAAACAATCACACATGACACAAGATGTACGTGGTTCGGCAAATTGCCTACGTCCACGGGAGCTGCAGAGGATTTTATTATTGAGGAATATCACACTAAAAGATGGATCTCAACACTGTTCATCCACAGTGTTTTTGTGTCTACAGTACACAGACATAAGAGTCAAAAATCATATATATAGTTCAAACGGCGGAATCCCTAAATCGCATGTTCGCTCGAGCGGCGCGTAGAGCGCGCGTCAAGCGAACTTCCCTTCCGCGTCCCGCTCGAGCTCACTGTCGAGCTGACGTTGAGCGTTCGACTCTGCCTGACTTTGCTCGAGCGACCAATGCCTCCGCTCGAGCGAACTCCTCCCGCTCGAGCTCACTGTCGAGCTGACGTCGAGCGTTCGACTCTACCTGATTTCGCTCGAGCGGTCAATGCCTCCGCTCGAGCAGTGTGGACCAGACTCCACAGTACTCAACAGTTGAAGCTTTTTTAAACCAAAAGGAAAACGATGGCCCATTCAGATGCCTAATTTCTATAATTCGTGGGGCACTTGACAGTTACTCTTGGAAAATAAGGCATGTCAAACGGGAAGCAAATGGAGGTGGCACACACACTTGCAAGGGAAGCTGTGTCGACTCTCACATCCGAGTGCTTGGATGTTGACTCTATAGCAAGTTGTATTTATCATCTTGTATTGGCTAAAAGCTCACTATTTGATTTATGAAATGTATTTTATTTCAAAAAAGAAAAAAAGAAGCTATATATCGTTTGAACACCACATGATTGCTTTGAATCAATTGGATGACCTTGTATGTTCGCAAATAAACCCCTTTCTCTTTTTCTGACGTGATTGAGAATTAATCTTAATTAAGAGTATCACTTCTTCTCATATTTTTAATTATGATTAAGACATTCCTTCCTCTACTCTAATTTATCTGGCTAGTACAAAGAAAAAATAAACAGTTTTGTTTGCTTCATCCGCCTGGTTGATTTGAACTTAAGGCATGCAGTTATAACTTTTGTTCTTCTACATTCCGAGCATTACCTCTTTTCATGCTCTAAGCAATTTTTGCTATTTAATGCATAACTGATTGTGGAATTGGTTGGCTCTTACTCCAAGCTGCTTTGATCATGTTGTTATGTTGATCATGATTTTAAGCATGTCTTGCAAGGTAGCTAAAATTGGCCTTTGAACTATTAATGCAATGAAATGTTTCATGATCACAAGTGCAAGAGATTATAAAGGACCCAATTGCATTGCCTTTCTTTGATGGAATGGATTACAAGACCTGCAACAACTAATTGGGCTTTTAAAATCCCAAATCAGAAAAGATTTTTTGACTATTATCACGAGACGTCTTCGCAAAATTGCAGAGAAAATAGAAGCAAAACAACATAATACCAGAGACTTGTGAATCAACTGAGTTGAATAGTCAACTAGTCAGTGACTCATACTAAGATTAAGGGAGCAGAATTCAACAGTTCGAGTTCAATGTGTTCCCAATATCAATGACAAATCGGTATCTAACATCTGCTTTCACAAGGCGCTCCATGGCAGTGTTCACGTAATCGATCGGAATCACCTCAATTTCAGCAGATATGTTGTGTTTGGCAGCAAAATCTATCATTTCTTGTGTCTCTTTCATGCCTCCGATGGCACTACCACCCACTATCTTTCTTCCTGTCATTTCCGTAATACTTCATTAATACACCATCTCTAAGGTGAAATTAATATATAGGCAGCAACCACATCCTAAGAGGCTGCCACAGCTATTACCATTTGAACAGGTAGTATTGAAAAGAGAGCAAAGTTCACACACATCAATGTCAATCAGCAGCCGCTTTCATTAGACATGTACCATGCTTACCCATAATTAAAGGAAAGACTGGTAGCTCAAGTGGCTTTTCTGGTGCACCAACCATAATCAGCTTTCCATGTGACTTCAGCAATCCAATCAGAGGCAGAAGAGGGTGTACTGCAGAGACTGTATCAATAATACCATCCAATGTACCCTGTGCAGCCTACAAGTACGGTTGGTAAAAAATTAGAAGCCAAGATGCAGTACAAATATGATTAGCGAGATATACGAGTAATTATTAGTAATACATGTTATGTAAGATTATTATTTATATAAATAATTTTAATTACAGCACAAATTGTGATAAGATAAGAGTAATTAGTCATCCATACCCCGAAAATATCTAATATATAATTTTTCCATATATACTTTATTTGAACCATTGCAGCATATTAACAACACGGTACCTGCATCTGATCTTGGTCACTGCTAACCAAAAATGAGTGAGCACCAAGATGTTCTAAGGCTTCCTGCTTCTTCTTAGGTGAGGTACTTATCACTGTCACCTTAACCCCCATAGCTGTGGCAAACTTCACGGCCACATGACCTAGTCCACCAAGGCCAACCACACCCAATTGCATACCAGGTTTATCAAGCTCATAAAATCTCAAGGGGCTGTATACTGTGATCCCAGCACAAAGAAGAGGGGCGCAAGCCTCAAGTGATAGTTGATCAGGAATAAGGACCACATAGTGCTCGTTTGCAACCATGATATCTGAGTAGCCACCATAGGTGGTGGTACCATCGTAATACTTGTCGCTATAGGTGAGGACCATTTCTTTGCAGTAATTTTCGAGGTTGTTTGAGCAGTTATCACAAGAATCACATGCTCCAATTATGCAGCCCACGCCTACCTTGTCTCCAACTTTGAATTTTTGTACCTTGCTCCCCACCTCTTTCACTACACCCACAATTTCATGCCTGCATTATCCATGTCATCAGTTTAGTGAACTATTACATGGGATGGTGACAGACTAGGATGCCAAACCCAGTAACTGTTGTTATGTAGAAACAACATGTTAGCTAAACTGAAGTTAGAAGCACAAGGTAGGGCAGGTAACTTGAGCATTGCAGCTCGGATATTTTGAATTCAAAAGGTATTAATTGTGCTCATAATTCATCCGCAATCAACTTTTGTATAATCTCATGAGCGTTCCATCAGATTTAAGCCAAGATTTTATGCAAATTTAAAAACGTGATGATTTAGAGATGCATATCGGATAATTGCTTTTAATAATAATACAGAGTTGTAAGGATTTATTGATTTAATTATGAAATACATACCCGGGCACAAGCGGGTAGGTGGATGTACCCCAATCGTTCTTTACCATGTGAAGGTCTGAGTGACATACTCCACAATAGAGAACTTTGAACGTTACGCGCGTCCTTTTCTCCGGTTGCCCTGTAGACATACCATTAATGTAGCCCAAACTAAGAATTCCAAAGACAAAGAAGGAAGAAAAAGGAGGAATTGTAAAGCATATTTATGGTACATCTGTTTTAATAAAACAAAAATGAATATGAATTTTTAATAATTTTTCTATAATTTAAAGAGAAATATACACATCATGTAGAATCAATGTGAATAATATATAGCAGGAGCAATTAATATAGCCTACGGACAACATCAAATTACAAATACTATATATGTGTGTGTGTGTGTGTGTGTGTAATTACGTACGTTAGCATACGTTAAATAAATATCTAACTAAGATTGGAGAGAGGACCTTCTTGAGAATTTAAAGGGAGAGAGGACCCCAGTAGTATCCCTGGCTGCCCATCCGAAGGCATTCTTGGGGTGTGATTTCTCCATTAACTAGTCTCTTCAGATCGATGCACGTAGAAATCAAGCAACCGTGTAACAATATTGGATCGAACGTACAATAACAAAACAAGTGAAATCCTGTGGAAGGAATTAAAGCGTAGCAAGAGCCAAGATAGAGCTATACAATGATTGTGTGGTGATCGTGTCTACATAATCGTCTGCTATATATATATATATATATATAGGGAGAAGTCGTACTGGTGCCTTTTTCCTTTCTTTGGTTTTGTGTGTGTGTGGCGCGCCCGGCCTCCGCCGGGGGGGTGGAGGGGAAATTGTTAGCCACAAACACTTCTGATCGAGACATGCAGTACCTGTGTCATAGATTTGAAGAGATATCGCTTTGGATCGGCTTCTGAAAATATATAGAAATCATGTGGGGTCTTGGTGTGGTCCTTCACTTTGTTTTGTGTGGTACGAGCTGAAAGTGAGAAGTGCTCTAATCTTATTGAAGTTGGTTGGACACGGCCAGCTGCGTGATCACTCTCATGCCACGAGGCTTTTTCCCATCTACATCCCCGAGCGATGCATGCACCGTTTCCAAAAATGGTGAAGAAGATACTGTTTTAAGGCTTTATTGAAAGAGTAATGTCACTTATAGTTATAGAGTGTGCAAACGTCACGTAATCGCTTTAAAAAAGAATGGAATTTACGATTAAAAAGTTAATTTTTTTTCACGTGGGTCTTGTATTAATTTTTTTTTTTTTAAATTACATGGTGCTTGCACAACCACGATTATAAATATCATTTCTCTTATTGAAATGATCAAATAGAAATTTTAATATGAGAATATAAGTAATGTTATATATTACACTATAATTTTGTTTTCATTATATTATATAAGATGTGATACATTTATTACATTAGATAATAAAATTTATCTAATAAATAATTATTTAATAATGATAAATATATAACATCTTATATAATAGAATAAAAATAAAATAATAATATAATATATAACATTTCTCTTATTCTCAGATGAAAATTTCCATATGATCATTCCTATAAAGCCTTATAACATTATCTTCCTCACAATTTTTGGAAACGGTGAAGAAGATAATCTTATCATGAAAAAGGTGTACTGATGTTTTAGATAAGTTGGGTAGGCGCTTGATGAGTTATCAATCATGCTTTAGATGGTTTGACTTTGATTGCCAAATTTTAGAAATTGATGGAAGCTATATATCAAGATCACACCACCCATTATTTTTTGGCTCCTTTCTCTTCTTCTGGTCGGCAGCTTATGCCACGTATTGCTATATAAAAAATCGTAGTCATCATTTTGAATTATTGTGCGCATATGAATAATATTATATATAGTTGTAGAATGTATAAATATCAAATAGTCATTTAAAAAGATATAATTTATTATTAAAAAATTAATTTCTTTACACACAAGTTTTATAATTAGTTTTTTTAACATAATTACATAGTACTTACACATTCATGACTATAACTATCATTCATTTAATATTAATTGCAAGAAAACCATGTTTTTGTCATCGAGAGAACATGAGCTCCCAACTACCAGTCGTGTTTTTCTCCTATAGTGAATAACTTCAAGAAACAAAGGTTCAAAGTTTCCAGGCAGGAGAAAGTTTCGTTTTTTGCATGCAGCTTTGCCCATAGACATTTCATATTGTTGATCTCTTCCGCTGCCTTAATTGCCTTTTGTCATATTGACAGGCTTGCAGTTAGAGAAAGGAGACTATTATATATATTCTTCAAGATGAACTTGATCATGTAAACGTTGTCTTTTACACCTTTTAATACTTAATACGTATTAGAGAAAGGAGACTCTCAATACATGATGAACAAAATATGTACGAGTTTTCATCTAATCACACAAAATCGCAGAGCCTCATGGCTCCTCGCACAATCACAGAACTTATGGATGAAAAAAAAAAAAAAAATTGGGTCAATCGCATAATCACTCGTTGGCTTTTTATCACTTTTTAAATTAACTATCAGCATTTTTCTTTTTGCACGTTATGTTAGGGAAATTTTAAAAAACCACAATCTAGTAATTCTCTATGATCGGCTTCGCGTGCGTCGGAGTCGACAGTGTGTCAACATTTCAAAGACTTTGGCCATGTGTAATATCTCTACCGACAACATGTTAGCCGCCTTCTTAAAAGTAATAAAGTGTTATGAAATCATTGAAAAGAGAGAGTCATAACGTGTTATAAAACTTTCAAAAGGAGAGAGAAAGAGATAGAGCTCAGAGAGGTTATGAAAACTTATAAATTCCTTAAAGGATTCAACAATATATATAGGAGTATAAAGGGGACTATGCTTTTGACGACTAGCACTATGCACTATGCATTTGATAGCTAGCTCACTATGCTAGCACTATGCACTATGCATTTGACGGCTAGCTAAATGTGGTCATACAATTCAAGATAGTTTATAATACTTCCCCTTTGGATGACCATATTTAAAGAATATGCCTCGTTAAAATCTTGCCAAGGAAAAACCCTGTGGGAAAAAACCAATGGCGAAGGAAAAAGAGTACAGTATTCATGTGTATCGCCGAGTGTTTTAGGATTGCCTCATTAAAACCTTGCAAAGGAAAACCTAGTGGGATAAAACCTTAGCGAAGGAAAAAGAGTACAATCAGCACAAGTCTTCAAGACATTACTTCTCCTGAAAAGTGCATGATAACAGGTCTTCAAACCTCCGCATTCCAATGTTCTACATAATCTTCTTAAATGTTGCAGTTGGTAATGCTTTAGTGAATAAATTTGCCAGATTTTTACTTGACCGTACCTTCTTGATATCAATTTCAAGTTTCTTCTCATGAATTGCAATGATCTTCTTGTGTGTATCTGAAAGATAACTCACATCTGTATATCCAACTAACTGTGGACTTTATCCATGTTGATAAAATAATCACAACTGGATCTTTCTGCTCATCACTACTCTTCTGGAGTTCTTGTAAATAACACAGTTAGTGGAGAATTCATCAACATTAAACCGCTAATCTCATTTTTTAATAAAAACGGTAGCCAGCCTTTTAAGATCAGACAAGAATCGCGGATTTTCAACTCCTCTGTAGGTGTCAGGCGTCAGGTGCCGCAGCTGTCAGGTGTGCTGTCAGGCGCCGCAGAGCTATGAAACTATATTTCGTCTCTTTTCTCTTGCTTCACGAGAGATGTTGTATCATAATTTTCTCTATAAAAGAGATATTCAGCTCATCTTCATTCGCATCTCATCTTCTTCACTTTTCTGTAATCATACTGCATTTTTACTCTGCAATCTCTTTCTGCATTCTTATCCTACAATGGCTCAGCGATCTTCTCATAGCCAATATATGAGGTACTCTGCACCTCGTTCATCAGCTGTTCTTGCTTCTACCACAGGTGCTATTATGCAATATAATGATCTGACTCATAGGTCAGATAATGAAGTTATCTATGAGCTTGTGAGTCTCGGTACCCGATACTCATCATCCATTGTCGCATTTTCTCAACAACTGCAATCCAAAACTTGTGGAGTTGACAATCTCCACGAGATTATTGCTATATTTCAGCGACTTCTTCTGGAGTCCAACATGAAGATAAAATCAATAAAGCAAGAGAATAGGAATTTAAAATCCTTGCTTAAATCTTCTTTTCGATTGCCCACATCTTTAGATAGGGATGCCATGCAGATTTTTGAAGAACAAGAGCGTTTGAAGAATGAGGCAAAGTGCCTCAAATTTCTATAATTCTTATTTCAAGATAATAAAATAATATTTCACAAATATTCATATTTGTGTTTCTATTTTTTGGTAGATGTTTTGTGTGTTTCCTTTTATTTCTTCTTCAATAATGCACACTTCTTATCAAACCCATAATATGAATCTGAAATACTAATTGTATTAAAAGATGGTATTTCATGACTAATAACATCATCCATCTTCCCCTTGAAGCCGCAAGGGTTTCAGATTTATATTTCAAATATGTGCAGTTTTCATGAGCTCTTCGGGAGCCTCAATGACATTTAAATCATATATATAAACTGCAATAATAGTTTGTTTCCATTTGCGTTTGGATTGCTTTAGATCATATAAAGATTTTTGAAACTTTATAGAATACATATTTCCAGATGTATTCATATTAGAAGCTTCAGACATTTTCTATCCTTCAGAGATTTTCATATATATATCATGATCCAATGATCCATATAAATATGCAGTTAATCATGCATATCCAAACTCTCAGTAACTTTCAAGCTAATAAAAATCTCAATATGAGTTCAACCACTTTAAAATCATATCAATATTGTTTCTTCGAGAAACTAACTTGTGATTTCTATATCACATTTACATATTAAAAGTTTCAGGCTTTTTATATCATGTATATAAATATCCACTGATATTTAACAAAAATCACCTCTTTTAGGTGTTTGGACTTCAAGTCCATATTTATCACATTTTACTTAATGATATCAATTCTGCAGGAATTGAGAAACTGACTCGTGATTTATATATCACATTTTTATTTTCTTTCCATAAATACCCACTGACATTCAACAAGTATCACCTCTTTAGGTGTTTGGACTATAAGTCCCGATGCATCATATTTTACTAGTGAATCAATTTTACAGGAATTGTTTCTTTCAAATTTGGCCAATATTTTACGTCGTATTCTTCGACGATTCTTGATTCACTTTCATCATTACTTCTGGTAATGTCAATTGCCATCTCATATGGAAATACGTTATCGACAATGATTTTATTTCTATCCATAATTTCTCCATTATTCATGAAATGTAATGAGATCTCATTATTTTCAGGTACCTGTCCCTCTTCAAGGGAAGACATTTTCATGAAAAACCTCTTCAGGAGGCACTCTTCTGGAGATTTATACTCTTCAAGAGTTTATATAGGAGAATTTTATACAGAAAATTTGGATAAACTTTATTGCTTGTTCTGTGGGTATAGCCTCTTCAGGAGCACCAAATTATTTGTGACTTTCTCTTTTGAGATGCAGTAACTTTTGTATCAATAGGTCTCACATGCTTTCAGACTGCTGAATTTCTTAATTGTCCTACAGGGATTTCAATCCTTGCTGGAATTTTAGCAGCTAGAATATGAGACATTTTTATCTTTTTGCATCCAAAATTTAATTATCATCTGAACTTCTGGTTCACATATGATAATCAAGATAACGTTGAATAATTTCATCTTATTTGCTTCAAGCAAATTTTTCTTTCCACTTCTGGTGGTAAGACTTTATAGTAAAAGAATCTTCTGGTTCTTTTATGGACGTCCATATGAAAATTATTCGACTTATCGTAATTGATTTTGGATGATCAAGATAACCATGAAAAGATACAAATATTTTGAATCATATAACCTTTTGATGCATCATAATATTTGATTCAATAATTTGTATAATATCATCTCAAAGAGAAAGCTTACAGCTTTTCCAATACGAGCTTCTGGCCCGGAAAGATATTCATTATTACGTCCAATCTCTTAGTTTCTTTGAATGAAACGCATCATTCTTTTCACTTCAGGGAATAGAATGATATAAATTAATTATCATTCACTTAAGGGAATGATATAGATTTAGTAAGACGTGACTAATGATTCTTATCAAAAGCTCATTATTTTGCTCAGTCACTGAAAGACCTGATACAAATTTAGAATATATTGTGAACGTTTGCATTTCATATTGCTACTTCAGGACCATACTCGATATTGCTACTTCAAGAGCACATTCGAGACGTTCATTCAAATATATATTCTTTCCACAATTTCAATTATGTAACTTCAGGTGCATAAATCATAATGAGCTTTTGGTACAAGTATCACTCATATGAGATACTCAATAAAATTATTGATATAGGACGATCCTTCAGGGATGCTCCATTTCCATTCTCAGATAAATCATATCATCAATAATTTATAACAAATATAAAAGAATAAATAAAATTTTCATTACTACAAAACATTGCAGAATATAAAATATTTTATAATAAGATAAAGGAAATACATTAATTAAAAAGGAACACTTCCATGATCAACTCTACCACTAGAATCCTCAAAGAAATCAGAAACATCAAGGCTTGTAATATCTTCTCCATCTATAGAATCTAAAGCATATGATGGTTCAGCAAAATTTGTTTCTTTGTTTTTTCTTTTATAGAAGATTGGTATAAGTCAACCAAGTGCTTATCTGTACGACTGACACAAGCCCAATGTCCAGTCATACCACATCTATGGCATCCATCTTCATCTTTCTTTAAAAATTTATTTTGACGACCTTTGCCCTTCTCTGAGTTGAACCACTTCTGGTGGTACGGTGTATATCTATTATTGTCTATTTTAGTGTGGTCACTTCTAAGACCTCCACTTCTATAGTTTTTCCTACCACGTCCACACCCTCATTTTCTTTGAAAAGATGCACCATTCGCTTCTGGGAATGATGTAAATCTAGTACCATTCACTTCAGATAATGATATAGAACCAGTAGGACGTGACTGGTGATTTCTTAATAAAAGCTCATTATTTTGCTCAGCTATAGAAGACAAGATATAAGTTTGGAATATTTTTTGAACTTTCGCTCTCGATACTGCTGCTGCAGGAGCACATTCAAGGCATGAAAAGTAGTATATGTCTTTTCTAACAAGTCATCATCAGTGACTTTTTCACCACATAATTTCAATAGCGAGCTAATGTTAAAGAGTGCAGAATTATACTCACTAACACTCTTGAAGTCTTGCAACCTCAGGTGCATCCAATCATGACGAGCTTTTGGGAGGATTACAGTTTTCTGGTATTCATATCTCTCCCTTAAATCATTCCACAAAGTAAGTGGATCTTTCACCGTTAGATACTCAGTTTTTAATTCTTCATGAAGATGGTGCCGAACGAAAATCATTGCCTTAGCACGGTCCTGCAAGGACCCTTGATTTCCTTTTTTAATTGTATTTCCCAAGTTCATCACATCCAGATGGATCTCAGCATCAAGGATCCAAGATAAATAATTTTTCCCAGAAATGTCAAGAGTAACGAATTCCAATTTTGTAAGATTTGACATTTTTTACATATATAAATCAGGAACGTAAGTATAGAGTTTTCATTAAGTAATGTAACATTTCATATTCATTTTGGAAACTACAAAAATATATTGAAAAACTTACTTGAAGTAGAGAACTACTAGCTTCAAAATCGTCAGAACTTTCGTGCTGATAACGTGTTATGAAATTATTGAAAAGAGAGAGTCATAACGTGTTATAAAACTTTCAAAAGGAAAGAGAAAGAGATAGAGTTCAGAGAGGTTATGAAAACTTATAAATTCCTTAAAGGATTCAACGATATATATAGGAGTACAAAGGAGACTATGCTTTTGATGACTAGCACTATGTACTATGTATTTGACGGCTAGCTCACTATGCTAGCACTATGCACTATGCATTTGACGGCTAGCTCACTATGCTAGCACTATGCACTATGCATTTGACAGCTAGCTAAATATGGTCATACAATTCAAGATAATTTTTTAAAAAAAAAAAATCTTGAAAATTTGAAAAAGTTAAAGAGGATAAAAAAAAATTAAAAACATTAAAAAAAAGGTTAAAACGATAAAAGTTTAGAATAAAGAAAATTTAAAATGAAACCAACAAATTAATAATTATAAAAAATATAAAAAACTAAAACACAAAATTATTAGAGAAAGGAGATAGGAGCCATCCGTTCAAGGAGAATCTCAAACCTACGGCTCAAGACCATTTGCTTTTTGCAACTATATGTCCTGTGCAGTAGTCATAACTCGTTAATTTAAACTAATGAGAATAAATAAATTTATTTTCAATACCATTAGGGGATAAGATTAGAATATTAGTGGTTCCAACTCAAAGAGCCCCAAGGTGAATAACCGTAAACCCCACTTCTTATATACATAATGGCCACTTAGAAGTTGGACCTACTTTCACAAAATAACCACACTCTCAATTACTATCTAACAGATCCAAAGTTGACACATGGCAAGCATTTATGGGCTCTCAAAATTTCATAAAAGGACACTATGTAAGATCAAAAGAGAACTGAAAAATGAAAGAAAATACTCTCACTGTCTCTCCCTTTCTGTTGAATTTCACTAGAGATAAAGAAAAGAATGACTAAGTTATTAATCATCAAAGTTTCCCTAGTCCTTCAGCACCAGGTAGAGTTTGGTGAGGATTTTCTTATTTTATAGGAGGATTTCAAACAGCAGGTGAGAAAGGAGATAGTCATGTGGCCATACTGTTACCATTCTCCCTTGGCTGGAAAATGCACGAATAGTTTTGGCAAGTGTTAGAGAATACCCTACACACACAGCGATGAACGCCCATACACACGACATGCAAGGGTGAGTGTTAAAGCTTGGCCCCATGCATGAGTAAGGCTGGCACTTAGCCTACTTGCAATGCGGGTCAATACTAAAGCTCACCCCAAACAAAACACGTGGAGAGCACTGTGCATGTCGTGGGCTAGCAATGAAGTAGTCTGTGCAACTAGTAAGGTCGGCCCTTAGCCCACCCACATGACTGGCGAACAATGTGACTCGCCTTTAAGGCATGGTGGGTAATAAGTCCATAGGCACGTGGACTCTCAAGGATGGGTGTCAATGCTTGTCCCGATCGAGCAACAAGTCTATCAAGCACATACCTCTCGAGCACTACATTTCACCCCGAACAGCCAACATGGCAGGCTATATGCCCACCCCCATCATAGGAAACTGATGAGAGAGAGAGAGAGTACACGAAATGGAAGAATCGAGAGACTAAATTACTATTCACATCAGAAAAAGCAATATATACTACATAGGAGTAACACCCTAACTAAAGTGCACGTGTATGCAGGTGATTAAAAATAACTTTAATACACTAATAGGCCTGCTCAATCTAGAATGTGTAAATTTATCATACCCAGCTTGCTGAGAAGACTATGGAATCGATTTGTGCACAAAGGCTTAGTAAAAAAAGTACCTAATTAATGTTCAGAAGAAACATGTAAAATAATTACAGTGTCAGCTTGAATCATATCCTTACTAAATGACAATCTTTCTCAATATGTTTAGTTCTTTCATGGAAAACAAGATTAGTAGCAATATGAAGGACTACTTGGCCATCACAATACAACACAGATGGAGAAGAAAAATGACTTATGAAATCAGCAAGTAATGCAAGAAGCCATTTTATTTCACAACAAGTAGATGCCATGGAGCGATACGCAGCTTCAGCAGAAGATTTGGAAACAGCCAGTTGCTTCTTGGACTTCCACAAAATCAGTGAATCACCAATGAAAAAGCATAAACCAATAACTGAACATTGAGAGTAAGGACATCTGGCCCAGTCTGAGCCACAAAAACCTTTCAGCTGCAGAGAGGATGAACTGGGAAAGAACAGCCCTTGACCAGGAGTAGCCTTGACATATCTGACAACCTTTAGAGTAGCATCATGATGAGATTGTCAAGGTTGATCCAAAAACTGACTCAAAGTATTAACAGAATAAGAAATGTCAGGCCTAGTGAGTATCAAATAAAGAAGTCAACCAATCAATCTTCTATAAGAAGCTAGATCATCAAGTAAAGGACCAGAAGATTTGGTTTTGGATGGCCTCAAATTTTGATCCATAGGAAAAGTAGCAGGCTTACCAACTAGAAGACCAGAATCAGATACAATCTCAAGGGCATAAGAGAAATACCTTTGGTAGATCTTGCCACCTCAATAGTCAAAAAATACCTCAAATTTTCAAGATCTTTCAATTTAAAATGCAAATGAAGAAAAGCCTTAAGATCAGCAACATATTTGGAATTGTTAGAGGCACTAACAATATCATCAACATGCACCAGAAGTGTCATAAATGAATCACCAGAATGCTCTATAAACAAAAAGTAATCAAATTTAGACTAATTAAATCCATAAGTAAGCAAGGTGGAAGAGAGCTTAGAGAACCATTGGTGAGAAGCCTATTTTAAACCATATAAGGACTTGAGCAACTTGCATACCTGAGAATCTTCTGGTTTTGAAAAACCATGTGGTAATTTCATATAAACTTCTTCATCTAATTCACCATGAAGAAAGGTATTGTTTACATTCAGTTGATGTAATTCCCAGTTGTGAATGGCATCCAAAGCAAGAAAACAACAAACAGTAGTAAGCTTTGCAACAAGTGAAAAAGTATCAAAGTAATCAATGCTCTCAAATTGAGTATAACCCTTTGCTACTAATCAAGCTTTATACATCTTTAAAGTGCCATCAGATTTCAACTTGCAATTATACACCCATTTACAACCAACGGATTACTTGCCAGGAGGTAAATCAGTTAAAACCCAAGTTTTATTAGCTTCAAGGGCACTGATTTTAGCTACCATTGCATCCCTTCAATGAGGATGTTTGATGGCTTGATGGAAAGGTTTTGGTTCATATAGAGAATCAACAGAGGAGCAAAAGTTTTTGTATGAATTGAAAATTTTGGAATATGATAAGTATGAAGAGATAGGATATACAGTACATGTACTCAAAGAACCAGCAACCAGAGGCTATAGAAAAAGGTCCCCCATAAATCACAATGAACAAGTTCAAATATAGATGTTGAAACAAATGTACTCAAGGGAAAAGGAAGTCATTTTTGTTTGGTAAGAGTACATATATCACAATGATTATTATGCTGATATATGATATGTCCAAGATGGAAAGCAATGTCATGTAAACTAGGAGCAGAGATATGTCCAAGGCAACAATGCCATATGTAAGAATTGTTTCTAACAGAATTATAGTAAGAAAAAATATGAGTATCAACAAGTTGACAAGAAACAAAAGTAATGTCTGGTGCTTGCATTAATTAAATGGTATAATCCTTGCGATTACTTAGCTACTCCAATCATCCTCCAATTGGAAAGGTCTTGAATATAACCAAAATCATGTAAGAAAAAAAAAATATGATAACTTTGAAACTAATTTGCTAACTGAAATTAGATTAAAAGTAAAGGCTGGTACATACAAAACATCAGTTAGAAAAAATATTATTAGAGAGTCTAACCATGCCCATATGTGTAATTTGAGTATATGAACCATTAGGTAATTTCACAGAAACATTGACAAAGGAATTTATAGAGGATAAAAGGGATAAAGAACCAATCATGTGATCGATTGCACCCACATTGAGGATCCAAGATTGAGATGGAATAGAATTTCTAGTATTATTAGAAAATATGGATGAAAAAACAACAGATATACCTAAGAATGAAGGATCGGATGTGGATAGTACATATGAATGAGATGGTGCAGAAACTATACCTGCTTGATTTACTGAGGAAACATTAGAATGATTTTGAAGAAATGAAATGTGTTGTTTACATTGCTTTTGAGAGAAAGCAAAGTTTTGGGTTAAAATTGAATTAGTAATAGATTAGCTAGCAGTGACCTGATTGACATTAGGGTTTCAAGATTTCGGTTTGTATCCAGGAGGATACCCGTGAATCTTGTAATACTTATCAATAGTATGCCCTGATAATTCACACTATGTACAATTTGGTCCTTCTTTCCAATAAAGAGAGGGCTTGCCGTGTTTGAATCCATTAGATCTGGTAGATCCACGATTAGGATCTCAAGCAAGATCACGATTGGAATCACGATTCGAAAGCATAGCCACAAATTCATTAGAAGACAAAGAGTCAGATACAATTTCCCTCTGTTTTTCCTCTTGAAAAACAAGAGTGAAAACTTTATTAATTGGGGGAAATGGATCAAAAAGCGAAATCTAGCTTCGTAAATGAGCATAAGTCTCATTAAGACCCATCAAGAACTTTAATACGTAATCCTTTTGTTGAAAATCAACCATTTTCTTTATAGCTCCACAAGAACATAAAGGTAAAGGACAAAAAGGGACCATATCTTCCCATGAACTTTTTAAAATGGTAAATTAAGATCTTACAGAGGAAGCTTCTATAGTTAAAGAAGCAATGTTCTTTCGGATTTGAAAAATGTGAGGATAGTTACTTTGAGCAAACTTTTCTTTTAGATCATTCCACATCTCCTTGGCAGAGTCAATGTAAATGACAGAAGCTGCAATCTCCTTTGACATAGTGTTGAGAAGCCATGATAAAACTACTGTATTAAACCAGATCCATGCACTATGCACTGGATCAGTGGTAGGTGGTGGTGGCAGAGCACCATTCACAAGGCAAAACTTATTCTTGGAGATAAGGGCCATGGACATGGACCTGTTCCAAGTAAGGTAGTTATCACTGTTGAGCGGCTAAGAAACAAGGACGGCAACAGGATGGTCGCCATGTTAAAGATGAAAAGGATTGGAATAATCCTTAGATTGATGAGGACAATTAGCGAAAGGAGAAGAAGGAGGCAAAGAATCAAAAGTCATTATGAATGAGAAATGGCGATGATGATGCAAAATGGCACTGAAGGAATTTTAGGGTTAGGGTTTTTGGACATCTTATAGCATGATGAGAGACAGAGAGAAAATATACAAAATGGAAGAATTTAGAGACTGAATTACTATTCACATCAGAAAAAGTAATATATACTACAAAAGAGTAACACCCTACTAAAGTGCACGTACATACAGGTGATTAAAAATAACTTTAATACACTAATAGAAACAACAAAGCTCCTCCCGACCAATACATTTATCTCCAAACAACCAAGCTACTCTCAAGCAACAAGGTACCCTCATGAGGGAGCAATGAAGCTCGCCCCAAACAACGAGCATAGTGAGATCGACATAGTGCGTAATAAATGCTCTAAAACTAGCCTATGTTCTAAAACTTGCGTCAGCAGTGAAGCTCGCCCATTGCTGGCCTCCAATAGTAAGACCAAAAATAGGAAAAAAAAAAAAAAAAAGACAAACAAACAAACAAAAGACAGGAAAATGGTTTTAGAGCAGAAGATGACAATAGGATGGAAAAAGTGTCCTAAAACAGAAAATGAAAATATGATGGAAAAATAGTCCTAAGGCTAAAAATGAAAATAGGACGGGAGAAAGGCAGGTCCTAAGGCAAAAGATGAAAATATGATGGGAAAAAGGTTCTAGGATAGAAAATGAAGACATGAAGGAAAAAATACAATAGGACAAAAAAAAAGCTCATAAGGCGAAAAATACATTAGGGTGGAAGAATGAAGATAAGACAAAAACCTCCCCCTGCCTTTCTGCCTCAGTAAACTTCAACTTTCAAGGAAGGAAATATCTTGTATCCGAGCTTCACATGTTTACAAGTCTAGCATCCAGTACGGTTCATCCCTACAAGATAATAACTTATAGTATTACACCAAGCCTATTCATCTCTGCATGTGGCTCCATGAAACTAAAAGTTAGGAGACACATTCCTATAGGGCTATCAATTTTATTGAATCTTGGGGAAGTATATTAAGTCCTCATATGTCTGTGGAGTTACGCTCCCAACCACAAGCTCAAGACACATTTTTCTCAAACAATTTTATATATATTAGTTTATTAACTCACCTTGATAGATTTTAGTGCAGCAAGTACAACATTTCTCTTATATTTCACGACAATAGCCAATATGTCAACCATGTTAACTGAGCACCATGCCAAACTTAAACCTATACAAGCTATGTGTGAAGGGTGCCAACCATACATCTCAACACTAACACTCCCAATCTAAGTTTTGTAAAAGCTCCCTACCCATTTAGGCCACCATCCTGTTTAGTTGGCAGTAATGGTATTTTTTTATTTACTTATTGGGGGATTTGGGGATGAGGGATCAAACTCAAGACCTCTCTTATGAAGGCTCGGTCTCATGCCATCTAAACAATAGGCTTTTGGCCAGTCATGGCAATTTTTAATATTCACACTACCACTTCTATTGGCAAGTGGAATGGAATCCATTTGATTTCTTTAGTAAGAATCTTACTGTTTGAGAAGGCTCATTAGTTGATTATACAGTTCATACACAAATTTATTACCAATATAGAAGTTGGAGTTGGAGTCGTGGTCCGAGAAGGTCAACTCCAACCACCAGTAATAATGATTTTTACTTGACAAAACATTAGACCGGTTCAAATTGTAGAACATTGGAAAGATGTGATTCTTGGACTAATTCATGTGCTTGAAATCTCTGAGTAGACCTTGACCACCAAGGCAAGAGTACCCCATTCCCCCCCCCCCTCCCCGCCCAAAACAACAACACGTCAGATCAAAGATTCTCATGGAATAAAACATGAGCTAATTTCCTGAAGCTAATAGATGGAAATAGTAACTTTTACATAGACAATGGAGTGGAGCCTCTTTGAGCATACATCTTACATGTCAATCATGTGAGCCAACTTTCCAAGCATGCAAACTGAGGAACATGGCTCATTTTACCACCACGGTTTCACGTCGAGGGAAATATAGATTTCGATGGGGTTTAGATAGTGAGATAAGATATGATGATTTTAGATGAAAGTTAAAAAGTTGAATAAAATATTGTTAGAATATTTTTTTAATAATATTATTGTTTCGATATCTGAAAAAATTAAATTGTATGGAAATTTGTAAAAATTGTAATGATTAGATAAGATGAGATGAGATAGGTTGAGATAGTTTTATAATCCAAACCCAGCCTTAGATTTCCATAATGGTGCACTAGTTATTCAGATGCTTATGTAATAAGCACCGTCCAAAGTTCAAGCAAGTTTGGTAATAACGAGCTATATAGAATGTCCAAGATATGAGTTTACAAACATTCTCAATACGAACACTGTAGCTCCACTGAAGTCATTGGTGAGAAGCTTCCCATTTGTTATGGTCTGTTTCTGATTAACTTTTGAAAAAGGCCACGACTACCGAGCAAGGCCGATCTCTACAAGTCTCCTCACGATTACCAAGAAAGAAAGAAAATAAGCCCTAGCTCGGGATCTCCGAGAAAAGCCAATTCTTAGCTGATGATCAATGAGTAGGAAAGAAAATAAGACCTTGCTTGGGATGATCGAGCAAGGCCAATTCCTAGCTCGCGATCAACGAGCAAGAAAAATTAATCCCTTGTACGGGAATACCAAGCAACATCGATCTCTATGAGCCTCCTCACGATTACCAAGGAGGAGAAAAAATAAGCCCTTGCAGTCAAAGTTTTGAATACCGTACCGGATGTCGTACTAGTCAAGGCACTAAAACTAAATATTTCGGTACCGATACCATTTCGAGATAGTCGATATATGAATAAATTATACATATAAATATATATATAAATTATATTTCAAAATAATAGTCTATATATAAATAAATTATACATAAATATATATATAAATTATAAATAGTCTGGTCTAAATTGGGAGTCAAAAAATGAGCTTACAGTTTGAAGAAATGAAAAAAAAATAAAAATAAAAATAAAGGCCGAAATACGGACCTATACAGACCGAAATATCGGCCGATACGGCCGGTATTTGGAGCAATACGAAATAAGTATAATACATGTACCAGACCGATGATCGGTACAAAATAAGTATAATACATGTACCGGCCCGTATGGTATGGTATTTGAAACAGTGCTTGTAGTTCCTAGCTTGCATAGCAAGAGAAAAAATAAGCCCTTGCTCATGATCACTGAGCAAGGCCGTTTCCTAGCTCATGATCGAAAAGCAAGAAAGAAAATAAGTCATTTCTTGGAATCACTGAACAAGGTCAATTCCTAGCTTACAATTAATGAGCAATTGTTCGAGAATACCAAACAAGGCTGATCTCTACGAGCTCCTCTTGATTATCAAGGAGGAAAGAAAATATGCCCTTGCTCGAGATTAGGGGTGTAAAAAGAACTGGTAAACCAATTGAACTGAACCGGTGTGTTTGATCCAATTCGTAATAAGTCCGGTCCAAAACCATTCCTTCAGAGCCGAAACTGGTTGTAAACCAATCTAGTACCGATTTTCATATTCTGAGAACCAATTAGAACCGAACCGGACCTGTATATATATTTTTTTAATTTTAAATTTTTATTTAGATATAAAATATTATTTATATACGTATTTATATTATATAATATATATTATATGCTAAACTGCTAATTAATATAACTTGAAATTTTAATCTTATTAATTATGTCTATTAATCTTATAATATAAAATTAATATAACATTTGATTTATGATATAACATAAATTAATCTTATATTTTTAATATAACTTATGAATTTTGATATTAAAATATACAATTTAATTTTATAAATTGTTAACCAAAAATTATAAAAGGAGGGATATGGGTCAATCGCTTGCTAAAATTTTGTTGAAGTATGATTTTATTCATCCGTAAAACTAAAAAAATTGGACCGTACTTGACCGAAACTAAAAAAATCGAAAGTTTTGGTTTCAGTGGTCAATCAATTCAGTATCGGTTCTGAAATTTTCAAAACCAATGGATACCGATTCAATTTTATAAAATGTCCAAAACCGAACCGAACCAAACCGATTACCCCTACTCGAGATCATTGAGAAAGGCCAATTCCCACTTCGTGATTACCAAGCAGGTTGAAGATCGGCTTTTGCATACTATCATCGATCAGGGCCGATCTCTACAAGAATTATTTGCGATTACCAAGGAGGAAAGACAACCTACACCAAAGGGCCAGAAAAGACCTCTATAAAGTCAACAAAAATACCTCCTCAAAGGCTTTAAACCAGACCTCATTTGGGATCAATGAATGAGGGAAACAAATTAAGGTAAAAATCTTCTTTAAATTTTAGAACTGTTTGATATATAGAATGATTTGAAAAATCACCAAGCCATAAGCAAGCCATAAGCTTGTGGGGTTGAGCCTTTGGATATGAATGGGACACTCTGACCAAGTGACTAACACATTACCCACAATGTTGAAAGGTAGAAATTGCCATGATTAAAATCATATACAAAATTCTCAAGCTCGATTTGCTAAATATGTCAACCATGGGAATTGGGGGTAACTGTTAGGGATTAGAATAGTCAGTGGTCCCCACTATGCAAAGAGCCCCGCTACATGCTGAATAACTGTAAAGCCCACTTCTTACATAATGGCCATTGAACCCCATTTTCAAGAGACAACCACCAACTCTCAACTTTCTAACCGGTCCAAAGTTGACATGTGGCCAGCAAGCATCTTTGGGCTCTGAAAATCCTATAAAATGACACTTGATAAGATAAAGATGAGACTGAAAAAGGAAAGAAAATACTCACTCTATCTCTTGCATTTCACTATAGATAAGAATAGAGTTACTAACTTAATCATCGGGGGGTGTCTCCAGTTCTTTGGTACCTGGCAGAGTCTAGAGAGGATTTTCTTATGCTATAGGAGTTCAAATGGTTGGCGAAAAAGGATGGCAATTTGACCAAACTATTGGTACACGCCGTGACTAGAAAATGCATGAACAAATGTTATTCCAACTGAAGTTCAGAAAAAGTTTTGCTTAAAGTCTTCCAACACCGATTGTATTGTAGTTAGGTTTAGTCCTCTGCATTCCAGTTGTACGTGCTGAATGGTGATTTAATAGTTTTTAGGTTTTCTTCTGTTCAGATCTCTGCATTGCAGGTGACCCTTTAGTCATGTAAATTGTGTATTATTTTTCATGGTTCAATAAGATACTAAGAATATTTTATGGAATCACTTTCTTTTTGCTTGTATCACTATTGGGACTTTGTCTCTATTATCATATTATGAATATAAAATGTGATCCCCTAAATTGACTGATAAGTTATGATAATGACAGGTGGTTTATGGAATCTTACATTGCTTTTGAATAATAACTTCTTGCTCTTTATAATAGTTATAATGGGGCTTAAATTGTATTATTGATTAGTTCTTTTGGAGTATAGCCCAGATATATCTTGAGCCTCTCTTAAGACATTACAAATGATATTAGAGCTTATCTTAACCAAAAATACATGGTCTAAACCAAGCCACCTATGATGAACTGGCATGACAAAGACGTCAAGAATTTAAGAGGGGAAGTTGTGATAACCATATTGACTGATATGTGTATGTAGGTGGATATGAGATCCCGTATTATTTTTGAATGAGAATTCTTTCTCTTTATAATAGTTCCTGAAATTCTCAACGTACCCCTGTAAAACCACGAAATTGTCTACCAATTTCCTTGAACAAATAAGTTAGTTCTCAATTATCAAGATTATGAAACGAATCAAATACTTTAAAATAAATAATCAAACTTGCAAGACACAACGATTGGTTACGAAGGGAAACCCTTTAAAGAACTCTTTAAAGGTAAAACCCTACAGGGCAGCCAAACCCAAGAAAGTCAATCTTATTATTTGAAGAACAATTACAAGCAATAACCAATTACAAAACCGTTGCAATTCGACTCTCTTACTTGCCTAGACAAACGACCCGTTTGTCTTCAACTGCAGTAGCAGCCAGAACCTTTGGCGATCTTTAAATGTTGACTTCCCTTTTGGAACTCCAAAGGCTGAAATCCAATCGATATTACTTCACCCTCAAAGCACGATCATACTCAAGAAGATATGAAAAATCCCATGAAAATTCTCAAGTAAATTTTCTCTTATAAATGCTCAGAATATCCTCTCTGAAATTCGTGGCTCGAAATTCTTAAAAAGATACAAAACCGAATCCCTTTAAATAGAAAGTCTTGAAAGAGTTCTAGTCACAGTAGGACTCTGCTGACGGTTAGCAACAGAATCGAAAACGCGTCCCGATTGACTGCTAACATTTCGTGATAACTTCTTCTGTTATTGACTAAACTCTATTCAGCTTTCTTCTAGATAAGTACAAAACTACCAGAACTCAATTTTGACTTCAAAGACTTATCTAAACAACTCCTAAACCTTCTAGATAGACTCAACATTGTTTAAATACAAATCAATAATTATTTTTACATTCATCCAACAATAACAAATAATATGATAAGACAAGCCTTATCATTTACTCATCTAATCCTAACCAATTTTTACCTTTACAATCTTCCCCTTTGGTGGATGGATGACGAAACCAGTTTGATAAATGTAAATTTCCTGAAAATATGTCAATTATCAAATCACAAAAAAAATATAGAAGATTATAAAGAGTTGTGATTTAATGAAAACAGAATTGACAGTTATCCTAATCATAATCAAAACACATGCCAAATTGTATCTGCATTACAACTACAAAAAAAAAAAAACTAAACTGGAAAACAGAACATAAAAAAGATAAAGTAAAAAGATAAAGTTTTTAGTTTTGTCACTGTTCTCCCCCTTTGATGCTACTGCTCCCCCTCAAACTTTTCTCCCCCTTTTTGTCAACAATCAGCCATGGAATCTATATTTCATCATCAGAATCAGCTACATTTTCCATGATGTGTTTGCACATCCAAAGAAAGTTGAACCAGCCGATCATTTGCTTGCACACAATCAGAGCGTATAGCAGCCAATTGTTGCTTCAACTTGGACTGACTTGCCTCCCACTTAGCTGTGAAGTCATCAATCTTCTGAGATAATAAAGAGATTTGCTCAAGAACTTGAGAGACGGGGATGGAAGGTTCAGGTGGAGAAGATGCTGACTCAGTAGTTAGGGGGCACTTCTTAGTGATGACAGCCTCTGATTTAACCACGGTTAAGGCTAAAATAGGCCCTGGCAGCTTCATTATTGGCTCGAAGTGGAACTTTCGCAAGCATGGCCAACTTAGTAATTAGACTTCCAAACGGCATATTTAACTCTTTTTCCACATGTGAACGATGAATAATATCAATGACATGTCGTGGAAAATCAATAGACACATCAGTAGCAAGAGCATACATAAAATAAGCTCTCTCTAGAGAAATTTCTGTGTGACGACTAATAGGCCATAGATTGGTCAACACTATTTTGGCCAGGAGCCGATATTGAGGGAGCATATTATGAAGAGGCAATTTGTGTGTTTTGGCAGTCCATTTGGGGCCAGTGGGACCAACAAACAGATTGCGCATCGCAGTCTTTGTTGGATCTCCCATGCTCTTATATGGATATAAAGGGGATTCCACCTCAGGAAGAGTAAATAGACTTCAGAGAATAGCAGGAGATACCTCAATTTGAATCCCTCGAACGGTAGAGATAATGCTATGATCATCTAAATTGAAGTGAGCGATATTCGAATAAAATTCCCGGACAACCTCGACGCAAGGTGTTGGAAAGGCATGAGTGAGCTTCTCCCATCCTCTTTCACTGAACATACGGCAAATAATTTAGAAGTCATCCATAGGGAAGTCATTTATGCTTACCTCCCATTCACCCAATACGGGTCTCTTGGAGAAGGTATTCCTATATGCATTCTCGGCTTCAACAGAAGTGAAGTGATCAGGAGTGGCTTTTGTGGGAACAGTCACAGATGGAGATGGAGATGGGGGAGGAGCTGAAGTGTCTCCTAACTACATAGGTTCAAGTAAGGGTACATCCTCACTTGAGGAGTGCCTCACTTGAGGAGTGCTCGGATGGTACAAGAGGAGTGATCTTTTTGTGCTTTGCCCTTTCTTTGAATCTCATTTGAAGCAGTACAATAATCAAGTTTAGAAAAAAAAAAAATTCAAACTTTAGAATGTAAGAATAGATTGAGATTAAAAACCCATATGAATGTTTTCTTAATAACTATTATATTAAAAAAAATTATAAAAAGTTTGTTGAGAACAACACAAAAACTACTCATACATAAAACCTTACTATGTATATATATAAAAAAAAACTTCCTACCAATTGCCCAAAACAAAACAGAGATGAGTCAGGAAATAACACAAACACTTGGAGTGCACCCGTGGAGAACAAAAACAAAGAGTCCGTGTGCGGTATAGCTTTGTCCTCAATACATGCATAGAGTGGATAGAATCAACACAAACAACCCATTTACGAGTAGTGCAGCTCAACCAAACAACCAAGATTTCAAAAAAATAAAACCCTCCACACATACTCTACTTATCCAAATGCCGAAACTGAAAAGTGTAAAAAAAAAAATAAAAAAAAATAGACAGTGGAACCGAGAATACTTACCTTGATGATGGAATGAGGAGGAATAAAAATGAAAGGAGCACCGTGTATGGAGGCTTGTGTGGAGGATTCAAGATGCCGTAAAAATGGGTAAAGAGGAGGTTATTAGAATCGGGGCTGAGTGCAAGTGAAAAGGGCAAGAGGTATGGTGAAAGGATTTTAAAGGTAGACACCCCCCCGGGCGGCCGCGTACACATGCTAGACCAAAAAGTCCCACTGGGACTTCTGTACTTAGAACAAAAAACACCCGGTACACCTATTTGACAAAACAAACTATAAAATAATAATAATAATAATAATAATAATAATAATAATAATAATAATAATAATTAATTTTTTTATTTTTTATTTTAAGAAAAAAAAAACATAGATCTGAAAAAAAAAAAAATCTATTTTTTTTAATGTTTTTCTTTTTGTTATGAGTAGGAAAGTGACAAAAAAAACAAGGTTATAACATGCCTATAATTACCTTAGTTTAATTAAGGCAGAATTTACAAAAAAAAAAAAAAAAAAAAAACACTAATCCTTAGCACACTCATGTTTGCAACAGTCCCTTTTGGATGTTCACTCCTCATAGAATCAGTAATGTCAAAGTTCATGTGAGTGTGTGAGTGAGTATACTTATACCATAGCATGTTATGAACTCCCCTTTTTCCTTTTTTTTTTTTTTTTTTTCATTTTGCTTCCTTTTTTTTAAATATATTTTTGAGACTTTTGTTTAATGAAAGATTACTTTTTATAGATGCTCTCAAGAGTTTGTTACTTGACCTTAAAAGTCAAACTTTATGCTAGGGCCTAGATACATGAGCATCTCCTCCAAACACTAGTTTGTACACCCCCTTTTTGTGTTCATGTTGGTTGCTCATCTTTTTTCCATAATGATTAGAGTAACGATTTTTTCTGTAAGAACTCAAGGTGGTAGATCCGTGTAGGGTGTTTGTCTTTTTTCGCAATGAATTAACACTGACTTTTTCTATATGGATCAACTCTTTGTGTTTGGCAAATAGAGAGCTCTTTATAGATGTACTAGATTCAACTAGTATTAGTCAATTTAAGGCATGAACTCCCTCTTTGATGAGCATCTTAAAAAAGAATATTAATTATAGGATGCTTACATATAGGTTCCTCACAGTGCATTGTAAATGAACTTTGCCAAGTTGACCTATAGGGTTAGTATACTTAAAGAGTACTGCACAAAGAAGAGCAGTGCATAAGATCAGAAATTTTTAAAGCAATTCCACACATGCTCAAACTTTGATGTATCAAACCTGTACCTTAAAAGAAAACAAACAACCCAGTTTTTTTTTTTTTTTTAAACTGAAACATACATGCATCAAAGTAAATAAAAACTAGAAGAAAATATCCTAAACTAGTATGATAGAAAACCTCTCACATGGGATCACATATACCAATGGCTTTTCTTAAAAACTCAAACCTAAGACCATCCAAAGGTTTAGTAAACAAGTCAGCCAGTTGATGTTCAGTAGACACATGTTCCAAGGATACTATTTTAGACTTAACCAAGTCTCTTGTAAAATGATGTCTAATATCAATGTGCTTGGTTCAAGAGTGATGAACAAGATTTTTGGAAATACTTATAGCACTTAAATTATCACAATATATTGTCATAGCATCTTGAGAAAAATCATAATCATCAAGCATTTTTTTCATCCATACTAGCTGAGTACAACAACTCCCTGCAGCTATGTATTCAGTTTCAGCAGTAGATAAGGAAATTGAATTTTGCCTTTTACTCATCCAAGCTATAAGATTTCCACCTATATAAAAACACCCACCCGTAGTACTCTTTCTATCATCAGCATTCCCAGCCCAATCAGCATCCGAATAGCCAACAAGTGTAAGATTAGCGTCTTTTGAGTACCATATCCCATAATCAACAGTTGCATTAAGGTATTTTATGATTCCTTTTGCTGCAGTAAGATGGGGTTCTTTAGGATTAGCTTGAAATCTAGCACACACACCAACACTGAAAGCTATGTCAGGTCTCCTCACTGTAATATACAATAAACTTCCTATCATGCTTCTATAAAGAGTGGGATCAATATTTTTACATGTGGAGTCATTGCTAATTTTCACTGAAATGCTCATGGGAGTGCGAGCATTGTTTTTTCCTTCCATTCCAAATTTTTTCACAAGATCTCTTGCATATTTAGATTGTGAAATAAAAATTCCTTCTTTACATTGTTTTACTTGAATACCCAAGAAAAAATTTAACTCACCAATCATACTCATCTCAAATTCAGATTTCATTTCATTTGCAAAGATATAAGCAAGAGATTCGAGTATTGCTCCAAACACAATATCATCAACATAGATTTGAGCAATTAAGAGTTGTTTACCTGATCTTCTTATGAATAAAGTCCTATCAGCTTGTCCTCTAATAAAGTCATGATCAAGTAAGTAAGATGTTAACCTTTCATACCAAGCTCGAGATGCTTGTTTCAGTCTATACAGCGCCTTCTTCAACCTGTAAACATATTCAGGGTAGAGATGATTAACAAATCCTTTCGGTTGTTCAACATATACCTCTTCTTGTAACCATCCATTTAAGAAGGCACTCTTGACATCCATTTGATATAATTTGAAGTCTAGATAACAAGCAAGTGCAAGTAGAATGCGGACAGATTCCAGCCGAGCCACATGAGCAAATGTTTCATCAAAATCAATCCCTTCTACTTGTGTGTAACCTTGTGCAACCAGCCTTGCTTTAATTCTCACAATAGTGCCATGCTCATCGGATTTGTTCTTAAAGATCCACTTAGTCCCAATGATGTTATAATTTTCTGGTCTAGGAACTAACTCTCATACATCATTTCTAGTGAATTGATGGAGTTCTTCATGCATGGTGTTGACCCAACTTTCATCATTTAATGCTTCCACGACTTTCTTGGGTTCAACCTATGATAAATAACACACAAAAGAAACCTAATTTAGCACTCTTCTTCTAAGCCTCATACCTTCATCTAGCTCACCGAGAATGTTTTCTTTAGGATGATTTTGAGTAACTCTTGAAAAAGGTTCTTTGTCTTGTGGATTTCGTGATGTCTCCTCTATATGATCTTCCTCATCTTGCACTTGTGGGTCTTCTCCACTGGTCTGCCCCAGTTCCTTCATATTTTCAAGCTCCTTCATGGTAGTTTCAGCTGAAAAATCATTCACAACTACGTTAATTGATTCTATAACAGATTTTGTACGTAAGTTGTAAACTCTATAAGCCTTACTATTGGAGGAATAGCCAAGAAACAATCCCTCATCACTTTTGCTTTCAAATTTATGATTATTTTCTCGGTCTCTCAGAATATAACACTTGTTATCAAAAATTTTGAAATACTTTATCGTAGGCCTTTTATTTTTCCACAAACCGTAAGGTGTTTGATTGATGCCGGGTCTTAGAACCACTCGATTCAAGATATGATTTGTTGTATTCACAGCTTCTCCCCAAACATATAAAGCCATCTTCTTATTGCTCAACATAGTTTGTGCCATTTCTTGAATTGCTCTATTTTTCATTTCCACCACTCCATTTTGTTGTGGAGTAATAGGTGCAGAAAATTCTTGATATATTCCCTGTTCATCACAAAAAGAAGTAAAATTAGTATTCTCAAATTCTCGACCATGATCACTACATATTCTAGAGATAGAGACTTCCTTCTCTGTTTATAGTTTCTTGAACAGCTTTTTGGCAAGATCAAAAGTTTCAGAGTTTTCTCTTAAGAGTATTATCCATGTGAATCTTGAAAAGTCATCTACAATCACCATGATATACTTCTTTCCTCCAAGACTCTCAGTTTGTGTTGGACCCATCAAATCCATATGCAATAGCTCAAGAGGCCGAGAGGTAAGAACATGAGAAATCTTCTTGTGTTGAGCTCTAGTTTGCTTTCCTTCTTGGCATGCTCCACACACTATTTTCTTCACCTTAATTACCTTGGGCAGTCCATCAATAATTTTTCTTTTTGAGATCTTTGATAAATTTTTAAAATTAATATGCCCAAGGCATTGATGCCATAATTCAGCTTCATCAAGTGTGACTCTATGATATTTCTTCAATGGTTTTGGAGAAATTCCATAACAATTGTCTGAGGTTCTAGTACCTTTTAAGAATCATTCTCCACCTTTATCATATACGTTGCATTCATCTTTTGAAAACTACACAGAAAAATTATTGTCACAAAGCTGACTAATGCTGAGTAGATTAGCTTTCAAACTATTAACAAATAAAACATCATGCAACACAGGTAGTTCTGATATTTCAATACTCCATTTCCCTTGTATGACAGCCTTGCTCCCATCTCCAAATGTCACAGTGCCTCCATGAGATGTCTCAACCTTCTTAAATAAGGTTTTGTCTCCAAACATGTGTCTCGAACAGCCGCTGTCCAGGTACCACAGATAATCTTCCATTGATCTAAGTGTTGTGTGAGCAACAAGACACACTGCATCTTTCTTTGTCACCCATTTTGTTTTGAGTTTTGACTTGTGTTTTTCTTTGTTTTGAAGGCAAATATCTGCTAGTTCCCCAAGCTTAAGACTTATGAAATTGATTTGTTGGCTCATGTCATCAACTTGAGTCTGTAGGCTCTTCCCTTTTCTTTTTCCTTCAATTTTCTGTACTTGATACATGTTAAAACAATGTGGTCTTATATGACCTGCCACACCACACTTATGACATGTAGGGACAAATTTACCATGCAGATTTTTTGAATAAACTGGCTTAAGTTCAGCATGATTTTGAAGACTCTTACCTTGACTACCTTTAACAAAAATAATATATTTGGAGGTTGTGGCAGCGGATGATGAGACCAATTTTTCTTTCCCTTTAGAAGTCGTGTACCCTAGGCTAGTTCTATCACTACTCAATTTTTGAAAACTCAACATCTCTTCTAATTTTTGTGTTGCTGTTTTTCCTTCAACATTTTCCAATTCCTTTTCTAGTGCACTATTTTGATTCCTTAATCTGGCTATTTCACTCTCAGAAATTTTGAATACCTTAGACATGTTATTTTTCTCACTCTTCATATCAGTGAATTTCTTATACAGCTTCTTGTTAAGTTTCTTTAATTTGATCACTTCTTCACACACATCATTGTAAGCCTCCTGTAAACTCAGTTCTTGATCAGCATCAACAATTGATACATTTGAATCACTGTAATCACAACTACTTTCAAATTTTGTCAGTGTAATTTCAGGAAAATCATTCACAACAGTAGAGAAAGCCATAAATGATTTTTCATCATCAGAAGATGAGTTTGAACTTTCCGAATATTAAATATCGCTAAGCGTGACATTCAACGTTTTCCCTTTATTTTTCTTGAAGTTTGGACACTCAATTCTTATATGACTATACCCAGAACATTCATGACACTGAACTTTATCATTTTTCTCAGTTTTTTCTTTCTTCCAATTTTCAGATTCATTTTCTTAACAAAAATATTTTTTCCTCATTTTTGTTTACCATTTTCTTTATTAAACATAAATTTTCTAAATTTTCTTGGAAGTAGAGCAATCTCTTCATCATTTAGACTTTCTTCATCAAAAACATTTTTATAATTTTCTTCTATAGTCTTTAAGGCAATGGACTTACCTTTTCTTGTTTGAGGAAGAGAAGATTCATATGTTTGCAAAGAACCTACCAATTCTTCTACCTTTATTGCATCTAGATCTTTACTTTCTTCAATAACAGTAACTTTGGATCTAAATCTTTCAGGTAAAGACCTTAGAATCTTCCTTACAACTCTTGAATCTTTAACCTTTTCTCCAAGATTAAACCTGGAATTCACAATATCATTCAGTTTAGCATAAAAGTCATTAAAACTTTCTTCTTCCAGTATTTTAATCTCTTCAAATTTAGAAGTTAACAATTGTAATTTTGAGTTCTTCACGATTTTTGTTCCTTCATGTGTAACCTCCAGGATATCCCATGCCTCTTTAGCAATCTCATACATGGAGATTCTCTTAAATTATTCTGGAGATACAGCCATGAATATAGCATTCAGCCCCTTGCTATTCCAATTACAATTGGTGATTTCTTCTTTCGTCCAATCATCAATATTTGTTTCTGGTCTAATCCATCCTCGTACAACCGAATACCACACTCGTTCATCCAATGATTTGAGAAAGGCTCGCATGCGTACTTTCCAATATGAATAATTTTCACCATTGAAGTGCGGTGGGGCAGTTAATGATGACATATTGCAGGGGCACGGATCACACTCGAAAAAATGAACCACGCTCTGATACCAATTGAAATTCCCAACGTACCCCTATAAAATAATGAAATTGTCTATCAATTTCCTTAAACAAATAAGTTAGATCTCAATTATCAAGATTATGAAATGAATCAAATACTTTAAAATAAATAATCAAACCTGCAAGACACAACGATTGCTTACAAAGGGAAACCCTTTAAAGAACTCTTTAAAGATAAAACCCCACGGGGCAGCCAAACCCAAGAAAGTCAATCTTATTATTTGAAGAAAAATTACAAGCAATAATCAATTACAAAACCTTTGCAATTCGACTCTCTTACTTGCCTAGACAAACGACCCGTTTGTCTTCTACCGCAGTAGCAGCCAGAACCTCTGGCAATCTTCAAATGTTGACTTTCCTTCTGGAACTCCAGAGGCTAAAATCCAATCGATGTTACTTCACCCTCAAAGCACGATCACACTCAAGAAGATATGAAAAATCCCATGAAAATTTTCAAGTGAATTTTCTCTTATAAATACTCAAAATATCCTATCTGAAATTCGTTGCTCGAAGTCCTTGAAAAGATACAAAACCGAATCTCTTTAAATAGAAAGTCTGGAAAGAGTTCTAGTCACAATAGGACTCTACTGATGGTTAGCAACAGACGCGAAAATGCGTCCCCACGAACTGCTAACATTTCGTGATAACTTATTCTGTTATTGACTAAACTCTGTTCAGCTTTCTTCTGGATAAGTACAAAACTACCAGAACTCGATTTTGACTTCAAAGACTTATCTAAACAACTCTTAAAACTTCTAGATAGACTCAACATTGTTTAGATACAAATCAATAATTATTTTTACATTCATCCAACAATAACAAATAATATGATAAGACAAGCCTTATCATTTACTCATTTAATCCTAGCCAATTTTTGCATTTACAGTTCCAATTGTAACATTGATTGATCATTTTTGAATATATCCCTAGATGTAACTTGGACCTCTCTTAGGGCATTACATAGAAGAATAATATTTTAATCTGAAAATTAAATAAATTTTGAATATCATGCAATCCATGGCCAATTTCATACTTGTATCTCCATCCACCTTTTACATCCTAGTTAAATTCTAGTACAACTTCATCGAACCGATTACATATTTTGATCATACCGGTGCTACAAATTTTGCAAGTATGTATAAGAGGAGGCCAGATAGAGATTTCCTACTAAAGCCCCCCATTCTAGCTAATAGAGAACTGCATGAAAAGATTAGAAAAAAAAAAACTAGGCAGTGAACTACAAGCCCAAGCACCTGGGCAAAAGGCAAATTTTGAATAACTAAGATTAGAAGTCGTAGTGCATGCTACGCAATTAATTGTAATGGTGTGTGTTCGTTTAAGGATCTCACTTCCATTGTAGCGGTAATATGCAGATTCCTTGTTTAAGGAAATGAGTGAGATAATAGGATATTAGGATAATTAGGATTAGGCAGTCCAGGTCTTTGGTGATACTTGGAGAAGACATGTTATTGATGGGGCTCATGATGCACTAGTGCATGGTAACGGCTTTATACCCTGTTTTACCCACAAAGCAACTGGTTTGTTTCCCTCTCTCTCGTTAATGCTCTCTGTGCTCTCAAAACTCTCTCATAGCTCTCCATCTCTCTGTGTTTCACTCACTCGCAGCTCACTCTCTCTCTAAATCTTTGTGTCTCTCTTGCTCACTTTGCAAGGGTTGATGGGTTGATTTTATGAGGTGCTAGGGTCAGGGTTTGTATGGTGGTTGTTGTAAGGTTCGGTGGTCACTGGGTTGATTTGGTTGTTGCTTCCATTATATTTATTTAATTTTTTGAGTGTTGGTTTTATTTTTGTTGCATCTTAGTAGAAATAATTGAAAAGGGTTATCTTTGTTGAAGCAGCAGAAACCTATAATCCATTTTTTTCATCTTTTATTTGTTTAGATCTAAAATGAGAGACAAAGGTACAGCTGGGTTTCTTAGGAAACTTGAGGTACAGGGTGGAAAAAACAGAGGAAATGCTTATAGATAAATAAAGGTTTTTTAATACTCCATAACTTGGGGGTGTGCTTGCCTAAATACCAATGAGAAAATACTGTTTTCATGTTGCCGCTTTGATTGTCAAAATCAGGTGTAGTATTTGTAGAGGGCTATGGCGCAAACATGGTCCGTTTGGAATCCTGTTTTCTATGTTGATTACCCTTCAATTTCTATTTGGCATTTACTTTGGTTTCCAACACTTCAGTTTCTTGTTTATTCTGATGAAACTTCAGTTTCTGTTTATTATGGTCATGACTTCAAAGAATTTTGAATTAGGATGATTGAAGAATACTTTTTTCATGTTTAGTTGTGGTCTTATGCTCTTTTGTGTGCATTGTCTTAACTCTTGTGCTCTATTCTACTATATCTACTTTGTTGTATGTGTTGTTTGTGTGTAGTGGATCTGCTATTTGGGGTGGATGTGTTATATTGTTTGTTGCTTCTCTAAGTTTGGATATTTGGAATTAGTAAATTGTGTTGTGCTGTCTTTGGTAAATTGTATTATCCAAGTTTAGATGTCCATGATCTGAACTTCCATGGTGATGAAAAAATTAGTGTTATGATATCCTTGGTAAATTGTGTTATATCTGCTTTGTTGTATGTGCCAAAGTTTGCAGATTTGCTTTCCACATGGAGTTGTGCTCTTTTCCTAATATTCAAACATATCTTTATTGTAATTTTTCTTCCTTTGTATAACAGAATGTTGTGCCTAAGTTATATACAAAAACCACATTTTGTTGCTATGGTTGAAGGGGATAAATTATTCAAGCCCAAGATCAGGCCGAGACCACCTAAAGGCCACCACTAGGGGGGAGGGGGAGAGAGAGATAGAGAGAAGGGGGGGACAATGAGAGGGAGGATGTTAGAAGAAAACTAGGAAATGATATGAGGAAAAAAAAAAAAAAAGCAGAAATTAAAAGAAGATGTTAGATACGCAAAGCAGACGTTCCTCACCACTATCGTACGTGATGCATGCGACATGAGTGTCAAATAAAAAAGCAAGCAGTTAGACAACTTCAAGGGAGAGCTTCCTCAACCTCTCAACAAATACTCCAGGGAGAATATCTCCTCGAGCAAACAGATTATCGATTTCCTTTGTATAGTGAGAAATTAGAGACTATGAAAAATTATAAAATACTCATACTATAGTGGATATCCTCTCTCCAAACTCCCATAGACGTAAGCATTATGCTGAACCATGTAAATTTGGATATTTCTCTCTTTACTTTCTCTGCACTTATTTCCCACTCACTGCCACAGGCGCACACACAGCTACACCAAACCATTACCGAGGGCTCCAGATAGAAGTGTAACCAGTCCAATTTTGGTCAAAATTTAGGACTAAACTGGTATGTACCTATTTTACATTTTTCGAAACTGATTACGCACTAGTTACCATCCTAAACCAGTATTCTGGTTTTACCGGTTTCTGGTTTGATTTTTCAGTTTTAATATACTATATACTATATTATATAATATATATAATATAGTATATTATAGTATATAATGCTATAGTGATAATATATTATAACATATTATAATATATATTATAATTGTATTATAGACTATAATGATATATTATAATATATAATATATAGTGATATAGTATTGATATAGTATTAGTATAACTATTAATATGCACTATATAATATTGGTATAACTATTAATATAATAAACTATAGTGATATAAGATTTTAAAACTTAATATTATATTAATTAGTAATTTATCATATAATACAAAACTATTTTATATATAATTATATATTATAATAAAAATTATATACAATATAAAAAATTTAAATATATATATATGAACCGGTCTGGTCCAGTCCGATCCTGTTTTAGAAAAAGAAAAATTGGAACTGGATTATTTTGACCGGTTTTAATAAAAATAAAACCACTATCGAACCAAACCACCGGTTTAGTTCGGTCCAATCCTGTTTCGTTTACTAGTTCACCGGTTTTTTATTCTTTTTACACCCCCAACTCCAGACCACACCGATTGAGGCATGAATCGTCATAGCGGGTCAAGAGTGACTCTTTCTTTCCTTCCAGCCTGTTGTGCAAGTTTTAGGAATCAACAATGGTAATCCTCAGGAACTTTGTATTGCACACTGGGCTGCTCTCTTTGAAGTTTAGTTTGTTAACCATATCTGCAAACTTTAGTAGGCTTGGAAATTTTTGCCTTTTAGGATTTTGTACTATTTGTTTTCTTGGGAAGCATAGACAATCCATAGTTATATTATCCTATCAACGTGATTTTGTTGAAGAAAACAAAAAAGATTGAAACTGCTTTGTTTGTAGCAGGTTGCTTTTATGGGATTCTTATGGTGAATTGCTAAAATGTATGCATCACTAACTAGTTATGTGCATGGTAAAATTAAGAAACAATCTCCTGTGTCTAAGTGCTTAGTAAAAGTAAAATCTTACCATTACCATGCAAAATTTGAACCAAATGAAAATTAATTCTTTTCATAAGATCCACCAATGATTGACAAGGGTTCTAAATGCGGGATTGCATAAGCATTAGTAAATAGAATACAGTTAGCTCTAAGCTAATTGCATATTTGATGCATAGGTAATCTCTATTCCCAGGTTTCTTAACACCGGACGGAATAGATATTATTTTTCAAGCTAGTTTCAACAAATAATCCACATAGAATAAAGACAAGACAATTGCCTAAAACACAGAGAAAATGACTCTGATGTTCAATTCAAGATTATCAAAATTCAAGAATGTCAAAATTAGCCCACAAGCTGGATTGTAATAGCTTAAATTGACAATATCAGAATTTTATCAAAAATAGCAAAATCTCAATAATCACACCAAAAGAAAATACGTAATTAAAGAAGTAATCAACCAAAAATATAGCCTAAACAAGAAATTAAATATTACCATAAAAGGAAAAAAAAACAACTAAAAATGGGGATTCGGAGGAGGAAAACAATGGATTTTGGCCAGAAAAAATATGCACACCGAGCATAGCTCGGTGGCCACGACATGCACGCCAAATAGAGTTTTCTGAATTGGGGTCATATACACGATTTTGATACTTGTAGCCAAAGTTATGATCAAAGTATCATAAAGTTTCCAAAACTGCCCCAATCAGGGAAAAATTACGATTTTCTACTATCTTTGTGTTGATTTGCCACCTCAAGGTATTTCAACGCGATCAACGTGTAATCTGAGAACTCAGCATCATCTGACTTTGATCTTCTAACATCATTTTCTAAGGCATACACTAGTTTAAGTACGGATAATTTGTACTTCTATAGCCTTTCATATACCTTGGACCATTATTGTAGATAGTTTTAAATGTCCTTTGAATGGGTGTGTAGGTCTGCGTATGGCATTTGAAGTATCAAGGAGATTGCTCAGAGGATGTGGGAGAAAAGATACAAGGAACAGTGGCTAAGTTTATTAGTGGGAAACGACAGAGTTTATTTCACTCAACACTGTATGAACAACCAACATTATTAAAAACAGTCAAATATCCTGTCACACTACAAGAGATATGATTTTTTGAGACAAAAAATTGTCTCAAAAAATGGAAATTTCGTCCCTAAAAGTTTTGGGAGACAAAAAAATTTTGTCTCTATTTTGTCTCAAAAAGGCTGTCTCAGAAAGTTTTTGGAGACTCCGAAAAGTATTTTTAGGGACGAAATTGGGCGGAACTGGTTGAAACCATTCGAACGGGAAATTTTTTCTGAGACAAAAAAATGTCGTCTCAGAATCTAGTTCGAACGGAAATATTTTTGTTCGAACAACATGAAATGTTAATTCGAACCAATAACCATATCTGACCAAGTTTATTCGAAGAAAAATATTAACTGTTCGAACAAATAATCTATTTACAGAAATCTTCTGTTCGAACGGACTTTTAGAAATGAATTTATTCGAACGAGTATTTAGTTGTTCGAACGAACGCATGGATTGTATTTCCCGGTAAGTTAAAATGGGTATATTTTTGTTCGAATGGGAATTTATTGGTTCAAATGGATATGTTTTTGTTCGAATGTATGTATAAATGGTAATTTACCATTCAAACGGCATTGATCAAACAAAATGAAATTGATACTAATACAAATTGTAATCTATATACATCAATTGTTCAAATGTTTACAAACATCGTAAATATAAAAGGCTATTAAAAAAAAACAAATGAATTATGATTGTGGTGGTGGTGGTGGTATAGGGTTTTGGGACATCATTAATTGAAATTGTTCAAACATTTTTTGGTTATTTAATTGTAGCCTCTCTTCTAATCTTGTTTCTAAATCTGCTGCTTGATCTAATCGGGTCAACAACTCTTTTTCCTTCGATCTCAATCGTTCTATCTCAAGTGCAGCTTCCTCTAATTTTTTAGTGTTGTCGTCATTCGATCTGGCTTTAGAAGATGATGAAGATGTTGAGGATGGCTTCACGCAACGTTCTAAGCCCCTCAAATATCCAGAACGTGATCCAAGAACTTGAGAAAAGATTTGAGCATCGTTGACAGATGATTCATCAGATGGATCCGCAACAGTGTCTTTAAGAGATATCATCTTGTCCTGGAAAAAGAAAAACATTAAAATTAGTATATGTAACAAAAATATATTTAGACAATGAAATTAAATAAACTTAAACTTACATAATTTGCCTCTGCTTCAGGATTGCTCCAAACACCATCACGATTTTTATGTGCTTTAGCATACAATTGGGTCAGATCATAATCAGTAGGATTTTCTTCTTGCTGCAAAATGAAAATTAATATCATAATTTATACGAAAAAAATGTATAGATTAAGATTTATTGGAGACAATAAGAACTAACCATTTTTTTTTACAAGCGATGAAAAGATCGAGAACCCGCGTGATGGTGTATCGTTAAATTTGATCTATTTGTTTTGTTCACTGTACTCCGTTTCTAAAAAAAAGAATTATAATTTTTATTTAATACATCTATTATATATTATTAAAAAAAAGATAGTAGCGAAATTACCTGATAAGCAGGATCTTCAAACAGATCACAAACTTTCTCCCATTCGTTTGGTGGCATTGCTTGGAATGGATTTTGACGCACCTCTATCGTAGTACTGAACTTCTGGTAGTGTGCATGGCATCGACCTTTGTACCTCCGAAATGCATTCGACATGAGTTCTTCAATCGTTAGTCGATCCTCCCGCCGACCAAAATTTAGTCCAAACTCGTCCTTCAAAGAATTATAAACAATTAGTATAATTTCAAACATTCGCATTTAAATAAAGATGTTATACAAAGTAACTTATTACCAGACAACGATTTTTGATGTGGTTTTTCACATCTTGGGGAACTTTAGCCCAGGATGATGTAGTCATCGGTGCATACGTGCGAGTAAGTGTACCAACATAAGAAGCAAGCCAAGCTGTCGAATCCCCAGAGCCACCGGTGTGATCATCAGATATATCAACTTTAATTTTACCCACTTTCCTTACTTTTTCTATGCAGACACCCCTCGTAATGCCTCTAACTCGGCGCTGGTTTACAACAGCTATATATACAAATGGCTTAGAATATATTTTAATTAAATTAATCTTATTTGAAAGATATACATTGAAAAAATACCTTGTTCTGGTTCTGCTGACGGTGGCCCACCATTGTTGGCAGGTGAAGCATAGGGGGATTCGCTAAGTGGTGGGGATGGCTCACGTGTTCTTTTGAGTTTAGGAGGCATATCTGTTTGAAATTACACAATATATTATTATTCGAACAAAATACATGAAATATTTTTATAAGAATTTTACCTACACAAATATCCGTTTGAAAATCATTCGGTATCAGTATTGCTGGACCAATCGCTCTCATCCTCAGTGGACATTTCAGTTGATTCATGTTCTTCCGACATGTCACCTTCAATTACTTCGGGTTGAACATCTTCTCTGCGCAATGGGACCTTGTCATAATGGCTTAGATCAACAAATAGATTGATGCCTGATTCATTTTCTTGATATGCTTCTTCATGGTCTGGATTATCAACTTCTTCATGTGGTTTGTCTACCTCTGGAATATAATCATACACATTTCTCGGCGCAAATTTCTCGACTATTCTCCATGGATTTCCGAACTCCGGATCATCTAAATAAAAAACTTGATTTGCTTGGCATGCGAGAACAAATGGGTCGTCCTCATACCATTTGCGAGATGTATTGACACTTACAAAATATTCATCCTTACGCACTCCCAATCTAGGATTCGAGACATCCCACCAATTACATTTAAATAACCAGACCATATATCCCCCCACATACTTTAATGCTATGATATTCTCCACAATTCCGTAAAAATCAATATTTTCATCCCTATGGCTTCCTTCGACAACAACCCCACAATTTTGAGTTTTCCTATATCGTTCTCTGTCTGCTGTGTGAAATCTATATCCACGCACCAAACATCCTGAATATTGGATAGCCCGCTTAGACGGACCACATGCCAAAGCATATACTTCTGATGAGATTTCACCTGAATGTTCATTATATTTCGATGCAACCTACATAAATAAATTTTATTCTACTTATATCAATATCATATATAAATATGATGACACCTACAAATTAAATAAAGTTTAAAATACTTTCAAGCATAATTTTTTCCCGAATAATACCGTATGTTCAAACCAAGAGGCAAATTCTTCTTCATGCGTCTTTTCTACGTCAGTCACACCATTCATGCGAAGTAGTTGTATATGTTCGTTGCATATGTTAATGTGAGTTATTAATTTGTATCAATATATACTATATTATTAGAAATGCACTTAATACTACTACCAAATTAGATGATCATCACGAACCTCAAATACTGTTCAATCTCTTCACAATTATTTAAGACATACCATCGAGCTCTTTCAAACTCTCGCCCACATAGGTCATAGCCCCCTTGTGCACCTATAGGACGTACTTTCTGGGAAAACACAGTAAATGCTGACGAAACTCCCATTTGTCCACCTTCATAATTTCGATCCGGTCTCGTAAATCTAGTATCAACCCCACGAAAATACATTGAACAAAATGTATGCCACTCATTATGAATATATGACTTTGCGATCGATCCTTCCGGACGAGCCTTATTCCCCACAGATCGCTTAAGTTTTCCCAAAAATCGTTCAATAGGATACATCCATCTATACTGAACGGGGCCAGCAACTAAAGCCTCACGAGGGAGATGCACAGCCAAATGAACCATTACATCAAAGAATGAAGGCGGGTACAAACTCTCCAATTTACACAATAGCAATGCAATGTCAGCTTCCATTTTTAATAAGGCATCAACTTTCAACGTTCTACTGCAAATATTTCTGAAAAATCGCCCTAATTCTGTGATAGCTGTACGAACATATGGAGCAAGCTTTCCCCGCACACCAACTGGCAACAATCGCTGTAAAAATATATGGCAGTCGTGACTTTTTAGACCAGTTATCTTCCAATCATGAGGTCGGACACATCTTGACATGTTCGAAGCATAACCATCGGGTAATTTGATTGTCATAAACCAATCACAGAATTTCTTTCTCTCATCACTTGAAAGTGTATACCATCCAATGGGCATATAAGCTGATGACCCAGTATCTTGCAAATGCAACTCTGATCTGATTCCCAACTCTTTCAAATCTTTACGAGAGTTGGCTGTATCTTTTTTTTTTCCTTGTATTGACATCAGGGTACCTAAAATATTCTCACATATATTTTTTTCAATGTGCATTACGTCTAGATTGTGACGCAGTGTTAAGGTAGACCAGTATGGTAACTCAAAAAAAATACTTTTTTTGGTCCAATTCAATTCTACTGCTTGTCTTTTCCTCTTTCGGCATCTTGCATTCTTTCCAAATCTGTTGTCTGGGATATCTGCCAATTGAGTGAGAATATCACTGCCAGAATACTCTGGTGGTGATGACCTACGATCAACCGTTCCATCAAACATTACCCTATTGTTTCGCCATCTATGATCATGAGGTAGATATCGACGGTGTCCCATGAAACATAATTTCTGGCCATTCGCTAACCACTGAGACTGTGTATCTTTGTTACAAACAGGACAAGCCATTTTTCCCTTTGTGCTCCACCCAGACAAGTTCCCGTATGCCAGAAAATCATTAATTGTCCAAAGTACTGCAGCATGCATTTTGAATTCACGCGAAGCGGCCACATCATATGTATTGACACCCTGTTCCCACAACTCTTTCAACTCTTCCATCATTGGCTGCAAATATACATCTATTTCATTTCCTGGTGACCTTGGCCCTGGAATCAATAGAGTCATCATAAAATAAGGATCCTTCATACACTTCCATGGTGGCAAATTATAAGGCATTACTATGACAGGCCAAGTGCTATGAGAAGTGCTCATGTTGCCAAATGGATTAAACCCATCAGTTGCTAAACCAAGACGTACATTGCGAGGTTCTTCAGCAAACCATGGATACTCGTCATCAAATTTCTTCCATTGTAAGGAATCTGCAGGATGAGTGAGAAATTGATCATTTTGAACTCTTTCTGTGTGATGCCAAGTCATATCTTTCGCAGTCATCCAGGAAGTAAATAATCTTTGAAGTCGAGGAATAAGCGGAAAATGTCTTAGCACTTTCTGGGGTACATTACGCTTATCTGATGTCCATCTTGACTCAAGACACACCGGACATGATTCACATTCTGCATATTGCTTCCAGAAGAGAACACAATCATTCTTACATGCATGGATGATATTATAATCAAATCCTAACCCTCGCTTCAATTTCTTCACTTCATAAAAATTTCGAGGTACTACGTTATCCTCTGGCAGAGCCTCTTTAAATAATTCAAGCAACATATCGATAGCCTTTGCAGAAATACGACAAATAGACTTTATATGGAGCAACCTGACAGTGAATGACAACTTGCTATGACGGGTGCACCCTTCGTACAATTCTTGTTGTGCATCCTCCCACAATGATCCAAAGTCTTCATTTCCCCCAAATGACTGGGTAGATGTTCCTTCTCCAACCCTGGCACCAAATATGCCAGCGCCAAGATCTCCTAACATTTCAGTCATATCTTCTCCATTATCATAACCATCATCAGAAATATCAACATTTATGTCCTCCGTGTCGATCTCGTTACATTCACCCATCTGGTTGGTGTGACTGCCAAATCTAACTCCTTGGGGAAATGGTTCTCCATGTAAAACCCAATGTGAATATTTACCATCAATTCCATTTACGAATAAATGATCCTCCACAGCCGTCATATTATAAGAACTAAGGTTTTTGCACTTCTTGCATGGGCATCTTATAAATCTTCGACTATCAACACTCCCACAAGCAAATTCTAAGAAAGACTTCACCCCTTGTGCATATTGTATATAGTCTCGACCAAGTCTATCTCCCAACAACATCCAACTTTTATCCATCTATAAAGGAAAACCACAATCATGAGATAAACACTATCATTCAACTATTACAATACATGTGTTTAATTACCCTGTACTTTTAAGGTAGTTGGTCCTATCCCATTCGAGAGACTATCATCTATATCGCATATATACTCAGTCTAAAACTCGTATGTTAGTAAAAATTTCGGCAGCATTTCCCTACAATTCTCCAAGTATGCTAGTCACGATAAGTCGTCGACCCTATTCATGAGCCGAGAAACTTATGAACTACATACTCGAAGAATGTAGAAAAATGTTAAACCAAAATTTAAATTGACTAACACAGGAGTTATAACTAAGTATATATGCCATATAGATGATAGAATTCCAAACTGTCCACTTTGGACAATTCAAGAGTTATACCCAAATATTCTTTAAGAGAATATTTGGCCACAACTCTCGAACGGGTCTAAGGTTTAACTGCATGTAAAATAACTACAAAATCCAAACACTCAGTAATAAACATAACAAGCATATGTCACAAATACATGGGAAGATTACATTACAAGTATACATGATGGGCCTTGAAATATTTAATACTTGAGTACTTACTTATGTTCAAATATGTAATTATAAGTTTTTAATTAAATATCTTATTATATATTTAATTAAGCTATTTAATTAGTGTACTTAGATATAATTAATTATACATTATGTATTAATCATCTTATTACTTGAGTACTTAAATATCTTCACATATTTAATTATAATTTTTTAATTAAATATCTTATTATTATATTTGGAGTATTAAGCTATTTAATTAGTGTACTTAGATATAATTAATTATACATTATGTATTAATCATCTTATTACTTGAGTACTTAAATATCTTCACATATTTAATTATAATTTTTTAATTAAATATCTTATTATTATATTTGGAGTATTAAGCTATTTAATTAGTGTACTTAGATATAATTAATTATACATTATGTATTAATCATCTTATTACTTGAGTACTTAAATATCTTCACATATTTAAATATATTTTTTTAATTAAATATCTTATTATTATATTTGGAGTATTAAGCTATTTAATTATCACTGCAAATAATAAGTATTTAATTCTGTGATACTGTTCGAACAAACACTCTATAAGTTCGAATGGAACGCTGGTGTAGTTATATTCTGTTCAAACAAATAAAAATTAATTCGAACGGTATTTAGAACGTTCGAATTAAACCAACCCAGAAACCAGTCACGAAACAGAGCACAAAACTGATAAACAAAACACAATTTCTGCATTCATGATGCCATATTTCAATACAACAAACTCAAAACATCATGAATATCTTTAAATATGATTATTAAACAACTTAGAAAACTAATAAAACTTACCTCTTGTACTAGCAATTCAAACTTTAGTCAATCCACAATACCTATATATACATAAAACACATTAAACTGTTGTTCTATCCCAACAAATAAATGCAAAAACTCTATAGATATATGTAAACGAAAATCGGAATGAAAAATACAAAAAAACACAACTTACCTCTTGTCCTTCTCCTTTCTCTCTCAAGAATCTCTTCTCTCTCAACGCTTCCAAGCTCTCTCTCTCCACAACACTCTCTCACAGCCTCTGCCACGCTCTCTCTCCTTTTCTCAATCTTCAATCCGAGTGAAAAATGAAGTGAAAGGATCGGATTAATAATATGTGCATTTCAGTTCGAACTAAATTTTAATCAGTTCAAACGCGAAAGTCCAAATACCGCTAATTTTTCCCACAATTTTTTCGCGTTCGAATTAATATTTTTCCAGTTCGAACAGAAAAAGGAATATTCTCCAGCATATACTGATAACTTGGCGCGAATTTTCCCTCCAAACAAAAAAAATTCCTTCGAACATGAATTATCTCTATTCGAACTAACATTATATTAGTTCGAACAGATAATTAGATAAATATATAACTATACACATAATACACCCAATATTATTATGTGTATATGTAAAAATTATATAGACTATATAATACTAAGTGTCACTAATATCATAATACTAAGTTTCTTATCAATCTATAATATTAAGTATTTAAAATAGTATAATATTTTATTTACAATCACTAATAGTGTTATACTTATAAGTTAGTATCACTATAAGTATAATACTAAGTATCACTAATAGTATAATACTAAGTGATATTAAAGTATAGATACCATCAAAATATGAAAACTAATAATACTGTAATATTTTATAATATAGTCCAAGTACTTGGTTTATTATTAATATACAAACTAAACATATTAGAAATATGTTTTTTATACTAGTATAATTAATGCAATGTTTTACTATATACTTACTATATTTACTTTATAATGCAATACTTTAGACAATACTATTTTATACTCATCTAATCCATAATATATATACTATTACATATATATATACTAGATACTTACAATATATATAAGTAACTAGTATAAAACTCTATACTATCGATATATAGTTATCTAATATATATTATTATATATACTAGTGAGAAATTTTTTATTAGTACTAGTATACTCTGTATTATATACTATTATTACTAATACTTCTCAATTGTTTTACCTCTTGTACTTATATATATATATATATATATATATATTTTTATGAAGTATTATATAATTCATTCGAACTTATACCCTTCTAGTTCGAACTTATACCCTTTTAGTTCGAACTAATTATACTTCCGTTCGAACGAAATCACGTTATTTAAGCCGCGAACCAGTTTCTTCTCCATTCATTTCGTGCCTCCTCTCATTCGAACTCTTCGATTTCCTCCGCCGTTAGCAGCCACAACGCCTCCACCAACTCCGACCAACTCCTCAAATCTCCTAGAACAAGAGGTATGGGTTAAATGTGCTTTATTTTTATAATTTTTTTAGTTAGTTTTGGGGGGGTCGGATTTTGAATCAATCCGGCCCCATTTTGTTGTTTTGGGGGCAAATGACACAACTATAATCGGTAGAAATGATAGGGATTTACTCCTAAATCATTTCTACCGATTAAAATATTGGATTCCTTCATAAAAATGAATGTGTCGGTTCAGTTCTGAGTCGACTCAGCCATGTCTGTTTGGCTCAGGTCCGTTCGAATGAATACAAATTTCATTCGAATTGAAGTCAAGTCCATTCGAATTAAATTTATGTTCATTCGAATGGAATATAATTTTATTCGAATGGATTTTAGGCTAATTCGAATGGAGTTATCTGAGGTCATTCAAATTAAAATTATGTTCATTCGAATGAATTTAAATTTCATTCGAATGAATATAATTTAATTCGAATGGAATTAAAGGCCATTCGAATAAGCAGTTGTCAACCATGATAGCACAATATCATCATTCCTCTAATTCACTTTAATTAGATCACATATATCTTTTATACATCAACAGTATACTAATGGCAAGCAGCAGCGGAAGAAAACGTTCCAGACCCCAGACAGTAGAAAGTACCTTCGCATCTCCTTCTCAGCCGACCGTCAGGCCTATACTAGTTGAGCGGGAGATCATTTTAGGTGACTTCCGTGACCTCACTTGGGAGGGGCGGAGCATACATGACATCATCACCGATCGTAGATGGACCCCGATCTGTCAACAGAGGGGCACAGTATATCCTGAGATGGTCGGTGAGTTTTACCGTGCCATGGGTGAGCAGCCTGGTGATGCTCTATGCTATAACTTAGTAGTCCGGGGAGTGAGTATTATATTCTCTCCCCGCGTTATTGCTGAGTTCCTCGATTTGCGGCGAGAGCCCGGTGCCTATCCTGCAGCAGCAGCAGTGAGAGCAGCAGCGAGATCAGCGACTGCACCATCTGGAGAGGACACTACAGTCGCATCCTCATCACCAGTGCCGGATAGACAAACCGCAGAGCTGGATGCTAGCTCGGATGATAGCGAGAGCGGTGATGAGGTACCTGATGATGGTCTCACAGACGATCAGGTTCGTGACCTAGTGCGAGACCCTGAGGCTCCTCCATATGATGGCGGTAAAGTGATCTGACAGGCCGACTGTATAGCATTTTTCAGAATGCTTAATTTGATTGTTGGGTATAACATTGATCCGAAAAAACACAAGACTGATTTCGGGATCGAGCGGGCCAGATTTTTGTTACGGTTAGCACAGGGAGAGCCGATTGATCTGGCATTATATTTCTTCCTCCGCATTCGCACAGAGTCACGCTATTCGGGTGGAGGTAGTCTACCATTTGCGCTTTTGATATCTAACCTCTTACTCTATTCAGGGGTTACAGTGACTTTGACTGAGCGGAGGTCGCCACAGATGGGGCCCGTTAACAAGATCACATTCAGTAAGAGCAAGGGTCACTTGTTGAAGACTCGTCCAGTCCTACAGGATCAGCCTCCGCCTACTGATCCAGCTTCTACTGCTGCTGCCCCTATTGAGAGACACCCTGCTGGGGCTACTCCAGATGAGGTACGAGCTATATTGGCGGACCACCGTGACATTTTATTGAGGGACTTCATTCAGCCCATGATGGAGAAGCTTAAGGATCTAGAAGGACGGTTGCAAACTTTACAGGAGGATTTTGATTTATATAATAAATAAATATTGTTAGTAATTTTTTTACTTTTTTATGTTGTATAGAACGTCTAACTCATTTTGGAATGTAATTAATGCAGTATAGTTTTTATTTTTAGTGTTTGCTAGCCTCTTTATTGTTAATAACATATTTCTTCTCATTATACTTAGTGTTCACGATAATTGAAAAAATGACACTATCTTTAAATTAATATTTAGTTAACTAAAATATTTTTAAATTAATTACATAAAATTAATTATTTATGAATTTGTAAATATTTTAATTCATTGTAAATCATAATATATAATATATAGAACTTTTTATTTACTTTGGAAATGATAAAAAATTAATAGAAAAAATATGTATTCTTACAATTTTAACAATATATCTTTTCAATTAAATAATACCGTTCGAACACGTTAATACTAATTCGAACAAATAATATTGCATTCGAATTAATTAATTTTCTGTTCGAATTAAATTTAATTAGTTCGAACGGTATAGATTTTTGGAGACGACCTAATTCGTCTCAGAATCTCAAGTTCGAACTAATTTTTTTTAGTTCGAACGGATTTATAAGGTTTTCCATGTTTTGAGACGAAATTAAAATTTCGTCTCAGAAAAGTACTTTTAGGGACGGAATTAATTTCGTCCCTAAAAAATTTCGTCCCTAAAAATTAAATTTCTTGTAGTGTGTAGTATCGTGGGTAAACGTCAAAGAGCTTTACTACACATAAACTTACACACCACATTTTTTTTTTTTCAATTTTTTTTGAGTTTATTTTTTAAAACTAATTTATTTATTTTACTCATTATTTATATACCAAATATTTGATAAAAAAATTTCAAAAAAATATATAATATATAGTGTGTAAATTTATGTTTAGAATTTTTCAACATCGAATATTAGATGAGAATAGGCCTAAGGATGCGTCAGAAAGTCTTGAGGAAGAAACCGGCCAAAAGAATTATAATATAAAATTGGTGCGGTAAGAATGCAAGGATTAAGATGCTAAACTCTAGGGTTACAGAGATTGGAAATGCAAATTTTCAGAAATTAATACATAAACAACAAAGATGGAATCGATGCAGAGTTCTATTTCATTGAGTATATATTTGTAAAAAAAAATGGGGTCCTAAAAAAACCGATGTTTTGGAAATAAATTATACGGGTCGGAAGGCTGTGCGGTTCGGAAATTCCAAACCAGGCCAGGTTCTGTTAGGATAGAAAATGGGCCTTTCGGGCCCGGGCCTGGCCAGGTCAGATGAACAGTTCTAATAACGAGGGATGGATATCGACAAATGATCTTGAAGTTCTGAGACTGAAGAGTTCGTCTGTTCCGTACGTGTAATTGTTGGAGTATCGATTTTGCAATGGCCACGTGAAACTAGCAATAGCTAGCACTCAATCAGCCCCATTAATTCATGGGTGAGATGATGACGATATATTACTTATCTGGACGATCATTATGCAAAGTTTATTGTATAGTATGGGCTGCTGGACAGTGATAGACTTTATTAAGACTTTTCACCTGAGAGGAAATAAAATAAAAGAGAAAAATTGTTAAGAGTCATTAACAAGAGAGGCAACGAGAAAAGGATAGATAGATCAAGATCAGTGGGAAGATGAAAACGGGAGACCGGGAAGAAGACGCCTAGCCTCCTCCCACTTCGGTGATGAATCAATCAGAGAAGAGAGTCGGTTTAGAGATGCATCTGTTTTATTTATTTACTCACTCACTATAGGCTTTATCTTTGCCATTATTGCTGGAATCAAAGATTCCTCTTCGGGTGACGTAAAGGAAACGACAAAGCGAGCGGCAAGTGGAGGAAAATAATCTCCATCTAATCTTCTGTTTTCTTGTGATTATTTATAATCAAATTGCTAATAAAATAATTGAATACATATTCCAACATGCATGCGTTCGTCAGTCATGTTTTCTTTCATATTTTTCGTGTTTATTTATAATCAAATTTCTAATAAAATAAATGAATATATTTAATTGTCATCAAATTGTTAATAAAATAAAAAGATGAATATTTTAAGATTCAACCGAGTTCATAGGCCCGACCCTAAGGAATCATCCTAATCAATATATGCAGGAAATGAAGACTTTAAACTTAGTACATATGACGTAGAAAAAAATAAAAAAATGTTGCTGTATTTTTCATAATTTAAATACGCATTAATGTTGACGAAAGCACTGCAAAGCAAAAGTCAATAATGCCTGCCTCTTTATGATGAAGTACATTATTTTATGAAGATCACTAGAAATATTGTGGACATCACCATATATTTTTGAGTCGACAACGAGGACCCATGAATAAGTTGATCAATTACCCGCTCCATCCAAACAACGTTAACGCTCTCCTTGCAAAGTGATGTGACTAACTAATTAATACATTAATCCGCATACGCTAATTAGGCATATGATCGACCATATATAATATAGAGTGGCGGTTCGAACTTCACCTCCATTGCAAGCTGGGTGGGATGTACCTTAATTTCGTCATTTTTCTTAGGAACATAATAATAAGAACACCAAATGTTTTGTATTCAACGCTTGGATCCTTTCCATTTAAACCAATCCTTGTCGAAAACCTTAATTAAATTAAATAATAGACATAAATTTAATAATTTAATATATATAATAATATCCATTGATAAGTGGGGAGAACATGCATGTCTAATATTTAATTGAAATCATGAGTGATAACTTTAATCATTTAATTTATGTTCTCGGCCTTTGATTGAAGGTATGTGAAATATTTAACTGATACGATGTCATGTGTGATGAAGTATATTAAATTTATTGCTTCAAATCAAGATCACTACCTAAATCTTAGTTTAGGCTATAGCTCAAAATCAACTTAAAGGAGCGTCTGGGACTAATTCCTACCATATTCTAAACCTTCCTATTGGGTTACTATTGGGTGGAGATCATAATTAGTTACTGTAGTCAAGTAGAAAAAACATGAGTGGCCTCTGATCGGATTTGCCCCCACCTAGATTTTCTTGCTTGGCAAATATATATATATATATATACATACTAGTGGAGGCCAAACGTGCTATGCACGTTTGCTTAATTGTGTTTTTTTATTGCCTTATACAAAAATTTATTTAGAGTAAATTTGAACAAAGAAAGAGAAATACAAACAGAATATTTTTTTTTTTTAATAATCATTGTAGTTCTCGGCCATATTACACGGGGCTAATAGAGGGAATATTAAAATTTTTGTATTGTTGCTGATTGAATATTTCTGGATCTGCAGCAAGTTGAATCATTTATGTTTTTTTTTAAACTTGTATTGCAGCAGTCTCTATAAACGGTATATGCTCCTATATGTTAAATATTTAATGGGATTAGAGAATGAATAAATGTGTAAATAATTAATTTACAAAAAAAGTAAAATAAAAAAATAATTAGTATTTTATTATAATTTAAAGTTGAAATGTTTCATGTATAGTATAGAAACTGTAGGAATGAAAAAATTTATTTTATGAATTTTAAGTTGTGAAATTTATTTTGATGCGTTTTCTTGGTATTAATTATTATTTTACATTTAAATTGATCTTTATTTTATTATAATTACTTTAAATTATTTTATTTTATTAATATTGAGTTGTTGTGTTTTTATTTGGCTCTTATTTTTTTTTTATTATGCATTTTTCTTTTATTGAACTCTTCTATTTTCAGACTGAGCCTTTTTTAGTGTATTTTATTTTTCTTTTGAGCCTAACCCAACCCTTGGGCCTTCAACCCAGCCCAACCCATGAGCCTTCAACCCAGCCCACTAAATTCATCTCAAACGGCGTCGTTTGGTCCAGCCCTTAGGGCTTCTTCATCTTCTTTTCTTCTCCTTCTTTCTCCGTGCCGTCATTCCTCACTTCCCCCAACTGAAAGACTTCCAATATGAAACAATAGTAACATACAGACCTCGTCCTCCGCATTGCAGTGGTGCTTGTAAATGCCGAGGAGAAAATGGTACCGCTCTGACAATGGCTTGATATTGCCGCCGCTGGTAGCGAAAACCACGGCAGCACAATGGAGCCCCTCGAGCTCAGAGCGGATGGCCTTGTGGAAGAACAAGAATATTAGGGTTGGGGGCTTGAGTTCCGGGTTGTTCTTCACCCATGCCTTGGACGTTGAAGGGTCGATGGGGTTCACTGGGCCCGACATTACAGCCACGGCTCCACCTTCGTCTCAGTGCTGGAGACCTGGAAATGGCGTCGCCATTTTTGTTTCGTTATAGAAACAAACTTTTACTTTAATGTTGTTGGCCCACGAGTTCAAACTCGGTTCTTCCCCGCATCAAGGACTTCACGCCATGTACAGCAACCTCCACCCAGCCGTGAAGCCATGATGGAACCACCGGGAGTCTCCATCCCACAGCCACTTCAACGCAAAGCCTCAAATCTGTTTTCTCATTTAAAAACAGAGCAAAAGTTTTACTTTCTCACCATGGATCTCCATTGAGCCGTAAACGGAGTATCTAAAATTAAACATAGAAAATACACGGAAACAAAAACGGAATTAGAATGTCCTGTAGCAATGGGATAGACACTTATTATTATAGATAGATGTGTGTGTATAATTTTCTGTATCCTGAAGTGCCTGTAGAGGGGCATACTCAAGTAATTATTTCCTAGCTACTTCTTATATACTTCACTTTAATTTTCTATTTTTTTAACCAGAAAATCTTGAACCTAAAGTCCGATACAGATCTGGCTAGGAAATATATATACGTTGCGACAATAGTGGCATAGTTTTTCAAATCTTGGGGATGAAAATAGCATCGATAAGATCATGGATTACTAATTTTTTTATGTTTTGTTTAAACAAATTTTCTTTAAGAGTTTGTTTGGATAGATAAAAAAATCTTAACTCATCTCATCTAATCATTATAATTTTTTTAAATTCTTAAGTAAGATACATTAATTAATAATTTCATTTTTTCAAATTTCAGAATAAAAATACTATTGTAAGAATATTTTATTCAACTAATTGTATTTCATCTCAATTCACTATCTAAACCTCTCCTAAGTAAGGTTGTATCCAAATTTAAAAACTTTAACTAAAAGGGATAACTACATAAAATAAAGAGTAATGTTAGCTCCCTAATTTATACCACTTGCTAGGAGAATTTTTCTCAAGACCTCGGGCCCAAGAATATAGGCCCAATCCAGGTGACGGGAGCACTTCCTATAAACTAATAAAGGCCCAAGGAGCCGAGCCCAACACCTCAGGGCCCGCACCCATGGAATGCCTCGATAGCCCACCCAAGGACCCTCGACCCGAATAGCTGGATATGGGTGCCGAGTCTGGGGCAAGTTACGACTTAGGGAGTACCGAAAGCGATTCAAACAAAGAAAAATGGAGGCACCCCATCTCGATGGCACTTTGGCATTGCCAGAAAGCCATGTCGTATTAATGGTTTCACCGAATGACCACACCACATTAAATGAGGCCTGCCAAGAGATGCCTCATCCTCAGTCGCAACTCATGGGTCTCTGACTCTCGAGGAAGGTATAAAAGTAGGGCTGCACACCGAGCTACCCGGTTCATAGTTTGGGCCGATCCGACCTGACCCACAGCGAAAAACAAAATGCAATTGATCCAATCCGATCCGTGATATTCAAGTCAGGCCGAACCCGTTCTAAACCCGTTCGCCCTCTCCTCGCTTGTTCTGCTGTATGCATTATAGGGCAAAAGCACCATTTCTGCATCTCATGCCGTAGCCTTAGCCAAAGGAGGAAGAACAGAGAAATTGTTTCTATCTCAATCAATCTCAGAAATGGGTTTTTATCTTCCCGTTGATAGTTTTTATCTTAAGCAATCTCAGAAATGGATAATCATGTGATGATATATTCTTGAGGAAAAAAAAATAACAGAGAAATGAAAATCGAAATAGAGGGACAAACTTGTGTTTTAATACAAAAATCTGTGTTTTAATTCTACCATTTCATTGTTCCTTCGCAAATCATTCCGATTCCATCAACACAGTGCCATGCCAAAGAAATCTCTCTTCCTCTGGGAGCAAGCTCGACCCACTACTCTAGCAACGTGATGCCGCGTCAGATCTAAGCTAGGGCTAAGCACAGGCACTCCTCTGTCACCTCTGTGCTGATCGCGAGGTGTCTCCATCTCAGCTTCAAAAAGGACGATGAAGAGGACGACCTTTTCTGGGTGGCATTCGCTTGATTGCAGGTGATCAGTTTCGACCGAGGTTAGGGGTGATAAAACCCGTTAATGGGCTTGACCCGCTGAACCCGGTTTTAGGCAGGTAGGGCCATGTCGGGCCTTACGGGTTAATCGGGCTGGGCCCTGTTATGCACAGGCCTATATAAAAGTAACCCCTAGACACCGAAAAGGGGGTTGGACTCTCTGAACTCAACCTACAATAACTATTTCTAGATTTCATTTTTCGGTTTTTATTGACTTAGGCATCTGAAGCTTTTCCTGATCGCCACATCGGCCGCCAAACACAAAAGCTATCTTGTGTTTGCAAGACCCAAATTGAAAATCTGAGTGCCCAAGGGCCAAGCCCAAGAGTATACGAAATATGTTGTCAGCACCACTCACTTTAAATGGCTGGCTCCTTGATATGGCATTACAATATCGTATCATGTGACGTATTAAAAAAATTAAAGAAATATATATACAAAACAAATGACGTTCAAAAACTAAAATTCTAGATTTTTTCTACCTTTTATTTTTTTTTAATTTTTTCAAAACTTTTAATAAGGCACGTCACGTGACATTAAGGTGAAAGTGTATTGTATAAAATATGGTACATAATAGCATTATTCTAAAATAAATTTATTTTAACTGACCGTTAATTACTCAACAAATATTATGGGGGACTACTTTGTTCATCGATCTCATTTCCACTTGAATTTTTTATGTTTGGATAGGAACTTAATAAAATATTGATTCGAGTTTCTCTCACCCTTATACATCGCATTGGTAATCTTGTACTCAAGAACTCTATACTAAAGGATAACGCTACTTTCACTGCTAGGAGATCCCGTTGGAGGTTCCTGAAGGTTGTTTTGTATTTATTTTTTTACATATATTTTTTTAATATATCTAAATATTTTTAAAATAATAAAAAAATTCATAATATTAATAAAAAATATTTATTTAATTATTAAGTTAAAAAAATAATTAAAAATAATCTCAATGATAACTCTGGACTGTAGCTACCTACGAAAAAAGTAAAATTTTTCAAAAACGAATTATTTGAACTAAAAGTCCTCGAAAGTTGAACAGTTTTTTTTTCTTTTTTGGAAACTTGAACGGTTAAACTTAGAATACTTCTACGGCAACCGCTGGGGCTCCCGTTAGGTTAAAAAAAGTACTTATTTTTTTGTTTTTTTTATATATCATTTTTTTAATACTTTTATATATTTAATAAAATATAAAAAACTTACAATAATATTAAATAAATTTTTCTTAATTATTAAGAAAAAGAAAAAAAAAATAAAAAAATAAAAAGCTGGGAGCGGTAGCTCCCAGCGGGATCCCCCAGCGGGGGATCTAGTATTATTCTTAAACTTAAGTTCAGCTAACCGCTCACCCACATATTTATATAACGTGGTACTAGTACGATTCTGTACTTAGCTGTATGGCTACATCTGTGGCATGAAGTTTGAATACATAGTCTCTGAGAGAGAGAGAGAAATTGGATACATAGGGGCAAAAAGGAAAGAACATAGCTTTACATGCATATCAAAATGTAAAATGAGTGGACAATATCACACTTCTTTATGTCTTTTTCTGAAAATGACCCGATGCTAGAAATGCAACACCTGTAGATAAAGTTGCCTCGTCTTTAGATATTGAATAACGCTAGATCTCCTGAGTGGGATTCCTGAGATATCCCACTGGGTGCTGCTCTTTTTTTTTTTTTTTAATAATTAAAAAAAATTATTTATGTTGTAAAATAATATTGTAAAATTGTATGACCACTTTGAGCTAACCGTCAAATATACAGTGCATAGTGTCAGCATAGTACTGCATAGTAACTGGCATAGTAAATGGCCGACATAGCACAGTGTGCATAGTGCCAGCATAGTACTGCATAGTAACCGGCATAGTAAATGGCCGACATCGCACAGTGCATAGTGTTAACATAGTACTGCATAGTAACTGGCATAGTGAATGGCCGACATATGCACAGTACCAGCATAGTACTGCATAGTAACTGACATAGTTCCCTTTGTACGCCTATATATATCGTTGAATTCTTTAAGAAATTCATAAGTTTCATAACTTCTCTGAGTTCTATCTCTCTCTCTCCTTTTAGAAAGTTTTATAATAAATCTATCTCTCTCTTTCCTTTTCGATAGTTCTATAACACGTTATCAGCACGAGAGTTCTGACGATCTTGAAACTAATAGTCATCTACTTCAAGTAAGTCTTTCAATATATTTTTTTGTAATTTTCAAAATGAATATGAAATATTAAACATACTTATGTTCCTGATTTATATATGTAGAAAATGTCAAATCTTACAAAATTGGAATTCGTTGCTCTTGACATTTCTGGGAAAAATTATTTATCTTGGATCCTTGATGCTGAGATCCATCTGGATGCAATGAACCTGAGAGATACAATTAAAGAAGGAAATCAAGGGTCCCTGCAGGACCGTGCTAAGGCAATGATTTTCCTTCGGCACCATCTTCATGAAGAATTAAAAACTGAGTATCTAACGGTGAAAGATCCACTTATTTTGTGGAATGATTTAAGGGAGAGATATGAACACCAGAAAACTGTAATCCTCCCAAAAGCTCGTCATGATTGGATGCACCTGAGGTTGCAAGACTTCAAGAGTGTTAGTGAGTATAACTCTGCACTCTTTAAAATTAGCTCGCTATTGAAATTATGTGGTGAATAAGTCACTGATGATGACTTGTTAGAGAAGACATATACTACTTTTCATGCCTCGAATGTGCTCCTGCAGCAGCAGTATCGAGAGCGAAAGTTCAAGAAATATTCTGAACTTATATCTTGTCTTCTATTAGCTGAGCAAAATAATGAGCTTTTATTAAGAAATCACCAGTCACGTCCTACTGGTTCTATATCATTCCCTGAAGTGAATGGTACTAGATTTACATCATTCCCAGAAGCGAATGGTGCATCTTTTCAAATAAAAAAAGGGCGTGGACGTGGTAAGAAAAACTAGATATACACCGTACCACCAGAAGTGGTTCAACTCAGAAAAGGGCAAAGGTCCTCAAAATAAATTTGTAAAGAAATATGAAGATGAATGCCATAGATGTGGTATGACTGGACATTGGTCTCGTACCTGTCGTACAGCTAAACACTTGGTTGACTTATACCAATCTTCCATAAAAGAAAAAACAAAGAAATTTGAAACAAATTTTGCTGAACCATCATATGCTTTAAATTCTATAGATGGAGAAGATATTACAAGTCTTGATGTTTCTGATTTCTTTGAGGATTCTAGTGGTAGAGTTGATCATGGAAGTGTTCCTTTTTAATTAATGTATTTCCTTTATATTATTGTAAAATATTTTTATTCTGTAATTTTTTTTTTAGTAATGAAAGTTTTATATATTTTGTAGAATCATGAGTCTTATTGATGAACTTTCTATCTCCGAGATGAATAATAAAGATGTATGTCTGGCTGACAGTGCTACAACTCACACAATTCTTAAGGATAAAAAATATTTTCAAAATCTAACATTGAGTAAAGCCTATGTTCATACCATCTCCGGTTCATCGAATCTAATTGAAGGCTCCGGAAGAGCTTATATTGTGTTGCCTAATGGCACCAAATTTTGCATTAATGATGCTCTATTTTCTTCACAATCCAGAAGAAATTTATTAAGTTTTAAAGATATACGTCGTAATGGTTGTCATATTGAAACCATTAACGAAGACGATAAAGAGCATCTTCTCATTACTAAAATAATTTCGAGCCAGAAGCTCGTATTAGAAAAACTGTCTGCCCTCTCATCTGGATTGTATTATACAAAAATGAGAACAATTGAATCACATGTTGTAATGCACCAGAAGTGCATTGATCCCAAAATATTTATGACTTGGCATGATCGCCTTGGACATCCGGGATCAATAATGATGAGACGAATAATTGATAATTCGTATGGGCATCCCCTAAAGAATCAGAAGATTATCTTACCCAATGAATATCCATGCTCTGCATGTTCTCAAGGTAAATTGATTATCAAACCATCTATCTCAAAGGTTGGTTTTGAATCTCCATTTTTTTTACAAAGGATTCATGGAGATATATGTGGGCCTATTCAACCATCAAGTGGACCGTTCAGATATTTTATGGTTTTAATTGATGCATCAAGTCGATGGTCATATGTTTGTTTACTTTCCACTAGAAATGCTGCATTTGCTAAACTTCTTGCACAAATAATTAAGCTACGAGCACAATTCCCTGACTATCCAATTAAAACTATTCGATTGGATAATGCAGAAGAATTTACATCTCAAGCTTTTGATAATTATTGCATGTCAATAGGAATAGATGTTGAACATCCAGTTGCCTACACACATACTCAAAATGGTTTAGCTGAATCATTGATTAAAAGGCTTCAGCTAATCGCTAGACCTTTACTCATGAAATCAAATCTTCCTATTTCTGCTTGGGGACATGCTATAATTCATGTAGCATCATTAATTCGAGTTAGACCATCAGCATATCACAAATATTCACCATTACAGCTTGCATTTGGTCAGCAACCAAATATTTCTCATCTTCGTACTTTTGGATGTACTGTATATGTTCCAATTGCACCTCCACAACGTAAAAAGATGGGCTCTCAACGTAGACTTGGGATATATGTTGGGTTTGATTCTCCATCTATTATCAGATACCTTGAGCCTCTTACAGGGGATATGTTTAAGGCATGTTTTGAGGATTGTCATTTTGACGAATCCATTTTTTCAACAATGGGTAATGAGAAGTCGGTGCCTGAAGCACGACAAACATTGTGTAATGAGAAGTCGGTGCCTGAAGCACGACAAGAAATTACTTGGGAAAATAAAGCTCTTTCCCAATTTGATCCTCGTACAAAAGAATGTAATCTAGAGGTTCAAAAGATTATTCATTTGCAAAGTGTTGCAAACCAATTACTGGATGCATTACTGACACTAAAGGTGTGGTAAAATCATATATTCCTGCTGTTAATGTTCCAGCAAGGATTGCAGTCCCTGAAGGACAAGTTGCCAAAATAGCAATAGGCGAGTCTAAGATACGCCTGAAGCGTGGACGGCCTATTGGTGCTAAGGACAAAATTCTTCGGAAGAGGAAAATACAAAATGAATTTGGTACTCCTGAAGAGTCCATACCAACACAGGCCATAAGAGTAATTGATGCTCCTGAAGAGAGTAAATCTCCTAAGAAAGAACCTCCTGAAGAGGTATTTCATGAAATGTCTTCCCTTGAAGAGGGACAGGTACCTGAAAATAACGAGATCTCGATACATTTCATGAGTACAGGAGAAATTTTGAATAGAAATAAAACTGTTGTCGACAACATATTTTCATATAAAATGCCTCTTGACATTACCAGAAGTAATGAAGAAATTGAGCCAAGAACTGTCGAAGAATGTCGACGTAGAAATGACTGGCCAAAATGGAAATCAGCTATTGAAGCTGAATTAAACTCGCTAGTAAAGCGAGAGGTCTTTGGACCAATTATACAAACACCAAAGGGTGTAATGCCCGTTGGATATAAATGGGTATTTATACGTAAACGTAATGAAAGTAATGAAATTGTGCGATATAAAGCACGACTTGTTGCACAAGGTTTCCTGCAGAAACCGGGGATTGATTATGAGGAAACATACTCTCCTGTTATGGATGCAATCACATTCAGATATTTGATTAGTTTGGCAGTTATAAAAAGATTGGATATGCAGTTGATGGATGTGGTCACCGCATATTTATATGGATCATTAGATCATGACATATATATGAAAATCCCTGAAGGATATAAAATGTCTGAAGCTTCTAATCTGAGTACATCCAGAAGTATGTATTCTATTAAGTTTCAAAGATCTTTATATGGGTTAAAACAATCCGGACGCATGTGGTATAAACGCCTTAGCGAATATCTATTGAAAGAAGGATTTGACAATAATCCAATATGCCCATGTGTTTTTATTAAGAAATCAGACTCCGGATTTGTTATTATTGCGGTTTATGCTGATGATCTAAATCTTGTTGGAACTCCTGAAGAGATCAGAAGAACCGCTACATATTTAAAGAATGAATTTGAAATGAAAGATCTTGGCAAAACGAAATTTTGTCTCGGCCTGCAGCTCGAGCATTTGCCAAATGGAATTCTCATTCATCAGTCAAATTATATATAGAAAGTCTTGAAACACTTTTACATGGACAAAGCTTATCCCCTGAGTACTCCAATGGTTGTTCGATCACTTGATGTGCAGAAGGATCCATTTCGTCTTTGTGAAGACAATGAAGAAATTCTTGGTTCTGAAATACCTTATCTCAGTGCAATTGGAGCCCTGATGTATCTTGCAAATTGCACTCAGCCTGATATTGCATTTTCAGTTAATTTACTTGCAAGATATAGTTCCGCACCAACTCGAAGACATTGGAATGACATTAAACATATCCTTCGATACCTTCAAGGTACGGTTGATATGGGATTATTTTATCAATATGGTTCAAGTCCACAATTAGTTGGATATGCAGATGCAGGTTATCTTTCAGATCCACACAGAGGTAGATCTCAGACTGGATATGTATTTACTTATGGAAATTCTGCTATATCATGGAGATCTGTCAAACAAACACTATCTGCTACATCTTCAAATCACTCAGAGATCATTGCAATTCATGAAACAAGTCGAGAATGCATTTGGCTAAGATCAATGATCCAACATATTCAAGAAAAGTGTGGTCTTCCAGTGATTAATGATAGTCCAACAACTTTATACGAAGATAATGCTGCTTGTATTGCTCAAATTAGAGGAGGATATATCAAAGGTGATAGAACCAAACATATTTCACCTAAATTCTTTTATACTCATGAACTTCAAGAAAAAGGTGAAATTAAAGTCAAGCAGATACGATCAAGTGATAATCTGGCAGATTTATTCACAAAAGCATTACCAACTGCAACATTTAAGAAGATTGTGCAGAACATTGGAATGCGGAGACTTGAAGACCTTTTATCATGCACTTTTCAGGGGGAGTAACGTCTTGAAGACTTATGCTGATTGTACTCTTTTTCCTTCGCTAAGGTTTTATCCCACTGGGTTTTCCTTTGCAAGGTTTTAATGAGGCAATCTTAAAGCATTTTACGGTACACATGAATATTGTACTTTTTTCCTTCGCCATTGGTTTTTTCCCACAGGGTTTTTCCGTGGCAAGGTTTTAACGAGGCATATTCATTATATGTGGTCATCCAAAGGGGGAGTGTTGTAAAATAACATTGTAAAATTGTATGACCACCTTGAGCTAGTCGTCAAATGCACAGTGCATAGTGCCAGCATAATACTGCATAGTAACTGGCATGGTAAATGGCCGACATAGCACAGTGTGCATAGTGCCAGCATAGTACTGCATAGTAACTGGCATAGTAAATGGCCGACATAGCACAGTGTGCATAGTGCCAGCATAGTACTGCATAGTAACCGGCATAGTAAATGGCCGACATCGCACAGTGCATAGTGCTAACATAGTACTGCATAGTAACTGGCATAGTGAATGGCCGACATATACACAGTGCCAGCATAGTACTGCATAGTAACTGGCATAGTTCTCTTTGTACACCTATATATATCGTTGAATTCTTTAAGAAATTCATAAGTTTCATAACTTCTCTGAGTTCTATCTCTCTCTCTCCTTTTAGAAAGTTTTATAATAAATCTATCTCTCTCTTTCCTTTTCGATAGTTCTATAACAATTTAATATTATTAAAAAGTTTTTATAACTTTTTTAAATATTTAAAAATATTAAATAAATAAATAAAATAATTTAACCTAACGGGAGCTCCCACGAGTGACTATAGCAGCTCCTTAAATATTGTAGTTAACACCGACAAAAAGTTGGTTGATTGAATAATCCGTATGCACTCCAAGACAAATGTCAAAAGCAGTCATGACTGGGAACCTTTCTATCTAATAATTTTTTTGAAAAAAAATATAATTACAAGTATAAGTATATATTAATTTATAAATTAATATAATGTGATTAATTAAAAAATAAATTTTATTAAAAATAATATTAATTTAAATTTTAAATAAAAATAAATTAATATTAATATATAAATTAGTATATAACTGTATTTATATACAATAAAACTTATTTTTTTACCAGCGGTCGAGCGGGTATGCTTTAGCGGCGTACTAATATTTTTGATTATCAGTTTAAACATCATTATCCTTTATTATTTAAATGAACCCAGTCCTCATAAAATAAAATAAAAAACCCAGTCATAATTGTCAGAATCGGTCAGAATTATGCTGTCTATATCAAATTTAAAAGAAAGCCTCCGTTAAATGCCATGCCAAGCACTTCAAAAGTGGATGATGGTGTTACGGAAGAATTTCTTAACCAACCATGTTATTTTTTTCTTTTTTTTTTTTTTCTTTTAAGCAAGAAAATATATGAAAGAAGAAAAACGTGATATTATGATATATGAAAAGGATGTACTATTTTTCAACAAACATCTCGTTATAACAGCCATAAAGAAAAGGTTAAAAAAACAAACAAAAAAATAAATTTTCAGACTAAATACTTGATTCCCACTCATATTCTGCAAAGAGGGCCCTATCATAAATAAAGGTATTTTGTAGTTTGTATAGTTGTGCGAATTATGGAGTTATCGTTGGAGGAGGTAGAAGTTAAAAGATGCATTGTAATTTATTGTCTTAAGATATTTTTTAAGGAGATCCATATTTTCTTTTTTAATATTATTGATTAGAAAAAGTAAAAATATAATAAGAAGACGGGCATCATATAGACTAGATTGTGGATTATAGAGAGTCAAGTTTCTTCACGAGCACCAGTGGTGGCACGTGGTCCCACATGCTAGTGATTGTGAGAAGGGATGAGACAGATCTGAAAGATCTTGAGATGAAGAATCTACTAATGTGATGCGTGTAACCTACATATGCATTATGACGTGGCGGCGTGTAACAGCCGCGCGAGGAACAAGTCACGTGTGAGCATCACATGCCAAGAATTTTTTTTAGTGATTCTGCTTTGTCCCGATAGATCGGCGGCTGGAAACTTATATAGTAGGATGCGTGTCGATAGTTAATTGTCAAAATGCATCTGACCTAAACTGAACGGGTGGAAAGGATAGATAAAAAATACTATCTTAAAATTATACAAAAATTGGTACTGAAAAACAATCGAAAAACACTTCTTTCATGTGAAAACACTCGAGAAAATGAGTAGTTTTTCTTTAAAAATAGAGGAGCTTCTCCTTCTGAAAACGAAAGAAACATGTATCTCTACCATTAAACTGACGATGTTAGAGGTACTGAAAGATTCTTGGACTTATAATTTGTGTGGGTCCGCATTAAGAGAGGGAACTTACACTACAAAGATTTTATAATCCGTGTGGGTCAGTACATAGAGGGGCAGGCTCGCCACCCAGACATGGGAATAAAGATCGTAGGGTCCAATATTATCATATCATACCTATCCTGTCCAGCTAAGCTGCCACCGGTCTCAGTGAGGATAGCTTAAGTTCGCATTTTCATGGCATGTATTTGATCCTTGTAAAGGATTAAACCCCAGAAAAATATTTACTTCAGCATAAAAACTCGGAACTTTTATTTATTAAAGACAAGGTTCAAGTAGAGATAAAAGAAACGGAGAAAGCAATTAAAAGAAATTACTGGAACAATACAAGAAACTTTGGACATCAAGCTAGTCTTCAAGGCATCGTAGCAGCCAAGGTGTTCCCAATATCAATGACAAATCGGTATCTAACATCACCCTTAGCAAGACGTTGGAAGGCAGTGTTCACATACTCCATTGGAATAACTTCAACGTCAGCCGTGATGTTGTGTTTTGCAGCAAAGTCCAGCATCTCTTGTGTCTCCTTCATGCCTCCGGTGGCACTCCCCGCAACCATCTTCCTTCCTGTTATTACAAATTTCATGAAAACTATTTTTAACCAAAAAGGGATACCAACGTCTAAAACAGGAAAGATTTTATGCTGAAGTTATACCTATAAGCAGAGGAAAGACAGGCAGTTCAAGCGGCTTTTCTGGTGCACCTACCATAACAAGCTTTCCGTGGGTCTTCAATAGCCCAATCAATGGTAAAAGGGAATGCATAGCAGATATTGTGTCAATTATACCATCTAATGTGCCCTGTGCAGCCTGCAAAATTTAACGTGTCTCAAGTCAAATTATGTAGATCGGACTAAAAATATATAGAACAATATCTGTCATGTGGAAAAAGGATGAACACATGAACCAGTCTACAACAATTATTGATAGTTTAATACTGTCTAAAAAATATTTGTTGGCGACAATAAATGCTTTAAGGCCTGCTTTATATGTTTAACTCTTTTAGATTTGAGACCCGAAAGTTCGAACAGGAACTTGGAGGGATGTGTTCAAACTTGAGGGCGTCTTTTTTGAAAAGCATATATATATGAAGAGCGTCTTTTTTGGAGCTAACATTCACCTGCATTTCTTCTTGGTCACGACTAACCAAAAATGAGTCAGCCCCAAGATGTTCCAAGGCTTCATCCTTCTTGCTAGGGGAGGTACTAATTACTGTCACTTTTGCTCCAAAAGCCTTGGCAAACTTGACAGCAACATGGCCGAGCCCACCTAAGCCAACAACCCCAATATGCTTACCAGCCTCAGCAAGACCATAATATTTCAAGGGACTATAAACTGTGATCCCTGCACATAGCAGTGGAGCCCCGGCGTCGAGTGGTAGGTTTTCTGGGAATCGAAAAACGTAGCGCTCATCAGCTACCATTGTGTCTGAGTAACCTCCGTATGTTATCGTTCCATCGTGGTAGATGTTACTGTAGGTTAGTATCATTTTGGAGCAGTAAACTTCAAGATCATTATTACAGTCATCGCAGGAGTGACATGCACCAACAAGGCATCCCACTCCTACTTTATCTCCCACTTTTACCTTGTTCACCTTGCTTCCCACTTCTGTTGCTACCCCAACAATTTCGTGCCTGCAAAAACAAGTTTCCATGCCATGGCTACTTAAATCTCTTTACACAAGAAAATTGTAGTATCAACAAGGATTTGATTAACAAAAGCTACTTTCCCTTGCTAGTATTTTTCTGGATCGATAATATAACTAAGGACATATATATTATAGCTAGATCGATGAAAAAGTACAAAATTTTAGTGAATGTTGATGGAGAAACATGATATATACCCAGGAACTAGTGGGTAGATGGATGCGCCCTCCCATTCGCTCTTGACCATGTGCAGATCCGAGTGGCATACTCCGCAATAAAGAACTTTGAATCTTATGTCCTTCTCTCCGGTTGCCCTGCAAACACCGTCACAAAACAATTATATGTATATATATATATATGTGTGTGCGCCTCACAATAAGCCTGGTTTGTTTAGCGATAAGATCGGAAAATAGTTTAATCATAAAAAAATTATATATAAGTAAATTTTAATATAATACGTTAAATTATAAATTATTTTTATCCCAAAACTGAGTTAATAGATTTTATAAAATCATCTTAATTTATAAATTTATTTTATATAATATTTTTATATCTATAAAAATTCTCGAAATGAAAATATCTCATCTGGAGCTATGCGGAAAATAGTTTAACGTAACCAAACACTTGATCAAAACTTCTTTATTTCATTTCAAAGATCTTTTCATTTTTCAAGAAAGGCCATAATAATATTAATAACTGACACAAAAACAGTAAAAAGTAAAAATAAACAGTAAAATTTAAAAAGCATTTAGAGCAGTCCTGTGTTAATTGCTCATAAATATTATCTTTTTATTAATATATTCGTAACTATTATTTAATAATTTTTAAATAATTTTAATAATTTAATAATTTTTAAATAATTTATTGATAATATAATTTTTCATATTTTAAATTTAAATGAGTAAATTTAATTATTTTCATTATAATAAAACATTAAAATGACATGACTCAAAAATAAAATAACTAATTAAAACAATTATAGATTTTACTAATTAAACACTCGCACATATTTCCTCCTTTTGAAAGGGAAGGGAAAAAAAAAAATAAAGTAAAATATTTTCTCAACTAGTTCTTTATAGTTTTGCAGCATCAAAATTTGGCGGAAAGGAAAGCCAATCAAGCAATATTTGAAGGACATGCAGATATATAAAAATTAAGAGGAGGAGGACCTCCGAGAGAATTTGAAAGGCGAGAGGATGCCAGAAGAATCTCTGGCTGCCCATCCAAAAGCCTTCTCCGGATGCTCTTCCTCTGGTGATTTCGCCATTTCTTTTATCACACACGTAGAAGACAGAAAAGTGACGAGGGAGGGAGGGAGGGATGATTTGGGGCAGATGATGAGACCAGTACTACTTATAGGCATTTTATATATTTATATATACAACGAGCATGGGGAGTTGGGGTTGAGCTGGTGACGTATTCGGTGAGCTAATTAGAGTAAGGTTTTTTATTTCATCTGATTTTATTATTATAATTTTTTTTAATTTTTATATAAATAAATAATTTAATTTTTTAAAATATTAAATTAATTTTTTTAAATAATAAAATAATAATAATTATATTTTATTTAACTTTTATCATTTATTTAAAACCACCTTTATTTGATCTCATATCTGAATCAGAGCAGGTGCAATTCTTTTATCACACGCGTAGAAAGCAAAAAAGTGACGACGGAGCGAGGGAGGGAGGATTTGGGGGAGATGCTGAGACCAGTACTACTTATAGACATTTTATATATAATAAATAAATAAATATATATATGTTATAAACTATCTTGAATTGTATGACCACATTTATCTAGTCGTCAAATGCATAGTGCATAGTGCTAAGCATAGTGAGCTAGCATAATCCCCTTTGTACGCCTATATATATCGTTGAATTCTTTAAGAAATTCATAAGTTTGATATACAGATTAATAAGAGAATCTCCTCTCATTCTCTCTTAACCTCTCTGAGTTCTCTCTCTATTGTTGAATTTTTTTCTCTATTTTCATGATTTTATGACACGTTATTAGCACGAGCTTTAACCACTAGCACGCTGGCTGCCATTCCGTCTTCTTCAGAAATCAGATACCCACCATCGACGACATCCAGCGCGCCTCCTCCCAGAAAGAACTCACGTCCAGACAACTGGTTGACCTTTAACTCAACCAGATCGAAGTTAATCCAGACGTGCGGGATCTAGCTGACGAGGCCTCAGGAAGCTCCGGAAGAACTCTGCTTTCTCCTTCCAATCTGGATCTGGCAAGGAATCCAATGGAGGAAGTGCGAGGTTATTTAGAAATGGCTCCACGAGGGTCTCAGCTCGTCGCTCGAAGACGACTGAATTTCCTGAAGGCCTTGAAGAAGGACCCGTTTTTCGACGGCTCCGGCGCCCTCTCCTTCAAGCTTGATTCCGGGACCTCCTCCGTCGACGCCCATGATTCCAAAATCTCTTACGGGCTCAATCTCTGCCAAAATCCGATTCTAATGATGACGAAAAAGATCGTTCAAGGTCTGATCTTGTTCCGGTTGAAAACATGAAGATCGACTCCGGGAGGTTCTTATCTAGAATCCTCCACTCCTGCATGATCTTCTTGTGCGTCTTACTGTTATCATCAACAAAGATCGGTCATCTCGTGAAGTCCGATAAGATCAAGTCCCTTGAGCAAAATTATATATATATATATAAAAAAAAAAAAAAAAAAAAAAAAAAAAAAAAAAAAAAAAACCTTGATCTCTAAATTTGGAAAACTCTTGTACGTGACTTTCATCCAAAGTTCCAACTTCGAAACGATCGGCGGAGACGACTTTGAATTGGTGGATCTGAGCGGTAAGGTCCACCAGCTTCCGTGTACCATCAAGTACAACGGACCTTGCTCTATTTCTGACTTTTTCAAGCCCAGATCCACTGGGATTGAGGTTAAAGGCTTGAACGTGGAGGAAACTTATTTCAGAGGGAGGAAGTTGCAGGGAACAACGATTCCATTTTCAACAGGGTATTGCGAGGGAGTAACAAAGCTTTCCAGTCAATTGAAACGGAACGAGAACTGCTACTTCCAGATTTTAATATCATTTTGATCGGAATATATATTTATATATATATATATATCTAGCTCCGTTTTTCCTGTAGAACTATTTCAAATTCCTTCAGAACTTGCGTTGAAGGAGAAAAAGTAGAACGATGGAAACCTCAAAAGACCCAGAGGCCCCTATCTTTCTCGATCACGGTTCTCGAGCAACACGAGGAAAGAGGATGAGCTGTTCCTTATGAGCTATCAGTTCGGTTCGATATGCTTGGGCCATTTCCTACAAGGCGCATATCTCCAGGGGCGCTAGGATTCTACTGCTACCTCTTGGTGATCTTCATTTGCGTAAGGAATTGCGATTCTATAAAATCTGACATGAGACCCACGCGCTAACCAAGTAGGAGCTTGAGAATGCCTGCACAGTAAAAAAAAAAAAAAAAAAAAGCATGCCGCAAATGTTGATTTTTGTGATTCTATGGCAGAAAAGGAACTTGGCATAAAAGTCAAAAATGGGTTGCCGGAAGAAGCCGCCCGTTATGACTTCTCTTCTCTTATATTATTATATTTTTCTATCTTATATTTTTATATTTTGAAAAAGTGCAGGTATAAAAGAAAAGATGCGTTGAAGGCCTATTGAAACAGTACATATTTCTCACGCTCAAACAACACCACCTAAAGAACTGTGAAAGGTAGGTGGGTGGGCTGCAAGTGGGGCCCTCAAGGTGCACTAGTCAATGGTTGGTGGGTGTTTACGGATGATAAATATGAATAATCAGGTTTTGGATTTAAGAAGTGATTACGACTATTATTGTAATAATAGTTGACTGATCTCTTCTTTATAAGAGATAGAGGTAAATTTTTTTTTTTAATGATTAGTTTGACATGTTTGACTAATAATTTTAGTTTTTCAGACAAAAGTTATGTACTGTGATCTTTTTCAATCTTACTAATTTTTACAGTGCACGAAGGTTCAGATGATACTGAAGATAGTAATCTTCTATTTCAAGTAAGTTTCTCAATATATCATTTGAAATCTTTAAAGTAAATATTGGTGAATTAAAATTTCCATAATTTACATATCAATTATATCTGTGAATAGTTTTATTCACATAGTTCAGATACAAGTTTTATTTATTATTTTTGTACTTGTTATGAATTATTGATGATATAATTTATCTTAGAATGGAAATGGAGCATCCCTGAAGGATCGCTCTAAATCAATAATTTTATTGAGTACCTCATAGTTTAAATGAGTGATACGTGTACCAAAAACTCATTATGATTTATGTACTTGAAGTTGCATAATTTGAAATTGTGGAAAGAATATATATTTAAATGAACGTCTCGAATATGCTCCTGAAGTAGCAATATCGAGTATGCTCCTACAATATGAAATGCAAACGTTCACAATATATTCTAAATTTAAATCTGGTCTTTCAGTGACTGGATAAAATAATGAATTTTTGATAAGAATCATTAGTCACGTCTTACTAGATCTACATCATTCCCTGAAGTGAATGATAATGAATTTATATCATTCTATTCCCTGAAGTGAAAAGAATGATGTGTTTCATTCAAAGAAACTAAGAGATTGGACGTGATAATGAATATCTTTTCGGGCCAGAAGCTCGTATTGGAAAAGCTGTAAGCTTTCTCTTTGAGATAATATTATACAAATTATTGAATCAAATATTATGATGCATCAAAAAGTGATATGATTCAAAATATTTGTATCATTCATGGTTATCTTGATCATCCAAAATCAATTATGATAAGTCGAATGATTTTCATATGGACGTCCATAAAAGAACCAGAAGATTCTTTTACTATAAAGTCTTACCACCAGAAGTGGAAAGAAAAATTTGTCAGAAGCAAATAAGATGAAATAATTCGACGTTATCTTGATTATCATATGTGAACCAGAAGTTCATATGATAATTAAATTATAGATGCAATAAGATAAAAATGTCTCATATTAGAGCTGCTAAAATCCCAGCAAGGATTGAAGTCCCTGAAGGACAATTAAGAAATTCAGCAGTCTAATAAACATAAGACATGTCTAAAGGCATGTGAGACTTATTGATACAAAAGATAGAGCATCTCAAAAAGAGAAAGACACAAATAATTGGTACTCCTGAAGAGGCCATACCCACGAAACAAGCAATAAAGTCCATCCAGATTTTCTGTATAAAATTCTCCTATATAAACTCTTGAAGAGTACAAATCTCCTGAAGAGTGCCTCCTGAAGAGGTTTATCATGAAAATGTCTTCCCTTGAAGAGGGACAGGTACCTGAAAATAACGAGATCTCGTTACATTTCATGAATAATGGAGAAATTATGAATAGAAATAAAATCGTTGTCAACAACGTATTTCCATATGAGATGGCAATTAACATTACCAGAAGTAATGATGAAAGTGAATCAAGAATCGTGGCCAAATTTGAAAGAAACAATTCCTGCAGAATTGATTCACTAGTAAAATATGATGCATCGGGACTTATAGTCCAAACACCTAAAGAGGTGATGCTTGTTGAATGTCAGTGGGTATTTATAGAAAGGAAATAAAAATGTGATATATAAATTACGAGTCAGTTTCTCAATTCCTGCAGAATTGATATGCAGAATTGATATCACTAAGTAAAATGTGATAAATATTGACTTAAAGTCCAAATACCTAAAGAGGTGATTTTTGTTAAATATCAGTGGATATTTATATACATGATATAAAAAGCCTGAAGCTTTTAATATGAAAATGTGATATAGAAATCACAAGTTAGTTTCTCGAAGAAACAATATTGATATGATTTTAAAGTGGTTGATATTGAGATTTTTAGCTTAAAAGTTACCGAGAGTTTGGATATACATGATTAACTGCATATTTATATGGATCATTGGATCATGATATATATATATATATATGAAAATCCCTGAAGGATAGAAAATGTCTGAAACTTCTAATATGAATACATCTGTAAATATGTATTCTATCAAGTTTCAAAGATCCTTATATGATCTAAAGCAATCCAAACGCAAATGAAAACAAGCTATTATTACAGTTTATATATATGATTTAAATGTCATTGAGGCTCCAGAAGAGCTCATGAAAACTGCACATATTTGAAATATAAATCTGAAACCCTTGCGGCTTCAAGGGGAAGATGGATGATGTTATTAGTCATAAAATACCATCTTTTAATACAATTAGTATTTCAGATTCATATTATGGGTTTGATATGAAGTGTGCATTATTAAAAAAGAAATGAAAGGGAGCACACAGAACACCTACCAAAAGATAGAAACACAAATATGAATATTTGTGAAATATTATTTTATTATCTTGAAGCAAGAATTACAGAAATTTAAGGCACTTTGCCTCATTCTTCAAATGCTCTTGTTCTTCAAGAATCTGCATGGCATCCCTATCTAAAGCGGTGGGCAATCGAAAAGAAGATTTAAGCAAGGATTTTAAATTCCTATTCTCTTGCTTTATTGATTCTATCTTCATGTTTGACTCCAGAAGAAGTCGCTGAAGTATAACAATATTCTCGTGGAGATTGTCAACTCCACAAGTTCTGGATTGCAGTCGCTGAGAAAATGCGACAATGGATGATGAGTATCGGGTATCGAGACACACAAGCTCATAGATAACTTCATTATCTGACCTATGAGTCAGATCATTACATTGCATGATAGCACCTGTGGTAGAAGCAGGAACAGCTGATGAACGAGGTGCAGAGTACCTCATATATTGGCCATGAGAAGATCGCTGAGCCATTGCAGAGTAAAAATGTAGAAAGAGATTGCAGAGTAAAAATGAAGTATGATTACAGAAAAGTGAAGAAGATGAGATGCGAATGAAGATGAGCTGAATATCTCTTTTATAGAGAAAATTATGATACAACATCTCTTGTGAAGTAAGAGAAAAGAGACGAAATATAGCTTCATAGCTCTGCGGCGCCTGACAGCTGAGGCGCTTGACAGCACGCTTGACAGCTGCAGCACCTAACAGCACGCCTGACAGCTGCAGCACTTGACAGCACGCCTGACACCTACAGAGGAGTTGAAAATCTGCTGTGCTTGTCTGATCTTAAAAGGCTGGCCATCGTTTTTATTAAAAATGAGGTTAGCAGTTTAATGTTGATGAATTCTCCACTAACTGTGTTATTTACAAGAACTCCAGAAGAGTACAACTCCAGAAGAGTAGTGATCAACAGAAAGATCCACAGTTAGTTGGATGTACAAATGCGAGTTATCTTTCAGATACACATAAGGAGATCATTGCAATTCATGAGAAGAAAGTTGAAATTGATATCAAGAAGGTACGGTCAAGTAAAAATCTGGCAGATTTATTCACTAAAGCATTACCAACTGCAACATTTAAGAAGATTATGCAGAACATTGGAATGCGGAGGTTTGAAGACCTGTTATCATGCACTTTTCAGGGGAAGTAATGTCTTGAAGATTTGTGCTGATTGTACTCTTTTTCCTTCGCTAAGGTTTTATCCCACTGGGTTTTCCTTTGCAAGGTTTTAATGAGGCAATCCTAAAGCACTCGGCAATATATATGAATACTGTACTCTTTTTCCTTCGCCATTGGTTTTTTTCCCACAGGGTTTTTCCTTGACAAGGTTTTAACGAGGCATATTCTTTAAATATGGTCATCCAAAGGGGAAGTGTTATAAACTATCTTGAATTGTATGACCACATTTATCTAGTCGTCAAATGCATAGTGCATAGTGCTAAGCATCGTGAGCTAGCATAGTCCCCTTTATACACCTATATATATCGTTGAATTCTTTAAAAAATTCATAAGTTTGATATACAGATCAATAAGAGAATCTCCTCTCATTCTCTCTTAACCTCTCTGAGTTCTCTCTCTATTGTTGAATTTCTTTCTCTATTTTCATGATTTTATGACAATATATATATATATATATATATATACACGAGCATATGGAGGTGGGGTTGAGCTGGTGACGTATTCGGTGAGCTAATTGGAGCAATGATAAGGGTGGCTACTGTAATCTTCTTGTAGCTAGCTGACCCAAGGATTATTTAAGATAAATATTAATATAAATATAAATAAGAAGAGTAATATTAGGTACATATGTGAATTGCTTAAAACTTTAAGCGTTACGGGATTATTTTGGAAAAAAGTATAATTTATTGTTAAAAAATTATTATTTTTTTAAATCAATATCATATTTATTTATCTTTTTTTAAATTACGTAACTTTTATACATTTTATAATTATAAATATCATTTCTGAAATAAGAATACTCACATGATATTAAATAAGGTCATTATCTATGTATGGATGGCACTACAGCCACCACTCCCAACAATAGGAGCTATACTTAGTATAAAAAATGTTTTTATTTTATTTTATTTTTTTTACATGTATTTTTTAACATTTTAAAATAATTCTTTTTAAAAAAATCATAATATTATTAAAAAAATATTTTTTTAATCACGAAATAAAAAAATATATTATTATTATTATTATTATTATTATTATTATTTATTTATTTATTTTGGCAGCGGTGGCTCTCCCAGCGGGAGCGGTGGACTTAGCTTTTCCATATATGTATTCGACTGTATAATTGATTGAATTCAACTCGAGCTACACTTCCTTACATATCTGTTGAACAACTATAGCAAAAGTCCATCTTAATCAATTGATCTGTGGCTAAGTCAATCTAGAGTATTTTTTAGACATCTTGAACAATGTTTGCATGTCAGTAACATAATGCAATCCAGTTGTATAGCTTTTTCTTTACACGAGCTTTGGTCTTGAGAATCCTAGGCATCATCCTTTCTCAAGATTCAAGCAAATTGAGTGATAAGTCAGCAGATAATCAGCCCCATAATCCTCAACCTGCAGCAAAAGCAGTTCAGCTCCTTGGAAACATAACTGCCATATTTGGAAAGACAATCCCCCACAAGCCATCCTCCTTGATTTATTCTATGCCTCTGTTTAGATAACTTGTATAGGGCTTTGTGTTTGTGTTTTTTTATCTCATTTAATAGCTACCAGTATTTTTAGTTAGTTTTGTTTTAATTCTTTACTTGTATAAATTACCCTCTCGGGTTCCCCTGAATATTAAGCTTTTCAGCACATTTGAATACATCAGAACCTTCACAATCTTCTTGTTCCAAGTTATTTTCTCTCAACAGAATTGTGGGTTATCTCTCTCATCCTTCATTTAATTCTAACATGGTATCAGAGCAGGTTCTTTGACCTGTTCTTTTACTCATCTTCCTCACTCTGATTTCCTTCTACTACTGTCAACTCTCATTCAAGTTTCATCATGTCTACAGATGAATCTATCAGTAATCCTCTTGCCAGAAACCTCTCACCATCCGAGGACCCCAACAGCCCATATTTCCTTCACCACTCTGATGGCATTAATACTGTTGTCATTACTCCACCTCTCTCTGGCCCCAACTACCTATCATGGAGCCGATCCTTCACTCTTGCACTCTCTATCAAGAATAAATTAGGCTTCCTTGATGGAAGCATCACTACTCCTGCTGGAACCAGCAATCTTTATGGACTATGGGTTAGATGTAATAATATCATTCTCTCTTGGATCCTTCACTCCATCTCCCAGGAGATATCATCAAATGTCTGCTTCATAGGTGATGCCAAGAAAGTGTGGGACAAACTAAGAGACAGATTTGCACAACCTGACAATGCTCGCATTTATCAACTTCAGCATCAACTTGGGACCATCATGCAAGGAACTCAATCTGTAAATGAGTACTTTACTCAACTGAATGCAATATGGGAAGAAATACACAACTATCGACCATCACCAAATTGCTCATGTGGTCTATGCACTTGTGATGCACTCGGTTCTGTTGGAGAAAGGCAGCAAACAGACTATGTCTTTAAGTTCCTTATGGGCTTAAATGAGACATATGATGGCATTCGAGGCCAAATCATTATCATGAGTCCCATGCCCTCACTTGACAAGGCCTTCTCGCTAGTACTTCAAGAGGAAAGACAAAGGCAGGCTCGGGTTGCCTTCTTCCTGCTGTAGAATCTTGTGCTTTGGCAGCATCTCACAATCACACCAAGAAGAGAGATAAATCTGACCTCACTTGTTACAATTGTGGAAAAACTGGACATACTAAGGACAAGTGCTACCGGTTAATCGGATTCCCTCCTGATTTCAAGTTTACAAAGACCAGACAAGGAAACAATCACTCAGCAAATCAAACCACCAGTCACCTTTCTAATGGAAATGCAGCAGAATCTGCTCAACTAGCTTTGAGTCAAGCCCAAATACAACGGCTCATGTTTTTGGCCAACTCTCAGACATCACAGCTCAACATAGAGGACTCGAGCAAAGGAAAAAAATGCCTCACAGCAAACTCCCCCTGGCCCTTCCAATCATGGCTCCCACATGGCAGGTATGATAATGTACCACTCACCCTCATCCAAAACTCATATCCTTTCCTCTGAACATGATCACCATTTTGCATCCATGACCACATGCACTCCACACAAACCAAAACACATCACATGGATAGTGGACACTAGTGCCACAGATCACATGGTCTGTTCCACCACTCTCCTTTCTTCCATCACTTCCACTTCTCAAGCTTATGTACAAATGCCAAATGGAGAGAAAGCACAAGTCACTCACATAGGCACTGTCCAAATCAATAATGACTTAACTCTCCATGGAGTACTATGTATACCATCTTTTACTTTTAATCTTCTCTCAGTCAGCAAATTAACTCGAGACTCTTCTTTGTGTCTTATTTTCTCTCAAAAACAGTGTCTCATTCGGGACCTAGCTACATGGACAATGATTGGAGTTGCTAGAGTTCGAGAGGGACTCTATTTCCTTGACTCCAATTCACTAGGAAGCTCTTTTGTCAATCAAAGTCCAGCAACAACCAATTCTGATCCCAGCCATTTATCTCATGTCCAACAAGTTTCAGCAAGTCAAGATTTTCATTTGTGGCATTTTAGACTAGGGCATGTATCAAATCAGAGGTTGAATTTAATTTCTTCCCATGCCTCAGATGTAAAATGTACTGATTTTGATCAATGTAATATTTGCCACTTTGCAAAACAGAAAAGAAATCCCTTTCCCCACAGTGTTTCTTTCACTTCTTCTCCTTTTGAGTTAATCCATTGTGACATTTGGGGACCATATTCACAAGCCACACCTCAAGGATATCAATATTTCCTCACTATAGTGGATGACTATAGCTGAATGACATGGATCTTCTGGATGAAATTTAAATCTGAAACTCGAAGCCTCTTGCAATCCTTCATCCAAATGACACAAACTCAATACAATCTCAAAGTCAAACAAATTAGATCTGATAATGGAGCAGAATTTTTGATGCAAGATTTCTATAATAAACATGGAATCCTTCATCAAAAGACATGCATTTATACCCTTCAGCAAAATGGAGTAGTTGAAAGGAAGCATCAACACCTCCTTTCCACTACTCGAGCTTTGCTATTCCAAGCCTCTCTCCCAACCAAGTTTTGGGGAGATGCTGTTCTAACTGCAGTTCATTTGATAAATAGGATCCCCACTCCCGTGCTAAACAATAGGTCACCTTATGAGATCTTCTTTTCAGCTCCTCATTCATATTCACATTTAAGAGTCTTTGGTTGCTTATGTTTTATCTCCACTCTCAAATATAACCAGACCAAGCTAGATCCAAGAGCTAGGAGGTGTATTTTCATAGGATATCCGCCAGGGGTTAAGGGGTATAAGGTTTATGATTTGGACAGTCACAAGTACAACATCTCCAGAGACATCATTTTTCATGAAACTCAGTTTCCTTTCCAGCATCACCACTACAATTCTACATCTTCTCCATCTTTGGACTCCATTCTAACTCCCATCCCTTCGGATACAGACTTCCAAAATCCTCTTCCCTCATCTTCCTTTCCTTCCTTCAATGACAGAAATCCACCCTCATCTCATTCCCTTGACCTTGCCTCTTCAACCGACCCCTCTTGCTCACCTTCTAATCCTATTCCTCCCACCACTCTACCAACCACAACCTTACCCTCACCTTCCCATTTACCACAAAGTTCACCATCCTCTCCACCCCTAAGAAGATCGGATAGGGTCAGAAATCCACCTAAATACCTCCTTGATTATCACTACAACTCGGCATCTTCACCATCACCTCATCACTCCACAGCTCACCCACTTGAGCATTACCTTTCCTACACTCATTTCTCTCCTTCTCACAAGGCCTATACACTCTCCCTCTCCTCTACCCGAGATCCTACTACCTATGCAGAAGCTGTTCTCTCTGAGCATTGGACCAAAGCCATGACTGATGAGTTAAATGCCTTGGAGGCCAACAACACTTGGACAGTCACTGCTCTTCCAAAAGGAAAGAAGGCAATTGGTTGTCGATATGTCTACAAGACCAAATTACACTCAGATGGTTCTATAGAAAGGCACAAAGCCCGATTGGTAGCCAAGGGCTACACTCAAAGAGAGGGATTCGACTTCCATGAAACTTTTAGTCCAGTTGCAAAGCTCACTACTGTTCGTGTGTTCCTTGCTTTGGCAGCACTTCACAATTGGCATTTGAACCAATTGGATGTTCACAATGCATTCCTTCACGGGGATCTAGAAGAGGAGATCTACATGGATTTACCTTCAGGATTTCAGCCTAAAGGGGAGTCACTTACAAATCAAAATTTAGTTTGTAGGCTACACAAATCCCTTTATGGCCTTAAGCAAGCCTCAAGGCAATGGCACTCAAAATTTTCCACATCTCTCATTGCCATTGGTTTCCAACAATCCAGGTCAGATTATTCTTTGTTTACAAAGATTCATGATGGTCAATTTGTTGCATTGTTAGTATATGTTGATGACATTCTCATTGGAAGTAATGACCTCAAAACAATTGACTTCATCAAGACATATCTGCACAACCAATTTAGAATTAAAGATCTTGGCAATCTAAAGTACTTTCTTGGCTTAGAAATATCAAGATCAGAAAAAGGAATTCATTTGAGTCAAAGGAAGTACACTCTTGAGATTTTAGAGGATGCTGGTATGCTTGGATGCAAGCCTATCAGCACACCAATGGAGTTGAATCATAAACTCTCTCATTTGGCAGCAGATCCTCCCATTGACATTACAGGTTATAGGAGGTTGGTTGGAAGGTTGATTTATTTGTCCATTACAAGACTGGATATCACATACTTTGTTAACATCTTGAGTCAATTCATGGATCACCCTTCACAAATCCATTAGCAAGCTGCACATCGAGTCTTAAGGTACCTCAAGGGATCCATAGGCCAAGGCCTCCTATATTCTTCCAAGTCTGCACCATTCCTCAGGGCATTTAGTGACTCAAATTGGGCAGCTTGCCCTGAGACTCGAAGATCTACTACTGGTTTTTGCATCTTCTTAGGAGATTCTTTAATTAGTTGGAAATCAAAGAAGCAAACCACCATATCTAGGTCCTCTGTCGAGGCTGAATACCGTGCATTGGCTAACACTAGTTGTGAGATAGTATGGCTAATAAATCTGCTGCAAGATTTTAATACCAGCCATCCGAGACCTGCCCTCCTATATTGTGATAACCAGGCAGCCATACATCTCACCAAAAACCCAATATTTCACGAGAGAACAAAGCACATTGAGCTGGACTGTCATCTTATTAGAGAGAAAGTGCTTGCTGGAACCATTACACCAGTACATGTGAGTTCAAAATTACAGATTGCAGACATCCTAACAAAGGCTCTACCTACTGCTGCATTCCATTTTCTACTGTCCAAGATGAACACACTTAATCTGTGCGTCCACCTTGAAGGGGAGTCTTAAGATTCAAGCAAATTGAGTGATAAGTCAGCAGATAATCAGCCCCATAATCCTCAACCTGCAGCAAAAGCAGTTCAGCTCCTTGGAAACATAACTGCCATATTTGGAAAGACAATCCCCACAAGCCATCCTCCTTGATTTATTCTATGCCTCTGTTTAGATAACTTGTATAGGGCTTTGTGTTTGTGTTTTCTTATCTCATTTAATAGCTGCCAGTATTTTTAGTTAGTTTTGTTTTAATTCTTTACTTGTATAAATTACCCTCTCGGGTTCCCCTGAATATTAAGCTTTTCAACACATTTGAATATATCAGAACCTTCACAATCTTCTTGTTCCAAGTTATTTTCTCTCAACAGAATTGTGGGTTATCTCTCTCATCCTTCATTTAATTCTAACATCCTTTTCGATCAAAAAGAATAGTAAATAGTATAGCATATTCAATGCATACATGTGAGGTTAGCATGTACAGCTAGCTGGAGGATAATATTATATTTTGGAAGGAAAGCTTCCTTTTCTTTAACCAAGGACTTACATTATAGATGGATCGAAGACTTTTGCTTCTAGAGAGAGAACCTCTTCCATCTTTCTAGAAAACTTCATCACTTCAAATGCCGTTGCTAGAGAGGAGGGTGCAGTTGTAGCTCAAACATTCCTCTCATTTTCCTTTCATTTCTACATTGTGTATATATTTTCATGTTAGTGTTTTTTTCCCTCCCCCTCCACTAGTTTGGTTTTGGTCAGATTTGCTACTTTCCAACCTCAATTTGTCAACATGTGCCCCACCACTACATCCCTCAGCCGTCGATCTATTGGGATGAGAACGTCAGGCCATGATGCCTCCAACGGCTACACATGTTGTACCAGTAGATTCCCCACGACGAGAACTTCCAGATGGTCTACCCCATCTCCATTCCAGCACAGAAACGTAGGAACACAGATGACTGGGTGCAAATCAGTACACCCAATGCCATGTTTTCCACTATGTTATCGCTTTCCCTAACCAGCGATCAAGATGACATGATTGTGATAGTATCCTGATGTTTGACCAAATCAACAAAATGCAGCGCACCCCTCACGACTACGGCTTTTAGTCATAGGTTTATAATCTGTTTATCAAGCTATGTTAAAACTGTTTTTAAGTGGCTTCCCCATGTGAGAATGGGTTGGAGCCAATCTTTTGGCTAGACAACCCGCTTTGTTGTTCTCATTTTTAGTGCTACTTTTACTTGTTTTGGGATAATTGTTGGGAATTTCTACCTCACTGAATCTTATATTATTGTAACAACTTAGTTTATCTATGCAATGCTTTACTCGCTGAGAAAAAAAAAAAAATCAAGGACTTACATTTAATACAATAATCATGTGTATAATAATTATTAGTAAATTGATGACACCATTAAGCATGGGTGTTTAATATTGAACACACCAACTTACTAATAATTAACAACTGATTATATTGACAGCAATCACGCCGATTTTCTAAGTGGATGATATTTGTATTTTTAAGTATGCAAATCTCGCGTATTTTCTTTTTTAAATATAGGTAAATTTAGGACTCACGAAAAAAAATTATTTTTTAATAATAAATTTCTTTTTTTAAAATTGAGTATACGAAAGTTGCACAACTTGAGATTGTATCTAATATTACTGATGTCAAAACAACCCGGATACAATTATAAGGCCTCATCTCTCATATGAATTTGATATTGATCGTAACAAGAATCTTTCTGGGGTAACTGAATTAGGACTTTTCCTCCTATAGGTGACAATTGCCGTATATTATATATATAATCACTTAATACACTTAAGTAGCTTCAATGACATATACAGAATGATACATGCCTTATATATCTGTTTCCTTAAATAACCATATAACACCACAATACCACATGCACCAAACCGATTCAATCATGCATGCAACATTATTTCTCCTCCTCTACTCAATGTAACGTATAACGTGCGAAAACAAAAATGGGTTCGCGGCCACATCGATTATAACTTTCATCGATCGATGTAAAAGTAACCCATGGGGCCATGCATGCATAGCTGATTTGAGTTGTGTATATATATAGCTTGAATTTCTTAATTTACACGAGCTTTGGTCTTGAGATTCCGTAGTACTATTGCATATTCAATGAAAATAGCGTATTAAATTATTAATGCTAGCTACTAGCTAGCTTGAGAAAAATACCACATATATACAGTGAGAGGGAAAGATTCCTTTTCTTTAATCAAGGCGGACACAAATTTACTAATAATATACAGCAACTGATCGTTGTATTAACAGCTATGGCAACCATTTCCCGATGCTTTGGCATTTTGCAATTATTTTGAACGCTGCAAAAGGCCAGATTCTTTGTAGTGATCTAACCACAATTATGAGGCCTCATCCAATTTCATATTAATTTCTACGTTATTGATCGTAAACAGAGAATATTCTAATTTCAGGGATATTCATTGAGTTAGGACTTTTCCTCCGATAAGTGATAATTGCCATATATATATTTGTATATGAAGTACTCCGTCATCTTAATTTAATTCTTTTGTCACGCGGTTGTTGAAATTTTGTTTGTTATCGCTCGGTTCGATGTTTGAGCAGAAAACATGGGATGGGAACATGAAATAACATAAAATTAAGATAGATATATATATCACATGACTTGATGATCATATAATGTCACACGTCATTGGTATATCTACAGGATGAACTAAAGTCTTTGTGGGCTTTGGGTTGGGGCAATTATGAATTAGAGGGTTGGGCTCAATGGCTTCTATGGGCTTGGATAGCTAATGTCTTTTACTTAGTTTTGTTGTATTTTTTAATATGGGCTAGGGTTGTATTGGTTAAGCCCAATTGCTTATATCCCCACTTATCTTTTATAGCCTCTTCTTGGCTTTCCCTAAAGTCTTCATGGAAGTATATATACAGTCAGATGGATAGTGTAAGAAATTAATCTGAAATGATGTAGAAATTTCTTGTCTTTCTCTGATTTTCTCTCACTTTTTACCCTCATTTTCTTGAAGGAGCTCCCCTCGAAGAGAGCAAATTAGCGTATCTTATTTTAATACTTGAGGTGTGTTAATTGAATTAAACTTCAGTTTTTGCAATCAAAACTTTTCAAGTAATGTGGTATATTATGGAGGCGTTGGCTGCGTATAATAGGTGTTTCCAGCTCTTGGAGTTAAAAGAGGATGAGCAAACTGAGCAAAAGAGAGAGAAAGAAGGGCTGGTTTTGGGAGGATGAGGCTTAACTGCGAGCTAAATATAAAAGTTTCCAAATATTGGTTGGGGAAGGGATGGTCTCCCCCCAAAGTAGAAGGCATCACCTAGGGGTTTCCAAATATAAAAGGCCCTTTCTTCATATATGTCATGTACGTATTAATTAAGTTATTGAGATTTTGATCTAATTTTTCTTACACAGGCCACTGGCCCAATATCAATGCCCTAAATATCTAAACCCAACAATTTGGACTAATTCTTATACCAAGCCCACCTCATTAGGAGGAGACGCTGTTACAGCCATGCACCCTCCAGATCTAGATTCCATTTTTAATTTTTTTTAATTTTTTATTTATTTTATTTTTATTTTTATTTTTCATGGGGGCTGGGCAGATAACTAACCAGAAATATATTCCATTCATTTACATATTCACTGAAATTAGTCTTAACTTGTAAGAAAATCATGAAATAGTACCGTCTTGATGAACCAATATATTGATGTGTTAGATTTTATTACTTAAAATAAAATATATTTTGGGTATTTCAAATAAATATACTTATTTCCTTATACATATATAGTATGTTGTGCATTGATAGAAAATATTAACTCATTGAAATATATGAAGAAGGAAATGTTAGTTCCATATTAATCAAATCAAGTATGTATGGGAAATGTTAGTTCCTATATATATATATAGGAAATGTATATATATATATACATATACATATATATATATATATACATATACATATATATATATATATATATATGCTTCTATAGACATTAAATTTAATAATATAAGCATAGTCATCTTTAGAATTAAATATGTAGTATGTGTGATTTATTATAGTATATATTTTATAATATGTGTAATAGTAAATATGTAGGACTTGGTAGTTATATATATATATAGTACCATGTAGAAACTAAATAAGAAATGTATTGATAAAAATGTTAGAATCTTATTATTCAATGTAATGTTTATATATTGGTTGTAAAAGTTTCATTAGATTTATTTATTTTCTTTCAAATTTGGTACTTTTAATTATTCAATTCATTCCAAAATAAATAGAAAACATATAAAAAGGAACAAACAAAACTCGATTAATAACTTGACTTGACTCGAGCTCGTTAAAGAGTATAAATAAATATCGATAAACAAAACAACTTGACCCAGCTCAAGCTCATGTTTGATTAGCTTAAGTTCGGCTCGAAGAGTTCTCAGCTCGAGCTTGAGGTTGAACTTGAGTTATTGAACTCCAGCTCGACTCAATAACCCAAAAGCTCGACTCAGCTCACATCAATTACAGCCCTACACTTAGAAGTGGCAAAGTCGCATGCAACATGTGCGCGAGCAAGGGCAAGGTAATAGGCTTTGCATGCTATGAGGCGAATTTGTTATATAACAGAAAACTAGCCATTTTCTAATTGTTGGAATTACCTAAAATCCTTCTTAATGGTCATCATATAATTGATCTGTTCAGTTTTAAAACATACAAGAATTTTCTAGCTAAAAAAAATCTCTCCATCTCTTAGTTATCAAAAAATTGTGTTTTTTAGTTGTCCTATAAAAGTGCTACTATAGAACAACAAGAAAACTAGAGATTTATTGTATACTAGGAACAATTTTGTCAATACCCTCTATCATGTTGAAATGAGACAAAATATATTCTAAAAAAATTGTTGTTACGATCGAGCCTTGGAGTCCATATTGCTTTCCTGGTTCCCTACTTTTCATTATGTTTTTCTAACATGATGCTTATTGAGTTCTTAAAATAAATGGATAAAAAATGTTAAAAATAATTAATTTTCTTGAAAGCTTAAAATAATGAGAATAAATCAATTTGATCATTTAATTTATATTTCAACAACAATATCTCTCTTAGCTAATTTAATTACAATTGATGCTATAACTGATCTCCTTGTATTTAAAGAAATTAGGAAGTTCAAACTAAAAAGATGTTGCGAATGATCGTGTTGTAGCTCGAGGCCCTTCTAAAGAAGGTAGTCAAACATGACATGATTCTTTGAAAAGGACTTCTACTCCTTGGTTGCACGTGTGAGATAGATCGTATTCTGGTTTCCTTCTTAGAATAAATTGCTTGCTAGTTGCTACTACAGTGTTGTAAAACCGATATAATCCATGAATTTCTTGTCTTGCTATCGCATTATGATTAAGGGTGTAAACGGTCATGTTCAGTTAGGTTTTGTACAATCTTTTGAACTGAATCGGTTATACTAATTTTATATTTTCAATTATTGATTTCACACCAGTTATCCTCATAAACTAGTATTTTCGATTTTACCTATTCAGTCTGGTTTTTCAGTTTTAATCAAGTGCTAATTTCAGTAAAAACAAGTTGCTATGAAAAAAAATCCGTTGAATTAAAAAAAAAATATGTTGTATAAAAAGTGATTTAATAGAGTACTGGTATTAATACTATATCACCAAGTACTAGTATAGTATTAATATTAATATAGTACTAGTATTAATGTTACTATAAAAAAGTAATTTAATATTAATAAGTTATAATGATTTAATATAGTATTAGTATTAATATAAATTAATATACTAATATATACCAATTAATTAAAGCGAAATATAATTAATATACTAATGTATATTAGTATTACTAATGTATTATAGATTTATCAAAAGGATTCAAATGAATATATTGAGAATTTATTAGGCCTAAAAATGTAATTAATATATATTTTATATTAATAACATATGATCAAACAGATGTTCATATTTAATATTATAATTTATAACAATAAATTATAATATAAAATTATTTGATATATAATTATATATATTACATATAAAAATATTTTATATAATATTAAAAATTAATTATATATATAAACACAATCCGGTCCGGTCCATTCCTGGAAATCCTATAACCGAAACCAAACTGGTTCTATCCAGTTTATGGAATCATGGAATCCGTCCTGGACCGAATTGGTCTAAAACCAGACCAACCAGGTTGGTTTTCCAATTTTTTAGTTTAAACTTTCACCCCTAATTATGATTCCTATGAATCTCATTGAAAAGTGGGCATTCAGGCTGTGCATGGACTCAAGTCATTAAACCGAACCTTGCAATGAAATCACGAGAATATCAACAGTGATGAAAATAGAAATGAAAACTGCATGCAAGATATTTGTTTGGAGTATAATCCATAAACTTCATGCGAACTTTGAGTGAACTTTTTGTCTAACATTTTCTAAGTCACAAAATTGGGAGTTTTCTAAACTTCAGCTTGGCCAAAACCTCATTGAAACTCCACCAAAAATTGTGACGAAATTTTGTTAGGTTGGGTCATTAAATCGGATCGTCACAATAATAAACAAGGGTCCACAAACCAAACAATCTCCCACTTAGAGATTGGTATGGCCAACATATTACCGTCACCCCCAAAACTAATATCCTCTACCTCTGCACGACTTCAGTTCTACATGTGTAGTGCCCTTAGTCAACACATTTGGAAGGCATCTCTCAATTCCCACTACACTGGAAACACCTAGTCTCCTACCGACACTAATGCACATTAGGGAACATGTTGCTGAGACTCCCTTCTCTGATTTAGGCGACTGATCTAATCTCTTGCTGTAAGTGTAGATGACCCTGGATCATCAGATGCTCTATTCTTGTTTCTCACACCTTTGCTCTGAATCGTGGTCTCAGAAGATTTTCCAAGGCTTACAAATTCATAAGGAATTACAAAACTGACTCTCTTTTGCTTTTCCATTCTCACATGCAGAAGTTTTTTCCCCTTCTGTATTGTCCTACATTTCACTAGACCCAAATGTCAAGGAGAAAATATAAATTCTCTAACCACGAACCAAGACCATGGCACCCTTGGTGACCTTTCATGCACCTCCCGAAAACACTACCAAATGACCATTATCGTCAATCTATCCCATAGAGGTCAGGAGTTTTTTTCAACTAGAAAGTATTTGTAACTTTTTGCAAAGTTCACACATTTCTGTTTGGAAGTCTGATGCATACATCTCCCACTACCACTACATCCAGTGCATTTCTATCAGTCATGTATGCCTTACCAAAATCACCAACAATATAGTTCCGCATGATTTCTCGATATGAAGTGGTATGAAACGATACCCCTAGATCTAACCACTACAAAAAATTTCACTTTTAAGAAAAGATATAGTTCCTAAAAGTCAATTTGAACGGCAATATGTAGAGACAAGATCATTCGGTCCTAAAATTGATTGTCCGTTTGTACGGTTTATTATATCCACTCGAAATGTGTTAATTCCGTTTAAATGGTACCAAATTCTTTCGAACAGTACTAATTTGTTCGAATCAAAATAATGTCCATTCGAAGGAAAATATTGTCCGTTCGAACAAATTTCATTAGATTTGTAATAACAGGAACAAAGATGGTTGTGGGAAGTGTCACCAGAGGAATGAAAGAGATACAAGAGATGTTTGGCTTTGTAGCAAAACACAACATCACAACAGACATTGAAGTTATTTCAATGGAGTATGTGAACATTGCATGCCTTAGAACGTCTTGCCAAGAGTGATGTTGAATACCGATTTGTCATTGACATTGGAAACACCTTGGCTCCTACCAAGCCTTGAAGAGTAGCTAGCTTGGCGTCTAAGGTTTATTGTATTGTTCTAGTAATTTCTTTTAATTGCTTTATCAGTTTGTTTTATCTCTACTTGAACCTGGTGATCTTTACTGATCTATTGTCAAGTTCTTTAATAAAGAAAAAAGAGTTTTTATGTTAAATTAAATATTTTTTTAGGGTTTTAATCTTATATAATAATAACTATGTCCTGTTACTATATTTTAAATCAATATACTTGACCAAAAGTTTTTTTTTCCACTTTACAAGATGTGAAATTAATAAATTAACAGATATTTTAAATACTCTTCCTGTGTGGGTCACATTCAATATTCAATGTACGTAAATGGCCGGTGGCTCGGGACAGAGTTTAATTTGCTTCCCAAAACGAGGGCTAAGCTTCGGAAAGTCGATCGAGAAGTAGTGGAACAAAAGATTAGCTGAGATTTTGGTGGACTCCTACTGCTTGTACCTAACTCATCATGAGTGATCATCATATTTTTTATAACAAATTAACAATATTAAGGACCAAATACATGTTCTGAAAATGGATAATTACTATTCTTTAAAACTTCTCAGGATTTTCTTTTTAAACATCGTTTCAATATAAAACACATTTCAATTTCAAATATTCAAAATTTTCATCTAAACATTATCCAAACACAAAAGCTAACACAATTTTTACAACTTCAAAACAAGATAAAAATTAATATAACATTTTTTAAGCTTTGGAATAAAAATAATATGAAAAATCTTAATTCAAACTATTTCATTATTATTCACAGACTATCTTACTACTATTTATATATAGTTATTTACAAAATTTTGAGCTACTTCAAATGTCCAAATGAGCCCTAAATTAATTTGATCATTTAATTCTTATGTTAACATAACTCCCTCTGCATGCATGAATGACCATGCGGATTGAAGGCCCTTCTAAACGAAGGTAGTCATACATGACTCCTTGAAAAGGACCTGTACTCTTTGGCTGTATGAGATAGATCGTATTGGTTCTTTAATGGAATAGATTGCTTGGTACATCAATGTTGTACAACCAATGTAATCCATGAATTCCGTGTCTTGCTATCGTATTATCCCTTCCTATGAGTCCCGTTGAGAAGTGTGCACGATGTAGACTCACGTCATATTGAATTGAACCTTGCAACGAAGTCATGAGAATATCAATAGAGAAGACAACATAAATGAAAACTACATGCATGCATGATATTTGTTTGGAGTAAAAAGTACCATATATATGGTAGGAAAAATAATTCTATTTTTCTATGCAAAATCAAGAAGCATTCTTAATTGCGGTTGGCTTCTGTATGTACCTGTATTTCAGCAAGATTGGCAAACGCTCATGCCAACTGGAATGTGTAGTTTCCGTCGTTAGTGGCATTTTTTAGTTCAAATTTGATATGCCATGTTATTCCTTCGTATGTTTGATTATTTAGTTTCCTGCAATTAATTTGATATATATATATATATATATATATATATTAGAACCATTTAAAATTTCAACAAATCTTATATTCAACTTATCGCCCTCCGGTCATTTGAAGATCTTTCTCTCCCTAATCGGGCTCGTCTAAAATTTCAAATGTTCTTCCAATAATGGAGGCAATGCATAATAAGTGCGTACCTTGTAACATGGGCGTAGAACCAATCTTTACGATAATTGCTAAAATCAACAGTATAAATGAGATCCTAACCATCCTGATATAGATCTGCATACCATTCCCATAAGCCATATTGCCTATACCTGCCAATTAAATTTATTCATGAAATGGAAACAAATATTTATTTAAAGATTGTAGCATCGATCAATTTGTGGCTAGCTGACGTCGGTGTGATCACTAACCTTTCTGAATGAATGAACAATCGGTTTGTGAGAGTTGGCTTTGGATCTGGTATATGGAACTCTGCGGCGGTGCGATCGAGAATGCCAATTTCCCATCGAGTCGGACCATTTCCTGGAGGCCTATACACAACCCCACCCAATTCCACATTTGAGCCTACAATATTGGATGTCAACCAAATCTAAAAAATTCTATTTCCAAACTTATTTATTAATACACCAAATGTACGTATTAATTAATTATTGATGTAAAAGTCTACCAATACATCAATTAGACGAGAAAGTTATTTTTCTTGAATTTTTTCTTTCAATTTTTAATGTAGTTTCCTAGTAATTATATATATAGTCCTGCTGGGTACAATCGCCTCTGTGCAAACGGGACGTAATCGGGACGACGTGGCACAATTAAATGAAAAAAAAAACAAAAGAAATCAAAAGATAATAGGAACATGGCACGATTTAATGAAAAAACAAAAGAAATAAAAAAATCTAGAAAGAACTTGGTGGGTTTTGGCATTTCGCCATTTCAGACTTCCAAGAATCAAGCTTCAAGGCACCCATGGAAACGAAAGTAAGAAAAGCACCTAATAACATTGGAAAGGCCAAGAGAGAACTAGATGGGTTTTGCCATTCCAGTAACCATGCCTCAAGGCATCCATGGAAACAAAAGCAAGAAAAATGCCCTTAGAAACATCGGAAAGACTAGGAGAAAACTTGGTGGGTTTTGCCGTAATGGTATTTCTTAAGAGTATTGAAACTATCAAATAAATAAAATGTATTTAATATATATTTTATATTTAAAACATATAATCAAATAAATATTCAAGTTTAAGATTAAAATGTTATATTATAAATTATAATATATATTTGATACATAATTATATATATTATATATAAAAAATTATATATTATATAAAAAAATTATATATAATATTAAAAATTAATAATATATATAATGAACCAGTCCGGTCTAGTGTTGGAAAATATAAAATTGATTCCGGAATGGATTTGACCGGTTTTTAAAATGAAGGAACTGATTCCAGATCAAACCAGTCAAAAGCCGGACCAAACTAACCGGTCTAGTCCAGTTCAGGCAGGTTTTTCGTTTTATTTTTACACCCCTAGTACGGTGGGGTACCAGTTGGATCTGTTCCGACAATTCTGGCTAGTTCATTGGTCTATTGTCTGTTTGGGCTAACTTTTGGGTCTAAATTTGGGCCTATTTGTTATACACGATTTCTACTTTTTCTAATATACTTTGGGCCTTCCTTTTCTAATATATTTTGGGCCTTTTTGGGATTGATTTCTAACTCTTAATTTACTTTAAAGTATTTCTAGTTGACTATCTTTATATTTAAGTTTTATTTTTTATTTCAATATCATTTGTATTTGTAATGTGAATGCATGAAAAATAAATTACTAAATTACTAATAGATGTTACTTACTATAACTATAATACTAATACTAACTATATTACTTACTACCTACTACATAATTAAAAAAAAAAAAAATAACTTCACTAAATGTTTAGTATTACATATTTTTTTTAAAAAGAAGCAAATTGTCTTATGCATAGCAAATCAAAATGCAAGTAAAAATATAAAATAAATAAATAAAAATGAATTTTCTTAAACATATATAGCAACAATGCTAAAAAAAAAAAGACAAAAAAAAAAAGACAGCATAGATAAATGACAATAAATTGTGAATGATCTTTATGTTTGCTACTTCAACCTTCAATCTTCAACCGTTGTCACATTTAATTGTACGCCCAACTCTATATACAAACATTAACAAATATTAATAATAAGAATAAAATATCAAATATTAGTGAATTTGGAGTATGAACTAAAACTAAATTACAATGAAAACATATAGAACATTATCCATTATCCATAACCTCTCGGATATCAATAGTTGTTGATGGATGCCAAATTTTGAGAACAAATAAATGTCTCAATAGTTCTTGGAGCCAACGAACTTTGAAAGGATCAAGCACATGACCTCTCATACTAAATGCTGACTCGGATGCAACTGTAGAAACATGCATGACCAACAATTCTCATGTAATCCTCGCGAGTATAGGATAGTTAGGCTAATAAATTTTTCACCAAGTCAACAAGTCAAACGATGGGTTGAGTGTCTCACAACTATCTGATAAATATCAATTTACTTATGTTTTGGTAATAGTAAACCCTGTGGCGAAAGATGCTTTCTACCACTTGTAGAACCATTTGATCTCACGTTCGTCATCACCGTCACCATCATTCATGGTTCTAGATATCAAAGGGGGCTCATGTTCTCGAGTACTCTTAGTGAAACTGAATGTAGTATTATATTTTATATATAGAGCTGCTAATACATGTTACATACTTGTCACTAACTCCTTAGCACAAAACTCATCATGAACTTTCTTTAGAAGAAAAGTAAGAAACCCTAACTTGTTTCATAGATCAAGCACAACTACAATCAACACCAATACATTTTATCCTATCTAGTGACCCTTAATACTTATCATATTTTGTTATCATATTTATGGCTACACTCCTCAAACAATTATTTATATTCTTGCTTAGCATAATCAACTCATCTTGCAGATTATAAATCTCCAAAAAATTGGTATTGACTATCACATATAAAGATCCAAAAAATCTATTAGTGACATCATAAAACATTTTCAAAAACTTAACAAACGCCCGCACTATCTCTCACTCCTTACTTTTAAGAGGTCCCATATACCTATCATCAAAATAAGAGAGGAAATTATAATCCTCACTCTCTGTCTGCCTAAAAGCCTTTTCAAACTTCTTAGCTACCTCCAACATCATATATGAGTTACATTGTGTTTGTAGATCAAAACACAATATTTTCTTACAATCATTGTTTTCTGTACATTTCTTAAATTTGTCTAATCTTGCGGGAAATGAATACACATATCTAAATATATTTCTAACTATTGTGATGATGTCATTGCACCTCTTCAAACCTTCATTCACAATAAGATTCAAGATATGAGCACAATATTTCATGTGCATATACTTACCTCCCAACACATTCTTTGTCAAAAACTATTTCAAATATGAAATTGCAGTATCACTTAAACTTGCATTATCAACAATTACAGTAAATATTTTATCAATGCTCCAATCAAGTAAGCACAACTCAACATATCTCTCAATAGTATCCTCTTCGATGAATAGGGATTAAACAAAAAATTAATAATTTTTTTTTCTACAATTTCAATCCTTATCAATGCGGAACGTAATTCAAATTTTAAAAAGATTGTCAATAGACAAAAATATTCATACAACTTTCAGATAATTACAACAGTCAAACTTTTAAAAATATGGTCATAATCTTTAAAAATTTAAATAATTGTCATTTCTATCTTAAAAAATAATTTTTTAATTTGTTTGCAAACAAAAGTAACTTGTTTAAAAGTAGGGGTGAATATGAACAGGCTAGATCAACTGTCAACAATAAAGACGGGATGCTGGAGTCAGAAATTGGTGGAGAACCAGTCAATCGGTGGTAGAAGATAGCTAAAACTGACATTGACCGGTTCAGTCCATGTTCAAATCACCGAATCGGCTGATATAATATATATTTTTATATTTCTGATAAAAAATAATGTCATTTCAAATGAAACGACACCGTTTTATTTTGAACTGAATGAAAAAAATAAAGGAAACGATGTTGCGTCGTTTTTGAGATAGGGTTAAAATTTGCATCCTTTAGTTCTTCTGCTGAACTATACTTTTAAAGCTTTTTTATTATATGTACTCTCGTTTTTTTGTATAAATGAGCATTTAAGATACCAAAAGTGTTTTTTAGCTCCTAGACAAAAAGCCAAACAAGCCCCATTAATTATTTTTTTTTAAAAAAATAAATAGAGAGAAAAGCTTCCCCTTCTTTCCTTTTCATTCCATCTAAAATTTTAAACTCTTGCCTACCTTTTCTCCTCTCTTTTTGGAAAAGCTTCTTTAGGAAAGAAACCCTCATTTGCCTTTTTTATTTCTGATCTCATCCATTCTCCATCTCCTCTATTGGTAATTGGCAAAGATCTTATACTTATTTTCTAAATCTATCATACAACTCCATTCGAATGCATCATTAATAAGTGTTTAAACAAATATTCTATATTATTATTTGAAACGATTTACTGTTTGAATGGAAATAATACCCATATGAGTGTTTGAACCAACTAGCATAATGTTTGAAACAGTGCAATATATAGAAGAATTCTCAACATCAATTCTTTTACTTGAAGGATATAGTAATATCATTCAAACGACAAAATATGGATTGATACATAAACTAAATCATTTGAGCATAACATAGATAATTTGAACAAACTACTTTGCATTTTCTTGTTTGAATGATTACGTTTGGTTCAAATAGAAGATTTTCCCTTAAAAAAAATATTTAGGAAAGAAATTGTTTTGTCTCCAAAAAAAAAAAAAGAGAATATTTTTGCACCTCTAAGTTGTCAACGAATTATCATGAGAAAAAAAACTATTTTTAGACAAAATTGACACTTTAATTTTTAAAAAAAAAATGTTTTTTTTTTTTTGTTATAGTAATCTAAGATTAACAAAAATATTTGATTTATTTTTTCTTATAAATACGAATTGAGAATCTTCTCGGTTGCTTTTTAGTCAAGTCAAAAATAGTGTACTACCGAATTATAACATCAAGCCTTCTTAAATATTGTACTAGAACATTCAGTACACCCCCTTCATTTTAGAAGTTTTTCTTTTAATATAACAATAGAAATTGGAATGTTTTACAAATTAACCATATGATGTACACTTTATTTTTTGGAATTGCATATATGAAAAAGAATAACCTAGATCACTATTGACTTTAATTTTTGCAAGTTAATTCGTATGATTTGGGGTGAAGATGTAGAAAACAAAAAAATCCATGCACTTGAGGTTAGTAGCATTATTCCTACTCATGAACAAATCACCAAATCAATTATCCAAAATAACCTCATTATAAATATAATTTGACTTTCTGAGTAGGGATTTACTACTACAAGATTCATTATATAAATATATATATATATATATATATATATTGTTACGAAATTGAAAAAAAATAAAGTGTTGGAAATATATAAATTATAGAAGAAGACATCTCTAAAGTGATAGGTGGGGATAGTACAATAAGCACAAATTTTATTGTAATTCTGGACACACAAAGCAAGCCTCATTCTTGGCCTTGCAATGCAACAAATAATTTCTTTGTCTATCTACAACAATAAATGATGCTATATTGCTATGTATGTGTATGTTATTTCTTATTTCTAATAGAGGAAATTAAACTTAAAATAAACTTGTGCATGCATGATCACCATTGAGGAGGCCCTTCAAGACGAAGATAGTCATACATGACTCCTTGAAAAACACTTCCATCCCTGGATTGTGTGAGATAGATCGTATTATTTCCTTCTTGGAATAGATTTCCTGATGCTTTTATGCTGTAAAACCGATATAACCCATGGATTCCGTGCCTGGCGATGGCATTGTCTTTTCCTATAAGTCCCGTTGAAAAGTGAGCAGGTTGTGCACTTAGGTCATTGAACCGAACCTTAAAACGCAATCATGAGAATTCCATAAGCAAAATATCGACAAAGAACAATATAGTGGGTACCAAATGATTGTGCTTAAGAAGTAATTATATTTTCTATGGAAAATAAACATTCTGAATTAATATTGTTTAGGTACCTCCACAATAAGAGAGAAGGAAGTATAAAAGAAATGAAATAATGGTGGTTTGCCATACCTGCAATTCAGCAAAATTAGCAGATGCCAAGGCCAATTGGAGTGTGTAATTTCCATTCTTATTCACACTTTCTAGTTTAAATTTGATTTGCCATGTTGTTCCTTCATATACTCGTTTATTCGTACTCCTGCAATGTAATGGTATTAATTCAACCATGCATGCATTACAACATAGTAAAATAATGGAGAAAAAAAAAATTGAACAAATTGTAGGTGCAAGTCTCCCACACTCATTTTAAAAAAAGTGAGTAAATATGATATCCACATAAAAAAACTAATATTCAAATAGTGGATCTCACTTTTTTTCAAAGAGAGTACACGATGCTTATATAATCTATAACTTTATCTAGTATTACTTATTACAAATACCTAGTAACTTGAGCATAGAACCAGTCTTTCCGATAATCGCTAACATTGATAGTGTAGATAAGATCTTGATCCTGATATAGATCTCCATACCTATCCCATAAGCCATATTGCCTGAACCTGTAGCCAATTAATTTATTGAAAAGTCAGTAATAATATTTTATTTAGATTGAAGCGGCTTTGATCTATATATATGTGTAACTATTGGTCATAAGACTAACTTTTCTGAGTTATTATATAATTTGTTTGTGAGTGTTGGCTTTGGGTCTGGTACATAGAACTCAGCGGCAGTGCGGTCAGGAATGCCAATTTTCCACAGAGTTGGACCATTTCTCGGTGGCCTATATACAATTAGACCCAATTTGACTTCTGACCCTGCATTTTTAGATGTCAATCAAGTTAGCTATATCGATAAGCTAATCAGAGTACATGCATTGCATGTTTTTCATGTTGTAATTGCTCTACTATCAACTAGCAATATTGATATATGCTTTTGTGAATCATATGTTACCTGGTTTAATTGTAATCTTGGTGTTATTTTTGTAATCCCCAACAACACCAGGGACCCATGCATACAAATTATAGTCCCCGGGTCGAACATTTTTTATTTGAAAACGTCCCTCCTTGTCAGCCTGGGTCCAGAACTGATAACCCTAGAAAAATACACAAAATTGTATAGCTTAATGGTGTGATCTGAACACCCTAATTCATCAACTTTAAGGGAAAAATCATGCATACGAGAAATTTACCTTGGTTTCTCTTTGCCATGATCCCGCCTCTCCAGGAGCAGCCAAACCCACATAAGCGGATTCCGCCCAATCTAGTGATTTCTCATTCATGTAGCTAATAAAATACCATGAAAATTAAGTGAAAATAAGATGCTTTTGCATTGAGTGTCATTCGATATTAACATGCATATCATGTGGAGAAAATCATATATTCTTGTAAAAAACTATGTATATACCGGTCACGGACTACCAATTGACCGATGACAGTTCCACGTTGACCGGCCGTGGGGAAATCTTCTGATTGAATGAAGTTGTATGGCCAGCTCTCGACTTCACGCAACATCTGATCATAAAAATTAAGTAGGCTTTAAATATACAGTAGTAATTAGCTCAAGTACTACTTTGTAGGAAGACAACAGTACCTTAATTAATTAATTAGCTTAATTATATTGTATATACCTGGTCTTCAGCGTCTGCCCAAAGTTTTTGGAGATCCTTCTTTGTGGAAACCGAGTTGAGGTACACAAATATAGGACCAAAAACTTTTTTCCATGGCTCTCCATCTTCAAATTTCATGTTTAGTTCCTCTCCCGCATAATGGGTACTCATGAACATCTGGACATAGGCATTCAAATCACAGTATTAATGATTGTATATTACCATAATTCTATAATACTTGAATATATTAATAAAACCTTTGAGAATTGCTGAATGATGTCTTTGAAATTCTGAAAATATTTTGTCATTTTTATTCTGCAAATATTATATGATGTTGCAGAGAAGTTCTTTTTTAATTATTTTCTGATCTTTATAAAACATAATTTATAAGTTCACCCGGATTTGATCAGAGTTTTAAGGATGTGGATGATCATGGGAATAATTGATATTAATCTAGACTTACGGAGAGAACAGTAGGGCCCACATGGGAGGTGAGCTCTTGCTTCATGGGCCCTGCCGAACGGAACTCATTGCTGGGTGTAATGATCCAGAACCCAACGGGTGGGTCAGCGGATATCCACCCCTGAACCTTATTATCTTTACCTTCCGACGAGTACTGATACTTGTCATCCACCTGCGTAACCGCAAGCCATACCCATCAGAGAGAGAATTTAGCCATTTTTCTATTTTATTTATTTATTGTTAATTTTTCTGTTTTATTTTTTATTGTTAAAAAGAAAAAGGCAAAGAAAAAAAAAAAAGAAGAAGAGAAAATTCGAGAAACCTAGAAATTAATACCATGACTTGAAAGATTAATGGACCGGACGATGATCATTTAATTGACTGACTTATTTGAAATTGACACATGCATATGGTCAAACAAAAAGATAAAACAAAAAATAACAACTTTGAAATACAAATACGAAGAAGAAATCATGAGATTTTAGGGTACCTCTCCCTTAAGTTCTGGATTTGATGGATCAATCAAACGAACAGCCTCTGGGTAGGCGAGGGCCTGTCCTTTTTCCCGATCTTCCTGTGTTGGCATGATCCTCTGCTTGTCATCCGATAGAGCCATGTAGCGAAATCTGACCATTTATTTCAAATACCATATATTAATACCATACTAGACCTAGCTTTTATTTATTGACTTTTTAATATTTCATTTAGTTTCTCTTGGAAAATGAACATTTCTTTTCATTTACTTGTCCTCTCGAAGCTTGTAAACGGCTCTTATTTGACCAAAAGACACCTCCGGCCAACCTTTAAGGCGCTCAAATATTGCATACGAATAATATCCCGAGATGCCACGTTGAAAGATGTACCTACAAATTGAAACTTATGTCTGATGAGTACCCTAGCCTGCACTAATATTATAAATAAATACATAATAACTACCACCACGTACGTACCTTCTCTCTACATTTAAGGGAACGATTTGTTTTCCACGGAGAGAAAGGTTCCATCTCTGAGTAAAGGAAAGCTCTATTTGGTCTTTGTTCTCTTTTATAATGGTAAACTGCGTTCCTGCTATTCTGCAAATCATTACAAATTTTTTAGTTTTGGAGAGGTGGGACCTGCATGCATTTCTTTCAACCTAGCAAGAATAGTACAAGTCCATGCATGCAGGAATCAATGATTTGAAGGGAGAATTTAACAAACGTACTACCTCCCAACGAGACCGTCGTGGCCATCTGGCTCATTCCAAACAACATCCCAATACCTGGAGACGTACATAAGACAATTAAGACATCATGTATCGTGTTTTTTTGTCGAACAATATTGTACGTGTATTGAATAACGTAACGTGGTAAAACCCAGAACCTATAGGGTCTAAGTATTTAGACAAACGACTCCCAAAGTGATGATCAGTTTAATAAGGCAAGTGAATAATAATATTATTGCACGAACGCACGTACCCTCGATTATCTCTTTCATTACGACCCTCAAGTAAATTATCGATACCATTGTACTTGATTCCCACAACATCACCTGCTGGTCTTGACAAAGTGACTTGCACCAGTCCATTATCCACCACCACCTGCCAGTGCATTTTGAGAATAAGAAAAATAAAAAAGAGAAAAGGTTGTTGGATCGAATTATATGAATGCCTGGTTTAGTTAAATTTCTTCCATATAGCACATCATGTGCATCATTTGTCCTGCTTTCACACTCTTGAAAGAGTTCACACGGTAGGTTATATGATCAATAACTTCTTATATTAATTCAAACCTTTTGTATTTCTAGTTGAAATATTTGAAAACTCAATGGTCGTTTGTGACTCAAAAGTGAGTCTAAGCCTTCGACAAATATAAAAAACTATTGGTATCTTGAACTTTTTTTCAGATTTATAATGGAGTACCCACGCAATAGGTGATGTGTTCATCTACCAGATTGTAACTAGCGAAACTCATTCAAGACTTGCGAAGTCTACGTAGAGACAATATGCTAACAGACAATAGGTCCCGAATTTGCATCCCAAAAGCCTCTTCTTTTTTTATTTTTTATTTAGTGATTAAGGAAGTGTTTTTTAGAGTGTTGTTGTGAATTTTTTTAGTTTTTAAAAAATATTTAAGAATATAAAAAACTGAATAAAAATATATTCGCTTCTCGCGACCGAGCTCTTGCTGATGCAGCACTGCTCATTACTAATTTGCAATAAATTTTTGTGTCCAGACTTGAGCAAAGAATTGAGAGCTCATTGGTACTTATGATAATTAACTAGAAAAATTTGGTGATCAAGTAATGTTTTAGCCTTTTGTGATGATAAAATATTATGTAGCAAAAAAAAAAAAAAAAAAGAAAAACTCGAGAGCAAGTGGATTTACGGTTTATAATTACCTGTAGACGATCGTGGGTGTCCAGCTTCAGTTCACGGCCGTTGACGTTCGCTAGAACCCTCCTGCGTTATATATACATATAAAACAAATTATCCAAGAAACATCTTTTGTACCTTTTGTAAAACTTAAAGTAATTAAGGTTAAAATAACTCAATTATCATGCATTATTGTCGAGAGAGAGAGAGAGAGAGAGAGAGAGAGAGAGAGAGAGAGAGAGAGAGAGAGAGTCATGGAGAAAAGGAGGGGGCCGAAACAAAGTGAGAAGTTGTTCATTATTTGATGAAGGAACTGTGATACTTTTCTTCTCATACTTTTCCCCAGTAAGTTTTGCCATGAATTGCGGGCTGGGTGCGTGGCAGATCGGGAAGCTGGAAACCTCAAGGAAAATGAAGAACTTCTATCTTGTAGGGACAATAGAAAAATAGGGCACGCAAACAGCTTTTTTCTAGAAATATTTCAAAGGGCCGGGTGACATTCGTTGCATGAAAGACTGACCATGTGAATGGTGCTAAATTTAACGAATGTCAGTCTAGCTTGTGTGCATTTTGTTCTCATGAGTACGTGGATGACAAGAATATCATTGTGTGAATCTGACTGTAAGCTAGAGAGGATGACAAAGTTATGCATGTGGAAAAATATCCTCTTCCAAGCATCTTTGAAATTAAAAAGAGGTTTTTATGGCAACATATATGCGTGAAAAACACTTCGTACGTAAAATTTAAAGTTATATGTAAAAATATACAAACTACTCCACGTACTACGTACGTAATTAAGTTCCATTTCACCCACCCGAGACTTGGTGGATTATTAGCACTATTTCATTTGGAGTAATGCTATTTTTATCTTAACTTTCTCTACTGATCATTAATGTAACGCGTTTTAAGTAGTTTCATAAATTAATTATTTAAATTAATATTATTGATGAAAGAAGATGCAAATGGAGTACCTACGTACTATAATATTGAGGTTGATACGAAATATATATATATATATATATATAAGTGTTTTATCTATAAAGACATTTTCTAAAAATGTAAATATAAGATATGACTTATTGTTCCATCATTTTGTGAGTTTTATCTTTATAAAATCTTGTTCCGAACATTTAGCACCTCGCAAACTAATTATCTTGTTCCGAACATTTACCTACGTCCTCTTTCTTTCCCCCCGCTCCCCCAACATATAAAAGTAACAATATATAGTTTACTGATATATATATATATATATATATAAAGATAATGAGGAACAACCTCAGGGGGGCCTTCTCAGAACAATCGGTGGTGAGCAAGAAGTAAACCAGCAAAATCACTCCTAAGAACCCAACGAGCGAACCCCATTGCCTTCTCAAGTACTTTGCATTCTCCATTATATGGACCTGAGAATATAAATTTCATTAAAACAAGAAACACTATAAACACCTCATGACGTGGATGTCGTTGCTAAAGAATTCGAGCATTAATCATGTTGTTTGGAAGTTCAGAAATAGCGTATATAAAAGAAAATCTCTTCCTCCAGACGAAGAAAAGAAAAGAGAAATCCAATATATATATATATATATATATATAATAGCTATGCAAGCTGCAACAGAGATTTTCCTGCAACAAATGCCAAGTACTAAAACGTACAACAAATAACGTTGATAATCGTTGCTGTCTGGAACCTTAAGAGTTTCGAAAACCGTGCAGATGTGAGATGTGTATAATACGAAGGTAAATGGCCTTTAAATACTTGCTCAAAATGAATGTCTGTAGCCTCTTTTTTTTAACTTTTTAAATTTTTATTAATTTAATATATGTCACGACGCGTACCCTCTTATTGACTTTTTTCTTTTTACTAATATTTTTTTTATATATCATGCATATTCAACTAAAGGATCAAATGCTAACCTAAAATTTCAACGTTTCTCACGAGGGCTGGTGGAGAACCAGTTCTATTTGAAACAACATTATATAACATACGCGTACGCATTCCAACGTGTAGCTGGGTTTGGAACTACAAAGAGACATGAATCTTGGCCTAACTATAAATAACGTGTTCACAGAGTGCTAGCTCGTACGCAGGGAGACTGCTGACTCAATGATATGACAAATCAAATGGAATTTGTTACAGGGAAGGGTTCGGTATTGAAATCTGCGTTGAAAAATGTTTGGGTTAGGCCGTTAAACCAGAATTTGACAAATTTCCAGAGATGGTCGTGCGTGCGTACGTAGTAGGTTAGATAAATAGCTTGGAACATGATCAAACCTGGACCAAGAAAATTGGTGGGCGATTTTCGTTTCAAGAGCACGAATGATGTTTCTAAGTCGTCCCCCAAAACAGAACAACAAAAATGGCGTTTTAAAAACTCATCAAGCTAGCAAACTCATCAGGTCATAAGGCACTAGTACTGGGCTTTTTAGTCCAAATTTGATAAACGTACGTTATTGGTAGGCCAAAATGCAATACGATTTGATGCATTCACAATTAATACAGGAATCATTGTCGGGGTGCCAATTGTGGAATATTGGAGTTTTCTAGATTTTTTTTGCCCTAATTAAATTTTTTTTATACAATTCAAAGAGAGATAGATACAATATATAGACTCCACTACAATAAATGATGTGCACTCATGGACAATATTAAATACGGTAAAATTCACGTATTGTATTTATCTCTTTAAATTGTAGAAAATGTTTGAATAAAAAAATATGAGAAATTCTAATTCGGATACCAACAATCATAGTTACCATTAGTCGACTCAATTGAATAAATTGAGTCCATATCTACGTGAGAAATTGTTCTAAAATAGATAAATTGGTGAACTTCAACATTCAGGTTTAAACCCACTATAGACGCGACTAAATATTACCAAACACCATTATGAATTATTAATCATGAAAACCTAACATGAGTGAAAACGTAGCCCCCCACCACAAGCATCACATGTCACGAAGGTGGCCGAATATTCCAACATTTGCATGATACTTTTTGACTTTATACCGTCTTTTGAATTAACAGACAAAGAACGAGGTTGTGTTTCACCAAAACATCAAGTAATGTGGGAATCACTTTGTCTCAATCGATCGAGGGCCTCACCTGGATTTATTTTGTTCTGGGATAATTAAGCTGTTCATGAATTACCATTTCTTTTCCATTTATATATTAAGTTCTCCAATTAAGAATAGAACATTTAATTTGTTTGCTAGAATTTTAAATTCCTAGATACTTCACAGAAGCAAAAATTATCTTAAGAAAAGTTGTGTATAATGAGTGAGTTTTGCTAGTCATCATTTTACATACCACACGTACAGTACCACACTTGTTTTTTTTTTTTTAATTTTTAATTTTTTTTTTGGTTTTATTCATGCTAAATTAATTGATTTATTTTACTCATTATCCCTATACTACATACTAGTTAAGGAAATAAAATAAAATAATAAAAAATCATATATAGTGTGTGGTATAGAGATAATGAGTTGAATTTTTTATAATGAATTAATTCATGTATTGGCAACCATTTTTTCATTGCTAATAGGCGCGCACTTTGTCAATAACGGATTTCTCCAAAACACACCTCTTATTCAAATGGTTGCTTTCAACTCTTTTGTTTGACGGCGTGTTGCTATTACCAATTCTTTTGAAGCAACAATGAAAATTTTATAAAAGTACTAAATGTAATTAACAAAAACTTATAAGAAAAAATAATTTTTTCACATGTCAATTATTGATATATATATATATATATATATATATGCTGAACATCAGTAAATTTGAAATATGTTGAACATCATGTCAATAAAATAGTAAATAAAACTGTAAATACATGTAGTACTACTAATCATGAAGTACTAAAGTCTACAAATTTAAGCGCATGTTTGCGGTTACGGTGGGAAATAAATATAGCTTATAGCTTTAAGGCTTATTATACCTTATAACTTAAGTAATAAATTTTAATATTAAAAAGTTATTTCCTGTTTGATAACCATATATTTAAAACACTTTAAAATATATTATATTTGTTTGGAAAATAAATAAAAAAGTAATTTCTGAAGTAGAAATGACGATTATTTGATTATTTAAAAATTATGACCATATTCTTGAAAGTTTGAAAGTTATAATTATTTGAAAGTTGTATGGATATTTTATTCATTAACAATCTTGTTAAAATTTAAATTAAATTCTATATTATCTAGAAAAGTAGATTTAGGAAAAATAATTAAAATAAAGTTTTTCCTTAAACTTATATTTTAACTTATTCGAGATTAAAAAGTTCTTAATTAATTATGTAACACCTAAGCAATCTAATTTTTCTATTCAAGGGCTTTAAGACTGTTTACACACTTTTGAAAATTCTAACGCAACCTCAAACACTCCTTATATCGATCGCTTAATACGTTAGACAATAAAATAATTTTGTGATTGTAAATTGTTCATTAAAATCTAATTAATTACATCCATCTATATCAATTTGTCAATTTAATTTTTGCAACTTCTTGTCATGAACCTAGCTAATCTAATCTCAAGAAACCTCTATGAAAAGGTCTATGAAACTTCCAAAGAGTATTGCTTTGACGTCTTACATATGTTCTTGCATGGATTGAGGTCGTGATTGGTTTTTCTTTTGCCATCCGTGATTTCAGCCGTTCCATTTTTAAGTAAATTTCTATTTTAAACACGACTTCTCCAAAAAAAAAAACAAATAGAAAGGATGGAAAATGAGTTATGACTTTTCTTCACGATCATTTTCCAGGAACGTCTAATTAGTTTCCTTTTTGTACTGCGAAAACAAGAGAACATTCCACTTTTGAGATTTCTCACGTTTTCATTCCATTGATCTCCAGCTAGCATTTGGTTATCAAATCCATCTCAACTCATTTCATTTAATTATTACAATTTTTTCAACTTCCAATACAAAATATAATAAACAATTAAACTTTTTTAAATCCTAAAATAATGATAATATTAAAAAATAATATTATAATAATATTTTATTCAACTTTCAACTTTCATCTCAACTTAGCTCACTATCCAAATTAACCTTGAAAAAGCAAGACCATGCAAGAAAAATGTTCCATGTTGCATGTGCAAGCGCTTTTTCCACGGATTCCTTCAATTAACCTTCTTGGTTTTCCTAAGAAACACAACATACAATAAATCCTTTTCTATGAAATGCGCGGTAAAATGATAAAAAATACATTATTCTATTGATGATATAGCAAAGGGAATCATTTTCTAGAGTATTGATCTGTTTAACTGGGGGAAAATGATCCAAAATCAAGTAAATATATGATATATCACTCTTGAGGAGGCCCTTCGAGTCGAAGGTAATCATACATTACTCCTTGAAAAGGACTTCCGCTCTTTGCTTGTCTGAGATAGATTGTGTTTTCTCCTACTTGGAGTAGATCGCTTGGTACATCAATGGTATAAAACCAATATAACCCATGAACTCCATGCCTTGCGATGGCATTGTCCTCTCCTATAACTCCTGTGCTGAAGTGAGCAAATCTGGCCCTCGGATTGTTCAACCGAACCTTGAAACATAATCATAATTATTAAATTGGCCGGCCAGTGTGTTAATGCATCATTTATAATTAATAGATTTTTTTTTTTTGAAAATCAGTTTCATGAGTCTTGCATATACCTGCAAGGTAGCTGCTTCCGCTGACGCCAAGGCCATCTGGAGGGTGTAGTTGCTGTTGTCTTTCACTGTTTGCAACTCAAATACAATTTGCCATATTGTTCCTTCATATGACCGACCATTTACACGTCTGCAGTGCAGTAGTAGTACTATTAGTATCAAGAATTCAAACAAACAAGATTTTTCAGAAATGCATGCAAAGAAAAGGTTAAGAAAATGATAACATATATATGTATATATATGTATATGTATATGTACCTCGTAACGTGGGCGAAGAACCAATCAGTACGATAGTTGCTGGTACTGATGTTGTAGATGAGATCCTGATCAGGATATAAGTCTGTGTACCGATCCCATAAGCCATATTGTCGGTATCTGCAATGCATTATATATATATATATATATATATAATCACTTGATTAAAGTGAGCGACAAGAACTTGTGAATTAAGGTCCCTTTAGATAATAAAAGTGTTTTATCTTAGTTGATTCGATCTCATTATTTTTAAATTGTTACATAAAATATAATAAACAATTCAACTTTTTTAAATTTCAAAATAATAATAATATTAAAAAGTAATATTTTAATAATATTTATTCAATTTTTAATTTTCATTTCAAATACTAATAATTTCATTTCAATTGATCAGCATCTAAACGGCACGTAAGAGTGCAACAACATGGATGAATGTGACTCACTTTTCTGGGTTAGAATTATTAATGTTGTACAATGGGACCCTGAGTGCTGGGTTTGGATCAGGTATATAGAATTCTCCGGCCGTGCGGTCAGGGATGCCAATTTCCCACAGGGTCGGACCCTTTCTTGGAGGCTCATACACAAGAACATTCAGATCTATTTCAGAACCTGCAGAGCATTGGACGTCAATGAAGCTGCTAAATTTTGGAAATTTTGGAGGCTCATACACAAGATCAACATGATTAATCATCAGTTTCTACGTATAAAAGTTTGAAAATCGAGTGCATTTTTTTTTTTTTTCCAAGTTTTGTAGCGATTCATTACTTATCTTTTCTTAATGGGTAAATATATACCAATTGCATTATGTCAAAAGTTGTATATCTTTTTGAAGTGGTTGCGTAATATTCTAATGAGAGTCAAATATTGCATCTTTTTCCAATTGGGGTGCCCAAGAGTTGCAAAATTTTCAGAATTGGTGCTAATTACTTTAGCACTCATATATTAATATATGTTTACAAATGGTCATGGCAGTTGGTTTTAAAAGTCGTCTAATGAGCTAACATCCACAAAGTCTTATTAGATCTAACTATCCAACTTTGACATTATGATCTGCGTAACGCGTATAACATTAATCTATTGATGATATAAGTGTCTTAATTATTAGATATTTTCACAGTACAGATACATGCATGGTATGCACATCCTATTATAAGATGTCATGTTAATTAAAACTTATATTTATATAAGCATTTTTAATTACGTGACATGTCATAATTGGATAAGATCAATACCGGCCATGTCATTATACGTAGCCCAACTACTTCTATATATGTTACCTGGTTTAATAGAAATGGTGGAGCTATTTTTGTAATCCCCAACGAAACCAGGGACCCACGCATACAAATTATAGTCTCCAGGTCGGACATTTTTAATGACAAATCGTCCTTGCTCGTCTGCTTGGGTCCAGAATTGATAGCCCTGAAAGAAAATTACCCAAGAAAATACAAAGGTTTACACCTCATTACTCCTATCTAAAATCACCTAATTTCACTATTCAAATAATTAATGGAATCTCTGACCCAGAACCAGAAATTAATTAATTAATTAATCACCTTGCTTTCCTTTTGCCATGATCCCACCTCTCCCGGAGCCGCCAATCCCACGTAAGCAGATTTCCCACGCATTAATTCCTTATTGATATACCTAAATTAAGTTTTGTAGCAGGACAATTAGTGAAAATCACGATATCTCATGCATATATGGCATTACGCATACACGTGTTAATTGAATTTATGCGTGAAAAAGTCGAGGAAAAAGCAAAGAGACATACGGGTCATAGACCATCAATTGACCCGTAACGGTTCCACGTTGGTCAGCAAAAGGAAAGTCTTCTGACTTTGTGAAATTGTATGGCCAACTTTCTTCTTCAATCGACATCTACATGAAAATTAAGTCCAAGTTAATAATTAATTATATCAATAATTAAGCTGAAAAATGCAACCAAGCTGTCCTAGAAAATAATTAAAGGAGTTAAACTAACTATACCCTGACGACTTGAATAATCATTAATCATCATTATATATATATTAATTTACCTGCTCCTTGGCGTTTTTCCAAAGTTTTGAGGCATTTTCCCCGTTAGAGAGCGAATTTACATACACAAATATAGGACCAAAAACTTTCTTCCATGGCTCTCCTTCTTCAAACTTCATCTCTACGTCTTTCCCAGCGTAGTGATTACTCACAAACATCTAGACATGAATAACCAATTAATTAATAAGAAAAGTGATAGTTGCAGTCGTGAGTATATAAGTACTGCACAATTATTTTAAAAAAAGTAAATAAATACGGGATCCAAATGAAAAAAAATAATAATTTTTTTAAAAATAAATTTTACTCTTTTTCAATTCAAAACAACTGCATGATATTTGCGTAATTTATGAATCTATGTAGTATTACTCAATTAATAATGGTCACTAGTCCTGTACGATAAAATACAGTTACTCTTTATATATCTTAAATTTTGTTAAAAATTGATATATAAAATGGGTTTTACATTAGTTTTAGTCATAATAATAAACACTATGAATCCTAAGTTACATATCTCTAAATCATTCGCTTTAAATTTTAAAATTCAAGTAGAAACTCAAAAAAATTTAATTCTAATAAGTAATTTTGTATGTTTATCGTTTTAAATTATGTCATGCCAATAAATAAAAATATAAATGAAATGGATACGTTTTGTTATCTCTGATTATGACCCTTCCAAATGTTTGACCGCATGATCTTAATAAGCAGAAACTATATATAATCTCGAGGGTATAGGTGGGGTGACTTACAGAGAGGGCAAAGGGGCCCACATGGGAGGTGAGATCCTGCTTCATGGGCCCTGCTGTCCGGAACTCATTACTCGGTGTTATGACCCATAATCCAACGGACGGGCTTGAAGATATCCATCCATGAACCTTATTGTCTTTGTTTTCCACCGAGTATTGGTACTTGTCATCTACCTGCATCCACTCCCAATATTTATACCATTTCTACATATTACATACGGGTCTTTCTATCTTATATACACAACTTTAAACATTATTTCTTATAAATTTAGAGTCTTTTATTTTTCTACTATTTACTGAGCTGTGAAATACTCTCAAATCATGTGTTACGGAATCAAATTCGGAAAAAAGAAGCCACACTTAAAGTCGTTTATAACATTTAATAAAAAAGAAATTTTTTAACCATGCATAACGAGATTTTTATATATAGAAGTAAATCTATCAACTGGCACAAGTATTTTATATAATATATTAGGATCTATTTTAAAATAAAAGTAAGTTTATAATCTAAAGTATTATATCAAATCACATCAATTTGTTTATTTATTTTGATGGAATCTATTTGCGACCAAAGCATTTCTGAACTTAATGTACGTAATTCTTATAGGCCCGCTTGTTGTATTTCTCATTTTGAGAAATTCTATTTGTAGTTTTCAAGTGGAGATTGTATGTGCAGACCTTTTATTAAAGAAGAAAAAATATTATTTTAAGAATGATATTTTAATAATTTTAAAAAAATTTAAACATAAAATTGCCTATATTTGCATTGCAATCCCCAAATCGGGACTGCACGTAGCATTGCTCTATTGTATAATAAATTATTAAATAGTTATATCCATATCATTATTATTCTGAAAATAAATGAAATTAATTCATTATAATTAATTGTTTACATTAATCAAGTTGTAGAATAAGATATAAAAGGAGAGAGCCAATGTGATAACTGTTTCGTTATCGACTTCTCAATTTAATTTAAATTTCAAATTATATAGATAAATATTATCTTTCATTTAAAAAAAAATTAAAAAAAAAAAATCCATGCATGGGTTTGTAACAAATTTTCGATTTAGGGATAGTACCTGTCCTCGAAATTTTGGTCCAACTTGGTTGGTCAACTGAACAGCCTCCTGGTAAGCTAGGACCTGACCGTTTTCGCGATCTTGATACGTGGGCATACTCCTCTGGATGTCGTCAGATATTGCCATGTAGTGAAATCTGACCATTGATTTTTAAATACCATATTAAACAATTGCCCACCCTCGATTTGAAAAATCTCATCTAGTACTAGTAAAATGAAATGACCACATTTTAATTACATTTTCTCTTGCAGCTTGTAAACAATCCTAATCTGTGAAATATCCACCGCCGGCCATCCCTTAACACGCTCAAATATTGCGTATGAATAAAATCCCGAGTTTCCACGTCGCAATATGTATCTACAAATTCAAATTTTGAAATAAACGAGAGAGACGTATAAAGTAAGTCTTATAATATTTATTAAATATTTAATAAAAATATGAAAAAACAGCTCCAACATTAATATATAGATATTGAATACTTGAGATCAAATTTGAGAAGTAGCGCACCTCTTGTCTATATTTAGAGGAACACTCTCTCCACGTTTGGAAACATCCCATGTCCTGCTAAATGAAAGCTCTACTTGTTCTGCGTTCTGAGTTATTACCGTTAAGTTTGTTCCTGTCACTCTTCACATAATTCGTGTACATTTTTTTTAAGCCTAGAAAACAAATCCATGCAGGCCATCGTCGTATTGATTAAGGAAGAGAACTAATTAAAATACGTACCTCTCGAAGATTCCAGTATCACGACCACCTGGCTGATCATTCCAAACTACATCCCAATACCTAAACGTCGTACGTACGTACGTATTTCATTTTGTCGATTAACAGAACTGGATCATAGGTACACTAAAACCAGGAGGAATGCACGTAAATATATAAATACGTACCCTCTATCGGCTTTGCCATTATGTTCTTCAAGCAAATTATCGAGACCATTGTTATAGTTTATTCCCAAGACATGACCATCTGGTCTCGAGAAACTCACTCGCACGATGCCATTATCCACCACCACCTGATCATAATTCCATTTATCCCATCAGTCACCAAAAAATGAAAGAACAGAAAAAGTAAAAAAGAAAAAAAAAAGTGGGTTATTGAATCCATGCGAAATGTAAAAATGGAATTGGATCCAATTAATGATTTGGAATTTATATTTCATGATAAGAGTTTTTGCACTCAGCAATCCTACATTGCATGTGTTATGGGTAAAGATGATTCCGTTAAGTATAAAGCTCAATCAAGATAAGTCTCAAAGCTGTTCGACGTGTTCCAGAGTTCTAGTTCCAAACGGCTTCTGTTCATTTGAATCTTGTAATCTATATGATCATAGTTTACCTCTTGTAACAAACATATATCTCTTCTTCATCGATTGTAACAGTTTTGAATATATATATATATATATATATGAGAATACATACACTATCTCTAGCAAGTAACTTCAAAAAATTTTTCTAATTTTTTATGGTATCAGAGTCTGCTACAGAACGAATGAGGGCTTACACTACTTATCTTATGACAAGAATCAGAAAAAATATTGACTTGCACATAAAGGAGTGTGTTGATGAATAAATTCCACATTACTTGTGGACAAGGTCTTGGCCGGCTATGTTTGAATCGGTTTTATAAGATGATTTAGGTCTATAAAATTTTTTCGCATGTCTATTGAGCAAAAAAAAAAAAAAAAAAAGATGGGACACGACACGTGATGCATTTACCTGATGAGGATCGTCGGTATGGAGCTTCACGTCGTAAGATTCTGGGCCTCTGTTCAACAAAACTCTCCTGCAATATCACATGTATTATAAAAGAAAAAAAAAGTTATCAACATATAATTATACCAAGTCCGAATTGGGTGAAACACTTAAGAAAGTATGAAGGATGAAGGATCTGAACGTGACTTCAAAATTAGGTATATCTGACTTCTAGAGGTACTATCTCGAGTTGCCAAATCTCCACGCAAAACGATCGACATGCATTTACAAATGCTAATTCTCTTGTAGTTGAGGGGGAAAAGACATCGGAATTGGGGCTGGCTCTAGAGTTCCAGAATATTAGTGCAGCCCAAATATTTTTATCAAAAATTTTATTAACCACAAGCAATAATGATGGACAAAAGGTAGAAAAGAAGAACCAGAGGCAATAGTTCTAATATGCATGCACCAGTATTTTTCTGATACTTCTGTGAATTACATGCTAAAGGGAGACTTTGCTCTGAGCCCACCGGGCTTCTTAATTTATATGACTGTATGCCACCTCTATACTTCGAAGAAAAAGCTGATGCAGAGTCCGTGCGTCCAATCAGACTGTAGCTAGGAAGTAGAGAGCTAGCGAGAAAAAGATGAGAAATAACCTAATTTCTCCAGTCTTCCCAGAACGATCGGCAAGCAAGAACACCAGGGAAATGATCACTCCTATGCACACAACTAGCGAAACCCATGATAATTGCCTATTCCAGTTTGCCTTCTTCATGTTAACCTGGAAATCAGTTTCATAAGAACAAAAACCTTAAAGCCTGTCTTAGAAATCCAACAATACTTTCGGAACAAACAAGATATATATTATATATATATATTTATAGGAAATAGCAGAAACATTGGAAAAAAATAAATAAATAAACCGGGTTGCCAATAGTAAAAACACTGTTCATCCATGCAATAATGTTCTAATTCCTACCTCTGAATTTCGTTCCGAACCTTATTAGCAGATAAATACAAATAAGCCGAGTAATGGAATTATATAAACTGCAGAATACGAAGCACTCCCGCTTTTATTTTTATGTCATTCTCCCTCTTGATCGACTGTTTAAATTGTATTCATGTGAAGGTTCCATGCACTGACGTTTCATTCCATGAGCTGTCTGATCCGATTCTGTTTTTAAACAACGCAGGAGGGCACACTACATAACAAAAAGAGAGCAGACTGAGCTATTTTTATTTATGGCATTACTAATATCACCGGAAATAATCATATTTTTATTTCAAACAGAATTTTGTGGCTATCCAAAGCTGTAGCTGGAATTAAAGACTTTTTCTCGAGGGTTTTGGTGTCTAAAAATAGTCTAGCTAAATATACCTCAATTTCCTATTTATAGGTCATCTTAATAACTTATTACAATGACTCAAATCTGTCACAATTTCAGTCATCACTTAAATTGACTTATTATCACGACTTCTAGTCGCTGTAATAAGTCTTTTAAATCTCCTTCTCCCCCACGTCACTTTCCCCCCCCCCCACACACACACTCTCTCTCTCTCTCTCTCTCTCTCTCTCTCTCTGAGGATTTAACACTCACAAATTTTCGATCTTTGCTACCGACCGTTTTCTCGCCACCATCTTTTTGTCAACGTCGGTCAGTTTCTCTAACTTTATCAGGCATGCTCTCTCTTTTTCTCTAACTCTCGCTCGGATTCAAGACATTCAAAGAGAAATGTATACTCTCTCTTTGGTGTTGCCAAGGTTACTCTCTCTATATGTGAGCTTACAACTTTCTATTTGTATTTATCTTGTGTTCAATTTGTGTAGTTATCAAGGTTGAGTCAGATGTTTTGGTATCCTAAATTTTGCGCGCATACCATTCCAATGATCATAGGAGTTAAAATACCAACTCTCTCTCTCCCCTCTAGTAGGTCACTTGGAATTAATTTGTATGATAATTAAATGATTAATTTGCAATAATCTACGTACCAATTAGTAGGAGGATGCTGTATTAATCCAAGTAATAATTTTGGTACACGGGTTGAAGCTGGTAACCTCAACTAATCATTAATTATCAATGAGTCGATTTTCCAGCTAACACAGGTGGATATATTCCGATCGAGATTTTGAATTAATTTGCTTGACTAAATAAATTCAATTTAATTTGTTGCTTCAACAACGTACTTCATGATTTTACTAATATATAATTTAGAATCGGTTGAAATTAATGAATATATTTCAAGATGCTTATAATAAATAATTAAGCACGTACAAGAAAGCATGGCATATATAGTAATGCGGCGCCTAAGATTCCTGTGATCAGATGAATTAATTAATTATATATATATATATATATATCATTCATTTTTTTTTTCTTCCACATATATTTTAATTCCTAATCATCAGTAGACGAAAATTTAAAATGGCCAGTTCTTTTACATTTGAAATATAATTAGTAGCTTGGCATATAAGAGCTGATCCGGCGAATGTGCTGTCAATGATCTGTTTCATGATCGATCTGTTGATTAACGTGTTGGATATATACGTCAAACTCTTTTAAAGATAAAGAATGATCTAAGATTGAAAATGTAAAGGCATGCAAGTTGAAAATATGATCATGATCTCCTTAATTAATTCACCCGGTTCTCTCATGTTGAGAGGATTAATTTGTAGTACTAGCGAATAATTCAAACTAATATGGTTATTTAATTTTATATTTCAAGAATTTGTTGGTCTTTATCCTTATGATCCCTCCGCATGATCTAAACTTTAATTAAAAATAAGTTTGAGTTGATCAACAAATATTGTATTTAATAACGACCAATTAATTACATTCCAACGAAACCCGCCATGGACATGACCAATAAAAAGCAAGGTCTCATGAATATTTCATAAACCTAGCCATCTTATGTGAAACTTCATCCCAATTACTGCAAATTAACCTGATCACCAAGTTCACCATCATAAAAATTAATTCGTCACTTTTTGTTGAATCCAAAGTTTCAAGTTTCGTGTAATTATATTTCAACACATTGATTTTGATGATAACAAATGAATTAAAAGAATAAATGAGTCTCAAATTCAAATTGTCTACACAATGGTGTCAAACACATCAATAAACTAAGTATGAGTAAGAATGGAACAAGTTCACATTAAAACTCATAGAGTAATGTTGTAAATCTCTTAAAAATTTGAAATTAGGATTAAGGCTCAAAATTAATATTTTATCATAAAACATTAAAATAAATTTTCTACATGTGAGTGAATATTTTGAAAATTAAATTTGAAAATTTGAAAGATGATTGATTATCATCTTTCACATGTGCATGCTCTGTTTGAATATTTTTAAAAGTGATTGATACTCTTTTAGACTTATGCAAAAGATAAATGATTTTGTTTGAAAATTTTGAAAAATAAATAGTACTCCTTTTGTCATATGAGAAAAAATAAAGCGATTAGATTTGAAATTTTTAAAAAGTGAATGATATTGTCTTTGAAAATGAAAAATAAGAAACTTTTATTTGAATTTTTTGAAAAGTGAATGATGTTGTCTTTGACAATTGAAAAATAAGAAACTTTTATTTGAATTTTTTGAAAAAATGAATGATATTGTTTTTGACATGTGAATATTTTATTCTCTATTCTCTAACCATTAAGTTTTAAACCTTGTTAATTTTGAAAGAGATATAGTTTGCGCTGTATTGTTCTTATTTCACTTATTGAAAAATGTTTTCTGATAACCCACTTACTATCAGCTCTTGTATTAGTAAAATAGTGTATATAACCCTTGTGCGTGTAAAGTGATTGCAAGTGTAGAGGGTGTTCTATACAGATCCTTTGTAGCGGTATTGTTCAAAGGTGTAATAAGTTTCTATTTCCACTTAAAGGAGGTTGAATAGTGAATTTGGAGATTTTCAAAGGGTAGCTTGAAGCGAGGACATAAGCAATGAGGCCGAACCTCGTTAACATACTGAGTTTGCTTTTCTCTTACCCTTACTTTTTATATTTATTGCTGCTTCATATTTTATTTATATTTTATATTGTGTATTTGATTTATAATTGTTAATTTTTTAAATATAATACAATTCACCTCTCCTCTTGTGTTAGTCATCTGGGTAACACTTTCTCTTCATGTGAACACACAAAGATCGAACATGGGTACCTCCCTTTATAAGTGCAAGTCGGTAGCGCTCTTTTGCCCTCACTTTAAAGTGTATATTAATTTCTTTTAATGAAGGGTTTAAATAATAAGAGATAAATTGTTCACACCAATTCCCATCTTGGCAATTAACATGGTCCTTCTGTATATTTTCTTGCAAGAAATAAGAAAAACACAACTGATCGGGTTGACTGTAATGTGGCCAGGAGAAACTTTGTGTTGAGTTTGTGGAGTCTGTTTCATTCTTATAGTAACTTGACTTGATTGTCTGACCTAACATGATAAGGATTCGTCACAGTTCTTTTGTGGAGTTTTATTGGCTCAAGCCGAAGTTTGCACGACTGTCACTCAACGTTTGTACGATAGGATGAGTAGCTCAAGTGGAAAGTTTCCTTGACATATCGCTTGAGCAATCATCAGACATAAAGTTCGCTCGAGACTTGCTCAATACCTTGCTCGTAACAAATAATGCGATTGTAACGCCACAAAGAAAAATTCACTGGGAAGAATTTCTTTGGACTCTAGGTATATCATGAAAACCTAGAAGAATTTCATGGATTGATCAATTGATTAGGTTTTAGCTCATAAGCGTAGTCGAATATGATTTGCTAAGGGGACAAATCGTCTTTTTTTTTTTTTTTTCTTTAAATTTTTAGGCACTTAGGATCATAATTAGATGAAATGAATTGAACTACTAGACTTGTATCAATTGCTAAGATTTTATTGGGTAATAAAAAGTCTCAAGATTTTCAAGTGAAAAGCGAGCCAATCAAAGAGCACTACGTCACCAAATATCATCACATTACAATTGAGGATGTCCAAATCAGCCTAGAATTACTAGGAAATCTCATTGGATACATGCCACTATCACAACCCTTCATTTGGTACACACTTTATACATGTCAAGTGAAGTACAATTGTGTCAAGAGGATTGAGTGAAAATCAAGCAAACTACTTTCTTTCTTACAAAACCATTCTCTATTACACCCATCACACTATTCCAACTACCAAAGTACACTCTTGGTAAGCTACCAAGGGGGGTTTGAGGCTCCAAACCTTAAATGAAACCCCAAATTTCCTTGAAGAAGCTGAAACCCCAAGACCTCAAATGCTAGCCACTCAGTTTTGACCCTTTTTGCTTCCCTCTTGGTTTAAACTAATTCTACAAGCACCCATCATATCAAATGCCTTCTCTTACACCCTCATCCGATCCACTCTCTTACACTATGGTACCCTCCATAGACCAGCTCCAATTGGGTTTGAACTTGAAACCATAAATGAAATATTGTGAAATCCACATCCATTACTTATGAAGGAGCTTGCTACGTACACAGAGAATTTCCACCGAAATCCTCTATCAAGTGCAACTCTGTTTTTTTATTTTTTTCACATTTTCTTTCACCATTTTTTAAGCTATTTAAACATTTTTAAAAAATTAAAAAAAATCACATATTCATTTTAAAATACTTATTTAATTACTAAGTAAAAATAAAAATAAAAATAAAAATAAAAATAAAAATATAAAAATACAAAAATTTCAGTAAACAATTTCGGTAGAAATTGTACGTGAGAATAGTATTTTCCTACTTATGAATCCCAGCTTTCTTTGAATAAGGGGAAGTGACAAAAACTCCCCTTGAGAAAAGTGATTATCAAAACCACTTTTATAAAGGACAGAGGAAAGATCAATAATTTTAGACAGAGGAAAATGTTAAAGTAAGAATGAAAAATGCACACTCTGTTACGCGTTGACTTGTCACTGCCGTGTCAGCCTTTATTTCTTGAAAATAAATAATCAAGACCATAACTGACGGGCAAAAATTGGATTACAGACAACTTGCTTTTTCCCCTCTGTCACTCCTACCCTACGCGTCTTCTTCTATATATCAAACCCTAATCTCTTACTTTTTCTCTCAGCTGGAACAAAAAGGCAGAGGTATGCCTAATCTCTGGGTTTTTCTCCTGCTTTCTCTTGCTCTTTCAGCGGGCACATCTTGCATTTTCTTCTATTGGTAATGCTTTTTCTTCACAAAATAGTGGGTGTGTCTAATCTATGGGTGGGTATGCTTTCTCTTGTGTAAAAACATTTTTGTTTTTTCCCAGGAAGAGGGTGGACGTGCGCTTGATGTTGAACTTCTTTAAAGTCCAAAAAATTAGGCTTAAAACTGAAATAAAGCCATTGTTAGGAGAAGTCCAAAAACAACAGCACCAGCAAAAGTTACAACCAAGGTAGCCAAAATAATAATAATAATAATAATAAGTGAAGAAAAAAAAATTACAAAATATATCACTAGTCTCATGGTCACTTCTCAATTTTTTGGTACTATGGAAGAAAAATTAGGCTCAAAACTAAAATAATTGAAATAAAGCCATTGTCTGCAAAAGACAAAAAAAAAAAAAAATGAAAGAACATTAGCAAAAATTAGAGAAGCTGATGGTTACTGGAACTTTGTGAAGTTGATGGTTGATCACTTTGTGAAGCTAGCTGAAATGTTGGGAAGCCAAGAGGGAGAAGAATAGAAATTTCTGGAAGAGAAATGGGACAACTAGGGTTTGTCCAGTTTTTTCCTTCTTTTTAAAGAACGACGTGGCAGTGAAAACTGTCTCTGCTATGTCAACGCATAACCAAGACCACATTTTTGTTAACTACAGGTAGCAAGACTCAAAGAAGGGAAAGTCAAAATAGACGATATCGATTTTCCCCTCGATCATGTAGAATATTGTGAAATCCACATCCATTACTTTTGAATCCCAACTTTTTTTGAATAAGAGAGAGTGATCAAAAGTTAGCCTCTCGAGAAAAGTGATGATCCAAACCACGCTAATATACTCTTTAAAAAAAAACTCAAAATGAAAACTCCTACTCGTTTACAAAACTTGAAAAAACTTAATTTGGTTTTTGTTTTCGTAACTACTGTTGATCATAATCTGATATTTTATTTCAAGTTTGGAATGGATGCAGGAATTCTTCTTGGACTGATATGTGACATTAATATCTTACTACAATATGTAAATAACAAGAATTTGGCTTTATCTCACCTGACGAGGAATTAGGTGTGAGCACCAACGTAGTCGGAGTCAGATACCGACGTAGTCGGAGTCAAATTTCCCTAAATATGACTCCGATTCAAACTTATGTAAGCTTCCATCTAACTCTGACTTATCGAAAAGAAATCAGATTTGGGCTTTCTGTTAGGTTCACATTGAGCCAAAAAAAAAAAAACTGTAGGCTTTCAAATCTCAAATTTTTGAAAAGTTAAAACTAAAATGAAATTATTCACTACTAATTTACATTTATACTAATATTTAACTTATTTTTATACTAGACTTATACTATAATGTCTAATTATATTTTATCATACTATAGTATTACATATTATTTTTAGTGTATAATTACATATTATTATATCATAGTATTACAAGTTATTATATTATACTAGTGTCTAACTTATTTATAACTTATTTCTACACTAGACTTATTAATTATTTTTAAACTAGTGTCCAATTGTTTTCTATACAAAACTTATACTATAATGTCTAGCTAATTACATATTATTGTACTAATGTCTAACTTCATTATATATTATACTTTCTAGTTTCTAATTACATAATAATATACTTTAGTAAATTAGTATATGTGTTATTAACTTATTATACTAGACTTATTTAATTAAATACTAGTATCTAACTTATTTCTATACTTGATTATGTATGGTAGTAATACTATGATGTCTACTTATACTAAAATATCATAATTAGTCTATTTATATTATAGTATAAGTATATTATTTTACAATAATCAGCTTATCTAGTATATTATTGAATTTAACTATATAAGTTAACTATACTAGTATATATGATAAATATATAAATAAATACATATTTTTATAACAATATGTACAATATCGAGATTTCGAGTCAGAGGTTAAAGTTGAAGCCGAAATCGGAGTTGAAGCATATAATCAGAGTTAGATCAGATCGGAGCTGGAGTCAGTCCAATGACACCTTTGACAACTCTGACTGAAAAGTCGGAAAAAAAAAAAAAAATTGACTCCAACTCCATTTTGTTGGAGTGGGAGTGGAGTTAGATTCAAATTCGGAGTCAGTTTTTTGAATTTTTGTTTAGCCGTACGAGAAATCCAATGGTTGGGCTTATGAAATGCAATGGTTCTTGACGGACGAGTGTAAATTTGACATTTAATATCCTTCAATACAAAAGAAAAACATAGAAAGGGAAAAAAAAAGTGGAAGAGAAGGATCGATGGAGGAGAAGGGAAGAAGACATCATACAAGCCAATCGATTTGATCACCAGCATGAGTGATTGAAAGGGGATTTTTCTTTTTACTGAGAAAGAGAATTCCGGTTGGAAATTAAGAGAATCAGATGCAATCATCCTTTTGCCTCCTTTATTAGTTTTACCATAAAAATGATACAATATTAGTTTTAAATTTTTAATGCAAAGGTTAAGAATTTTTAAGGGCATTGAGTTAGGGACAAAGTAGATGTTTAGTTGGATTAGAATTTGTTTCTTTAAATAAAGGTCAAGCACTTTAATATCCAGCAGGTTGGGTAGTGGGTTCACTCGACATTACTTGTTTAACTATCCAATGTCAAATTAAAAAAAGTAATAGTACAAAAGGCCAAAGTTCTCCAAATTTAAACTTGGTAGTACCTCTCATCAAGCCACAATAAAAAATCTTAATTATGTACATTTTATGTATATTCTAGTCCCTTTATTTTAGTATAATGTTTTGAGTGAAATAAGTTGTAAGTGTTCTGTCCAGTCAACCCATTTAACACGGGTATAATTAAATGGGTCAAACTAATTGTCCATGATATATACAAGTGTGTCGGGTTTAAATTATAATCAGTAAGGACTCTGCTAGATCCACATAGAAAAACCACCGAAAGTGGCTACCAAACAAGCAATTTTCTTTTTTTGCTTTTTTTCATACATTTTTTTTTTTTATATTTTTAAATTTTTTTTTAGAAAAAATCACAACATTATTTAAAAACATTTCCCTAATCACTAAGTAAAAAAAAAAAAAAAAAAAAAAGAAGGGAATCGGTGGCTACCATCGGTAGCTTTTTCTATGTGGGATAAGCATTATGCAGTCGATAATTGACCCTTTTAGTATCCACAAAATGATCAACACATCTTATTGGTAATATACACTAAATTCCAATTAGATCTAGCACAAAGAGTTGGGAATACAAATTTTGATAGCAATCATGCAAGTGTATGATAAAATTTCTTGATAATTGTTTAGGAAGGAAATAATTCAAGCAAAGTACACACCTCCAGTACAAGCACAAACCTTAGTTTTACGATGTAATATCTATGCTTTAAAAGTAAAAGAGCGTTGGGAATAAACACATATTTCAAATTTGTAAAGTCTAACATAAGAAGAAAATTACCGATTATTTTTTCCTGAATTTAGAAGAGCTGTTGCAGAGCCGGCTGACGTAGTAGAAGAATAAGTTGAACCACTGCCAGATGAACCCCGTGTTTGATCTGTGGCTGATCCAGTGAAACCAGGTGATGTATAAGAGAATCTACACATCCACTGGAGGCGCAAAATACATAGGCACAGGCAACTTTGATGGAAGGCTGGGCAAAGGAGCCTCAAAGTTGAGAACATTTATAACTTGCTTTATAGAGGGTCGGATAGTAGAATCCGGATGACAACCCCAAAGGCCAACAATCATCAAGCACTCGATTTGCTGCTCATCAAATTCAGCACATAGACCCTTATCAACAGCTTCAAGGATTTGACCTTTTCCATAGAGGTCCCATACCCACTCGACCAGCCTTACCTTTGTTGGTTCTGCCATTGGTTCTACTGGCTTTCTTCCACATGCAATCTCAAGCGAAACCACCCCAAAACTATAGACATCAGACTCTTTACTAGCCTTGCCAGTGGTGACACACTCTGGGGCTAGGTAGCCCATGGTGCCTGCTAAAACAGTTGTTTGCGAGCCCAACTCGTGGTCTACAAGCCTTGCAAGACCGAAATCACCAAGCTTAGCGTTGAAATTTGCATCCAACATAATATTGCTCGACTTGATGTCTCGGTGCACCACACGTTGTTCCCATTCTTCATGAAGGTACAAAAGAGCAGAAGCCAATCCAAGGGCTATTTTATGCCTTACTGGCCATGTTAGCATAAGCTTTCCTCTAAAGAGATGAGAATCAAGGCTTCCATTGGGCATGTACTCGTACACGAGGAGGAATTCACCTTGTTCATGGCACCAACCAATGAGTTGAACCAAATTTCTATGTCTCAAACGACTGATGATTCTTACTTCTGATATGTACTCCTTTTTTCCCTGCTTTGATCCTTTTGAGACCCTTTTAACAGCAGTTTCTGTATTTGATTCACTTAACAATCCCTTGTAAACGCCTCCAAATCCTCCCTCTCCAAGCTTCCCTTCCTCAGCGAAGTTATTTGTTGCCCGGGTAAGTTCACGGTAAGTGAATCTCCTTGGACCAGTGCCTTTCCCAAATTCATCATCCATGCAAACATCATCACCCAAATATTTTTTTCTTTGATCATTGGCCCCTTTTCTCCAGTAGAAAAACCAGAGTAAACCTAATCCAAAACCCAATACACCCAAACCCACAGCCAAACCAATCGCTAACGGTACTCTGTTTTTCCTATTTCCATTTTCTGCCTCCAAAGTTGAATAGAACGACCAAGAATGAATTGTATGTAACTCAACAAGCCGACCTGTTGAAGCAGAGAAACCAACTCTAACCCATTCCGGCAAAATAGTTCTCAAATTAATTAAATATGACAGGCTAGAATTCCCACCAAAGACTGGATCATCAGCGTAAGTTAAGAAAACACTCAGATTTTGTGTGGTTGAGTTGTAACATACCCATGCATTAGCTGTTTTTCCATTCTTTATGCTACTTTTCCATGAGACATTTGTTGCTGAGATAATGGAGTTGATATTGATTCCTACATGATTATCACTTGGATCCCATGAATTTTGGAAACTATCAAACTCAACTGCGACAATTTTATTCAAAGAGGCTTTTAAAGCGGATTCAGGACTAAATAGTCCAAGAAGTCCGCCAATGGAATTGCTAGGGATTCTTGACTCCAGTGGCGCAATGAAGAAGGAGAGCCCATCACCAAACATTGAATTATTCAAAGCGTTGATGACAAAGGAGAAGTGGGTGATGAAGTCCGTAAGCTCCATTGTCTTTGCATCCCAAAGGCGTACGGGTTGAGCATACGAGGCTCGACCGACACTTTGAGTGAGGGAGTCATCGAGTTTATTCTTTGTGAGCTCGAGTTTTCCTCCAGAAATGAATGCATCCTTCTCGAAGGTTATCATGTTATCCATATTGGATTGGAAACTAGTGAGGTTGAAGAAAACTGAGTTTGCACAAGGAAGTAGCAATAAAAAGAAAACCATGAAGATCTGATTGACAACAGATACCATTTTTTGGGGCTGAAGAAGGCAAGAACTTTGGTTGAAGATAGTAATGGTTGGGATGCATGCATAGAGATCAAGGAGATCTGAATAAAGGTCCATTTGATGCCAAAGGCCTACAAGAAGTAGTTCAACCTTATGTTTGTCCTATCTCATAGCTTTGGTTTTTTCCTTCTAATCTTTTACTATTTGGCCGGCTCATCTAAATTACGAGGCCTAATTAGCAAGATCATTCGATTTCTTGTTTAGTGACATGGTAAAAGTCGCACCTTTGGGCCACAATCCAGTGCACTTGATCGTATGCAAATATATAATAAGGATCATGAATGCAAATTTCACCCAATATATGTTTGGATATTCTATCTGAATCACTTTGATCATGCCGACTGTCTAGAGGAAAAGGCCAATGTTTGGGTCAGGAGGAGGTTGCTGCAATATTCTAGGGTTTAATTTCTTAAATATTTATTGCCTTTTGTTTGATATATGTTGCTTCATCTCTGCTCCAATCCAGCCATCCAAAATTAATCTTATTTTATTATTATATAGTTTCTTATATGTACAGCATGTTTTGTAGAATAATCGAAAATTCTACAAACAAAGATAGGGAAGAATAGGGGATATCGGAAGCCTTTCAATTCATGAAAGCAAATTCGACAAACAGAAAAAGGTGTGTTAATATGCTAAAAAACCAAGCTGGTAGATTGCCGTCCTAAAGTATTCTGACTATTCCAAGGTACAATCACTACAAGATATATCGCTTTTTCCCAAGGGGGTAATCGTGGCTAAAAATGCCTTTTTTGTGGGTAAAATAATCTTTCTACAAGTTTGGCCCATGGGACGCTCGTGGCGTATAACTGGCTGCAAATACTATTATTTGCCATAATGACTATAATTGGTGGGGACTAAATGTTTTTTAGCCACGGCATATTCCGTGTGAAAAGACTTTATTTCTCATGGCAAAAGTTCATTGGATTTCTAACAATCTCTTGGAAAATGAGAGAATGCCACCATATCAGCCCGTGGCTAACATCTCTGTTGCCATCATACATTCTCGTGGGTGAAGAATGTCTTCCACTAGACCAAATCATGGGCAACGGATTAAATACCACCATAGAAACCCGTGGGTATAGGTATATCTTCCACCAGATGAACTCATGGGCAATTTAATAAATACCACCATAACAACTCCTAAGTAGAGTTATTTCTACCACCAGAGCAACTCGTGGATTATGGAACAAATACCACCATAACAGCTCCTAGGTAGAGGTATTTCTTCCACTAGAGAAACTCGAGGGTAAAGGAGTTTTATACCACCAGAGGATGTTGTGGGTATATATGTATTAGCCACAACTATTGTGGTAGAAAATAATCCCAGCTAGAAACATATCCCTTGCCCATTAGACATGATAGTGACGGTGGGAATTACTTACTTCCCATGAAAGCGTCTTGTGGCAAACACCGACTAAATATGGTGGTAAGAATCTGGATTATGCCCCACAAAACTTCACCCGTAGGAAATAACTTTTTTCCATGGTTTGCCCCTGTAGGAAATATGTATAAACATGTACTTGCTAGACTTTTTTTCCCCAACCATGTTCCATGTAAATCCCATACGAAACCTGGAACCATTCTGTCACAAAACCTGATCCAATATATGGTAGTCAATGTATATTGATTCCCACAATTCAATATACATGAGGTGCTCGAGATAGGCAACAAATTTATAAACATATACTTTGTTCACAACCATATAACATAATTTCCCATAACATAAATATTTACACCATTCAGGAATGTTCCCATATTCATTGATGGAAATGGAAATACACTAATGTGAACTGTGTGGGAAGGAGAAGAGGGTCAGCAGCATGATTACAACTACTTTAATTACACAACCAGCTAAGAAGCTTCCGTTCTACATGCATAGACTTTCTTAGAACTGAGGGGTTCAACTTCCTCCAATTTCAATCTCCTGATAGCTCCATTTCCTTCATTTCTTAGAACTGAGGGGTTCATCTCACCAGTTGACTAAACACACCAACTTATATATCCTACTGGCTCTCTATATCAGAAAATTCCCCCTGCCTCTGTTGAAAAGACCTGAAAAGAGTGCATACATTATGTTATGATTTTAATCAAAGTCCAACTAACTTCAACAAAGGACATGATCTCCTGACTATCCAGATAGATTTATTAGTGTTATGATTGGTCCTTTACAATCATAACACTAAGGGATGTTTGAATCTAATCCCATAGTAGCGGACAAATGTATAGGATTGAGGCCATGACATTAAATTATCCAACAATGCAAAGCAGAAATTAGACTATAGTAACCCAATTTACACCATTTATAATTAATGGTTAGGTTATAGCACATTGATATAAATCATACCCTCCTAACCAAATCTGGATACAATAAAAGCTACACCACCATTCATTATGACATAGGTGTACCCACTTGTTCTGTGTCGATATAGTTGACATAACAGGTTTGATGAAGTTTTCCTAAATGCCAAATCCGGACCTAGCATACTGAAATTATTTCTGTACTAATAATTGATCCATCATGGCAATGGTTCTAGGGATAGCATGAAAATCGTATCTCATTAATAGATAACTCATACTTCAAAGTTAAATCCCACTCATCTTTCCCTATTTTCAACAGTTATCTGCTGACTTTTTTTCTCCCTAATATCCCATATGGTCATTTACAAACACCACAACCAACCATTAATGCCTAATTATGTACATTGACGAAAACAAATTCCAAAACTGTGTTCTACACCTTTGCTTCAAGGAACACCATGTCCACAAGTTTTCAGTTTATGGTATAGTATTATTAGCTTCAATTACCATATAAAATAACATATAAAACATTTTAATTATCAGCTTCATTTCAGTATGAAATAGGGCATGCAGCGCTCTGTGTCCAATGATTCTGTATTATAGCTTCAATAACCCAACTTTGCAACCAATCCTAACCATACTCCTTTTACATTACCCAATCAGTTAATGCACGTATTCCATAAATATTTTCCCAACTGCTCAGGAAAACTAAGGAGTGTTGTACACCTGAAATACTAATTATCTGTAATTCGTTCATAATCGAGTTTTAGTACTATTGATAATAGAAATGCTCTTAAGTTCTTTGCTTTTTTTTTTTTTTATCTTTTTATCTAATTGTTTCAATCTCCTATATTCAATGTATATATATCCTAGATCTTGAGAATTGCACACATATCAATACCTGGCAAACACTATACTTTTATTAAGTGACCAGACAACCAATGGCTGGTAACTAACTAAAATGTATGTTAACATCAGTCCCACCTATTATGATTTCCAGCTAATTACTCTTTTATCCCACTAGTTATTTCCTGAGCCGTTTTAATTTAAACAAACATGTGGTCTACCTTGAGGAGCATATAACAACATCATTCAGCTATGAGAAGTTTGTGACATTGACTAAACCACTAAAGGAGGCAAATATTCTTTTTACCATCACTGGATCTAGAACTTGTCCAATTATGTTCCAGATTTTTGATATTTTTGCAAGGTTGCCATTCATGGAATCTCTGAAATGCGTTCTGTGCATGAATCCCCTGGTGCCATCACAGAAAACAATGGTCTTCTCTAACACGTGATTGAACAGATCCTCTGATGCAATCTGGTGTATCCCTGCATGGAGAAAATATCATCATCATAAACTATACCCACTCAGGTAATGAATATACACCAGCCTGGAAATTATAACTACTTCTCAACTGTTATCAAATTGGGTACTCACTCATTCTAGTGTCTTACCATTAGCAAATCCTCTTGACCACCAAACATCTACCAACCACTTCCATATTATGTTCGGTTATATATTTCCCAAAATACAAACTGTCATCACTTACATCAAGTCCTCCCACCCTTTTTGTCAAAACATGACCCCCAACCCATCCCACACCATACATGAATACCTTGGCATTTATAACTATTGCGATTTCCAAGTTAAGGGGAACAAAAAACACAAAAATCCCCATAACCTTCAAAAAATATCAGCGGAAGAGTGCCCGTCCTTTATACTTAAAGGGATCTTACCCATCTTTCATAACCTTTCAAAAACTGTACCCTTAGCAGGCCTACGACCTCGTTTCTTTATGGGTGGAACTGTAACAATGAAGTGAATAAAACTGTTAGTTAACACAAAAGCATGGATACCCTGTTTAAATGCTGAAACAGTGTGAATATGATTCATGTCCAGATAACAAGCCATTAATTAGTACACCATACATGTGCTGTTATCCCCCTTAGTTACATCATATTGTGCAGTTTGTATGGACTCTTCTACCCCCACAGCTGGTACCGCTTCCCGTGAGGCATCAACCCTGGGATCCTTCTCATCTCTTAGGCTCCTTGTCTCAGGCACCAAATCTGGAACTTCTATACCCTCTGTTGGTACTATTTTAGGTGAGGCATTTATTATGAGATTGACGAAATCTCTCTGTCTCCTTGTTGGAGGCACCAAGGCTGGAGTTTCATCAATTTGGCTTGATACTATGAGTGGACGTTGAGGTCTAATTCTTCCCCTCCATCCTCTTTTCCCAGATATCACCATTACTACCTACTATGTATATTTCTATATTAGTGATACAACAATCAACATGTTTCACTAATACTAGTTCAAATAACATTGTTGTGAAAGTTTATCAACATGTTACTTTTTCCTAACTTTATCTCGAGTTCTTAATATACAATTAATTCTTCCGAGTAATGGTGGGGATGTTTGAATTTGCTTGAATTTATGCTTCAGTTCCTCAGGTTACAGAATATGTCACATTTAGATGAAATTTTTTCCTTCTTAAATGAATAAAAGTGCAAAACATATTCTGATATTAACTGTGACATGAAGTTTCGAATTCAACCACCTACTGCAGGTGGAACACAAAAGCTAGTTTTTATGGACATTACCGTGATAATGAGATGAGGAATTCCCCCCCCCCCCCCATCTCCAGAAATTCCTATGATCACTGGTGTCATCTTATCACATTAAATGGACTTATTACATTGGACTCATTTGAAGATCAACCCAGAGACAACATTCCATTATCACAGAGATTATCACATGTTAAAATACATGGATTATATTTGCATTTTATATTCTATTTCGGGCACGATTTATAGTTGTTCTGGTCTCCATTTAATCTGTAGGACTTTTCTAATTTATGCTTTCTGAAAACATACATTAGAAAAGACTGAAGTGGTGATTTTTTGCCCAAAAATTACACCATACAGTAAACCACAAGATTTCTAAACACCTCAACATCATGTATGCTGCTACTGTAATTACCCCACTGGTCTTAGCAACATGCTTGAAAAACCATTGCCTTCACCACTAGGACAACAATGACAACTACCCATGTTGTTGTTTCACTATGTTCTTCTACTTATTCCTTATATGCAAACCCTAGTATGACCTTTTTTTGGCTCAATATCTATCTTCAAAGTTCCTACCATATATTAAAAATATTCCCTAAAATCGGAATTCAGATCTAACTCAGCATATATGATCTTCTTTGAAAATAGGCATATCATCTTAAGAATTATATGATTTAACAGAAAACCATTCACATAAAAAAGACTTGGCTAATCTTGTAAAGTAAAGTTGGAGCTTGTGGGGTTAAAAATCTGTTTACCTTTTCTTGCCTCTGTTGGTTAGTTTGGTAGCAAAATGTTGAGCTGTGTCTTGAGCTCTCCGTGAGTTTTCTATCACTCGCAATAGGGTTTGAGAATCCAGCTAAAGTTTTCACAGCTCACTATGAACCCCACCAGTTGCTTACTTCCTCACCCTACTAGAGTCAAGAGCACCTTCTCATGATCTGGAAGTTGATGTAAATCTAGCTTTTGTCACTTCATGCTCAGAGGGTTTAACCACGGGCAATATTGACTCTCCAAAGTTAAAATCCCCCCAGTGGCAAGTAATATTTTACTTCCCCGCGTGCTCCATTCCTTGCCATTTGGGAATTATAGCTACTTGTATTTGCTTATTTCTGGCTTCTAATGTATATTAAATGGGCTGCCGAGCAATAAGATTCTGTCTATTAAAATGTAGTGTTTCCGTATATCTTTTGCATTACTAGATTTGCCAATGTATGCTACACATGTATGGATTTAGAGCTGCCTGAGAACATGCTATATAAAACTACATTTATAATTACCCCTAGATCAGATTAGAGATATCATTTCATGGACCTTGTCACATGCTTATCTTTGTGTTCAAATATTCTAGACAGCATTGATAAATCAAATATATGTTGATGGATAGCTGATTTGGCATAAAGTATGATATACAATCTGTATAAGATCACCATTTTGAAGAACATGTTAAAAATTATTACATTTGTGGGACCCAATGGCTTTTTTGGCCAAGCTTGTCTGTTTTGATAGCTTTCTCTTCTGACATGTTGAAAAATATATAACTTTTAACACCAGATTGGGTTACGTTATTCAGTGCCTAAACTTGACACCACTTAAGACAACGTTAAGATATCTCATTTTCACAAAATGAGAGAACCATTAGGCCCATAGTGATCCTGAAATGATATGCTTCTTTAGTCATAGGCTTACACGTTGCCTTCATCATGTGAGAGGATTGCAAGAGTCATTCAGCAACGTTTTATACAATCAAACGAACTATTCTGTATAATAGAATATTAAAGTAACTTGCTGTAATTGTGATCGTCCTGTTTTTATGTTTTTATTTTTTTTTGTGCATGGTATATAATTAGTGGTTTAGTTGGGTTGAATTATGACTCTGTATAATAGAAAACTCATTTTAAGACTTTTAGGGACCATGGAATTACAATAATCGTCCAAGTATCTACAAATTTTATTTACGCCTTTATCTAAAATGTTCGATACCATGCCCCTTTAGCTCGATTTATCCTTCCATCCCATTCTATAATTACCTGCATAGAATACTTTGTACTTAACATGTCCATTTCACGATAAAGCAACCAGCTTATAGTCATTAAACCAATACTCTATTTGCATTGGTTTAGGCCTTTTTAAAAAATGTCCATTTCACGCCCTTTATGGAATGCTCTATCCGTCCAAAATACTAAACCAATTCTTGCAAATGCTTTATGCCTTTGTTTACCTTATCCCCCTTTCATTCCCAATTTATATCAATATTTATAAATTGATATAAATGGAAAATTTAACACACTTCCACTTATGAATTTGGACCACATCATTTACATTTCCATATTTATATTCAACTCAATGAAACATTCTTGGTTTCATTGTAAGGCAATGGTGGAAAATTCATTCTTGTATTGTCTTACAAGAGACCTGGAGAGTGTTATTACATAAACCATCTAATGTCAAACCTTTCATTTAGTGTGCAAATATATTCCAGGTTTGACCACCATCACTCTTCCCTACCTGGAAAATGCCATCTTCCAAAGTTTCCTTTGTTAAGTGTCTAATTGGTAATATTAAATTTATCCATTAATGTGTCTTTGATGGATATACTATAGAACCATTGTTAGAATTGGTTAATTCCCAATGATTGGCTGAATCTTTCTTACGTATAGAGGCCTTGGGCTAAATATTTTTGTTGCATGCAACAATATGCATGCATTACATGAATGATTTTCCAATGCTTGAATTAAAGGCTACAAGGCTTCCTGTATAACCATAGAATTCCCCAACCCATGTTATTGCTGCATGATCCCAATGAAATTTGCAGGGCATTAAACTGTATTGACAACTAGGTCTGAAAATGATTGACGGTTTAATAATTTAAATTGAAAGCAGCTCATTACTTTGAATTTTTGTGGATTTGAATGTGACTTTAACCAACTCATCTCCAGCCCAATGCATTACTCTATTTAGGCATCTGTGTAATATTTATATGAACTATTTCATATAAATTGAGTAAGATGGGACAATAAATCATTGCTTTAACGGACTAACTGTACTCTTATCAGCAGTGGATTCATCAATAACAGTGAAAAACAAACTAATGACAATTTAGAAGTTTGAGTGACTGCTTATGAGACTCAACTCCCATTTGCATGCGTGTACCGCATCAATAATGTCCAAAAAATATATATTGGTGTCAGCCAATTCTTCAAGGTGCAGTTTGAAAAACCAACACATTGATATAATAATAATTATTCAGTGTGACTAATTCCATTATTTTTCTAGTGTTTTGATTTAAGTTTTTCCCTGTCAATATTACCCCTTCTATGGACTGTGCCGGGTATGAGCAACATTGGTTTATAATTCATTATGATTAAATATTTGTGGGAGTAACTTCCTCAGATACAGTGAAGCACTCCCCACCTATGCTTGCTTTCTGCTTTCACAAGTTATGGAAGACCCTCTAACTTCTGGTCTAGTTGTTATCTTCCTAGTGCAACAACATTTACAAATGCAAGAGGTGGTTGTAACCTCCTCCTGGAATATTGATGTACAGAAACGAATTTCCACATGGCAAAGGGTTGTTGAAATACACTACTATATCCCAAACAGCAAGAAATTAAGTCTTGTCCAGACAATTATGCAAACCATCACCCAACTAACTAATCAACAGCAGAAAAACCCAAAGAAACTAAGTGGCAAAAACCAGCAGCAGGTTATTATAAAGCAAATTGGGATTTGCTTTATAATGTGGAATCAGGGAGAATGGGGTTGGGAGTAATGATTAGACATCATAATGTCAAAAATAAATGGACAAGCCTACATGCATGTAGAGAGGCAAACAATAAACTTCACATGCCTTAGCTAAATCAGCCCTCAATTTCTCTATAGACCTATATGATATTGAAGAGTGCCCTGTATGCATTCAGCCAATTGTAGCTACTGAAATGTTATAAACTTGGTTGGTTAATGACAACCTGTTGGTATTAACAACACTCCAAAATAACCACATAGCTACCCACACTCAGCAATGGTAAGAATTCCAAACTGTTTGAATTGGTATTGTACTAATCTTGGTTTTTCCAATTCAACCACAACAAATTGTTCTACATGCATTACTTTTCTGCCCAGAAAAGTTTAAGGAACCAACCAATAACCTAAAGTAAGGAGTCCACCACCAATGGGCTTCTTAAAGCTGGATGTAGATGGAGATAAGAGGTAGTATGTATCGACAATCTTCTGTACTTTTCTATTTATTGAGGGGCTTACATCTTAGTACCTTGAATATTTGAGACCATACCCTGTGTTCCATTACTTTGAATGTATGGTGATATGCATGAATTTAAATAAGCTGACTAATTATTTTTATGCTGAAGCAACATTCATTTCAACTAGTACCAACCACTTCATAGGCATGTTATAATTCCAAACATCATGCGTTCGACTAACAAGCAACATTCAGAAAATGAAATAGACGGTTCTATGGATAACTACACTATGTTTCCTCATTGCAAGTGAAAGTAAAGAAAGCATACTACAAACCACTATTTCATCTGTCTTATGCCTTCACACGGTCTTCCATGAAGGCAGGATATGATCATCGCCATTGACAAACCTCACGCGCTGTCTGCAAATGGAGTAAATAAAAACCTGGTCAGGCACCAATATAAACCCAAACATATACAATCATCCCTCATGATGGTACAATGAAGGGCTTTAATGGAATAACAAAACCATCATCGGCATATAATCCACTTGTCCTCATTTGCATGTATAGGCGGGGAAAAATTCTTGACTTAATTTATAAGCCTCAATAGCCTTGTAGAACAAAAACAAATATGATCTTGTTTTGTTTATAGATACCATTATCCATAAAATAGGATTAAATAAACCAGTTTTGGAAAATGTATAATAGTGTTATTGAGGTTTTCAATATGTACCAAGTCTTTCCACATGATCTGTGTTCTCCTTCTACAAACGAACGTTAAGGGCTTCATCATCAATACAATCATCATTGTCACTTTCTCTAGACAAATGTTCAGGTGACAGGGTAGACGGCTCAACTGGAAACTGGTCTTCATCTCCTCGAGTCAGTGGATTGAGCGTCTCCGGGCTGGTTTCATTAACAAGACCGTACTCCTGTTCCTCAGTGTCACTCTCGTCTTCAGTTTCAAAAGCGTCGGACTCATCATCATCACCATCAGCATCATCATGCAAGTCCAAGGTATTGTGGCAAATATTGTAAACATTCCTATTAGTTATCTTGTGTACCGCGTGCCAACTTCCCCCCCAATTCGGGTCCTTGACATAAAATACTTACAACGTTTGGCATGCCAGGGCGAATGGCTTATCTTTATACTATTGCCGGTTGGTATTAACACTTGTGAAGTGCTCCCCAACACTTATGCCCTTTCTTGTATCGCCAATGTCCCACCAATCACATTTAAACATGAAACACTTACGCCAACCCATATAGCATAATTCTATGATGTCTTGCAACACACCGTAAAAGTTAACAAGCAAGCCTTGATGTTCGCCATGAACAACAACCCCACTGTTTTGGGTGCGGCGATGCCTTTCGAGCTGCTTGGTGTGAAACCGAATTCCATTCATTATACATCTAGAATATGATGTGACACGTGGATCTGGACCACATGCTAATGCAAATATGTCATCGCTCACAGCGGGGGGAGTCATTGAGTGCAACTCTGCAATCTAGCATGGATATTTGATTTATCAATAACAGTATTATAGAAAGGCTAAGTTACTATAAAGGGATATTCCTGCATATGAAAAAGAGAAATCTTACACGTGTTCTGAACCACATTGGGAATTCAATTTGGTGCCTACGCTCGAAGTTACTTGGGTCCTCTTCATTCATCTTGTTACAGTGATCCCTACAAATATATATAGACCATTCATTAAAAGATTATCCACTGACAAAACTTAAAAAATATTTGAGGCTGAAGTGGACAACGAGGGTGGACTTACTCTAAATAGTCCTCAATCTCCGGACAATTATTAAGGACGTACCACGTGGCCTTGGCCAACAGAGAGTCGGGTAAATTTTTCATTCTTGCTGCCCCTAGTGGGCGCACCTTTTGGGAGAAAATCGATAAATTCGAATCTACGGAGCTCTGCCCAACTGTGTCAGTGTTGCGTTCCTCTCGATTATGTCTAGTCATGATATCATTAAGGTACATAGAGCAAAATGTCAGGCACTCGACATGCAAATATGCCTCTGCAATTGAGCCTTTTGGAAGGGCTCTGTTGCGGACGTACCGTTTGAACTTAACATATACCTCTCGAATGGGTACATCCACCTGTATTGGACAGGTCCTGCTAGCAAAGCCTCATATGGCAGATGAATAGCAAAATGCACCATGATATCGAAAAATGCTGGTGGAAATATCATTTCCAGTTTGCAAAGAATGATGGGTATATTAGCTTGAAGTCATTTCAACACTGTTATATCTAGTGTTCATGAACATAATTCTTTGAAAAACAAACACAACTCAATTAAACATCGACGCACATACGGTCGTAGGTACCCACCAATAACAACCGGCAACAAATATTGCAGGAAGATATGACAGTCATGGCTCTTCATTCCCATTATTTTTCCATCAGTAACATTGACACACTATAAGACGCCCCCAAATTCCGTTTGGGATCGAACGAACATTTGAAGCGTTGAGACATGCAACACAAGGTTACCTGCCCCCATTCATTACATATAAGATGCAATGTTCCTAACATGCATCTAACATTATGCAATATTCGCATCGGATAATTTTTTTCTTTAGCAATACTATGCACTAAATTGAAAATATCTCAAATGCTTAAAACATACTTCATACATAAAGACCCATTGAATAGATCACAACACTAGTCCAAAATGGTTATGATCCAAAAAGTACTAGAGATGCAACTCCATTGTACAAGTAGTAATTTACGTTAACTACTATATTAACATTGACGTCGCACCGTCGCTTAGTCAACTGTGTCTAGTTGATCAGTTCTTGATTCTCCTTCAGGTCCTATAACAAGATCTACCATTCGGGGGGAATGGTAGTTGAGACTACCAAAGTGAGATTTGATTACAAATCTCAGTAAGTTAACAAAAAACTTCCACACAAGCTAATGATGCATGGATGACAGTAAAAACATAAACGCATAATCAAATTCATAAGTAATTAAAGCATAACTTGGCGTACAACATAGCATAATTGACATAACTTAAATTGAAACATGAACTGAACTTGACTTGACATGAACTTGATCTGAAACTTGACTTAACATGAAAAATACATACTCCACAGTTGTTGTGGTCCCATGTATTCTACGTGTAAATACATACTCCATAGTTGTTGTGGCCCCATGTATTCTACACAAACTTGACTTAACATGAAAAATACATACTCCACAGTTGTTGTGGCCCCATGTATTCTACGTGTCACAATTGCTGTGTTTCACGTAGTGTATGCGTCACAATTGTTGTGACCCCATACATAAGTAATCAAGATGAAACGTGACTGGAATACGAAATGACTGAAGTCCTGACGTAACATAACGTGACTTGAATATAACTTGAAATACATGACCAACTTGAGATAGAAACATTTCGTAACATGGCATAACATATAATAGACAACATATTTAACATGACATACTTGCAACAGTAAATATTACATGACTTGACATACATGTAATAGATGGTATACTTAGCATGACGTACTTGTAAGGTACAGTAATACATGACAGAATATATTATGTAACAGATAAAAATTGATGACAGAATAAATTCTGTATAATAGACAATTACGTGATAACTTGGCATGGCATGACATATATGATAACACACATACATACACTGTAGTCCTTTTACTTAGCACACATACACAGTAGACTGCTAGTAAGTTAAAAGTTAACTTACTTCGATCTCCGCGTTTCTTATAAAACTTCAAGTGCGACCACGAGGAACTGTAATTAGTGATTCTAAAAGTTAGAACTAAATCACTAATAATTTGAAATATGGAAAATACTAACTTAAAGAGTAAAATTTTCATTTTACTCTCTAAATGTGAGAAAATGACCGTTTTACCCATAACTTAAGGATTTTCCATACTAACTCCAAAAGTTTCCAAAATTTACATGAGAAATGTAAATTTTGTCCTAAACTTAAATATCAACTCAGAAAAATTTAAAACAAAACAAGACTATGGAAAACACACTATGGCCGAAACATCCATAGGTCATTTCCCTTGATTTTTGTTGCAATTCCTTCCAACTTCAAAACTCATGCTTAAACCAAAATTTTGCAACAAACATCTTCCAATCCTAAGTTCAAAACCATACTTAAAACATCAATTTAGAAAAAGCTAATAATCAACACCAAACTTTTTTGTAAAAATATCCAAGCACTTGAATCACAAGTTTTGACTTTAAATCAAAACATCTCCAAGAATTTCAAAAATCAAATCTTACTTCTAACATATTCATAATATCATCCTAACATCAACCATACTTTAAATCATCAAACTAAAGTCACCAAAATCACAAAATAACATTTGGAGTTTTTGGTTTTACACTTAATCCAAAAATAGAAACTTTTTCCTCAACTAGTTTTGATAAATCTCTTGATTTATAAATATATGATCTTCAAATCAAACCATCACATGATTTAAAAAGATGTCCTAAAACATATATAAGCTTCTAATTCAAGATCACATGGTTAGAAATTAACCAAAACATAAATTTAACCAAGAATATCCACACTTTGGCTTATCTGAATATCTCTTTGCATAAAAAATTATATCTTCGAAACTAACATCAAATATCTTCAAAATAATAATATAACATGTATATAAGATGCTTAGGATCCTCCAATAAAATTATCAAAATCATTGGAATAGGTTTAGACCACCAAAGAGTTAAACTTTCTCAAAACAGAAACTGTTTTTCCTCTTCCAGTTTCTAAGTTTTTAAATCTAAGAAAATCTTTCATCAAAACCTTTAATCATGCAAAAATCCTCAGCCAATAATCATATACAAATGTTAACAATAGTCCATAAAAATTTCGGACCAATATCTATCCATTAGCTTGATCAAAAACTCCAAACTATAACATATTCTCCAGTTTATCTCCCAGAATGACCTTTATATAGTTTATATAATATTTGACTAATCAAATGATCTTCAAATGGGACAAATAAGATATCCACGTAAATTAGACTAAAAAAGGAACAACTTATATGAAGGAGAATTTATGATAAAATACTTACAAAAGCTTCAAAATGGGTGTGCAAAAGACCTCCTAAAAGCTGTCCGAGAGAGAGTGTTTGATATTCTTTCCATGGAAAGTGTAAATGAAGATAATTTCGTGGGGAGGGGTGGCCGGAGATACTTATGGATGAGATATGGAAGAGATGAGGCTGGAGTGAGAGTTAAGTGTAGGACTCTCTTACCCGAAATGAGAGTTAAGTGTAGTACTCTCTTACCCAATAATATCTACAAAAATCAACTCAAGATATTTTTACCCAATAATATCCATGAAATTAGTTTAAAATATATTTATCCAATAATATCCACCCAATTAGCTTAAGATATTTTTATCCAAAATATCCACAAAATTTAGCTCAAGATATTTTTATCTAATAATATCTACAGTTTTGAACAGACTTTTCGTCCGAAAATATGAAAAAGTGTTATTGCGTCATAAGACCTTAAATAACCCTCCGAGTCTAATGGCACAAACCATAATACATTTTGACACTTCTAACTATCTCCAAATAATCAAAAACACACTTCGGATACCATAGTAAATAATAACACTAACTATGTAGTTAGACTAAAACCTATACAATTAATGGATTCGTGAAAACTTATGGGGTCTTCACGAGGTTCCTAAAGCTAATAGAAATTTTAGAATTAAATTTCTAGCGGGCTGTTACACACTAGGCAATATTAGAGGCAAAGCCATCAGGAAATTTAACTTCTGCCAAGCGTGCACAAAAACTCCTTCGCTCATTTACGTTTAACATATAACAAGCAAGGCTCATAGAAGTTTGAGTACCATCATGTTGTAAATATAATTCTTTTCTTAGTCCAAGATCTTCCAAATCCCTACGCGCAGCAGCGGTGTCCTTACTTTTGCCTTCAATATTCATCAAGGTTCCCAAAACGTTAACACAAATATTTTTCTCAATATGCATGATGTCTAAGTTATGGCACAATCCCAAGTCTAACCAGTACGAAAGTTCAAAGAAGATACTCTTTTTTGTCCAATTAAGTTCATTGGGCGTACGGTTTTTCTTCTTTGCTGATTTACCAAACTGCACATTTGAGACCTCATGTAATTGCTCCAGTAAAGCTTGTCCCTCCACCATTTTCGGTTGGAGACGGTGTTCCTCCTTACCATTAAAAGCTGACTTTTTCCTCCTCCAACTGTGATCTCGCATCAACCAACCACGATGAGCCATATAACAATGTTTTCGATCATGCACAAGCTACAGTGAATCTATCTCAACGGTACATGTAGGGCATGCCAACTTACCCTTCGTGCTCCAAGCAGAAAGGTTAGCGTATGCAGGAAAGTCATTAATGGTCTAAAGTAACGCTGCCCTCAACTGAAACGATTCTCGTTTGTATGTGTCATATGTATGAATTCCCTCCACCCACAAATCTGTCAACTCATCTATTAGGGGACGCAAGAACACGTCAATATCATTTCCCGGAGCCTTTGGTTTAGGGATTAATAATGACATCATCAGGTATGGATCTTTCATGCATAACCAAGGGGGCAAGTTGTAAGGCACAAGTAGCACTAGCCAAATGCTGTACGGTTTGCTCATATTATTGAATGGGTTGAACCCATCACTCGCTAGACCAAGTCTGCCATTACGAGGATCCTGGGCAAACCAAGCATGTTTGTTATCGAAGTCTTTCCATACACTAGAATCCGCTGGATGTCTCATGAAATTGGGATCGTCAACACGCTCTTTAACATGCCATCTCATTGATTGTGCAGTCTTCTTTGACATAAACAACCTTTGCAACCGCGGCTTCAAAGGAAAATATCGGAGGAATTTTTGGGATATCTGTTGGATAGCTGGCATTGAGGCCCACCTAGATGCATTGCATTTAGGGCACTCATCTTTATCAGCATGCTCCTTCCAAAACAAGGTACAATCATTTGGGCATATATGTATTTTTGTGTAACCAAATCCCAAACCCTGCTGTAATGGGCGAGCATCGTGGAATGAGGCCGGAAATAGTGCATGAGGAAAAGCTGCTTGCAAAAGCTTTATAACCATGTCAAAAGACTTCATAGTCCAACCACCAACTGTCTCTATGTGAAGCAACTTGACTATGAATGATAGCTGTGAGAAGTTTGTGCAGCTTGGATAAAGTGGCTTTCTTGCATTTTCTAGCAACCCTTCGAAGGTAGTATGTATTAGATCATCAGTGGTGTGTTGTGAAGGCCTTTCATCTAAATTCAATTATGTTCCAGCAGAATTATCCATAAAGGATCTCACACGGATGTCATCTAACATTTCGTCAACATCATCAATGTAGTCATTGTAGTTGTAGGCATGAGGAACTTCTTCCTCAGAATCTGTGGCTTTAGGCAAAATTTCCTCCTCACCATGGAATATCCATGCCGTATAAGATGTATCAATTCCTATGATGAACAAGTGATCCCGAACCACTCCAATGGGATGGAAAGTATGATTTCAGCATCTCTTACATGGACACCTAATGCAGTCTCTACCAGGTGCATGGGCCTTCGCCACATCTATGAATTGTTTAACGCTTTCAGCATATTTTCTGGAACACAATCTATCTTCAATATGCATCAAAGCCTTATCCATCTGGTTGAGTGACAAGGAACAAGTTAACAAGGAGTATGAGGAAAATCTTGTTACACTATGGACACAATGAAAGTGTGTAATGGTTTATCACGAAACTAGTTGAAGATAGATTGCAACAGTAATGAAGGGCAAAATTTGTTTCACATGAACAGGATTGTTCGATAGCATTGTATGGATTTATAACTATCTTCGCAACAAAATTGAAGGTGGACTTGTCCTAATAGTTAAAGTTTAGTTGACATATCATAGGGTTGTTTGAAAGGGAGGTGTCATAGCACCTGGTAAGTATGTTATGAATTTAGGGTGTCATTAATATTGATGAAATGCCCTACGCTCTAGATCCCACAATTTCCCTATTAGTAAGGAGGCAAATTAACTTGGTCAATTTATGTTTACTGTAATGAAAAGGAAAGACCATTTGGGAATGAATACTATAGTCCTAGCTACTTTCCTAGTAATTCCCAAACACCACATGTATATGTATGACAATTAGCAAAAAAGTAAAGTTACATCTATGAACAACTATAAAGTATGAAATAAATTAAGAGAATTAAGGTACAGTTTTGTAATATACATCATATTATTGATCATGGCCCACATTATATGCAAGCGATTAATTGTTTTAGGACACTGGCTATTTGAAAGGAGGCAAAGATGGGATGTTTCGGGCTTTTTATAATTATACGTATTAATAATACAACAAGAGATGACAATTCCCAAGCGGGTATGAAGTGTGCTTTGAGAACCAGGGTTAAAGTTTATAGAGTTAAGTTAGGCAAATTGGTTTTCATTACATAGATGAAAATCCGTACGTCAACATAAAGTATTATATAAAGTTTACTTAGACAGATCAATTTTCTTTTTTAAAAATTTTTATACTCGTTCACAAAAGTTTTTAACTAGGCAATACATCAAGTTCATGATATCACAATGGTGGTTAAAGAGGGTTTGTTCTCCTAGTGCTACTCAATTGAATTTCAAGACTGAATATGCTTGGGAAGTGATAGGCTTTAGCATGAAACACAGAAAAGTTTAGTTTCCAAGGCCAAATGGAGCAATAAATTCGAAACTTATATGATTCGCCCATGAGCAACGCACGAAATATACGGCTGATAAACTTACTTCAACACCTTGTGAGTGTAAACCTCAAACCACAATACAAACTGAGGACGACTTCAAGGGGTGTTTCAACTTACATGTATGTTTATATTTCGAATCAAGGTTATTTAATTCAAGCCTGGTTTGGCTTGAATTAGTTAAAATCAGTTCACATACCAACATATATAACACCAGGGAAGGGAATTAAATGTATAATGGTGGTAAGCCAATTAACTTCACACTAGGCAATAGGGTGTTGGTTTGTATAAGAAAGAAGGGGATTATGCTCCAACCAGATCCGACGATAGCTATGACATGGCAATAGCTTCATAAACCACAAGACAAGCATGCACGGTATGACTATTAAAAGTAAAGTTAATCACCATATTAAATCAACTAATCACATGTAAATACAGGTGAATGTCCTATTAGCAAAATTATCGTGACATACTAAAAATCTAGAGTCAACAACCAATAACAAACCAGGTACGAGCCATATTATATGCCATAGAAGTGTTAGCTAGATTTAGGTGGAATCTCAAAAGCTCATATAGAGTTTAGAAGAATTTAAACATGAAATCTAGCTGAAAGATATAAAAGGAATCTTATTACAAGATTGCCTTATCTTGTAATGGAGACAAAATATAAACATCAGAAAGTAAAACATTAATGTGAAGGGGTACTTTGCATGTGAAGTACATGGCCCACATCCAAAGTGAATATTCCATGTAAACCATTTCAACATAGCACACGGCTCACAAAAATACTGACATCTCCTAGAAGTCAACAAAAATATATCTTTGCAACCTTAGAGATAATCAAGACCAACCTCTTGTGCAACTTGCATTGCACAACTAGACTCGTGCAATCAGGACAGATCACTAGAAAAATCTTGACAACCCATCATTAAAGGCTACAACATTTTGCATCAGTTTTCTACCCATGACTCCCAGCTATATAACCATGTCCACAAGATATGACACCGTGTATTCATTGCTGCCCATGATCATTTCCACTGGTCACGTTAAACACTATACTTTATAATTGATAAAGTATCAATATTTGCAAATGGGATGATCAACAATATATGGTTTAGTTTATGAATTGCAACATAGTCAAAAAAATTAATATTCGAACAAAACAGAGTGCATATATGGCATAGATAACTCATCAATCCGAGTTTTAAAATCCAATCAGCAAAGGTGCATACTAAAGATACTCACCTTTGTGGTTAATCTGAGCAGTTTTTATGGTAGCAACAACACCCTATAAAGCACAAGAATGGCACAATAAATTGACAAATCTATAATATATGAGTGGATAAGCGATGGGAAGACAGGTTCTCTATATCAAAACCATTGGAAAATCCATTCAGATGTGAGAGATTTTAGCTTAATATCATGTGTTATTGTCAAAAGTTAAAAGTTTGCATGTTAAAATTAACACTACTGTCAATTGCCTGCGATGCTATAAGTTAGAGAGCAAAACTTGAAGGAAATAAATTTTTAAGTAATATCCAAATATTGGATGATCAGTCCAATTCAGTTTGTGGTCACTGGTAGAGATAGGAAGATATGATCTTCGTGGCCAGCAGAAAGTTAAACGACATAAAGTGACGTTAAAAGAACTGACTAATACACAAGAAAACTGTGACAATACTTTTCATGGACAAATCTAATTACCATATAAAATCTATACCCTATCCGAGACCACTAAACAAACATAGAACAACCATAAATGAATTTTTGAGAAGAGGAGTGTAGGAAGTAAAAAATCTAAAAACAACCGTGGTTCATGGACTAATAATAGGACAATATATATTGCTATGATTAGACTTTCATGTATGTACCTAAATAGAGGCCATTTATGAATGAAGTGAGAACAGTTTACTAATACACTCATTAATCCTGCATGTACACATTTCTGTATTGAAGAACCTTTAGAATAAAACAAAACCGGTACATTACGGACACTTAAATTCAAGCAACTGTTATATTTAATATAGAACTGAGTTCAAAATTAACACAATTAACATAGTTACAAGCTGAATTTTTTAAAGTGGTGAAACTAAAATTGTACACCAAAACTAGTTCTGTGTATGATAGAGCCTTACACCCAGGAAATTGTAGCTGCATAATCACATGGTTATGCAGGTCAAATATATAAGTATAAACAGGATAGAAGCACTGAGATTTTATAAAAGCCATTTTTTTCCTATCATCCATGTAAAAAAATGACAAAGACAATCATATGCATGCACAGAGACGTTTTGCTATAACAGAAGCCATAAAGATTACGCCCACTGTTGAGTATTTTGCCTTGTTCTACTTCTATGCAATATATAAAGGAAAAGCTAGTGCATGAAAAGATAGTTTTTTACACATATAAACTTGCCTTAGTACTGCTTTAATTAATAGGTGATCGTGTGCGTATTCGAGAAACTAATCTCATCAATTTATAAACTCAAACACCAAGCCAAGACCCTAGTATATCCAACTCATATAAAATTCATTGATGTATATTAAAGTAATATACATGCACAGCGTTTAATGATGGTGACAGGCTGGCCCACATTATAAGGTTAAATAGTATTCAAAAGTTAAAGCAAATAACCATTCATTCATTTCTGAATGAATGGTTATTCCTTGCAACTGGTGGAAAAATTCTTATGCATCACTTAACTTTAGGGGTTGAGAAATCCCAATTTCCCAAATGAATAAGATCAACCAAGCAACATTCTTTTTACCACCATAGCCAGACTCTCATCAGCAACCCCATATCAAATTTTATAGGGTGCAAGATTTGATATAACTGCCAGGCTGGAAATGCTGATGTTTTCCAGCCTGGCAGTGAGGCTAGCAAATGCCAAGAATGCATGAATGTTTGTTTAATCTTGTGCATGAGGAGATACTTCTTAATTCCAGATCTAACACATGAGTAATTCTCAGTCACCATGTATTGGACTGTAAAGATAAAATTAAAGATTTTTTTCTTAGTATTCATCAACATCTCCAATCTCGTTCTTGCACAGTACAATACTTAACCAAACAACACTCCGACCAGACTCATACTTAGTTGGTCCTTAGGCTCCTTGTCGCTCAGTTTGGCCTTCCCCGTCATTGATATTTTTTCCATGTTGTTCTTCCTCATGGTAATTATAAAAGAGGCAAGGAAAAAAAAAAAGGAACCTAATTTGGTGCTAGGCTATAAACATATTTTATGATATCACCACACCTCCCCCCACCTTTTCTACACAAATTTATATTCGAACAACACCTCCACTTATGAATACCCTCCTTCCTACTTTCTCTCCATTTCTCAGATTTTCTGTTATGTTGTTTATTTCTGGCGAGAGAGAGAGAGAGAGAGAGAGAGAGAGAGAGAGAGAGAGAGAGAGAGGGCAAGATAAGAAATATATATTGGGTATTTAACATTATGCATGTAGAGGTAAAGACTAGCAGAGATCAGGAAGCACAGCTGGGATAACCATCTGGTCATTCAGCTTCCTTTTGATTAAAAGAGTGCCAAGATGGGCTTTTCGTATGCAATATGGCAAGATTCATCAAGTGTATCACAATTGGTGATGGAGCTATTGGAAAGACATGCATGCTGAAATCTTATAGCATGGAAATACACCTCCCATAGCATGAAAGTGTTATGTTTCATAACACTTGATACTGTCTAAATTTACACAACCAGCTTTCAACTAAAATTATAAATTAAACAATATTGTGGTCTCAGCAAATCATTTAAGATGATGTTTTCTAACACATAAATTTATATAGGATTATGTGCCTCCTACTCTTTAAACATTAGAGAACATGTTTAGGTTGCTAGTAGCACAATATAAGTATTGACTATGGGAAACTGCTGGTAATTAGTACTATCTAATTGAACAGTCAACAATTTTTCGTAAGACCACAAAATTTTATGCGATTGACAAAACATTTTAATTAAATACATAGTTGGGTGAACACAAGGCAGGCGCATTATAACAACATGTTAACTTTGAGTTACAAATAGGGTCTACCCTATTTTCTTGCTGGCCTTCTCACTCATAAGAAAAGGCCAGATAAGCCACAATATCTATCAAGGTTTCACATTTAAAACCCAAAATGGAAAATTGTTCATGGACCAATTTTTGAATTTCATGCTTTATGATTCAAGTTCTTAATTAAGATCTCAGTCTACATTTATTGAAATGATTTTTTTTCTTGGCCATGAAAAAAACATTGGTGGAATCCTGAGATGTTATGCATTACGGCACAAAAACTGTGCCAGTAGTCCTTGACTGTACCAAACTTGGTACAGTCTTAACGTATACATATATAGGCATATATATATATATGTATATGTAATAACTTCATGTTAATGCATGTATGCTAAACATGTATGTTAATTTGGATCAACATACTACAGATCTAATGAAAAAGACAAGGAGAAATCCTCTTGATCATCCTGGACTTGCATCAGTCTCAAGTGCTTAGGGAAATCCTCTTTGAACGTATATTCCTAGCTAAACAAATACAATGAAAAATTTCCAGAGAATGAAAGCGGGCCCAATCACCAAAGATACACACACTTCTTAAGAGGCAGCAATAGGCAAGAGATTTACCAAGTGGGAGAGGGAGAGATGTTCGATCTTTAAAAGAGAAAACACCCTACTTGTGAGTGGTGCCAACTGGCGGCAGTGAGGTGAAAATGGGCGGTAACTGTCGGCAGCGAGTGGACGTCAAAGGGAGTCGACGCAAGGAAACCACCGTCGATGATCGAGTCTGTTTGAGAGTAGTCGAAGGTGAGGTGAAATTGCAAGTTGGGGCTCGACTCATATATGGTTTCCCAACAAGCAATACACTGACCGTGTGAAGGGCTTTTGATTAATGGCCTGTGTTCTAATTAATTCCTGCTCAACTTTTAATACGAGAGAAATGTCATCGTTGAAGGCCACTTATAGGCACGGTTTATGAGTCGCCGCACGGAATCTCGTGACAATAAATATTATTTATTTCGTTGTTGTCTTTTTGTGACATAAGCCATCTATTTCTCACTAGCGTTTATCATGGAAAAGAAAATCGTGGCTAAATAACATATTTCTTGTAGTGAATATGGCTGAATTAGTCGTATTTATTAAGAATGTCATCGACATCCTCGCCCTTGAAAACAAGAAAATTAAAGCAATAACTAAATACACTTTTGTCGTGAGCAGGTCCACTCTTGGTTTGGCCATTTTCAAAAGATAAATTGATATATGCAATAGAGAAATGTGCATATATCGTGTAATTTTTAAAAAATAAAAAAAAAATAAATACGATATTTATATGATAAAAAATTAATTGTATAATAATAAATCTGATTATTTTTTAAAAAGATTACATAATATTTATATAATTGATGATTGTATCTAATATTACTTTCACTTCTCTTCAATTTTGGTCTCTTTTATTTATTTTTTAGCTTGATGACATTTGATAATTAGATGAATCACAACAAGAGGTTGAGAAATACTTGGATCAGACCGCAAATATAATCAAATTGAGTGTCGCCATAAATTCATTGACGTCATCGGGTTTTTTTTTTTTTTTCCTCTCTCTCTCTCTCAAATTATGGTGTTCATGGCAGTGTGAATACGCATGATGCATGGAATCTTACGAACTTTGTACTCGAGCTGTTTATAATGCCCCTGGCCAGAGTCGAAAGATATTTTAATCTTCACCGACGTCGTCCTTAATTGATTGCTTTTAAACATAGATATTTATCAGGTCCAATGGAGTCTGCAGCCTCGTCACTCTCGGAATGGCCGCACATTTGGCTGCAAAACAACCACATACACGGCACATCATTATAATGCTTTTATTTACCATTTTCTCTTCTCATTACTTTCCAAGTCAATCAGAGTAATGTTGACTCTACAATGAATCTGTGTAAAGACGATCAAATTGTTTAGGATGTAAATGATTTTACACACCAACACGTAAATTTATCTAATATAATTAGTTGAAAAATTAAATTTTAATAAAAGAGTTTTACTATATATAATATTAATTAAAATTTTAAATATAAAAATAATAATATTAACATATAGATTAATAAGTAAATTTACATGTACATAACAAAATTCAATTGTTTAACATTCCGACGCGTAAGTCTTGACACCTCATCATTCATAAACTTCATTTTAAAAAACCCCTATGGGTTTTATTCCTCCCATAAACTATATTAATTTAACGTTTAAGCTTAAAACTAATTTAAAGTCTAAAACTTAATTTACATTTTACAACCATTTTTTATTTACTAAGAGAAGATTTAAGGAGTGAGATGAGATAATAATTTTATAAATAATAATAAGATAGTTTATAAATTATAGTACTGAAATAGTTTAGTTGAATATTTTTTTAATTTTGAGAAATAAGATAGAAAAAGTTAGAATAAAAAATATTATAAAATTAAAATATTATTTTTATTTGAAGATTTGAAAAAGGTAGAATTATTTTTTAATTTTTTTATTTAAAAATTTAAAAAAATTGAAATGATTAGTTTAAAAGTTTTATATTTAAATTATATTTAAAAATAATATGAGATACAATAAACTAAGATCAGATAAAAATTTTGTGTCTTATCTGAAGCCCCAAACCTGCCTTAAGTTTATCGAATTTAGTCTAAAAATATCATTTATATAAGTTAATCAGTCCATTATATTTAACATTATATATAGTTTTTTAGCAGAAACTTTACTGTTGTCGAGTCACATGATCAGTCCAATCCAAAAATTAAGACCCTTCAGTTCTCTGTCAAAGGAAAAGACCATTTTATTCTCCTTTCATTTACATGTTCATGATCAGACAGTCGCGTAACCAGCAAATTTTATGAGTGCCCAATTTTTATATCGTACGATACATTTATGTAAAATAAAATATAAAATAAAAAATTATAAAAATATCACTATATATAAAATTAGATCTTGATAATTTGTTACATACAAATAGAAATAAAATTATTAAAACACAACTTAATATATGTTTTAGATTTCTAACGACAATATTTTATTGAATAATATTCATTTATTATTATTTTTGTAATAAAATACTATAATATGTTTTCTTCATAGAAACTATCGATTGATCTTTTAGAAATCTTTTTTTTTAGTATGTAAGTTAGTTTATCAAGTTTCATGTAAAATCTAAATATTTTCGTGTCATATCAAAATATATAATGCTATAATTGAGATCTCCACTAAATTTTTTTTCGAGGTTTGTCTTCGAATGGCGGAAGATTTGGAGAAATTGTATGCTGCGCTTACTGTCACTGAGAAGGAGAATGAGGAGGTTGTGGTGGAGTTTAGTAAAGTTGAGGACGTTCTTGCTCGTGGAGAGCACTGCTTGGTTATGCAATTGGTTACTCGAAAACACTATAATCATGAAGCTTTTAAGCAGACCATGCGTAAGGTGTGGCGTCCCGTTATGGGACTTAAGTTTCATGATTTGAATTCTGTTTTTACGATGGTTGAATTTGATGATATTGGAGACAAACTGAAGGTGTTACGGGAGAGTCCTTGGTCTTTCGACAAATAGTTGGTCCTCCTGCAGTCGTTTGAAGGTCATATACAGACGCATTCCCTGCGGATCGTCCATGCGGCCTTTTGGGTCCGTATTTTTGACCTTCCTCTTATGGCCCTTAATGGCTATGTGGGGAACCTTGTTGGGAGCATGTTGGGGGAAGTTTTAGAAGTGGATTTGGACATGGGTGAAGTTGAATGGGGAGAGTATATGAGGGTATGCATTCAAATCGATATTACTCAACCTCTCCAACGTCGAAAGCGTCTGAAGTTTGGTGAAGGGGCTTCGTATTAGGTTTGTCTAGCGTATGAACGCTTGTCGGATTTCTGTCATTTCTGTGGGATTATTGGGCATACACATCGCGAATGTGAGGCTTGTCCCCCGTCAGAGATGTCTTCGGAGAAATTACCGTAAGGGGTTTGGTTGCGATCAGGATTTTCATCGTCCCGGAGAGGTGTTTCTGGCAAGCACTCTGCAGCACCTCCTACAAGACCGTCGAAGGAGGTAGTTACACTATCAACTGCTGCCGATTCTCACGCAGCGATGGGAACTCAGTTACTACCGGGTAGAAGGAACGGAATACCGGGCAGCAGTTTATCTTTGTCTCAGTTGGAACCGACTCCGAATCCAGTGGATAGCCCTTTAACTGCAGGTCAACCGATATCTGAGGAGGTTCCTGTGAAATCGAGGGAGCCGACAGCAGGGGAAAGGAGGCGGTTGATGATGGAGAAGGGTATTTCAGACTTTTCGTATGGTGTGGATATTGGTTTGGTGGATATACCGGTCCTGGTTTGTGGGGAGGAGTTATTGGGCTTCGTTAGGCCCACGCCAAAAGCAGTTGACCATGTTGCTTCTCATCAAGAGCCCACAGCCAGCTCCTCTTCTCTGTCTCAAAACCCGGTCATGGATCATGGATCGACAAGGCCCAAGGCCAAGGAGTTTGAGTCGGATGCTTGCCACACGGAGCCCATAGCCAGTTATCACCTACTTACTTTGAATCTGATTGACTCCTTAGGGTTTTCTGCAGTTGACGGCGCATCCCCGAGTCTTGGGTGGGGGACAAAATGGAAATCTACACATGCTCTGCGGGCTGCTACCAACCGACGAAAGAAATGACATGGGTCTGGGACCCATCTTCTAGAGATATGGGTGGAGGCTATTGAGCAGCCCCACCAGATCTCATGAAAGTGTTTAGCTGGAATCCCCGTGGGCTTGGGAACCCACGGGGCATTCGTACTCTTCGTGCTCTGTTGGCAAAGGAAGCTCCCGATGTGGTCTTCTTACTGGAGACTCGGCTAAATGCTCGGCGGTGGACTACCTATAAGTATACCCTTGGCTTTTCAAATTGCTTTATTGTTGATGTTGTTGGCCGTAGTGGTGGTTTGGCTATGTTATGGAAATTTGAGTTTGCTTTATGAATTTTGAATTATTCTGTGAATCATGTTCATGCTGAGATCGAACTACCTAGTGTGGAAGGGGGGAAGTGTTTAATCACAGGGGTGTATGGTCACCCCCAAGTAGACCATAGAGAGGAAGTATGGTCTTTGCTTAAACATTTGAGCCTCAATGTGTGTTGTCCTTGGTTAGTATTTGGCGATTTTAATGAAATTTTCTTCCAATCTAAAAAATATGGGGATAATATGCGAAGTGAAAGGCAATTACGTGGATTTCGTGCTGTGTTGGAACAAGGAGGGTTGTGTGATCTTGGCTTTGCGGGAGTCCCATTTACCTGGTGTAATAAACGAGAAGGGGATGGGCTTATTTCTGAAAGGTTGGATCGGTTTTTGGGTAACATGGCTTGGATTGATGCTTTTCCTAATTTACGGGTTCAACATGGATTTGCCGCCTATTCTGACCATATTCCTCTATGGCTTGATACCCATGGGGGTTGTATTCAAAATAAAGGCTTTAAACCGTTTCGATTTGAGGCGATGTGGGTGGGTGATTGAGAGTGCACGGCTCTGGTGGAGAAAGCGTGGAGTGCAGGGGAAGGGTTTCAATCCTTGAGTCAAGTAATGTCCTGTATATCTCACTGTTCTTCCGCTTTATCTCATTGGAACCGGACCTCTTTTGGTCATGTTCAGAAGAAGTTGGCTGCTGCGCAACAGAAGTTGAAAGAGATTTCATCATCTGATCTTACTTTTCAACAGGGGTTGTCTCATAAATTGGCTAGGGAAGAGGTACAGAAATGGCTTGAATGAGATGAGATTATGTGGAAACAACGATCACGCATGGTATGGCTTCGCGAAGGAGATAGTAATTCTCGATTTTTTCACAGCAGGGCAACTCTTAGAAGACAAAAAAATAGAATTTATCATTTGAAGGATGATGGTGGAATCTGGAGAGAGGGGGTTCCGATGGAAACTCTGATTGTTAATTATTTCCAGAATTTATTCTCAAGAATAGATTCAGGTGATATGGCTAAGATTTTATCTGGGGTTGAGGGTAAGGTTACTGAACAGATGAATGTGCTGTTGACTAGGCCATATGTGGCTGAAGAAGTGGAAGCTGCAGTTAAGCAAATGCATCCATCTAAGGCCCCGGGTCCGGATGGTATGTCTCCCGTGTTTTTTCATAAATATTGGAATGTTATTGGTAAATCGATGATTCTTTCTGTTTTAAAGGTACTGAATTCTGGTTCGTTTCCACAAGAATTGAATCATACTTTCATCACTTTAATCCCTAAGAAAAATGACCCATCTACTGTGGCTGACTTTCGTCCCATTAGTCTTTGCAATGTTTTATATAAGATTCTTTCAAAATGTATTGCCAATCGTCTGAAGAAAATTTTGCCTTTGGTAATTTTTGAATCTCAATTTGCTTTTGTTTCGGGTAGGCAGATTACGGATAATGTTTTAGTTGCTTATGAGCTATTACATTATCTTCGGTCTAAGAGAACCGGGAAGAAAGGCTTTATGTCCATTAAACTTGATTTGAGTAAAGCTTATGATCGGGTGGATTGGGGGTTTTTAGCATAGATGATGTAGAAGCTTGGTTTTTCTCATAAGCTGGTTGATCTCATTATGCAGTGTGTCTCTACAGTGTCTTTTTCGGTCCTTATCAATGGAAGCCCAAAAGGCCGTATAGTTCCTACTCGTGGTCTTAGGCAAGGGGACCGGCTTTCTCCTTACCTATTTCTGTTTTGTACGAAAGGCCTCATTAGTTTGCTAAGACAACATGCTGGCCCAGATTTAGTAGAAGGTGTGAAAATTTGTAGAGGGGCCCCGCGTGTGAACCATTTATTATTTACTAATTATAGTGTAATTTTCTGCACATCAACTGTCTCTACAAACTTGCACATTCAGTCCCTCTTGAGTAAGTATAAGAAGGCATCCGGTTAGTGTATTAATAAAGACAAGACTTCAATGGTTTTTAGTAGGAACGTGGAGGCTACTGTGTGGGCTGACATTATGTCCCTATGGGATGGGAGTAATGTTCAGCAGTATGAGAAATATTTAGGTCTCCCACCTATGGTTGGGAGATCCAAACAGAAAGCTTTTTCGAAAATAAAGCAGAAATTACGGCAAAAGCTACAAGGGTGGAAAGGGACTTTATTATCACAAGGAGGGAGGGAGGTTCTCTTGAAAGCAGTGGCTATGTCTATCCCGACTTACGCTATGAGTTGCTTTCTGTTTCCTTAACAATTATGCCATAAGATGGAGATGATGATGGCTCGATTTTGGTGGGGAAATTAGTCTCGTGGGAGGAAAATTCATTGGGTTAGCTGGAAAAGGCTATGTGATTCTAAATTTAGGGATGGTATGGGTTTTAAAAATCTGCATGACTTTAATTTAGCCCTTCTTGCCAAACAAGGGTGGCATTTGTTAACTAAAGAGTCTTCTCTTCTTCATAAGATTTTTAAAGCTCGTTATTTCCCAAAGACCTCTTTCTTTGAAGCCAAAATTGGTTTTAACTCCTCTTATGTATAGCGTGGTATTTTCAACTCAATAGGCTTATTGAGAGCTGGATGTATGTGGAGAATTGGTAATGGGGAAAAGGTAAGGGTGTTTCATGATCCTTGGCTTCCGGGTATTCAAAGGAAGGCACTTCAAGTAACTATGCCTAGTGTCTCTTCTTCGCATCAAACTGTTAATACTCTACTTGATATGGATGTTGGCTGGAGGAATATTGATGCTTTGAGAGCTCTCTTCAATCCAAGATTAGTAAATCAAATTCTGAAATTGCAAGTGTTAGTGTCCCAGCCGGATTCTTGGTATTGGATGTCTGAAAAGAGTGGGATTTATACTATGCGGAGTGGGTATAAACAGCTTCAAATTGTCAAGACTCAACTAGCAGGTGAGAGGTCTCGTGCCTCTCAGATTTCCTCTTTCTAGAGAGAGTTTTGGCATTTGAAAATTCCTCATAAATTGAAGGTGTTTGGTTGGAGGGTGTGTAATGAATATTTGCCTACTTTTAATTATAACCTGGTCAAGAAAGGTATAGATGTGGCAGATTGTTGTGTTTTTTGTAAGCATTCCACTGAAGATGCAGCCCATGCTTTATTCTTTTGTTCAGCTATCCAAAGTATTTGCTTACAATATGTGCCTGTACTGAAATCTTTACCTCCTGTTATGTCTTTTTGGGATTTAGCATTATTGGTTAAAGAACAAGGGGAAGAAGGAAGTCTTCTTACTTTTATTACTATGGCTTGGGGAGTGTGGTATAGAAGAAACCACTTTGTTTATGAAAATTCTGCACTTAGTGTTAGTCATGTGATTGATAGAGCTTTATCAATGATTTCTGATTTTAGACAAGTGCAGATTTTTGAGGGCCCTAGATAGGCAATGCATAATGTCTTAAGTTGGTCCTCTCCACCCCCAGGTTATATTAAGACGAATATAGATGGTGCTAACTTTTTTAATCTTCAAAAAGCTAGTGTTGGCGTTGTGGTGAGGGACAGTCAAGGGGATGTGCTTGCTGCTTGTAGAAAATCTGAACATGAGGTCTCCTCTCCAGAATTTATAGAAGCCATTGCGGTATTAAGGGATCTACAACTCTATTCTCATTGGGGTATTCAAAAACTGATGGTGGAAACGGATTGCCTCTTTTTTGTGAACATATTGAATTCAGATGAGGTTATTTTAACAGACTTTGCTTTCATCATTGAGGATATTAAAAGATTAATACAGGGCTTCTAAGAGGTGAAATTTCTGCATCTTAGTAGGCAAGGGAATTCTGTGGCTCACCTTTTGGCACGAAATGCTTGTAATTTTTTAGATTTGGTTTTATGGGCTGATTGTCCTTCTTTTGCTTCTCAAACTGTTTGGCTTGATAAACAATCTATTGTAAGAACTTGATTTTAATGAAATGTGATGTTGTTTGTCAAAAAAAAAAAAAAAAAAAAGAAATTATGGTGGGGCCAAATCCTTGAAAATAAATAATATATAGAAATTATACAAAATTTTTAGGTTCTAAGAAAAAAAATTGGAGAAAGATATTTCTATATATATTGAGATATATTTTATATGGGGATTATAAACTTTTTGGAGGATCATTTTCTATATTTTTGTAATACTTGTGTGTTGCTTTCTCAAAACAGATATTTTACTTTTATAACGAATGGATTTATAAAACTAATTGAGTTCTCGAGAATTAAGCGACATCATCGATGGGTCACATTTCCCTAGTAAATTTTCATTATTTGAACATGATGCTTTTAACTTTAGAAAAAGTTCTAACTCTAAAGACTATTTATCATATGCTACTTTTATTTATTTAATTATCATTAGGTTTTGTTTGAAGTAAGAAAGCTAATTCTTAGTACTTGTACTCGATATTGTCGACCATATATGTACGCTAGGTACGTATGAATGGCTTTGGATTGCGAACACGTAAGGCGGATATTAAGATATTTTTTTATCTTATTTTAATATATAAAATTATAAATATAAATATTTTTTAATTTTTAATTTTTTTCATCTAATTATTAAAAATTTTCAAAAATTTTAATAAAACATAAAAAATAATTCTACATTTGCATATCTTAAAATAAAAATAAAATTAAAAAAATGATATTCTTACAATATTTTAGTTTTATAATATTTTTATTTAATTTTTTCTTTTTCTTTTCTCAAAATTTCATAAATATTTTAATTCGAACCTTTTTATTATTATTTACAAATGATTTAATAGTACAACTATTATTCACATATCATTACAGCTCACTATTCAAACAAGACATAGATCTAGATTTGATAGTTGGGACCAGATCAACGGAGATAAACAAGAGACTGAAACCAATCCACCATAGGCATAAGTATTGATCATTGATTTGGTGGAAATAGCGTTCATCTTTCGGTTAGTCCATAAATTAATCTATAAGATTTTGAAGAAGGAACTTTGCTTCTATAAAACCGCATGTAATCTTCTATTCTATTTTTATTTTTCGATGGATCTCCTAATCTATTAAATGATCATAAATGATAAATGAGACGATTTACGTTTAAAAGAGTTTGAATGGTCATGTCAATAAATATTAAATAAATTATAATTTTAAGTTTTTATTTTATTTTATTTTTATTTTTATAACATAGGCCGAAAAGGGATTCTAACACTTCGTTGTCTTTTCTCTGCAAACAAACTAATCATTATACTTAATATTCCAATTTATTTTTATAGAATGGATAAAATATTTTTCTAATAATTAAGTACAAGAAGGAGTGTAAAATCCGATTCGGTTTAGAATAGTTTTGGATAAAATTTGAGACAAAATTAATATGAATCAGTTTTATATTTTTAAAAATAGGTTTCGCATCATTTATCTTTTAGACCGATTTTACTAGTTATGATTGGTCCGATTTTTTAATTTTAATATACTATATTATATAATATATACTATATATAATATAGTATATAATATTATAGTAAGAATATATTATAGTAAATTATAATATATATTATAATTATATTATACACTATAGTGATATATTATATTATATTATAATATACAGTGATATAATATATTATATTATAATATACAGTGATATGATATTAATATAATTATTAATACAAAAAACTATAATGATATCAAATTTTAAAATTTAATATTATATTAATTAATTATTTATCATGTAACACAAAACTATTTTAAATATAATTATATATTATATATTATATAATTATACTCGAACTTTATACTTGAGCTGTTTATAATGCCTAGGGGTGTCAAATCGTCTTAACGGGTCGTGTTTGTGTCGTGTCAAAGTATGTATATTATATTATATAGATAAACTCTAACTCGACCCGTTAAGCTTATCGTGTCAAAACCTCAAACCCTAACACAACCCATTAACATAATGTGTCGTGTCGTGTCAACCCATTTTGACACGTTAGTGAATATTATTAAATAGGTTGACACGAAACAATACAATCTGTTTCAAACTGTTTATGTAAATGAGTTGAATATGCTTAAAATTAACCTATTTGACTTGATTAAATTTAACATAATTTTCTATAAATGTTAAAATCATAATATCTATAAAAATTATAAAACTAACTGAAAGTCCAAAATTACAATCTAAATAATAAAAATATTGAAATTAAAATTCTAACAAGTTTACTTTTAGGTAGAAGGGTATAATTGTAACTTTAACTTTCTTAACGTGTCATAACGGGTTATAACGTGTCAAAATAGATTGACTCGTTATCAATCTGTTAAGCAATCGTATCTTAACGGATTAATCCATTTTAATCCCAATCCATTAAGATTAAACCTTAATTTATTATTATCGTATTGTGTTCATATCAAATTAACGAATCGTGTAATATATTATCACCCTTAATAATACCGCTAGCCAGAGTCGAAAGATATTTTATTCTTCACCGACGTCGTCCTTAATTGATTGCTTTTAAACGTAGATATTTATCAGGTCCTTAATGGAGTTTGCAGCCTCGTCACTCTCGCAATGGCCGCACGTTTGGCTGCAAAACAACCACATACACGGCACATCATTATAATGCTTTTATTTACCATTTTTCTCTTCTTATTACTTTCCAAGTCAATCAGAATAATGTTGACTCTACAATGAATCTGTGTAAGGACGATCAAATTGTTTAGGCTGTAAATGATTTTACACACCAATACGTAATACTTGTGTTGCTTTCTCAAATCATATATTTTTCTATAACAAATGGATTTATAAAACTAATTGAGTTCTCGAGAAAATGAAAAAGTTTATAAAGTAATCTCGGAAGAGTTACTTTGGCACGCCATACAAAGAACTCTCATTATTCCTTCTCTCATAAATTTCTAAACAAATATGGTAATATTGAGAATTCTTTTTTAGGATTTTTAATTATTATATAATACATGTAAGTATACTAACTTAATTAAATGTGTGTGTATTGCATAATAAATTAATTTGTATATTCCGGAGCATAGAGTTAATTTAATTAAGCGACATCATCGATGTGTCACATTTCCCTACTAAATTTTCATTATTTGAACATGATGCTTTAACTTTAGAAAAAGTTCTAAGTCTAATGACTATTTATTATTTGCTACTTTTATTTAATTAATTATCATTAGGTTTTTTTAGAAGTAACAAAGCTAATTCGTAGTACTTGTACTCGATCTTGTCGCCCATATATGTACACTAGGTACGTATGAAAGGCTTTGGATTGCGAACACGTAAGATTGAGTTCTGATTTGGATATATATCTAAAATTATTTTTATTGAGATATTTTTATCTCATTTTAATATCTAAAATTATAAATATAAATATTTTTTAATTTGAAGGTTTTTATCTAATTATTATAACTTTTTAAAACTTTTAAATAAAACACAAAAAATATTTCAACATTTACAAATCTTAAAACAAAAATAAAATTAAAAAATAATATTCTAATAATATTTTAGTTTTATAATATTTTATTTAAATTTTTTTTTCTATTTTGTCAAAATTTTATAAATATTTTAATTTAAAATATTTTACTATTATTTACAAATTATTTAATATTATAATTATTATTTACATATCATCTCAACTTATTATTCAAACGAGACATAGATGTAGTCTACGGAGATAAACAAGATTAATTCAAATTTCAAACGAGACATCACGTAGATTTGAAATTTGGGACCAGATCAACGGAGATAAACAAGAGACTGAAACCAATCGGCCACTATAGGCATAAGTATTGATCATTGATTTGGTGAAAATAGCGTTGATCTTTCGGTACGTGAGTCCGTAAATTAATCTATAAGATTTTGAAGGAGGAACTTTGCTTCTATTAATTAAACCGTATGTAATCTACTATTCTATTAAATGACCATAAATGAGATGATTTACGTTTAAAAGAGTTTGGAAGTTCATGTCCAAAAATCTTAAATAAATTATAATTTTAAGTTTTTTTTTTTTAAATTTTTTATTTTCAGCATCGGCCGAAAAAGGATTCAAACGCTTCGTTATCTTTTCTCTGTAAACAAACTAATCTGATACTTAATATTTTAATTAATTAATTAATTAATTTATTTTTTTATAGAATGGATAAAATATTTTTCTAATAATTAAGTACAAGTTGGAGTGCATGTAACGTCCGCTTCGATTTGGTCCGGTTATAGATAAAATTTGTTATCAAATCAGTTTGAACTAGTTTTACATTTTCAATAACTGATTTGCATTGGTTATTCCTTGGACCCGTTTTTTCAATTCTACCGGTTCATGTCTAATTTTTCAGTTTTGATATACTTTATATAGTATATAATATATAATACTATAATAATAATAAATTGTAGTATATTATAATATATATTATAATTATATTATAAACTATAGTGATATATTATAATATATAATATAGTGATATTATAATAAATAGTGATATATTATTAGTATAACTATTAATACAAAAAATTATAGTGATATAAGATTTTAAGATTTAATATTATATTAATTAGTAATTTATCATATAATATAAAACTATTTTATATATAATTATATATTATATATATAAATTATATACAATATAAAGAATTAAAATATATATATACATGAACCGATTCGATTTTAGAAAAAGAAAAACTAAAACTAGACCGATTTTGACTAGTTTTTAAAAAAATAAAATCAATACCGGACTGAAACTAAACTTGATATTAAATCAAACCTACCAGTTCGGTACAGTTTACTAGTTCAATTACAATTACTTTTTTACACCTCTGAAAGCATTCTCACCGGGTTATGCATTGCCAAAATGTATTGTACTTTTTGACTATTAGATATAAAACACACTTGCAATGGATTATCTATTAACAAAATTTGTAGCTTTTTGCTATAGTATCGGTAAAGAAAAAATTAAATTTGGTCTACACTGTACAAGGAGCAAATATTATTTTATTATTTTTTTATAACACTCTCTTCTTTCTATCTACATCCGTAAATTATAAGTCTCTTTAAATTAAATAGCAAAATGTGATAAAATAAAATAAACTAATAATTAATAATTAAAATATGATAAAATAAAATAAATAAAATATTTTTTAAATTATTAATTACTCATTACTATATAATAAATAAATATATATCCAATATAGAGATTTAACGTGAATAGCTAAAGTTAAATTTATTTTATATTATTTTATTATTATATAATAAAAAAATAACTATTCCAAAATGAAAACTTATTTAAATAGAATAGCTAAAATTTAAATTTATTTTATATTTATTTAAATTATCTTTTATATATGCATAATCGATTAGCAATGCTCTAAGTACAAGTTTACAACTACTATTTATTCAATCCAAATCAGTTTCACGAATGAGCAAGCGTAAGTTGGCAAGGGCCCAAATTAGCTTTATTATGCGCCCAAGAAAAGCTTTGGGGCCTTCCCAGCCCAAATCCCTTGGTGAGCGTATAAAGAGTCTAAGTAATTAGAACTGTATTAAAGACACAAATTAGATTTTACATTATTAACTATTGTCCAGTACGTGAGTTTCCGATCAATTAGGAATTTTTTGATAAATTCTGTAGGAAAAATTTCATGTACGTTACCAATGTCTTATTTATATATATCGATACTAATAATGTTATTTTCACTATATTAATTTAATATTGAATTTTATTATATTTTCTTAGTTATAGTACTTCGATCCTTCCAATAAAAATTATTATTAATGCTCATCTTGATTGAACATTATATTATATATATATATTAACATGAAAATTACAGCAATCCCACCAAATCCGTACGTCAAGCTGATCTGAAAATCGCCCCGGCCCACATGATGCTAATTATAAGGACTTTGCACCAACCTCTCATTCTATACCATAACTTAATTATAAGTTCATAAGTTTTTTTTAATTATAAATAGAACTACCAAATAATATATATATAATTGCAGAAGTTATCTCCTTGAAGCCACGTCTGGTCAAAACATTATATATAATAGAAGAAACCAGGCCATTAATAATATATATATATATATATATATATATATATAACATGGTGTTTGTCAAGCTAATCCAATAAAGTCCAACTGATCATGATATAATTATTGCATTGCATGTTAAAACTCCAAGAATGTCGGAGCCTTCTTCGCAGGTTAGACACATGATTAAGATAATTTATCATAATCTTCCTTACTTTCTAGTATATAATTAATTAGTACCCTGATTTGTTGACTTTTGAGATCAGATATTAGTGAGAAATGTGTGTTCTGATCAAACCTTAATCCTATATATACTTTATTAATGTCTGAAAAAGAATATGATATATTGAATCCAGTTACGACTCATTTCTGATTCTTTATTAATATTTTATTCATATCATTTTCTTAACACTATAGAGGGTGAGAGGTGTGTTACATACAGTTAAGAACTTTAAATAATCAGATATATAAATGAAAAATTTATCTATAATCATCCTAATTTAAACATCTATTGACTTGACATTAAATGATAGCTTCATAAGTAAAATATAATAAATAATTTCTAATAATTTAATATCAATTCATGGGATGATGGTAAGAAAGATGAGTAACATTAATACTCAAAAAGGAAAAAAAAAAAATCTATTTATCATATTATAAAAATATGATATGAATCCAAATTTCAATAAGAAGCATCACATGTCTATATTTTCTCTTTTATGGGCCCCAAATACCCTCACTTATGAGGAACATGAGCTTAAGCTATAAGCTCAAGGTATTGGAAACTTTTTGTGCCTAATCACCAACTCAATACAAAATATTGATTTCTCCCTAATTTTTCTATTCAATCAAGGCAAAACCGCCGTAGTTTTTACTTTTTGCAGCAACAAATATTGCCGTAAATGTCCACTCTATTTGTGACCAAAACTTTATTGTCTCAATAGGCATTTTTAGACACGATATTTGCGTATGTTCAGTTCGCGACACTTTTTGCATCCGCGATTTAAGACTCTTTGCAGCGACTTGGAGACGCCGCAAAAATCCTGACTCTTGTAGTGATATATTTGAAACCTCCCATTGAGAGTACTGGCATTCAAAACTTGTTGACACGCACCAACAAATTACATGCAATGATTTAGAGGTAACACGTGAAGCCAGTACAAAATATAGAACCATAGAACCCAACCCAAAAGGATAATGACCAAACTGAATGAGAAGGTCAAATCCCTCTTAGCTTGAGTCTCTAGTCTCAATTTCATACCAAATAATACGTAATAAGAACACAATTCTTGGAACATCCCTCCAAGCATAGGTAATACCTAATGAATCACATGCATTGAAACAGGCAATGGCTGATATGAAACTTTAGAAGCAAAGATGGTGACCAAGTTTAGCGACCGTGTTGGAGACTCGTAGTTATGGAAGGTTCACCAGAGCTAACAGATGGTGTTGGCACATGATATACTGGAACCGGCATCTGTGCTGGAAGATTTGGCATTGTTGCCTCAAACTTAAGAACTTGAATTGCTTGTCTTATAGAGGGCCTCAGATTGCTATCAGGGTGAGCACACCAAAGTCCAGCAATCATCAAGCACTCAATTTGCTTTTCGTCAAAATCCTTTTGCAACTTCCCATCCACAGCTAAAGGAAGATCTCCTCTTCCATAAAGATTCCAAACCCACTCTACCAATCCCATTTGAGAATCCTTATCCATAGGATCAATTGACCTTCTTCCAGTGGCAATTTCTAAGGCGACCACCCCAAAGCTATATACATCTGACTCTTTGCTAGCTCTACCCGTACTTATGTATTCTGGAGCCAGGTATCCTAAAGTTCCAGCCAGCCCGGTTGTCTGTGGACCTAGCTCATGATCCATAAGTCGAGCCAACCCAAAGTCACCAAGCTTGACATTGAAACTAGAGTCTAGCATGACATTGCTTGACTTGATATCTCGATGAACCACACATTGTTCCCACTCTTCATGAAGGTATAGCAACGCAGAGGCCAACCCAAGAGAAATCTTGTACCTCAATGCCCAAGTGAGAGGGCTCCTCTTGCCAAAGAGGTGAGCATCAAGGCTTCCATTGGGCATAAACTCATAGACAAGTAGGAACTCACCACTGTCATGACACCATCCTATGAGTTGCACTAAATTTCGGTGCCTTAGCCTGCTAAAGATCTTTACCTCTGTTATGTATTCTTTTTTCCCTTGTCTAGATCCCCTTGAGATTTTCTTCACCGCGATTGGCATGTCTACATCTGCTAAGTAGCCCTTGTAAACGGCACCAAATCCTCCTTCACCCAACTTCCTCTCATTTGCAAATTTGTTGGTAGCCGAAGCAAGCTCTTTATGAGAGAACCTCCTTGGTCCCGCACCTCTTTCTAGGTCATCATTAATTGATGTTAAATTCATTGCTTCTGCTCGTTCTTTTGCCTTCTGTTTACGCCTCCAGAATACCATAAAGCCTATAATAATCCCGGCTATCAAAACAACACCAGAAACTGACAAACCCACGATTAATCTTATATTTCTCTTCTTTCTTCTGTTCATTTCTTTTATATCCAAGCTTGAACTGAACTCCCATGACAAAAGCGTATGCCGCTCAACATTCGAACCAGTAGCAGCTGAAAATCCAATTGTGACCCACTCAGGAAGAACCTTTGAGAGATCAATATTGTATGAAAGGCTAGTATTGTCATAAGGAAGGGAAGTCCTTTGAAATGTCCAAGAGACGCTCAAATTCTTACTTGAAGCGTTGTAGATAATAAATGCATCGATAGTATCTGCACTGTGTAAGCTAGCATTCCATGGAGTGTAGACAGCAGAAGAAATGGAGTTATTGTTGATACCCACATGCTGAAATGGAGGATCCCATTCAGAATTCACGAAAGAATCGAACTCAACCAGAACAATTTGGTTGAGAATTGAATCACTGGATGTGGTGTTAAACAGACCCAGAAAGCCACCTGCTGAATTTGGTGGTATTTCAAACCCAACAGGTGCAAGGAAAAATGCAAGCCCATGACCATAACTATCACTGCCTTGGGTATCAATAATGAAGGAAAAACGAGTTGTGAAGTCGGAGAGATTTCCAGTTTTGGAGTCCCAGAGTGGCACCTTCTCCGCATATGTGGCCCAGCCAACACGACATAGATAATTGACTTTGTTCATCTCAACAGCTCCAACTGAAGTTACAGCATCTCCATGATATTGTATATTGGAGAGATTGGACTCAAAGCGAGATATCTTGAAAGAAACTGAATTTGCAGAGGGAAAAACACAAAAGGCAAAGAATGTTAGCTTGAAAAAGTTGTTGAAAGTGGTAGTAGTGGTCTTGTTTTTGGGAAAACAAACATCAAAAGAAGAGATCAGCATGTTAATGGAAGTGTCACATTTATTCGTAGGCATTGATGAAGCTCCAGTACTTTATATTCTTCGGAAAGGCATACTTCATAATGCTGAATCGCTGATCCATCGCCGGCGAATTGGGGTCAAGAAATATTAAATAAACAAAGTGTACAGCTATAAATTGATCACTTGATAATATCAAATTATGCGTCGAATATGCAAAATAATTAATAATGTAATAAAGGAATCGGGCGTGATCATAGCACAAGAAAATGTTGTTTAAATTGGTACCGTCTCATCATTATCTACTAGAGCTGACCTCGAATAGGAGGCATGTATGACTTTGTTCAGAAGTTCAAGAACATTTTGAAGGATTATGTCAGTGGAGTACTCGTGCATTTTAATTTTTTTTAATTAATTTATTTTTATTTAATAATTAAGGAAGTAATTATTAGTAATTATTATTTAAAGAAATATATTTTTAATTTATTTTTATCTTTTTTTAATGATTAAAGATATTGTTAAAAAAATATTTATAAAAACATGATAAAAAGATAATTCTCCCATTGCAGTATGCCCGTAGTAAGTGCTGGACGGTCTGCTAGCACCATCCTATTTAAAAAAGAAATATTTTAGTCATAAATAGATTATACAAAAATAAATTCACAAATTGATGTGACTTGATGCAGTACGTTAGATTGTAAAGTTATTTTTAGTATAAAATAAATCTAATAGATTATATAAAGTCGCGTCAATTTGTGAATTTAATTTTGTATACTCTCTTTGTATTTGTAATAGTTCTTTATTTAAAATGTGAGTACTCCTTCCAATCATATTATGTTTAATTTAAATATTACCCGATTTATAGTATGTAACTTCAACTTATGTGCAGTCGTATAAGTATATATAATTTTATTATAACTTCTACGATTCGTTTGTGTCAAGTCGTCTGCGATAGAGCGGAAAGTTTACCTCGAATAGTTGGCATCGATCATGGGGCTGACTGATTGGAAATCTTTTTACAGGATGTCGTTTGAAAGTGAATTTTACAAATGACCTGAAGCACATGCAAGATGTCATATAGAGATGCGTGACCCTTTTTTTTTTTTTTAAATATGATTCACAAAATTATTTAGACCTAATTAAAACACTAAAATATAAAGTATAAGTCCTAAATTAAGCTCTTAAACTAGCTAATTAGTCGTGATTTTTTAGTTATTGCAGTAATACATTATGATTATTAAATTTTTCAAATTCGAAATTAAAACCAAGACATCATGATGCAAATTAATATCACTAGTGAGGTTTTTTTATTTTTTTTTTATTTTTATTTTTTTTTTATTACCATTAAGAAAGAATTTAAGTTGTTACGTTACATGACTCGATCACCAATAACTAGGGGTAGTGATGTAAGAAAAATGGTGTTTTAAGTTGTCCTAGTGAGTGCTTTTTGAGAATAGGAAAATATTTTAACTACAAAGGGATTATACAAAAGTAAATCCATAAACTTATGTGATTTGATATATAGTGCGTCAAATTGTAAAGTTACTTTTATTACAAACCACATCGGCTTGTAGATTTATTTTGTGTAATCTTTTTATATTTATAGCAGTTTTATTTAAAATAACGAATGATCTGACATTTCATTGTATCTTAGAAATACTTTTTATTTTAATTCTTTAGCAAAGTGATCAAAATATGTTCAACAAAACTATCATTATTACGATACAGATCGAGCTTAGAAGTCTGAAATTTTATTTTCTGCTAGCTTTCCCAAATTATTGGGCGAATGGACGAGGAATCTAGTAATACGCGGCCTGCATATTGTATTTGTGCAAATGGAAAAGTCAAAGGACTTTTCCCAACATAGTCTATGTAGAGGTCTTGGATCGCGCCACCAGGTGATCTATTTTATTTTTATTTCGGCAAGGGTGTTAACGCTGGGTTTGGTTGTTGGAGTATGAGCTTAACTCATTCAAACTAATTATTGACGGTGGAGGAGATAAAATATGCATCGCCCAAAGTAAGACCACTAAGCTCAGTCCAAGGGAAAAGGTTCCACTACTAGAGGACAAAGTAAGAGAGATGAATGAGAAATAAAGATGAGACAAATAAAAGGAAGATGTCAAAATAAGAAGGGAAGGTGGACAATGAAAGGAAAATGAAAAAGTGGAGAGAAGAAAGAATGTAAGACATATAAGGGAAATGCGGCCAATTCTCACCACTCTCTCAATCATTCTATCTCTTGGTTTGTCTCTCTCAGTCTCACTCTCAGTCTCTATCTTGGTCTCTTTAACTCTACCTCACCTCTGTTGTGATACCCCCATATTGAGTGATAATGATCGTTGCTATATGGAATTCCAAATTGTTTAGAAAGAGAAGTTCTTGCTCTTTATAATGGGTCTAATGAGGTTTCAATTATATTATTGGCTAGTCCTTTTGGAGTATAGACCCAAATGTGGGCTGAGCCTTTCTTAGGGCATTACAAATGGTATTAGAGTCTATCATGACCAGAAATATGAGACTCAAGTCGTGCCACATATGACAGATTGGCTACATGAGGACGTTGAGAATTTTAAAAGAGAAAGATTGTGATACCCTATACTAAGTGATAATGGTAGGTGATGTATCATGTATGAGGTTCCACATTTCTTGAGAAAGAGAAGTTCTTTCTCTTTAATGGGTCCAATGGGGCTCCATTGTATCAATAAATAGTCATTTTGGAGTATAGGCTTGAATTTAGTTTGGGCCTCCCTTGGGGCATTACATTTGTGATGTGCCAAACAAGTCGCTATAACCATTCTCACAGCACCACGCCACCATCTAGACTACTATTCAACAAGCCTAAGTTGTCCCTACTATCGAGAGCAAACACCACCATCGATTGCACTGTTGCTTGAGCTTCGCTAGATGCCACACAGGCCTTACGATGCCACCCAACATTGTCGATGTCTACATGCTGCCAAGCTCGATCACACATTGAAAACCCCTGCCCTCCTTAAACCTAACACCGACCTATGTGGTTCGATTTTATGCAAAAACCGATATCAGTTAAAATGCTATTTTTTATGGGGGAAACCAGTTGAAACCTACTGTGCAAAGGGGGTAAAACAGGCTAGACCGGTTGCTGGCTGGTTCACGGTTGGTTTATAGGTTTGGGGCATTTTTTTTACCCAAGTCATTATATTATTGGGTTTTTTTTTTTTTTTCCTCAATTCATCATCCAAAATCTTTTTAAGTTTTTGTTCTCAACTAATCATTCAATTCATCATTCATAATATTTAGTAACTACTAAGTTACTAACTAGTAGCTAATAACTATATTATTTACTACATAATTAAAAATAAATAAAAATAGCTTCACTAGATGTTTAGTATTACATATTACAAATTTACAAAACAAGCCAAGTTGTCTTAAGTATTGTAAAACGCAAGTAAAAAAATAACATAAAAAAATAAAAAAAAATTATCTTAAAGACTTAAACATAGCAAGTAGCAACAATGAAAAAAAAATAATATCGATTTTCATGTTTGCTCATTGTTGCTTCAAGCTTTCAAGCTTCAATCTTCAATAGTTGTCATGTTTGATTGTGCGCCCAACTCTACAAGAATAAATAAGAATAAAAAATCAAATGTTAATGAATTTAGATTATGAAAAATACTTAAATTAAGTTACAATAAAAACAAATAAAACATTACTCGATTTTACTACAAAATTCTCTACATTATCCATAGCCTCCTAGATATCAATGGGTGTTGATGGATGCCTTAACCAATTTTGAGTACAAATAAGTACCTCAACAGTTCTCGGAGCTAACAAACTTCGAAAAGGATCAAGCATACGACCTCCCATACTAAATACTGACTTGGAAGCAACCATGGAAATAGGCATGGCCAATAAGTCTCGTGTAATCCTTGTAAGTATAGGATAGTTAGGCTCATTAACTTTCCACCTAGTCAACAAGTCAAACAATGGCCTGAGTGCCTCACAACCATCTGATAAATATCGATTTCCTTCTATTTTGGTAATACAAGATCCCATGGTAGAAGATGCCCTATACCACTCCTACAACCATTTGGTCTCACGTTTACCATCACCTTCATTCATGGATCTAGATGTTGGAGGGGGTTGAGGAACTTGGATACTCGTGGTGGAACCGAATATAGCATTATACTCCACATACAAATATGCTAATACTTGTCTCACACTCGAGACCAATTTCTCAACACAAAATTCATCATGAATTTTCTTCACGTAGAAAGCAAAAAACCCTAACTTACTTAGTGGATCAAGCACAACAGCAATTAACATGAATAAGTTTGTCCTATCTAATGACCCCCAATGCTTATGATATTTTGCTCTCATGTTTATGGCCATACTCCTTAAACACTATTAGTACTCTTGCTCAGCATAATCAACTCAGATTGGAGATAAAAAATCTCCAAAAAATTGATATTGGCTATCACATATAAAAACTCAGAAAATCTATTAGGTAGTATCATAAAATATATCCAAAAACTTGACAAACACCTACATTGTTTGCCACTCCCTAGCTTTAGAAGGTCCTATGTGCCTATCATCAAAGTAAGAGAGGAAATTATAATCCTCACTTTCCATCTGCCTAAAAGCCTTCTCAAACTTCTCAGCTACCCCCAATATCATATAAAATGAGTTTCATCGTGTCTATACATCAAGACACAACATTTTCTTAAAATCAATTTTTTCTTTTTCTGTACAGCTCTTAAACTTGTCTAATCTTGTGGGGGATAAATGCACATATCTAACTGTATTTCTAACCATTATAATGGTGTCATTGAACTCTTTCAAACCCTCATTCACAATAAGATTCAATATATAAGCACAACATTTCATGTGTATATACTTACCCCCCAACACATTCCCTGTAAAAAACTATTTCAAATAGGAAATTGCAGTATCATTTAAACTTACATTATTAATAGTTACGGTAAATATTCTATCATCATGACCCAATCAAGCAACCACGACTCAACATGCATCCCAATAGTATCACCTTGATGATTAGGAATTAAACAAAAATTAATAATTTTTTTCAACAATTTCCTATCCTTATCAATGAAGTGTGCAGTTAGACATATATAATTCAAATTCTGTGCCAATATCCATGTATCAGTTGTCAACGAAATCTGCATGCCACCATCTTTAAACACTTTTTTAAGTTTACCCTTTTCTACTCTATATAACTATATACAATCTCTTGCAACTGTGACACAAAATGACACTTTAAACTGAGATTTAAGAGATCAACACACTTTTCTAAATCCTTGTCCTTCAACAACCCTAAATGGCATCTCATCAATAATTACCATTTCTGCTATAGCCAACCTTGTAATCTCTTCACTATATTTGTGAGTTACAAGAGTCCTTAATGTGCTACTATCACTCTATCCAACCCCCTCCTTAGGTGATAACTCTCCTGTTAATGTGTTTTTGTATCTATCTAAAGGTTTACGTTGACGGAAATTTTTTAGACATGAAGGCAAATGATTTTGCATTGTTGAAGTTCCATTCCTCTTTGAGTGGCAAGCATACATCTTGCCACAATAATTACATTTAGCCTTTGGATCATCTACAAGACAACCATCCACTTTTGTAAAATAATTCCATACAATCGATACATCATTCCCTTTCTATTTCTTAGGTAATGGACAACTACTACTAGGGGCACTAGGGGGTTTTGATGTTTGAATCTTCCTCAAATCATCTTCTAAGTTAATTGTTGGTTGAGGTTCATTTGAATCAACATCAATCGGAGTTGAAGAAGAATCCATCTAATTTATAAAACAAAATATAAATTTTATATGTTTATAACTTTATACATAGTGCATAACACAAATTGTAATTACACAACAACTAGTTTGCAACATGGCGAATATCACAAATTTAAGACTCTAATCTAGCTTGTTCACTCATCTTCCCTCAATTTATATCAAACTGTTTTATACATACAGAGTCACACACAGCAGTCACAGCACAAACCAAATGGGAGGGAGTCACAAACAGTGCAGTTCTCAAACCAAATGGGATGAGTCACGACAGTCACAACACAAACCAAATTTATATCATAAGCTTTTTTTTTTTTTTTTTTTTTTTTTTTTTTTTTTTTTTTTTTTTTTAAGCTTGAAACCTCACAGGCAATGCAATTTACAATCCAAACAATACTCATAGGCCAAACCTCACAAATTTCACAATAGCATGGTTAATTTGACAAATTTACATATATATAAATTCAAAAAATTTATAATATATAATTTAACAAACCTCACAGGCAGTGCAATTCAGTGAATTCACAATCTAAACAATACTCACAGGCCAAACCTCATAAATTCACAATAGCATGGCTAATTTGACAAATTTACATATATATAAATTCAAAAAAAATATAATATATATAATTTGACAAACCTCACAGGAAGTGCAATTCACAATCTAAAAAATTAGATGCTCTTTACAATTATATATATAATCTATATAATTTTTAATTGAGAGGGAAAGAGATGAGAATGCTCACGGAGGGACGGAGAAACGCACTCATGGAGAAAAATGAAAATCCAAATAGGAGGGAGTCACAGAGGTGTGAGGGTTCATCGACGGCAGCTTGGGTTGAATGGAAGTCACAAAGGCACTGTTGAATGGGAGGGATGCCAGACAGAGTCGTTGTGATTGTGAGGCAGAGGCACTGAGATGAGGAGTGAGGAGTTGAGGTCACATTGTTGAGGAGTTTTGAGAGAGTGAGACAAAGAAGAAAGAAGGGGGGTGGGGAGGGTAACCCTAGCCTAGAGGCTGAGAGAAATGAAGATGTTTGGTCTCAAACAAACAGCGTTGTCACAGCTTATTTTTTTCTTGAACGTATTTAAATAATACGATGCAGTTTCATATGAAATGGCATCATTTTGTGTAAGGTATATATAAAAAAAATATACTTATACAAGGTTGGCCGGTTAGGCAGTTTTTCCCCAGGTCGAACTAGGATCAAACTGGCCGACGTCAATTTTTATTATTTTCTACCCCTGGCCAACTGGTTCTCCACTAGTTTCGGTCGATTCCTAAATCTGATGGCCAGTCTTCGTTGAAGGCAGTCGGTCCGACCGACTCATGTTCACCCCTACCTGGGATGGGTCACCTTTGATTGTGGGTAAATGCCTATACTTAATCCCCAACATTTAATGTCAGGTTTGATCAAATGTTGGGGATTTATTTATTTTAATGGTTTTTTTAAATATTTGGTGAAAATTTGAGCATGTTTATTTGTACTATTGGGAAGAATTTCATATGGTTGAATACTTAGTGGTAGTGGTGGATTTGTATTGTTTGGCCATTGTGGAGTATGTTAGGCATGGTTTTGTGATCAAATTGATGTTATGAAAGGGTATTGTTCTTATGTGTAAGATAAGGCTGAATTTTGTGTAGTTATATTCGCCGAGTATTTTTGAAAATGTGAGGATTTATGTCTCGTTTGGTTACACATATAAAATGAGATGAGAAATCTGTGAATAATAATGAGATAGTTTATGAATAGTAATGAAATAGTTTGAGTTAAGATATTTTATGGGATTTTGGGAAATGAGAAAGAAAACGTTAACTAAGAATATTATAAAATTAAGATATTATTAGAATAGAAACTTTTAAATAAGATAGTTTTGCACAACCCTGCTACGAGGTAACCATGGCCTATGTCTTTTACAATGTTGTCCCTTGTCTTGTAAAACGAGGAAGAAACGAAGCATTTTTGACTTACAAACTAAAAACCTATTTCTTTTTTTCCTTCCCTATCCAGCGCTCCCTCCAAAATGCCTCTCTTCTCTCCCTCTTTATTTTCGTTGCCCCCATGCTGTCCATGTTTTGCCATTCATGACATGCCACCATTATCTCCATGTCGTCCAACTCTAATCACAATGGTAGTAAGTACTCCAACTGCATTTGCCTCTTTCTCTCCTCTATAAACAAGCTGAACGCCCCTGATCCCCTCTTCCCCACATTTTCTCTCCTCTACAAACAGGCCAACTATTAAAGATGTGTTTCGTTAACAGACAGGAAGTAGAGAAAGATCCCTCCTTGGTGTGTTGAATTGGCGTTGGGCCCTTGTCGGAAATGTGTGGGCCCTAATATGCTGGGCCTGGACGAGGCTGTATGGGCCTCCTATTGATCCAGTGCAGCTGTACGGAGTTCGTATACATGGCCATGGTGGTGAAAGTAGATAAATGCAGGAAAAATAGAGAAAGATAGACATGTAGATTTACATAGTTTGGCACTGGGCCTACATCCACAGGGGTTTGGGGAGGGGAATCCACTATAATAAACCTGATTTATAATCTCTCAGGATCTTTCATCCTCAATATATAATATGTTATCTCTCTTCTCAGTCTGTACACTATTGCAAGATTTCGTGTCTATAGGTTGAATAAGCCTTTCCCGATAAGCCTCCTAAAAAGTTTGCTTGAAGAGTCCATTTGAAGTCCCCCTCAAGTCATCTGTCCCTCTGTTTTTATTCCTTTCTTTCCCCTCTTTTATGTAATGTCACTCTTCTTCACGTATTTTCCTTTCTTTTCCTCTTGCTAATTTGACATTGCTTTGCTTCCCTCCGTTTCTTTCCTCTTCTCGTCTTTCCCCATTTTTCTCCTATTTTTTTCTCTAGTGAAGCCCCCTTGATGGGCTAGGCCTTGAGAGCCCTTATAGACCTATGACAAAAAACTGCCCTAACAGATACCCGCGATTCTTAAGAGCAATTTGGCTTAAAAGTTGACCTTGAGAATCTTTAAAAGTAAAATATGTATCCGAATTGATCTGTCTAGGTCTATAAAGAAATAAATTTTGGGAACTGTTCCTTATTCATCCATTCCTTGAGCTAAGCAGTAAAGGTTTCTGAGATAGGATTAGGAGGGACATGGGGTTGACTGCTCGAAGTGCGAGCACGCACATCATCTTGACGAGAGATAGGCTCAACCACGAAATGTGCGAGTGTGAAGGAAGGCTGGGCCATGTGAGAGATAGGATCGATCGCAAAACGCATGAGTGCGAAGCTCGATCATGCAAGAGATAGGCTCGATCGCTAAATGCACGAATGAAGGAAGGCTGGGTAGTCAAGCGACCTGCGCGCCTATTTGGGTGCTGGGGAGGTCGGACGGCACGTTAAGGTTGAACTTGCCTTGAGTCTTTAGAGGAGGTTGAACTGCAAGTGAAGGCCGCCTCACATGGAGTCTTTGGTGCAAGTCGAGCAGCGCGTAAGCCAGGCTCATCTCATTGACCCGCACACCTAGCAAGAGGGGGTTGAGCGGCATGTTAGGCAGAGCTTGCCTAAGTACTTTAATGGAGGCTAAGTGGCGTGTAACTCCAGCTCGCCTCATTGACCCTCGCACTCGACTATAGGGGGTCGAGAGGTACGTAAGACCGGGCTTGTCCAAAATAATCTGACTGAGGTTGAGTGGCACGTAAGCCTAACTGTGCTCGGTGAGAGGGGGCTGAGCAGTATGTAAGACCAAGCTCACCTAAATACTCTAATAGAGGTTGAGTGGCACTTAAGCTGAGCTTGCTTCGTTGACCCTCATGCTCAACAATAGGGGGTCGAGCTATTTGTAAGATCGAGTACTCCTGAATACTCTGACGGAGGCTGAGCAGCATGTAAGCCTAGCTCGCCTTGTTGACCCTCGTGCTTGGAGAGAGAGGGGCCAAGCGGTATGTAAGACTTGGCTCGCCCAAATACTCTAACGGAGGCTGTGCGATGAGATTGTACACACCTTATTAACCCTCGTGCTTGGCAAGAGGAGCCAAGTTGTATGTAAGACTGGGCTAGCCCAAATAATTTGACGGAGGCCACACGGTGAGATCGTACGCACCTTGTTGGCCCTTGTGCTTGGTGAAAGGGGCCCAAGCGGTATGTAAGACTGAACTTACCCAAATACTCTGATAGAGGCCATGCATTGAGATCGTATGCACCTCGTTGACCCTTGCGCTTGTCAAAAGGGGGCCACTTGTTGATTCTGCAGAGGTCAAAGTAGTTAGTGTAAATAATCACTAGAGTTTGCAAACCTGAGATGTTTGGAGGATGTGCAATGAAGATACTTGTCTCTTTGAGTTGTCTAGTTAGAGCACTATTTGTCGTAAGAGATGTTGTCATCTGAGAGGGGTAGTCTTGGGACTATCTCACACTTCACCAAGGGAGGGGTTGAGGTGCCTCAAGCCACACCCTCCCCTTTTAGTCCCAAACGGAGGTCGTCATCCCTTTGTCGCAATGGGATAGGGTCATGTTCAGGTAGCCTTAAGGCTGGTCCCACTCTATTCCGCAGGGAAGGTCGAGACAACCCAGGGCTAATCTTGCCTATTGACCCCCACGTGGAGGTAGTTTGTGTTGGCTGGTGAGGATAGACCCGCTCTCGGCTGTAGGAGGGATTAAGTAGTCCTTTGACATTACACCCATCTCTTTGGTGCCTCACGGGGGAGGTAATAATCGGAGGGCCTAGGGGCCATCCACTCTTCATCGCAATGAAGACGAGGTCATGTTTGAGCAGCTTCAGGACTAGACTCGCTCTTCTCTATGGGGGAGGTTGGGATAGCCCGGTGCTAATCCCACCTGTAGACCTATACGTGGAGGTAGTTTGTTCAGACAGCTTATGACTGTATCTGCTCTTACCTGTTGACATTGTAGGGTAGGTAAATGAGGACTGGGCTAGTGCCGCTTCCACTTTTCGTCATATCGAAATAGGGTATGTTCGAGCAACCATAGGGCTGGACTCACTCTCCCCCGCAGGAGGGTCAAGATGGCATCTAGCTCACCTCATCTTGTGGTGCCTCAAGGAGAGGTAATCTATTCGGGCAGTTCCTGACTAGACCCACTCCCACTAATCGACGCCCACAACGAATCTATTTGGGCAGTCACCTAGACTAGCCTGTTTCTCGCCGTAGGAGGAATAAGGTAGCCTTTAGGCATTACATTCCTCCCTTCGGTGCCCTGTGAGGAGGGGTTAGTCATGGAAGGTTGAGGGGCTATCCACATCTTCACCACGATAGGGATGTTCGAGCAAGTTCTAGGCTAGACTCGCTTTCCCTTGGGGGGGAGATTAGGATATCCCAGGGCTAATCCCACCTGTTGACCCACACGTAGAGGTAGTTTGTGATTGTACCTGCTCTCGCCCGTTGATATTGTCAAGAAGGGTGAGTTGCGAAGATTCCAAGTAGGGCCATATAGCTAGAGTTTTGCACCACAAGTATCAATTATGTTTGCAAAAAATAGAACTCACGCAAGTTTTGAGGAAGACAAACCGGAGTATTTTAGTTGTTGTAGCCCAATTTTTTCTTGACCGAAATTTCCCACTAATGGATGTTATTTCTTTTCTTCCTTGCTTTGCTTTTGCTTTTCTATTTATCTTCTTCTTTCTTCTCTCACTCTCTCCATTCTTCTTCCTCTTCTTATTGCTCTTTTCTTTCTTTCTTCTTCTTTTTTTTTTTTTTTTGAAATTGGTTGCTTCTGGTTTGAGTATGGTGGTTGATGTCAACTGTTCGCTTGCACTTGGTAGGGGCTAAGCTTATGGTAGTGTTCTGGCTGATGAGTCCTTCGCGATGGTACGGTGGTCCCGTTCGCACTGCCCTCTAGCCTTTGTGATGATTCCACTCTTGCCCACCAGCCTTCACGATGGTCTCACAGGTGCTGCCCATGAGCCTTCGTGATGGTTCCGCTTGTGCTGCCCGCTAGTCTCACTCATGCTGCCTGGGGGTCTTCGTAATGACTACCCTCGAGCTTTCATGATGGTTCCACTTGCGCCGCTCGTAGGCCTTCATGGTGGTCTCATTCACATTGCCTGCGAGCCTTCATATAGTTCCATTTGTGCTATCCACGAGCTTTCATGGTGGTCTCACTACGCTACTCGCGAGTTTTTTCAAGGTGGTCCAGTTTGCCCAGGAGCTTCTTCTCGCAAGCTTCTTATGCTTGCAAACCTCTTCACTGTGGGTGCTTTCATTTCTTAAAGTTCTTCACGGTGGGTGTTGCTCGCATTGCCCTTGGGTCTTCTTGATGGTTCTGCTCATGAGCTCTTCACGTGGGTCTTGGTGTTGTTCGTGAATTCTTCTTGTGATGGTTCGAAGAGTTCACCATGTTGCTCGTGAAGTCTTCCTATAGGCTTATTGCGCTGTCCATGAGCCATCCCGCGAGCTTACTGTGTGGTCTATAAGCCTCTCCCTTGGTTATGTTTGGACTAGCCATGAACTCTTTGCGTGGTCGTTGTGTTGCCCGTGAGCTCCTTTGCGATGCATGGTGGTTCTTCTTGCGAGTTCATTCATGAGCTTTCTCATGTAAGCCTCTCTGTGTGGCCCGTAGGCTATTCCCTCGAGCTCCGCTTGCAAACTCTTCAGGGTGGTCAAGGACCACTATCAGGCCAGCAGAAGATGTCGTTGCTCCAATTGACGGTCATTGGTGAGGATTGATGGTTCATGGTAGTTTTTCATCATGAGCCTTCCACACGACGTGTGCATGGTGCTAGGCATCATGGCTGCGGGAAAGCTTGTGGTAGTCGGAGACCTTGCTTGCAGATCATGTCGGTGGCCACAAGGTGACTGCCAGTATTCTTGTCGCACCATGGCGGGACCGGGTGGAGAGGTACCGAGTGCATGGCTCACATGAGAAGAGGCCCCATTTGCATGGTTGGTGTAGAGAGAATCTTTGCTGGAAGTAGGTGATCAGGGACCGCTCTTGTAGCATTTGAAGACATCGGTAGTCAACTGGGTTGTCGGCAGTGGGCCTATGTCACCACGACTTGCATGGACGAGGGGTCACATGGGTTGTTGCTAGGAACTGCCAGCGAATTGAGCGTGGACACTTGGGCTTGCGGTGGGAGGCCGTGAGCTTCCTCCATGCTGCATGCTCGTGCATGCCATTCTTGGTCAGACCGCCATGCGTAGCCCCATGGGAGGGGGGTAACATGCCATCCAAATGGTTGTTGTTGGCGGGCCGCTGGACCTCGCAGTAGTTTGTCGTGAGGCTCCTCGGGTGCACAAGTGAGGTGCATCTATGGTGAGCTGTGAATGACACTGTTCCTCACCATGCATAGGTTTTACGTGCACGGGCACTATGCCAGGTGCACAATCCTTGTTGTGCCCAGCCTTCAATGCGAGTGCTCAACATATTTTTTCTACACAGTTCAAGTTGCTGGGTGCCTGGCCTCCCGATCTATATATTGCAGGCATAAAAAGGTGCAATGCACTCAACTGAGAAAGCTCATGCGGTCTTTTTCTGTAGTAATAGTTTTTATGAAAATAAGAGAAACAAAGCTGGGAATACTTATCTGGAGAGCTTCATCTGCTCTTTTGAGATTATTGAGGGCTAGGAAGTTGTCCCTCTTCCACTTCTAGTGTAAGAAGTAAGTAGATCCAATAGATGGCACCAACTATTAATGACGTGTTTCAATAACATACCGGAAGAGGAGAAGGTTCCCTCCCCGACGTGTTGAGGTAGCGTTGGGCCCTTGTCAACGATGTGTGGGCCCTGATATGCTAGGCCTGGACGAGGCTATGTGGGCATCTGGCTCATTTGGTGTGGTTGTATGGAGTCCGTGAGCATAGCCATGGTGGTGAAAGTAGATAAATGTAGAGAAAATAGAGAGAGATAGTTACGTAGATATACGTGGTTCTGCACTGTGCCTACGTCCAGGGGGTTTTGGGGGGGGGGGGGGGGGAGAATCCACCATAATAAGCTTGATTTACAGTCTCTTGGAGTCTCTCATCCTCACTGTACAATAGGTTTCATAGATTTCTCTTACCGATTTTTACACTATCGTAGGATCCTGTGTCTGTAGGTTGAAGAAGCCTTCTCGATAAGCCTTCTAAGAAGTCTGCCCAAAGAGTCCATCTAAGGTCCCCCTCAAGTCGTCTGTCCCTCTACTTTTATCCCTTTCTTTCCCTTTCTTTATTTCACGTCACTCTTCCTTACGTCTTTTCCCTTCTTTTCCTTATGCCAACCTGACATTGCTTTGCTTCCCTCCCTTTCTTTCCTCTTCCCATCTTCCTTCATTTTTTTTCCTAACACCGCTAATTTCATGAAGCTGAGCTGCATTGCCAAGACTCCACCCATCTTAGCCCTACCTTCCTACAATGCCACAGGTGAGCACCTCTCTCTCCCGTGCTCAATCTATCTTTCTATTTTGTGCCTATTTTTTCGTTCTCTCTAACTCTCTATTTGTCCTCTTTGCCAATACCATAGTTTTGACCAACGGAGGTTGCTACATCGCATGGCTTCAATTCAAAGTTCTGCCAACGAAGTGAACATAGTAACCCCATTCCATCATTGCCATGAACAAACCGCCGTGCCGGTAAGCTTCCTATTGCCCCACTTTTTCTTGGTCTTGCTCTCTACTCTATATTTCTCTATCTATTTAACTCATTTCAATTTCACTGCCTACAGTTGCTATCCAACATCCCTACATCTCTTAGTGTGAAGTTGTCACCACCAAACAATAGGTAATTCCAAGATTCTACGACGAATTTAGTTGACGGGTTGACTTGAACAAGTGTTGAGGATTAAAAAGGTTGAATTGGAATTATCTGGAATTTTAGTTATGATGGTCAAATCGGTGCCAATTGAATTAGTGGAACATGAGAATGGTGGGAGTATGTGAATTGTCAAGTTTCTATGATTGGCGACGGTGGAGTTTATTTAAGACAGATTCTTTTGGGATTCTTTGCTATTGAGATGATTTGGTTTTTGGTGATGTTTCAATGAGGTTGAATTGGTTTTTACGTTTGAACATCTTAGGTTGATGCTTAATTAGGCAATGAGGACGTTTATGTTGGAGTTAAGGACTTTATGGCAATTGGGTTTGTACAACGGCTAGTATCATGTTTGGGTTAAGTGAAGGTATTCAAAAGAGGCATAATTGAAACCATGGGGCTATTGTCATGGAGTCCGTTAGTATTTTCATCTATTTTAGCGGTTCTAGTTAAATTCTATTAACATATAGATGGTGTTAATTATGTTTAGGTGTTGATTGATCATTTTCACTTGGTATTGTTTTAAGGCAATTTACTAGACTTTTCCAAAAATTGACTGAGGTTCATTTTGTGAAAAGCTTGCACGTTTTGTTTTGAAAACAACATGTGTCATTTTTTTCATCATTCTTTGAATTTGAACAATAAAATGAAATAATTTTGTCACAATTAGTGTAGATAGAAGCATTTTTGTTGATATTCTATTCTCAACTGCATAATAAAGGGAGTATGATGTTTGGAATTTGTATAAGATTATATAATATTTATCTGCTCAGTTCTTTTTTTGATATGAAAGTGTATATGAAATCCGCTATATAACATTTTGTTTATAATTCTGTTCTTAGCTTAACATAAGTGAAATACCGTGGTCCTTGGTATCAACATCTTTGTTTCTGAGCACTTGGCCTACTTTGTAGCTACATTGGTTTTTGTGTAGGTCTTTTTAGTGTGCACACTTAGAATACTGAATTTAAAAGGGAGAGATTTCACTTTTATTTCTACCCGATTGGCTATCAAGGTTTGCACAATCCTGCCACGAGGGTAAACATGGGTTCTGTTATATTATGATGTTGTTTTAGTTATATAGGCTTATGCCAAATATTTTTCTCGATATTATTATTGTAAATAAATATTTCTAAATACAGCTCTATTCTTTTTTAGACTGTTTTGTTTTATATTCTGTAACGGCTCATGATCACACATTAATATATGGCTGCTTAGTGAGTTAGTGGCCGACTCACCCGTCTATTTTCACCATATTTCTTTTTAGATGACTTTGATAGCTAGTTTTGACAATTAGAATAGATGGCATGTGACTGGATTATAAGAGAATTTTAAGATAAGTACCATGTGGCATAAGTGAAGTTGTCTTACTTTAGAGAAATTTTGCCAATATTTAGTTTATTTTACTTGGAAGGAATTTTGAGAAATTTGATTTAGGAGGACTTTTTGTATATAAGCTTTTATTATTGTGGATTTCAGGTTAAAGGGTTCACCCCGCGAGTACATGGCGTGATAGAAGCTATAAAAAATTGAAACAAGATATTGTTAACATTGAGAATGGATCTTCCACGTTGTATCAAGTTAAAAGGAGAAATTTCCCCTAAAATGACAGAAACTGAAGTAGTTAATATAAAATATGTTAAATCACACAACTTTTGAATAGAAACACCAAGTTGCAAGTTTCACAACCTATAATTTCTTAATATGAATACATAGATAGATTGTAGTTATGTATGTCCAAGGCAATATATATATATATATATATATATATATATAAGCAAGTACTTCTAATTCCCCATAAAACAATTAAAAAAAAAAATCAATGACAACGACCCTGCTTGCATAGGTTGACAAATTAAAGATGGTTCACTATTCACACATTCAACGACCGTCTTCTAGACTAGTAGTTATTAAAGGTTCGCCGGAGCTAACTGACGGTGTAGGGATATGATACAAAGGAACAGGCATCTTCAATGGAAGATCTGGTGTTGTAGCCTCGAAATTAAGAACATGAATTGCTTGCCTTATTGACGGCCTAAGACTTCGATCAGGATGAGCACACCACAATCCAACAATCATTAAACACTCTATTTGCTTCTCCTCGAATTCCATATGCAATCTCTCATCAATCGCCACACGAAGCCTTTGACTTCCATAAAGATTCCAAACCCACTCTACCAACCCCATTGCTGAATCTTTTTCCGGAGGGTCATTTGACTTTCTTCCTGTAGCAATTTCTAATGCAACCACACCATAACTGTATACGTCTGATTCTTTACTGGCCCTACCAGTAGCTATGTATTCTGGAGCCATATAGCCTAACGTTCCAGCCAATCCAGTTGTTTGAGGACCTAGCTCATGGTCCATGAGCCGAGCCAATCCAAAGTCTCCAAGCTTCACATTAAAACTAGAATCAAGCATGACATTGCTTGATTTGATGTCACGATGTACGACACATTGCTCCCATTCTTCATGAAGGTAAAGCAGCGCAGATGCCAACCCAGAAGCTATCTTGTATCTCACTGCCCAAGTCAGAGGACTCCTCTTGCCAAAGAGGTGCGCATCAAGGCTACCATTTGACATAAACTCGTAGACAAGTAGGAACTCACCTTTGTCATGGCACCATCCTATGAGTTGAACCAAATTCCTGTGCCTTAGCCGGCTAATGATCTTCACCTCAGTTATGTACTCTTTTCTTCCCTGTTTTGAACCCCTTGAGATTCTCTTTACAGCAACTGCTATATCCAAATCAGTTAAAAACCCCCTATAGACAGCGCCAAACCCTCCTTCCCCCAACTTCCTGTCATCTGCAAAATTGTGGGTGGCTAAAGCAAGATGTATGTGAGAAAATCTTCTTGGTCCTGCTCCTTTTTCAAGGTCGTCATTAATTGATGTTAAATTCACAGTCTCTATCGTTTCCTTCTCCAATTTCTTTCTCTTCCATACCCACAATATTACAAATGTCATAACTGCCCCAACTATCAGAATACTAGCTGAAACAGTCAGACCAACAACTAAACCCTTCGGTTTCGTATTTTTTCCATTTCTTTCCTTCATTTCCAAACTGGAATTAAATTCCCATGATTGAATTATATTCCGCTCTCCATACTGACCTGTAGCAGATGAAAATCCAACTATGACCCACTCTGGAAGAACCTGCATGAGATCAATTTCATAAGCGAGACTCGTATTCTCTTGAGGATTAGGGGTTGTTTGATACTTCCAAGAGACACTCAAGTTCTTCGTCGAGGCGTTGTAAGTGATCCGTGCATCAGCTGTATCCCCACTATGAAAGCTAGCATTCCAGGGTGTGTATGTTGCAGAAGCAATTGAGTTGTTGTTAATCCCCACATGCTCAACTTCTGGATCCCATTCTTGGTTCAAGTATGATGAGTCGAACTCAACTAGAACAATTTGGTTTTGAGATGAATCACTGTTTGTGGTGTTGAATAGGCCTAGAAATCCACCAGCTGAATTTAGCGGGACATCAAACCCCACATGTGCCAAGAAGAATGCTATCCCATGGCCGTAAATGGAACGGTTTTGGGTGTCGATAGTGAAGGAAAAATGGGTACTAAAATCACTGAGTTTTCCAGTATCTGAGTCCCAAAGAGGGACCCTCTCAAAATAGATGGCTCGACCGACTCGGCATAAATAATTGTATTGGTTGATAAGCTCAATGGTTCCAATAGAAGGTACTGCATCACCCGAGTACAGTATGTTGTCAGCATTAGATTCAAAGCGAGGTATTTGGAAATATACTGAGTATGCAGAGGGAAGAAGTTGAAGGAAGATGACGATAGATAACATGGTTATATGTCCTATAAAGAGTAATCTAAAACTTGGAAGGTGAAGAGAGAGAGAGAGGGGGGGAGGGGGGGTGGGGGAGGGAGACAAGAAGGAATGGGTAGAAGTTGCATCTGAACATTCAATACTTGAGAAGCAGTCTCTATTTGAAGGACTTCCGCATACATACATTATATAAACCGATATAGTTCTATAGTGAAATAAGAAGTTTAATTAAAAACAGAATAGAAAGACTTCTACGCAGATTTCTCGCTGGCACGCAATGGCTTCAGCAACAAACCGACGTGGACCATAAAACAAACAAGTTAGAGTGATAAGCTTAAATATTAGTATCCAATGGTTGCCATAATTTTAACTGGCTTGACAACAACGTCCTTAATTTCTTATTGCAGTTTCAAATATGACACGCATTCAGTACAGCTTCAACGAAGCTACATGTGGGTCCTGGCCCTTCGAGCTAGGATTGGAGAATAAAAGATATAATGAATAATTGCAGTGATATTTTTTGCCTGAAACTTACAAAAAATAAAAATAATTTCCCTAAGGTGGAGAAAGGACTTTCAGCCGGGCTGCATTTACATGAGGTTCCAGCTTTTTAATTTTTTTTCCTAATTGTCTATTAAGTATGTATTACATTAGTTATATGTGAAGAGACAAGATAAGTGGTAGACAATCTTTTCCAATCTGTATTAAGTATGTAATACAGGCTTGCATTGAGATATTACAATTGGAATTCACCATCTAATTAAGGAGTCTATTCATTTGGTATGTAAACTTCACTAGCTACAAGAAAATTGCTTAGTAGTGGCATATTATTTCATGCAAAAATAACTTTTTGCTACTTACATGAGTCAATTTTAATCACAAATAGTCATTCTTATCACATATAATTCGTCACAAATAGTTATATTTCTTGTAGTACCATCTAATGTAACGCTAAGAGTAATTTGTTTTTTTTTTATTTTTTATTTTTATGTGAGTTACACTATATTTCACACAAATCCCAAATATATTTATCATTTGGCAGTAGTAGTATCCATCATTAACCTTGTTATGAGATGATCACACATAAGTACTGTAGGTGGTGTATAATATTTTGCATTATTGGAAATGGTTCTTACTCTTTATAATGATTATATATAATGGCTTCCAAATATACCATTAATTAGTTCTTCTAAAATATATATAGTCCAATTAGTTTTTCCCTAGTTGATCATCATATGCATGAACCTGTATTAATATATATAATATTATATATATATATGTATGTATATATATAATTTGATTGTGAAGACAGGCCAGTTTGAAATTCAAACAAAAGAAACTTTTGTTTTGAAATTCTTCTTGCCGAATAGGAAATTAATGATGAATTTTGTTACATATAAGCAAAATCGCGCACTAATCTGCATACCAATATTGATTCAGTCATACTTAAAATTTAAATTAGCACTGTTTTCAATAAAATTTACTTTTTGATCAATCACAATAGATTGGTGCACATATTAGTGCACAATTGTACTTGCAATTAGATTTTTTTCATTAATGATTCCATCTGTTGATCTACCTGTAGGTACGTACCAGAAGTCAAATTAAAGATCACATACTAGTGAAAGCAATATCGTAAAAACTAATAGTTTTATGATAGAAGTTTTATTCATATAAATATCAGCAAAACATATTATATTAACGCATGTTTGAGTTTGATATACAAAAAAATATTGTCAACAGACAACATGTTCATATGTGGGTTCACCTACGGCTTGGAAGGTGGGGAGAGAGGGAGAGAGAGAGAGAGAATACGGACAAAATAATGGAGATAAACTATAGCGTGGAAGTTGCTACCTGAACCTCCAGTTCATTTCTTCATGATTCTTGAGTTTAGTACTGAAGTATATATCATGTTCATCTAAAAAATATATTGCAAGACTTTTAAGCAGAGTTAATCTTGCCGGCATAATAGCGTCAACATATTGACTATAAAACAGACCAACCATATATAATATAAGTGATAACCTTAAATATTAGCATGCAATGTTTGCCCTACACGCTAGCTTAAATATGTGGAAGATGGCCCTTCGCTCTTTCAGTAAGCAGAAAGTAACCTTTATATATTTCAGATATGAACAATATATGCGCATGACTTCTGCATTATAGCTCGATCACCTCAGCCCTTATACGTCTACAACAATGGTCATTTTCCCTCCCTGGTTGAACCTGCTACATATATTATGAATCGTGTCAAAGAAGATAAAATTTTCTGGTTAATGTATGAAATATGATTCAGTCTGTTTCCTGCAGTCAAAAGAATCGATCAACATGATCCTCAAATAGCACGGCCATAATTTTACGAATTAAGTTGATACGTTCATGAGAGATTTGCTTATGAATTATATGCTATAACAACTAATATTACAATATTTACATATATATAAAGGAAGATTTGATCAACACTATATAAAAAAAAAAAAATGTGTTTGATATTGGAACGTTAACAAAACTGAATAGTTGTGCAGCAAATATATATACGTATATAGGATGGGATAGCTATAACCACAAAGGGATTACATAATAGTAATCTCACAAACTGACATAATTTCATGTGATTCGTTAGATCTACTTTACAGTAAAAGTAATTTTAGAATTTGACGAATCATATCAAGTCACATCAGTTTGTGGGACTACTTAATTTTACGTAATCCCATTGTCACTACAACAAAACTGGCCAATTACTTTGATAACTTTTTGCTGCAATAAGCCTAAAATATTGCCATGAATGATTAATACTGGCAAAACACCACAGTCGCAAGTTTGTAGATAAAAATAAAAAATAAAAAAATAAAAACGCCAATTTTGGTATCAAATTGGCGAAATTCTCACTTGTAGAAATTGTTGCTTTATTGTGGTAAACTAATGGTGTCACTAATAAAAAAAATTTCTGTCACAAATACCTCCCTCAGAGCATACAACATCCCCCCCAAATACCTCGTGTCCACGCTATGGGTTGCAACAAAAGATGTTTTGCATCACTTTGGCTTCTCGGTATTACCTTCATACAACAATTACGAAATACTACATTCAGGTTATAGTGGCTGCTTGTGTTGCCACTAAAAACTCATCTCTTGCAAATGGACACCCTCAAAACATGTAGCCATCGATGATAGATTTTGTGGTAAATGATCTGGTCTCAACTGTGATGACCCGCTTTCGCTTGTATTTTTGCTGAAATGGTTGTTTTTATTTAATTAATATATTAGCTTATTTATTTTAAATTATTGCGTTTTAAAATTGTTTTTTTTATTTTATTGATGTTGTGTTTTATTTCTTTTAACTGTTTACAGTTTTTAATATCTTTGCGGCGGTTTAGTGTTGTTTTCCCGGAATGAGGAATAGATCTCATCTTCTTTCCCTACACCTCTTTTCTTTTCCTTTTTCTTTTTTCCTTTTTCTCTTTTTTCTTCTTCCTTTTTCCTTCATTTTTCTCTTTTTTCTTTCTTTTCTTTTTTCTTTTTCTCTCTCTCCCCGCGTCGACCCCCCCGGTCTCTCTCTCTCTTCTCTCTCTCTCACGCCGAAGCCTTCAACCGTTCGAACCGCCGCCGTCCGGCCACCGTGTGACTCACCGCCGGCACCGTTCGACTCCCCTCCCTCCAGCGCACCTTCCCACCAAAACCCACCCCCATCCGGCCGGCCGTTTGGCCGGAAAAGCCCTCCAAAGGCTGCACGGTTTTTGCTCCAATCCGCCGCCGTCGCTCCACCTCCGGTCACCATTTCTTCACCACTTCATCACCGGTCCCTTGCCATCCTAACCCACCTATTTCCGGCCTCCAACGACCACTGGAACAGCTCCCACGAGCTAGCTTTCCTTTTTAGGAAATCCATCCTCTTTCCGGCGTTTTCGCCGCCACCCACGGCCAACCACCACTTCCAATAGCTTCACAATCATCCCTAGACCATTCCCTATCAATCCCAAGCCCTGGTTTGTCCCCATTCAAAAGTGGGTATTTCACAACCCACGGCCACAATGATTTTTCACTGTAACGTTGCTTTTTCATCGCAGCTTGCAACGCCGGGTGTTTTCTAAAATTACCGTATAGCGCTGTAAGTATTTTCCAAACCCTATTTTCAGATTTAAATATATATTACTCATTCAATTATTTATTGCTGTTGGTTGGTTGATTCCGGACTGAGTCCGAGGAGTTCGGGGGTCGGATGGATGGAGGACGGAGTTGCTTGATTTATTGTTTCATGGTTGGTTGTATGTTTTGTGCATTGATAATTGCATTTGCATGGTGCATGCACGTGTATTTTATTTTATTTGAGAAACCCTGTTTTGCTGGCGTGAATGGATTTTCGGGTGCGTGTGTCTCACGAGCCCAAGCCGGGATGGGTTATTATCTCGATGGAGCTCCTTTGGTCACTCGGGAGTGGATAATACTGAGTGACGTCCTCTGAGTTGTCGCTGGGCGACGACGGGAGCGGGGCTAGAGGATGGCCCGGCCAGGTACGCGCGGGGCGCGAGTCTGGGCATCGCTCTACTCACCGACTCTGTGGCCCTTCGTTGGCGAGGGCTAGAGGATGGCCTGGCCAGGTACGCGCGGGGCGCGAGTCTGGGCATCGCTCGTTTAGGTGTCACATGCGTGGTCGTTACCTGCGGTGTGACACAGAGCCAGGGTGTGCGGATGATCCCTAGGGGAGGTCATGGTGCATGCATAACCGGTTTGTTTTTATGGTTTTCGGATGTGGGCCATTTTCTGGGAAAATGGCGATGTTGGTTTTTCGAGGCTTTGATCCATTTTCGGGGAAAATTGTGGTTTGGGCCATTATCTGGGATAATGGCGAGGCGTGGTTTTTAAGGATATGTTTTATGGGCCAAATGGGTTTTTTTGGCGTGCGTGGTAAAAATGTGGTTTTGCGGGACATGTGCATTGGCTTTTCTTGCATCCATGTTGCTTGAGTTCTATGTGTTTTTATCTGGTGGTGTTTGGGTTTTACTTACCTGCGGTACCATTTTTGGTTCCGTAGCTTTTGGTGCAGAGTTCGAGGATGAGGAGGAGGAGGCTGAGCCCGAGGATGCGGCTCCGCCGGGTTGCTGATGTTATGCTTTGTATTTGATATTATGATATATGTATGTTTTGTAATATTTTATTTATGTAAGTTTTGGACAGCTTTGTATTACGTTAAGAAAAATTCTGGTACTTAGTTATTGACTTGCTTTTCGCTGCATTTTTCTCGTTCACTTTGTTGCCCTTGCACACACTTGGCACACGTCGTTAGGGTGGTGACCCGTGATGTCATCATCCGGACGTCTCGATTTCCCTGTGTCCGTGCGTGGGGATTTGGAGGCATCACATCAACGACTTAATTTGTCTGCCAAAACTCAATTATCACAACTAGACATCCTGAGAAAAAAATATAATGGCAAAATGAATGGTTGAAAAGTGCTTTTTATTGATGATTAGTTTTCTCATGAAATTGAATTTTCGGCTAATTAATATCATTAGTATTATGCTTTATCGATGACAATGTTCGTTGTAAATCTAGAGGTATTGTTGATATTTTGTTGCTAATAAAGATCAATTTCCACACAATTAGATGGTATTGGCAGGTCAGGATACGTTACACATTTTGTAGAAAGTAACTGAAATTTGGAATGAATTACTACTGCTAAAATTCTATTGCTGCAAAACATCTTCATAAAAAAATACTAATGTATAAGTCGAATGATGTTTATTTTACACAATCATGGGATGTGGCTACAGAAGAGAAGTTTTAGTGAATGGAGGAACCAAGGGTGGAGCCGTCAATCAGGGCCTATGAAGGTGGCTCTTAATAATGCAGCAAGGAGTTTAGTCCCATCCAGCTAGTTGTATGGTGCTGGTCCAACAACAGAGGGAGATCCTACTATGGTAGATGGTCATTGTTTTAGGGGTGGCAATATATTACACGACCCGTTAACCCAACACGAACACGACACGATAATAACGGGTTAGGGTTTAGTCTTAACGGGTTCGGGTCAAAACGGGTTGACCCGTTAAGACACGATTGCTTAACGGGTTGATAACGGGTTAACCCGTTTTGACCCGTTATGACACATTAAGAAAGTTGAAATTACAATTATACCCTTTACCCAAAAGTAAAATTGTTAGAATTTTAATTTCGATATTTTTATTGTTTAGATTGTAATTTTAGACTTGTAGTTAGTTTTATAATTTTTATAGATATTGTGATTTTAATATTTATAGAAAATTATATTAAATTTAATCAAGTCAAACATTTTAATTTCAGGTATATTTAACCCATTTACATAAATATTTTGAAACGTGTCATATTATTTCGTGTTAACCTTTTTATTAATATTCACTAATGTGTTAAAACGGGTTGACACGACATGACACGTTATGTTAATGGGTCGTGTTAGGGTTTGAGATTTTGACCCGATAAACTTAACGGGCCGGGTTAGGGTTTACCTATATAGTATAATATACATACTTTGACACGACACAACACGATCTGTTAACACGATTTGACACCCCTACATTATTTAGGCAGTGGTGGCCTTGACAAAAGGGAAGACGTAACTATTACAGATTCCATGAAGGCGGGTGTAGCGAAGGAGAAGGCTGGTTTTCAAGGGTGTACGTTACCCATCAATGCTCTACATGGGAGTGAAGCGGATACGTTACCTACTACGGATGAGGGTGAGGTTAATGGGGGTAATGAAGGAGATAGCTAGGCTTTGTGGAAAGGCTTTTGATGATGGGCCTTTTAGGGTTCAGGCGCAATCTGGGTCTAAGCCCCTTGAGGGCCCTCTTGTGGTTGTAGATGGCATCATGTAGTGTTGTTTCACTCTAAAATGACAAGCCCTAATATTACTCTTTGCGAAGACGTGTATCTGGAGCATGAAAAGAAGAGGAAGCAAAGGAAAGTTAAAGGAGAAGCGATACGGAATGTGCGGAAGAAGATTGAAATAGAGAGAAGTGGTACAAAAGATGCATCCTGTTCCGATGAGGCGACAGTGGCAAAAATTTCCATGCTATCGGTGGTGGCTGTTGAATAGCACCGCTGAAAGCCATGAAAACCTCATCCTGGAATACCCGTGGGCTTGGGAACCCACAAGCCATTCATAACTTCTGCGATTTGATCAAGAGGGAAGCGCTCGATGTTTTGTTTCTTCAAGAAACCAGGCTCAGTGTACTAGAGGCTGAAAAATGTAAGTTTAAACTTGGCTATCCAAATTGCTTAGTTGTTTGTGCGAATGGTAGAAAGGGGGGTATTGCTTTATATTGGGGAGGGAATGTAGTTCTATCGATTGTTAACTATTCTTCATTTCATATTGATGCTGTTGTCAGTGATGATAGGGTAATTGGGGAAAAATGGTTCTTAATGGCTGTTTATAGGTTTCCGGAAACTCACTTACGATATAGAGCATGGGTTCTTCTTAGGGGTCTGTGACGGTCGAATGGGGAGGCTTGGTTAGTTATGGGGGATTTGAATGAGATCATGTTTCACCATGAAAAATAGGGGGGGAATCCTAAACCAGAGAGTCAACTTGCTGCCTTTTGGGATGTAATTGAGGAGTGTGGGTTACATGATTTGGAGTTCAACGGGTATAAATTTACGTGGTCTAATAGAATAGAAGGCCAACACTGTGTCAGTGAAAGATTAGATAGGTTTCTTGCCAACTCAGCTTGGTGGAACTCTTATCCGAATGCAAAGGTTGTTCATGGGCTTGTGGCTTATTTGGATCACTTACTAATCCGAATAGAACTGGAGGGCGATGCTAAGATTCCTAGAAAACAAAAAAACAAAAAACAAAAAACTTTTTCAGTTTGAGAAAATGTGGGTTGGAAATTTAGAGTGTGAAGCCATTATTAAAGATCAATGGAGGATGGGTAATGATAAGTTGAGAATGGAGGATGTAGAGGGGATGATTCGGGAGAGTAGGGTCAAGCTGCAGCTATGGAGCATAAATAGTTTTGGGAATGTCCAGAAGGAGCTTCAGCAAGCGAAAATGCAGTTGAAAAAAGTATATGAGGATGGTCGTGGACTTGATATCTCAGCCTTAAATGTAGATAGAAATGAGGTACATATCTGGTTGGAGCGAGATGAAGTTATGTGGCGACAACGTTCTAAGGTTTTATGGTTAAAAGAAAGGGATCAAAACTCTAGATATTTTCATTTGAAAGCCTCACAAAGGAGAAAAAAGAATAGATTGGTGAGGATTTAAGATGAGAGGGGGCAGTGGCATGAGAGGTCTAATATGGACAAGGTAATTCTTGATTATGTTAGAGATTTATTCACTTCTTCAACTTTATAATCATGGAAGGACTACAGGCTGATGATGATCAACATCTTTCATATCATATTTTCAAGAATATGCATGTGTTTTTGCCACCAGGCACCAAAGATCATATGGTATATATGTGGTGAAGGAGATTTATTAAAACCAAAATATAAGCAGATTCTTCGCCGGCATGTATAATAGCGTCAACACATTGACGTTGAATACAAACCAAAACTTTAATTATAGTGAACCTTGCTGGTTTGGTTACAAAACCAAATTATCTAATCTCATCCTATCTGATACAATCATTATAATTTTTTCAAATTTTCACATAAAATGTAATAAACAATTCAAAATTTTCAAATTCTAAAACAAAACTAATATTAAAAAATTATAGTATAATAATATTTTATTTAACTTTCAACAAAATATCTTATCTCATCTCATCTAGCTAAATTGTGTAACCAAACGAGGAATAAATATTAGCATGCAACGGTTGCCCTTTTACGCTATCTTAACTGTTTGGACAAGAGCCCGACTTTGCTCTTGGGTTCAAGACAAAGTAGGAGGTAACGAACTAATTGACCAAGCAGAGAGACCTAACCGATGTCGTTCAATGTGATGTTCCTAGCTCTCGCTTGAAATTTGGTGGCAACCGCAATGCTAGAATGTTGGCTGCTTGAGTCATACACCTCTCACACAATGTGAAAATAAAGTATATACTCGCATGCTCAATAAATGATTATAATTAATGGGCTTCGGAACATAAAAAGATAGTCATTAGAATCTAAATAATAGTACTAAAAAAATATACATACATCATAACCTTAATATCAATAAGCCACAAGTCTTCAAGCCATAGAGAAAAGAATATTACAACCCTGCAATTTAATTAAAAAGAGTAAAAAACAACACTTAATTACAATGGAGGATTAACCCAAATCTTCAGTACTCCTCTAGTGGAGCCAGACCTCCATACTCGTAACCATCACCATACCCATCCTCTATATTAAAATCTACAATTTTGAGGAGTTGAGACTATCATAGTGAGATCTCGAAAAATCTCAGTAAGTGGAACTAAGTCTAACACTAAAAAATGCAAGCAATAGAAAAGAAAAATTATGCAAACAAGAAAAATACAGGGAATTGAAATATAATATTTGACATTTTCCAATAAACCAAACTCAAGTATTCACCAAAAATTTCACACAAGACATTATATACCCAAAAATCATGTTTTATAAATAACAACTTTATTAAGATATGCACCATGGTCTCCCCTATAGACCATCTGCATACTGTGGTTTCTTTCACCATATCACGGGTAATGACCGTGCATGTGATTTTGTAATAAATGATATCCAATTCCACACACATATGTTCATGGCCAAGCATCATCTAACCTTTACCAGCAAAGAAGCAACAGCATCAGCCTGAGAGCATTACCATCTTGCCCGAACCCATTGTCACCAAGCAACAACTTAAGAGATGTCACTCAATTTTTTACACTTCCAATTGACTAAAGAAACTTCATCGAGATAATACCTCATGACCTCAGTTTGGGGTAGTAAAATGCATGCATGGACCAAAAAATCCAACAATTTTCTAAATTTAAATTTACACGCATAAGTCACAATTAGATAGTAAAAAATTCAACAAACAATTATAGATTTAAGACAGACTAACGATAAACATTCAATAAATAATTAAATGATGAAAACAGTGAACGTTGGAAAACAATATGCATCACAAACTGTACAATAATCCCATCACTTCACACTACACAGCTACATCACAAACTGCACAATAATCTCATCAATTCATACAACCACATAGAACACAATTTTGCAATTCCATTATGGTTAGTCCATAGAATCACTTACAATGTGGAGGGAAAATTGTTGGATGATCAAGGCATTCTGAGCTTTGTTGTCAATTGTGTGCATCTTGAGCAAAGAGGCATAATGCGTGTCTATGTGTTGTTGGGAAAGAGAGACACTAAACACGATAGAGAGACAAAGAGGATAAAAGCTTTGTCTAATGCTTTAAAAATCAACAATTATGATTCTAAGCCTATATTCCAATCATGCGGCTGAGAGAAAATTCAAATGGGAGGGTCGACAGAGGTTGAGTTGGCAGTGGCCTAAAATTTTAGGGAGAGTGAGTCCAAGAGATAATAGGGCAGGTAAAGAGTGACTGGGACAGAGGGATAAGGAGGGAAAGTGGGATGTGGCAAATGGGATGGGAGTTTGACCAACTAGAGATGAGGTGGCAGTGACTCACAGAGAAAGTGAGAGAGATAAGGGGTGTTTGGTGCAGGAAAAAAAATGAGGGAGTAAGGCAAAGGAGCAATTGGGATTGTAAGGTACATAGATGTGGGAGACAATAGTCGTGACTTCCGCAATAGCGATGAAACAGAGGGGGAAAAGGAGAGAAAGAGGTGCGAGAGAGGGATGAGGGAAGTCTAAGGGAGATAGTGAGATCGAGAGGGAGAGAACCCTATCGTGGATGACGTAGCACAACAAAGCGGCAGCTGTGGTTAGGGTTTCTGAACCTTCAAAAGGTTGGGCTTTCCTAGAGGAAGAGAGATATATAGAGATAGAGTGGTGATGATTGGAAAGGGAGGTGGAGAGGAAGGGTCTTGATGGTATATGGTGTCAGAGTGTGGTGGGCTACAATAATGGAGCCCTAAATGGGAGATAGAGACAGAGAATGAGAGTGATCTTAGATAGGTGGGTGAGGCCAAAAGATGAGGGGGAGCTAGTGACGAAGAGACTGAGGCTATCAAGGGGAAGAGAGAGATGGTCAGAGGGGGAAGGGTCTCTACCTATTTATAGGCCAGAAAGCCCATTTCACGTGCGGCACTGTGCTTTGCCCAAATTGAATGAGGTAGATGGCGGTCAGAGACGACAATGTGTAAAGGTCATAGGAAGGAAAGGGGGAGTCATGGGAAGGGAAGAGGGAGATGGCGCAGAGAGAGAGAGAGAGAGAGAGAGAGAGAGAGAGAGAGAGAGAGAGAGAGAGAGAGAGAGTAGAAGAAGAAGAAGAAGAAGAAATGAAGAAATTAGAGTTTTTAGGGTTTGATTCCCATGGGCAAACGACGTTGTTTTATAAGGGGGCTGGGCTTTTATTCTAAGGCTTTGGACCTTCTTGCATGCTGGGATCCATTTGGAGTTCTCAAAAACATCAAATGGTGTTGTGCTTAAGCACAAAGCTAAGTACAAGTCCCTGCCAACACTGCTACTGAATTGGAGTGGTATGAAACCATGTTAGTTTGTTAATTGGTTATTTTTGTGAGATCTCTTTGTGATTGTAGCACTTTTCTTTAGTATTTACTTCGTAACTTGTGGCTTGTGCTTCCCTGCGCTCTAAAGCTCTAATGTGATACTATTGGCACTACATACATGTTTACCAACCAGGTCTTCTAAAGAAATGATTTGTGCAATCCTATGGTGTGTATGCCTCGCACACTTGTTTTGAAAAAAGTTGTAAGCCTAGAACCAATATGAAAAAAACCCACTTTTTAATGGTAAGCCCCATTTTTTTCAAAGGAAGAATACAAGGTTTGCATATTCCATGACTGTATATAGCATCACTCAGACTTCCATGCTTAGACTAAGCATGTAGAGATTGATTTTCATTTTGTTCATGATTAGGTTGCTGCCAAAGCATTTCAAGTGTGTTTCATCTCTAGTCGTGACCAGCTTACAGATGTTCTTACCAAGCCCATCGTTTTCAAATGTTTCCAATTGTTGTGTTCCAAGCTTGATGTTCATGACTCCCCGTTGCACTTGTAGGTGGTTTTCAGGATCCTACGGCAAGTCTCTCATCCAAACTAAATACATACAATTCATCGGTAATCAAATTCAAATAAATAATATGTTACTCAACTAAAGTTTATATTTCAAATATAATCTTAGCTATATCTCTTCAAATGTAGTTGCTCTCTTATATTACTTATCCTATGTAGCAACTTAATTTTTACTTGAGTATTGAATAAGATGCAAGCACCCGATATACATACGGATGATTATACCATATAGAATTAAATATGCATGGCTTATGTTCACACCTTGATTACCTTAGCCTAATTACCTCATCCTCACACATATGCAATAATTAATGCTATCTCATTTTCTCCTAGTTGAAAAAGTGTGAATATTAGTCTAGTGAGTGCACTCACTTTGGTGAATTGCTTTAGAGAGAGAGAGAGAGAGAGAGAGGGAGGGTGGGAGGGAGGGAGAGAGCAACTAGGACAAAGAGACAAAGATAGAGTAAATGGAGAGGGAAAGGAACAAAGGCATGGAACAAGGAGATAAAGAGATGCTCGACACTTACCCCATAAATATGGAGGATGACGGTGGTAGCGCATGGAGGGTAAAATGGAAAAGGTCTGTCCGTACCAATAAGATGGTGTGGTGGGACTCATTTTGCAACAGTTTAGGCAGCGGCACAAGTGGCATAGGTGACAACAGCACAAGGAGTTTACGAAACAAAGGCAAAGGAAGGAGAGAGAGAGAGAGAGAGAGAGAGAGAGAGAGAGAGAGAGAGAGAGAGAGAGAGTGGGGGAAGGAAGAGAAAAAGTTTTAGGGTTTTATTAAAATGACGTTGTTTTGATCTCCCTCTACCCTCTTTTTTTTAAGCCAGGTAAGTTAGGTTTATTTATTGGGCATGGGCATGATCATGGGTTCGGTTATTACAGCCATATATACTCCAAAAATACTAATCAATACAATTAGAATCCCATTAAATCATTATAAAGAAGAAGAATTTACCTCTTTCAAATAAAATGAAATCTCATATACTACCATATTAAGTTAAAAGTAGTATCACAAATTATGTTATGTGTTGTACTAATTAACAAAATAAAGAAAAATAAGAAAAATGAAAAACCTTGACTTCTATACCAAATATTAATCATATAACATAACATATTGCAATCAAGCGGGGAAAGGAATGGAAAGAGTTGATCTCATTATAACATTATACAATTCAAGTTGAATATGATGCAAGCGTTCGACCATCTGTATGTTCGAAGCCCAACACCTCGGAAGGAAAACAAAGCCCATGAATTCAGCTTGGAATTAGGCCTGGGTTATTGTAGGTAGAACAAAGAATTATGAAGTCGAAAAGTTATTGTCTTTTTGTTTTATTGAGAGCCCACGTACCTCCTCGATAATTATCGATCATAATTACGGTACACCCATAATACTAATGACTTGATGATGGTGGTGGTATTTAATTTAATTAGTATTTACTTATTTCTGGAGTTTTACGTACTTTTGTTCATCCCATCATCTTAAACCTCATAATATCATTAATGTGTAATTGTCACATACATCTTTTGTGATATGGTAATATCCCAAATAATAAACTCGATATGAGGTGACAATTTAAAATGTACAAACTCTACACGAGAACAAAAAATGGAGAGTATAATAACTGCCAGATGGTATTTATGGAATATTTATAAGTCGATATAATATTGGGTACTGTGGCAGTGAATGTAAAAGTCATTAATCGATATAATTTTAAGTCTTCACCGTCCAAAGAGCAGACCAATTGTGGGGCCCATCATTAGTTAAGGTTTTCTATGTATGCACATGGAAAAACCTGCGCAGCATGCATGCACTCCCAAGTCCCAACCCAAACATCTGCCTAGATACACTGGGTCCAAAAAGACAGCTAGCTAACTAGGCCCATACCAAGGAACTGCCATAATAATTAGGCACATTCCAGTTCCATTGGCATGCAAAAGTGTGTCCTGTTGCTTAGTTGAGCCTCTTTTTCCAACATCCTCAGCTAGAGTCTTTCCCGGATCGGGACCAATTTTCTTTACTTTTGCTCTTTCTTGAGTGCCAATGATGCTTATTCTACGTTCATTTGGTTTGATGCCATCTTTCAATTTGTTTTGACGTGTTTTGTACATCTCGTGAGGATTCCTCGGATAGCTAGGAGGTGCATGTAATATATGACCAGCACACACACAAACAAGAAGGGATCTCGGGGATCTAAGGAACTGTCCCTTCATGCCTCCTCCTTTGTGCATGTGATCTTGCTAGGGGTATAATACCCTACGAGCAATAATTACTGCGGCATTGAGCTCTGACTCACGTCTCATTACCCCCTTAGCCTAGTCTAACGAGTCTCTTTCTCTCACTTCACTAGGAGAGTTGTGGTATTCTTTTGGCACACATTCCCAAGGATTTCGCTTCACAACCATCATTTCAACTACCCCTTAGCCTGTGCGATGACACCTACCTTTGCTTCTGCAGTGTAGAATTCATGGTTCCTTCCCCCGCACACTTCTTAACAGCTATTTTCTAGGGACTTAAGTAGGTGGCACCTCATCAGCCTATCCCATTGCTGGCCACCTTCCTTTCCTCAAGTGAGCAGAGGTAATAGGTTCTCCCATGCGTTTCCTTGCGGCCACATGCTGGTAGTGATTCAAGGCAAATAATAGGTTGGCCTATGCCCCACCTGGCCACCTCAGTCAGTGTCTCATTAGTCTTGGGCCAAGCTAGACAGGCCTATCTCTTGTGAGCCACAACAGGGGTTGTTATCTTTGCCTTGCCAAGCCAATGGGCCTCCTTTAGATTGTAGGGTCTCGCTTTTCATCGTCTCCAAAATTGAACATAGATTCATATTATGTGTTTATTTCTCTGTGTTTGATCTTGAAACCGAGGTAATTTTAATAATGATAAATTGAAAGAGCTTAATTTGGAAGCCAATTTTGGGATATCAAGCTTGTTAATTAGAGTATGGAATCTTAGTCAATTTATATCATTTGAGTGCTTGATAAAGAGATCCATCTTTATTTCATTGAAAATTATCAAACTTAAAGAGAGTTAAAAGCATCATTTTCTCCACCAATCACACACAAGAATGAGGAAATTTAATGTGACACTCCCAACTCCCATGTACGGAAATATAGAATCGTGACGTCAAGATGCTGACAATATGGATCACGCACCCTAACGATAAGTGTTAAGTGTGTGCACATACAACAAGTGTAAAACAAAAGTCTTAACAGATAAATTAAATTTAGTCGACTAAGTACCAGGATTTTAAATACAAGTCTCCCAAAATAAAATGTCTTCAAAAGTTATACAGTAATTTGATAAAAATATAATATAAACCAAAGGTACATAGTAAAATAGGGAAACAAATCCCAAACATAAGAAAGCAACCTCAGGTCATTCCTCCGGTGGAGTCGATCCCTCAGGCTCAACGTCCTCATCTGCATCAAAATCTACGATACCATAAATCTGTACCTCATGGTATCGAATACCATATGAGATTATGAATCTCAGTAAGTAATCAACCAAACAATCGACGATATAAAAATACATTTAAACAACCAACATATATGTATGCACTTGCCAAAATATGCATGAGCTCAAACCATCATTTTTCCTAAAAATGATTATTTTTCAACGCATGCCAAAATTCCATTTGGCCCAAACCAAGTCCATTAAAATAAACAACCATCATTTTTCGATAAAATGGCCTGACTATAAAATGCTCCACATATCCATTTATCAAAACAACAATTTTCTCAAAAAATGGCCCATTATCTAAATTATCTCATATGCACCATGATCTCCCTTAAGGACCATTTGCACACCCTGACTCCCTTCGTCACACCATGGGTAACTACCGTGCGTGTGACTTCATAATTAGCGATGTCTAGTTCCGCGTCTAGCGCGTTCGTGGCTAAGCATCCACTAGCCCCCGCAAGCAGAGGGGCCACGAAGTCAGCATGAGAGCTTTACAATCTCGTCTAATCCCGTTGTTGGCCAACGACAATACATGAGACATCATTCAGTATATTATGCTCATAAATAACCAGAGAAGCTCCACCAAGATAATACTCATCTCGGCTTGAGGTCGTGATATGCACGTACCTAAAAATTATTTCTCACATAAAAACCCAGTTTTCATTTATAACAGATGAGCATGCATACAATAATGCAATGAATAGCATGACACCAAACACAACTAATAACAACCCAAACACAATCCAATTTCACAAACAAACTCATCCTCCAATCCAATTCAACCCCCATACTCCTCAGACACAAAGCTTGGCATAACCAACCAAACTGAAGAAAATTATTAGTATAAAAATATATTTAAATCTTAAAAATTCTTTAGAAAAATACTCACAATGACGAAAGGCAAATCTAAAAGATCAAAGTTTATGCCAAAAGTGGCAAAGTAGTGGCGGATAGTGTTTCCCAAGCAATGGTTGTGAGTCTCAAAATGGAAAATGGAGAGGAGAGCTAAGGGAAGCTTAGGCTAGGTAAGGAGCAGCTAAGGGAGGCTACTGGAGTTGTTGCTGGTGTTGGAGGCCTTGGATGGCGGCGTGGGTGGCAAATTTGACCTTGCAAAGAGGGGGAAACCCATTTCGATTTGTGCTAGTTTGGTGGCTAGGGGTACACTAGTGAAGAGGGAGGCAGCTGGCGACATGGGGCTGCATCATGGCGACACTGGGAGAGGAAAGAAACCAAGAGAGAGTGATGGGCACTTTGGGAAAGAAAGGAGAAGAGAGGAGCTACAGCAGAAGGGTCTGGTGAAGGGAAGGGCCGTTGGCATACTGAGAGGGGTTGGGTTGCAGCGACATCACAGTGGAGCATGGAGGAGAAGGAGATAAGGGGAAGGGGCTATGGGTTAGGTGCTTCAATGAGAGAGAGGGAAGGGCCGCAAGGGAGGATATAGGTGATGGGGGAAAGGTCGCCAGAGTGAGGTTGGGTGGCACAAGGCAGGGCTATGTTGAGAGAAAGGTTTCGGTGAGGGAAAGGGGGTGCACAGGAGAAGCAAGTGAGGCGAGAAAATGAAGGAAAATGAGGAAAGGAAAAAAAAAAAAAAAAGAAGGAAAAGGAAAAATGAAGAGAAAGAAAGGAGATCCAGTCTTTTCAACTCGGAGACTCAAAACTGATCCAACAAAAAAGATTTCAAAATAACAATTTAAACAAAATAATTTAAACGCAATAATTAAATAAAATAAAATAATAAAATCCAACAATAAAATAATTTAGAATAGAGAGAATTTAAATAATAAATAATATTTAATAACAAGAAACATATTAAATTAAGTTCACAACTAGAGGTCGTAAAATAATACCACGTAAATTATTTAAAATTTAAAGCAACAAAATCCATAATCTTAACAAACAAAATGATTATTTAAATAAAAATACATGTAAATACGGGGTGTCACACCCTTCCCCCTTAAATAAAACTTTGTCCTTGAAATTGGCAAGGTCAAACATTAACACAAAGGCAAGATATAAGATACAACTCAAAACAGCACACCTTTGAGAGAAACGTACCACCAAAGACGTCCAAATAACTATAGGTACTGCTCCCTCATGTCTACTCCTATAGGTGATTTCATCATGCTCACACTAGTCCCCCAGTGACACATCACATCTAGAACTCCTAAGGCGGCCATGTAAATTTGAAATCTCCATTTCCAAAAGAGCCTTAATACAACACTCAAGGAATATCAATGATTTATAGCTTCATTCGATAATCTGTGCCAACCTCAATCGATTCCTTTGCTAACTTTCAAACATTCATTGTATACTACATTTTGGTAACAAAACGTGTAATCGGTCCGGTCCAGTTTTAAAAAAAAAAAATTTGGACCGAACCAGTATACACCGATTTTACATTTTTCAAAACCAGCTACCCTCTTAAATCGGTACTCCAGTTTTACCAGTTTTCGGTTCGGCAAAACTAGAATAAGTAAACTAGTACTCCCATGTATGGAAATGTGTGAATCATGATGTCGAGATGCTAACAATACGGATTACGCACTCCAACGACAAGTGCGAAGTGTGTCCATATGCAACAAGTGTAAAACAAAAGTCGCAGCGGATAAATTAAATTTAGTCGACTAAGTATCAGAACTTTAAATACAAGTCTCCCAAAATAAAATGCTTTCAAAAGTTATACAGTAATCTAATAAAAATATAATACAAACCAAAGGTATACAGCAAAAGAGAGAAACAAATCCCAAACATGAGAAAGCAACCCCAGGTCAATCCTCTGGTGAGCTTGATCTCTTAGGCTCAACATACGTCTTCATCTACATCAAAATTTATAGTATCATAAAACGGTACTATAGGGTATCAAATACCATGTGAGATTGTGAATGTTAATAAATAATCAACCAAACAATCCACGATATAAAAACACATTTAAACAACCAACATATATGTATGCACATGCCGAAATATGCATGAGCTCAAAACCATCATTTCTTTTTCAAAAATGATTATTTTCGAACGCATGCCAACATTTCATTTGGCCCAAACCAAGTCCATTAAAATAAACAACTGCTATTTTTTCATAAAATGGCCTGAGTATAAAATTACAATTTTCCTAGAAAATAGTCCACATATCCATTTATCAAAACCACAATTTTCACAAAAAATGGCCCATTATCTATATTATTTTATATGCACCATGATCTCCCCTAAGGATCATCTGCAAACCCTGGCTCCCGTCGTCACACCATAAGTAACTACTATATCTATGACTTCGTAACGAACGATGCCCAATTTCACGTCTAGCACATTCGTGGCCGCTTGCATCCACTAGCCCCCATTGTTGGCATGAGAGCGTTACCATCTCATCCAATCCCGTTGTCGCTCAACGACAACTCAGGGGACGCCACTTAGTATATTATACTCCCGGGTGACCAGAGGAGCTCCACCAAAATAATACCAATCTCGACTTCAAGTCGTGAAACGCACGCACCCAAAAATCATTTCTCACATGATAACCCAGTTTTCATTTACAACAGATGAGCATGCATGCAATAATGCAATGAATAGCATGACACTAAACACAACTGATAACAACCCAAACACAATCCAATTTCACAAAAAACCTCATCCTTCAATCCGATCCAACCCCCATACTCCTCAGAGACAGCTTGGCATAACCAACTAGACTGTAGAAAATTATTAGTGAAAAAATATATTTAAATCTCAAAAGTCTTTTAGAAAAATACTTACAATGACGAAAGACAACCCTGGAAGATCAAAAGTCATGCCAAAAGTGGCGGAGCAGTGGCGGACAATGTTTCCCAAGCAATGGTTGTGAGTCTCAAAATGGAAAATGGATAGGAGAGTTAGGGGAAGCTTGGGCTGGGCAAGGATGAGCTAAGGGAGGCTAGTGGAGCTGGTGGTGGCGACTGAAGGCCGTGGATGGCAGCGTGGGCGATGGATCTAGCCGTGCAAAGAGGGGGAAACCCATTTCGAGTTGTGTTCATGTGGGGGACAGGTACCGCGAGGGGTTGGTTCAGTGTCTGGAGGTACACTAGTGAAGGGGGGGCAGCTAGCGGCATGGGACTATGCCACGACAATGTTGGGGGCTAGGGAGAGGAAAGAAACCGAGAAAGAGTAATGGGCATTTCGGGAAAGAAAGGGGAAAAGAGGAGCTGCAATGGCTGGGGCTAGTGAAGGGAAGGGTCGCTACATGCTGAGAGGGGCTGGGCTACCGTGGCGTCATGGTGGAGCATGGAGGAGAAGGAGATCAAGGGGAGGCTATGGGTTGGGTGCTATGATGGGAGAGTGGGAGAGGCCGCAAGGGAGGAGACCGGTGGTGGTGGAAAAGTCGCCAGAGTGAGGGTGAACCGGTGAGGTTGGTGGTGGCGAGATTGGGCAGTGCGCGACGAGGCTGTGTTGAGAGAAAGGTTTCGGTGAGGGGATGGGGGTCGTACTATAGAAGTAGGGGAGGGGAGAAAAGGAAGGAAAAAAATGAAAGAAAAAAAAATGAAAGAAGGAAAAAAAAAAAGAAAAAAAAGAAACGAGATCCAGTCTTTTCAACTCAGGGTCGATCCAACAAAAATGATTTCAAAACAACAATTTAAACAAAATAATTTAAACGTAGTAACTAAATAAAATAAAATAATAAAATCCAACAATAAAATAATAAAATAATATAAAATAAAGAGTAATTTAAATAATGAACAATATTTAATAATAAGAAATACATTAAATTAAATTTCACAACTAAAAATTGTAAAATAATACTACGTAAATCATGTAATATTTAAAATAAGAAAATCCATAACCTTAACAAATGAAATGATTATTTAATTTAAAATATACTTAAATACGGGATATCAAATTTAATGCGTTCCTGTAGTGGTGGAACCTGCAATTTTCTTGAGGGGGGCAAATTTTCTAATGTGCGACCCATTAAAATTCAAAACTCATAAAAACATATATAGAATTAGATTTCAATAATTTGCAATTTACATGTAAAAATAAGATTCTAAAAACACAACATTTTAATATATTTCAGATTTTTGGTGATAATGTTTTATGAAATAATATTCATCCATTATTATTTTTCTAATGAATTATTTAGAAGTTTTGCTTCATATAAACTATTAAGTGATCTTTGAAAATGTTCTCTTTCATTCTAGTATGTAAGCTAGTTTATTAAGTTTCATGTAAACTCTATATATTTTCTATCACATTGAGCATATAATACTATAATACAAACCTTAAATAAGTTTTTTCTTACTCAATGAAGTCTAGATGATAAAACCTCTCAACCATTTTCCATATTGATCACCAACCTTAAATATTTTTGTTGTATTTTTTACTTTGGATTCTATATTTATAAGAAGTCTAATATTGTATAACAAAAAAACTCTAGAATTCAATTATTAAATTTATTATTTCTTCTAACCTTAGTTTTGATTTAATTTTTGTGAGACTACACTCTTAAAAATAAATAATATATAGAAATTATACAAAATTATGAGATAATAGGGAAAAAAAAATGAAGAGACATTTCTAAGCATATTGAAATTTTATTAAATTTTGTATAGCATATGGAGATTATAAATTTTTTTATGGGGGCCATTTTCTATATTTATAAAATTATGATTAAAAATTAGGGTATATTTTGATTTTTCAAAAAATTTTGGGAGGCACCTTAGATATATGTAGGTCCGCCACTGTGTACCTGCAATTACATTCCTTTACATAGCAAGATTCATATTTGCAATTAGATTGATATCGCTGCATATCCCTGATAATTTGCTTGTCAAACAGTTAGTCGTCCAACTTCACCTTACGAAGTAGAGTATATATATATTAAAGAAAAAGTTTTAGCACTCTTCATGTAAATTTCAGAAATACTTTAGTCACCAAGAAATTTTATAAAAGTAAACTTTTAAATTAAGGTGATCTGATATGGTACGTCAAATTATAATGTTATTTTTATTATAAAGTAAATCTAATATATCGTATAAAATCTCGTCAATTTATGAGTTTACTTTTATGAAATCTTTTTGTACCTATAACACTTCTTTAACAGAAAAAATACTTTAGTCACAACATGAAAGGGATTACACAAAAGTAATCTCACAAACTAATATGACTTGATGTGATTTGTCAGATTATAAAGTTATTTTTATTATACAGTAGATTTAACAGGTCATATAAAATTATATCCATTTGTAGAGTTATTTTTGTATAATCCATTCGTAACTATATTTTCAACATCAATGTTAGAGCTAGCTCTTTTAAAATGTGTTTTTGAAGATGCAACTTGCCGATGTTTGTCAAGAACATAGATAATGCCATATACAAATTAGTAATTCTGAACATGGTTGTAGCACATCATGAGTAATGATCACTTTTGGAAATTGGAATGTAGAGATGAACAGGGTTCGATAGACAAACCCTAACACGCATGGAAGGAGCTAGCTAGGTTAAAGTGTAAAATGCATGCCAACAGTACTAGTACTACAGGTACTGAAAGTTTTGTCAAGTACATAATGAACTGCAACTATATATCATGTCCAATCCATAAGCTAGTATGCAATATCAGATGATCGATCTGAGGGATCACAAACATCCATCTCCTTTCAAAGGGAAAAAATAAATAACTTAAAAATCTACTTAATTTCGTCCTTGCATGCGTAGGAGAAATAAAAGTTATGATGAATCTCGTGCTTTCTAGTTTCTTCTTAATTTATGATATACTATTTGCTTCAGTACTACAAACTAAAAAGATGTAATTTTTCATTTGTATAATGACTGATCAGTGAAGCGACACGTACAATTCATTGTTGGGATGATAAACTGAGTGGGGAATGTACGCAAAATCACCTTTCCCTTGGTCTACCGTCTACGTAAATATATGATTTCCTGATGATTGACACCTGGCCCAAGTTAATTCGCATGCAGTTGGCCAAGTGGTATAAAAATTTGACCTAATATTCTTGGACTTGATGTCTCCTTAATTCAAGATTCAAGGGTAGCCACGGTAGAGCTATCATAGTCATATATATCGAATGTTATTGGTTTGAGAAATCGCATCCACGTGGGCTTAGCCAATAGCAAACTATGTTTGGAGACAGCCACGCCAGACCTTTAATTATGATTATCGGTGCAATAACAACTATATTTAATGCAAAACGTAAATCACTAAGACTTGTATATTAAATTGATATTAATAACACTTTCCCTATATACCTGCATAATATTGCCATTTTCTCATAAGTAGCTTAGTAATCTAATTTTGGCCAGACAAGAACTCGCTCGTACACCTACATGAGCTTGGAAGCACGGAGAACTGTTTGCCATTGGGCTACTAAGCTCGATAAAAGCGTGGGAAGACGCCCCTCGATTGGCGGATGGTGTATGACTGATCTAGACCTCCATGTACACGCGTGTCAGTCAATAATCGTACATGAATAGCACGTGCAGGGTATATGTCTATGAAGTTACATTTTAATATGAATGATCTAGCTATAAGTTCCTCGATCATGTTTTGGCTTGGTATATATTTTCACGTTTTTCCTTCCAAAATTATTAGAGTTTAATCAAAGGTTTTCCACTGAATAAAACTTGTTTATATTTAGGGGTGACCAATTGCATGTAACAAGTTGCACTTTGGTACTGATGGATCTGAAAATAAGTGCATGGTTAGTTTAACTAAGAGTAGTTAGTTCGTGAACCTAAAATTTTAGGGAAGATTAATACATTAATTTGCAGATTTTAATCCCTTCCATATAATGACAACGTTCTCGAGATCTCTTTGCATGATCAGTTTCAGAAATTAAACATATATATGTGCCGAAAGGAAGTTATATGTGGTAATTAGTATGAGGAAAATTACAAAAATGGTATATTTTCTTGAAAATTATATGAAAAATATGCTTTCCTTAATTATGTTTACATTTGATGATTGGAAACAATTTGATGTTTGCAAACAAAACATTTCTGACAACAACGCGTCATTGCTAATAAATTAAAATCTAGTGTATACTGGTTTATAGATAGAAATTTTCATATATGGCCGATAAGATAATTAATAAAATGTTTATATGATATAATTTAATTTGAAATATAAATTTTAAAATTTGAATATTATAAATCAAATCTCACAATTTAAGCTATATAATCATGTGGATGGTGAGTATAATCTTGAAATTAGCAAAAGCCCGCCAAGGACAACTCAAATAGCATGGTATACGTGTGTGTGCTCATCGTTGTATACTTGAAATTAAACTTTCTTCGATTAGCTCCATTAAACTTTCTTCGATTAGCTCCACTAGTACTAATTTTCTTTGGGCACGAGAGTTTTTGTTTCGGTAAAACTCCATTATATATAGCTCTTCCAAATTATTATTAATTCCCATATACGTACGGCCTCGTCCACGTTATGATCTGGGCATGATAACCAGTCTCCCATGCATGAATTAACTTGCATGAGTTCCAAAGTTGCATCAAGCTGCTCACCAAAGGATGTGTGTGTGTGTGAGAGATCACCATATTAATTAAAGAATAATTTTTGTGGCTGATAAATTTTGTTACTAATGGCTCATCAGACTTTCCTGGGATAGTAACACTTGTGTCCCACGCGGCATCAGTGTTACCACAATCTACACCCCGCCCCATTAAAATATTTGTTTCTTTTCTGTTTTTCTACGCTCATCGCCATTAAAATACTCGAGTAAGTTAAGGATGAATAAACAGCTAGCGCCCCATTTCGTAATTTTCTAATATATCTCAAACCAGTACTCTAGGCCGTCTCTATATATTAATACACTCATTTGGAGTTATTATCTTCAGTACTTCTACTAGTCCTGCAAGATTTTTTCTCTTCTTGATGGGAGAAAATGAAAAAGATGCATCACAAATGATCTCAATCGCCAATCTAAACCACCATGATCAGATCAATGTTTGCTCAAAGTGTTGAGCTGCTCAACTAAGTAAGGTTTTCATCAAATCCCTTTCAATCAAATCCCTTTCAACCTTTACCTGTTCATTAATGATCTTTAAATAATTATTTATCAAGGGTACAGTTGTTGCAGGAACCCTAATATAGAAAGCACTAGCAGATCAGAGATGGGGAGAGGGAAGATCGCCATTCAAAGGATCGATAATTCAACGAGTAGACAAGTTACTTTCTCCAAGCGTAGAAAAGGATTGATAAAAAAGGCAAAGGAGCTAGCAATCCTGTGTGATGCTGAAGTTAGCGTTGTAATCTTCTCCAGCACTGGGAAACTATATGAGTTTTCAAGCACCAGGTCTGGCAATTTTATTTTTTTTTCCTTTCCATTTTGCAATACTCCTATTTGTTCCTTTTTTCTAATACTTTCTCTATATATCATGATTTTAACCATATCCATTTCATTTTCTTTTCTGGACAACAATATAAGGATTTTGCATAATACAGAACATTTTCTGCACCTGAAGCTTATATTTTGCAGATGATGTAAATATATATCTCTTTCTTGCGATTCCTTAGTACTTTTCTATCTTCCAAGAACTTTTCAGCTGTCCTCTCCTTCAAAAAATATATGTATATATGTTAATCAATATTATCCATTCAGGTGTCCACTATGTACATAGTCTGCATGGCAGTAAATGACAAAGAGACTAGGAATCTTGGCTCGTGGTGTGTAGATGGTCCTAAGGACTGGCCGCTCTGCATAAGCTTGAATCTACACAGCTTGATCCAGAGAAAAACCATCTGCTTTCAGGCCATTCGTAATTAGAACAGGATATAATTAAAGCCATGGCCTTCATTAATTTGGATGTAAACTTTGGGGATATTACATATATATATAGGGGAATCAGAAACAGAATAAAGGGACTCTTCAGCCTTTTATAACTGGGTATCGCTACCCTAGCTAGCTAGTCTCCCTGGTAAGAAAATCTAGACAAGCTTTGACCACGAACTCTATAAACAGTGGGACTCATTTTCAGTTTGAACAACGAGAAGTTAATTAGATGAAACAAAAATGATGGTGAATTAATTATATATAATGAATGTGTTTCCAGGTAAGTAGGAGACTGATCATGAAATCTTGCGTTTCTTATATTATAACCCCGGCCCTCTCCTAGATCGCTTTAGTCAGTACTCTCTTTTGTTTAGAGGTTCAAAATGCAATAAACAAGCATGGCATCTGTTTTAGATCATTTTCTTTCGGTTCTCTTTTTGATCGTGAAATATATTTCAGTCAATACCTAATCCTAGTATATAACTAATTGTTTTTTTTTTTTTTAAATGGTTAACAGATTTCATTTTATTCAAATAAAATCGAAGCTACAATTGTGACTGATAAATATAGGAAAAAACTTAAATTACAAGTCAAATTACTCATCTGTTTGGGGTTTCCCCGTATATAAATTTCTTCGTGACAAATATTGTTTTAATTTCTATAAACTCTCTAATGTCAAAACCTTCTGAGATACAAGACTCTGTAACAACAAATATATTCATCCCTGTTTGTCTGAGAAAAACACCACATTATATAAACACAGATATCCATCATCCAACCTCCAAAAGAGGAGAGGGTATCCAAACCCCTATCCTCCAAAAAAGGAGAGGGAAACACCAACCCCCATCTTTCAAAGGAGGAGCGAGAAAACCATCCCTCATCCTCCAAAGGAGGAAATGGTTCTCCTGCTATGGACAACAAGTCCAATAATCTATTTCTTATTATTTTAAACTAAGTGCAAACAACAACAACAGAAATACACAGGAATACTAAAACAAACAGAAACTTGAAATACACTGAAAACCAAAAAAAAACACTGAGAATGAGGCTGTAGTGACGCGTGAGGACACTCTGACCTTAAAGTTACTGAAATCGCTGACCCCAGAAAAGCCACTCGTTGCAGCAGCAGATCCCTCTATGTGGTGGAGGCCACTTGCGTATTTTGATCCAGACATGTGGGTCACACACCGCTCCTTTTGGCAAACGCTTCTGCAATATGAAAGATCGAAGGTTGGAACCCCACAGTGGGGCACGTGATGGTTGCTGGCCACAAGAAAACATCGAACGCCACTTCTCCATGCTTTGATCGAAAAACCAAAAACCAAAACCAAAAGCATCGACTGGAAAATTAAACTTGGAGAAACTGCATCTGGGAGGACGGAGGGAGGGAGGAGCCAAAGCTCCCACCCCCCTCTGAGGTAGTTTTTGGTTTGGATTTCTAGAGAGAAGGTAGCTTCTCTCTCTAGAAATATTTAGGGCTGGCTGATTTTTCTGTTTTTAGTGCAACGAATTGTTAGAGTGTGTTAGATTACCAATATTCTCAAAATTAAGCTAGTTAAAATACTAGTGTGCGGAGAGGTACTGGATTTAATAAGAATCTATAGATAGGTTGTGCATTACTAAGACAAGATAAGTATAATGCATAATTGATATAAAGGAATGGATCAGAATGCCAGAATTAATATAATTATGAAATGAATTTTACAAAGTAATTAAAAGAATTGTTTGATTTTATTTTATTGGGTCCAATATTAATTTGCAAAGAATGATACTTAAATAAATAGATCAGTAATAATTAGCTGATGGATGAAGTTGCTAGAGAAGTAGTGCTTGTGCCTTCTTCTTTTTTTTTTTTCTGTTTTTTTTCTTTTTTTTTTTTTTTTGTGGGGTTGGGGGAAAGAGAAAATCACATGCTAGTTAACCGATATATAATTTCTGAAATATCTATAATTTTTGCTTGGGTTTTTAGGTAGCACTAAATATATGATGTTATCATTAATCTATAAGCCAAAGTATACCGGGCATTAGTTATAACGTCATCAATTAATTATTAACCTGTACAAACACCAAAGTATATGCTTTAATATCATAAATCATCTAGGTAATCAATCAAGAATAACATGTTTGAATCATATATAGATCAGTACTATATATAAGGGAAACTATATTTTTTTTTTTTTCTTGAAAATTGTTGAATCTAGCTAATTGGAATAGTTTTTATTCTCCCATTAGGGTATTGATCTCATGGAAGAAAAGTTGTTAAGACAGAGCAATGAAATGCAATATTCCAAAAGGATTGTTTACCAAAATTACCAAGACCTTGTTTCTCAGTTTGCACTTACCTATATTGTAGTTGGAGGCTTAATTGTAGTACTAGTATCTTTGATCATGAAGTGCTCAACTAGCTTCTTATAGAAAATACCATCCGAGTCATAAGTACTGTACGAGATTACGAGTCTGATCACCAGTACTGATAAAAGATAATTAGGGCAAACAACACAGAAATATTAGTAAAAGACAAAGAACCTGAGGGGAAATATAGATATACATATATATATATATATAGATGGGGAACATATAAAGCAGCATATATATGGTCATGGAGAGGCGTTCTCTCCCTGCCAAGAAGAGAGGGATGCAAGGTTGTGCAGCGGAGATAAGAGAAATAGAAAGGGTCCTCAGACAAAAGGCCAATATGGTTATGGGGCGATGCTTCTACTAATATTGCAAGTGGTTGCAAGGTTTTGTTGCATGCCAAGTTTGTAAATTGCATGTCATTAAAAAGCTAGCCTACTCTACTCACAAGCTTAGTTTATATACTAGTATTTTTCTGTTGATATTATTTGTGTAGGGGTTACAATTCATGTCTGGTCATTGAAGTTCTTATCAGATTAGTCAGGTTATAGTCATATATAAGCAAATATTTCTAACAACTTCTCTAATAGAAAAATGTGTAAGTTGGGTTTTGTTCTTCCGGGTTCATGTTTTGTAATTTGGTTTTATTTTTGGTCAGCCTTTTCTTATCACTCATGATAATTATAGACAAATTTCCTAACAGTTCTACTTCAATTACATCATTATCAACCAATATTGCTAGCTGCTTTCTCAACTTTTTCTCATTTTCTCCATCAATCTGCATATGCCACATCAATCTAATTATGAGACTTTAATCGTACTATTTTGTATCGAACATGCATTTCCTGTCAAAGATAATGATACCCTAGATTCCTTGATTCTCTATAGGAAATGTAATAACAATATTAAACATGTAGCTAATCCGAATGAAAACTATTAATTAAGCAAACCATCATTGACACCTATAATCCAACTAAAAACTATGTAATGTCATTGTTGGAACATTATCATGCAACAATAGCTTTCATAGTCAGCTTTTGCAACTTTGATTGAGTAGACATGCAATATAGTCTACCCGGGGCCATTTTTGAACTGGACTAGAGCAATCCGCCCATACATCCATTGCAGCCTTGCAACTCCACATCACATGGCATACAGATTCTTCCTCTACCTTGCGCACAGGACAAAAAGGATTATCCACCACCTTCCGTTTAAACAAATTTTTCTTTGTAGGGAGGCTATTAACAACAGCTTTCCATATAAAAATTTTAACCACTTTAGGTGTATTTAAGCTCCAGATTTTTAACCACACCTCTCTTCCATTCTTAATCTCTGAAGCCCCCCCTCCATCTCTACACCTCCTAGCCCTCTCCATATGATAACCACTCCTTACACTATACTTCCCATCCCTTGTGAGAGCCCATATCCTCTTATCTTCTGCACTAGCTTGACTAACAGGAATGCCACACACAAGATCAGCTTCCTCTTCTAGCAACAACTCTCTCACCAACCCAGTATTCCATCTACCTCCTATCAACAAGTCCTTCACTTTAAGCTCAGGACAGTTATTACCCCTAGGAGATTGAATACAGAACTTGTTCAGACGTGGAACCCATTTGTCCCCCCATACATGGACCTTCTCCCCATTTCCCACCCTCCATACCAACCCTTCCTTCAATAAATCAAGAGACCCCCACAAGCTTTTCCAAATTTTTGAAGGACTACCACCCAGCTTTGCATTCAACAAATCTGAATTTCTAAAATACTTGTCTTTTAACACCATGGCAGCAACTGAATTAGGCATATTAAAGACCCTCCAGCATTGTTTTGCAAGGAGAGCCTTATTAAAACACTGAAGCTCCCTGAAACCTAAGCCCCCTTCAGCCTTTGTTGCCCCCATCTTAGCTCAACTCCTCCATTGTATTTTATTTCCATTTTGCTTTGAGCCCCACCAAAATCTGGCCATTAATGCAGCAATCTCTTTACACAGTTTAACTGGAAGTTTAAACACATTCATATGGTAAGTAGGTATAGCCTGGATCACAGCCTTCAGCAACACTTCTTTTCCAGCTGGGGAAAGGAAAAGATTCTTCCAGTTACTAATTTTACTCCACACCCTATCCTTAATTCCCCTGAAAGTATTATATTGGGACCTCCCCACCATCACAGGCAACCCCAAATATTTTTCACAATTGTTTTGAATTCCAGCCCCTATATCCTTTCTTATCCTTTTCTTTATATCCTCACAAACATTTCTACTGAAAAACAAGGATGTTTTCTGCCTATTTAAACACTGCCCCGATGCCTTCTCATAGATCTCAAGTAACTGCTTAATCTTTAACCATTCCTGCCAAGAGGCTTGTCCAAACACAATACAATCGTCAGCAAACAGCAAATGTGTCACCCTTATCCCCCCCTCTTGCCACTGACACCCCTCTTAAAACTCTCTGCCTTTCAGCTTTATTAATAAGGGAACTCAAACCCTCTACACACAAAAGAAAGAGGTAAAGTGATAGTGGGTAACCTTGCCTCAATCCTCTAGAAGGAACAAAAGTGTTACTTGCCATCCCATTAACCATTATAGCAAAGGATACCGATTGTACACACTGCATAATGAGCCCCACCCACCTTTCTCCAAAACCCAATTTTACCATTACAGCTCTCAGGAAGTTCCACTCAACTCTATCATATGCCTTAGAGATGTCTAACTTTAAGGCCATACTACCTTTTCTCCCCTTATGTCTCACTTTCATTGAGTGAACAATCTCATAGGCAGCCACTATGTTGTCTGTAATAAGCCTTCCTGGAATGAAAGCGCTTTGGTTGGAGGAAATAACCTGATCAAGCACACCCTTCAATCTATTTGACAAAATCTTTGCAATGATTTTATATAAGACATTGCAAAGACTAATAGGCCTGAAATCCCCCACTGTTTTTGGCTCCTTCACCTTTGGAATCAAGACCACATGAGTATGGTTACATAACCTCATATTTTCTTCCCCCTTGAACACACTCAGAACTGCTGCTGTCACCTTTTCCCCCACCACATCCCAATAAGATTGATAGAAAGCTGCCCCAAATCCATCTGGACCTGGAGATTTTAAAGGCTCTATCTGTTTTACAGCAACTTCCACCTCTTCTTTGGTAAAATCTTTCTCCAACTCCTCATTCATCTCCTCTGTTACTCTTCTATCCAATGCTGAAAGGCACTGTTCAATATTCACCCATAAGGGGTCAGAAGATTTATACACAGCCTGATAGTGGTTGTAGAAAGCCTCTTCTATTTCCTTTTGTTCCTCCCATACCCTCCCATCCATATCCATAACACTCTCAATTTGATTTCTCTTCCTCCTTTGAGATGCACATGCATGAAAAAACTTTATATTTTTATCACCAAGTTTATACCAATTCTTTTTTGCTCTCTGTTTCCATTTGATATCCTCTTAGACTAATAAATTCCCTGCCTGTTTTTGAAGCTCCCTTATCATCACCACATTTTCCGGTCCCTCTTCCCCTTGTAATTTTTTTATTTCCCCAGTCAACCTCCTAATTTCCTCACCCCTCTCTCTGTCTTTAATCCTTGCCCACTTCCTTAACCTGCCACTGCAAGAATTTAGGTGTTGCACACCCTTCAACTTCCCTGCATCCACCCCTTGGTAACTCCATCCTTCCCTAATTACCTCCTCACATTCCTTATCTTTAACCCACGCAGCTTCAAACTTGAAACTACTCACATTTTTAGCAACACCACTATAGGAACCACAAGCCTTGAGTAAAATAGGCATATGATCTGAGCTTAGAGTAGTCAGCCCCTCTACCCTCCCATTTATAAAGATATTTCTCCATTCTGGATTGGCAACAAATCTGTCCAATCTCTCCTTTGTGAAGGTACTATCCATATGCTTATTACTCCATGTATAAAGGCATCCCACATACCCAAGATCAACAAGCCTTGTATCATCCAACACCTCCCAAAATTGCCCCATCCCTTTCTCCTCTCTTTGCTTCCCTCCCCATTTTTCAGCTTGATAGAGGATCTCATTAAAACCCCCAGCTACACACCATGCCTCACCTGCCTTTGGTTCCAGAATTTTTAATAAATCCCATGACAAAACCCTTTTAGAAGCCTCCGGGTGTCCATAAAACCTGTAAACACCCATTCTTTATTCCTTCCCTTCCCCTTTATTTTACTACTAATATGCCATTAAGAGAAACTTAAAATGTCCAGATTTATACTCCTAGCCCAAAATAGAGCTAAACCCCCTTTTAATCCTCTTGGCTCCACCACAAAACAACCTTCCATGTCCAACCTTCCTTTTAAAGCTTCCACTCTTCCTGCCTTTATCTTTATCTCCAACAGAAAAACCAAACAGGGCTTATTCTCCTTTACCAATCGACAAAGGTCTTGAACTGTACGAGGGTTGCCCAACCCTCGACAATTCCAACTTAGGCAATTCATAATGATTGGCGGGGCTAACTTCCAGCCTCCGCCAACACTTTAATATCAGATAGCTCCAAACTATCACCATTTATTTTCTTTTTTTTATTCTCCTTCTCACTCTCCTTTTCATACCCACCCTCATACCCTCTTTTAGCCAGGATAGAGTTGAAGCCCTCTCTATTACCCAACCCTCTAGCTTTTCTTTTCCAGCTCCCTCTCTTCCCTTTTTCCTTCTCTTCAACCCCCCTCTCTTCCCCCCCTCCTTCTTGTTCCATAATACTAGACACATCCGTACCTGTCCTCCTAAGTTGGCCAACATTAACCAACCCCTTAGGTGACTCTACCAGTCCATCAGGACCCCCATTCCCCCTCTCCCCTTCCACACTACCCAACACTATCTCCCCCCCTCTCTTCTCTATTCCATCCCTATCCATCTCACTCCCTGTATTTTCCACATCCACCTTCTCAGCCCCTATAACCTCCTCAACATTACCCCCACTCCCATCCTCCTCCTCTTCCCCCTCACTAACAGGCTCAATTCGCACCTTACCAATCTGTTTTGCTCTCATCCAAGCCCCATACTGTCCAGCCCCTCCTCTAACCTGTAAACATCCCTTCTCACCATGAACAATACATCCACAGGTTAAGCAAATCCTAGGTAATTTTTAGTATTGGAAAGGAATTCACAACTTCTCTCCTAAGACATTTACAGTCCTTCCCCTCGCCAATTGCTTTCTTATATCCAATTCAACATTCACCCTCAGGAATTTACCCCACGCAACTCTACCTTCTTGCACTTCCACCTCATTAACCCTCCCAATAGATTCCCCTAATTTCACCCCCATCTCCCGGTTCATACAATCCAACGGTAAGTTTTTCATTTGGATCCAGAAATTCTGTTTGAAAAACTCCACCGATTGAATCTGAGCCTTCCCTATGTATGGCATTAACGCAAACAGGTGGTTGTCAAACAACCACGGACGGCCTCTCAACACTTTCATTTTATCCTTACTATTAACTAGAGAAATCACAAAGCAATTCGATCCAAGCTCACGGATAGTTAGAGGTTTACTCACCTTCCAAATTTTTTCCATGGTGGATCTAATGATTTCCCCTCTGATCGTCCGCTCCGCGAACACCTTCCCGAGAATGCTTCTCTCCCCCAGCTTTTTTAGTTCAGCATTTTCCCTCCACGAAACGTCGATTGGATCGCACTCTTCCTCATTCAACTTCAGATTTCCCCACAGATCTTCCAATCCTTCCATCGGCCCTCTCTGTTTACCCTAGGCAAACACGATACTCGCACAGCTCCCTCCACCTGAGTGAATGAAGCCGATTCCCACCACCTATGCTGTTTTGCCCTAATCGCCTTCAGGAGGACGACGAGAGAGAAACGGTTAGAGGAGACTCGAATTATATGAAAATAAGTATAATGCATAATTGATATAAAGGAATGGATCAGAATGCCAGAATTAATATAATTATGAAATGAATTTTACAAAGTAATTAAAAGAATTGTTTGATTTTATTTTATTGGATCCAATATTAATTTGCAAAGAATGATACTTAAATAAATAGATCAGTAATAATTAGCTGATGGATGAAGTTGCTAGAGAAGTAGTGCTTGTGCCTTCTGTTTTTTTTTTCTTTTTTTGTTTTCTTTTTTTTCTTTTTTCTTTTTTGTGGGGTTGGGGGAAAGAGAAGATCACGTGCTAGTGAACCGATATATAATTTCTGAAATATCTATAATTTTTGCTTAGGTTTTTAGGTAGTACTAAATATATGATGTTATCATTAATCTATAAGCCAAAGTATATCGGGCATTAGTTATAACGTCATCAATTAATTATTAACCTGTACAAACACCAAAGTATATGCTTTAATATCATAAATCATCTAGGTAATCAATCAAGAATAATATGTTTGAATCATATATAGATCAGTACTATATATAAGGGAAACTATATTTTTTTTTTTCTTGAAAATTGTTGAATCTAGCTAATTGGAATAGTTTTTATTCTCCCATTAGGGTATTGATCTCATGGAAGAAAAGTTGTTAAGACAGAGCAATGAAATGCAATATTCCAAAAGGATTGTTTACCAAAATTACCAAGACCTTGTTTCTCAGTTTGCACTTACCTATATTGTAGTTGGAGGCTTAATTGTAGTACTAGTATCTTTGATCATGAAGTGCTCAACTAGCTTCTTATAGAAAATACCATCCGATTCATAAGTACTGTACGAGATTACGAGTCTGATCACCAGTACTGATAAAAGATAATTAGGGCAAACAACACAGAAATATTAGTAAAAGACAAAGAACCTGAGGGGAAATATAGATATACATATATATATATATATAGATGGGGAACATATAAAGCAGCATATATATGGTCATGGAGAGGCGTTCTCTCCCTGCCAAGAAGAGAGGGATGCAAGGTTGTGCAGCGGAGATAAGAGAAATAGAAAGGGTCCTCAGACAAAAGGCCAATATGGTTATGGGGCGATGCTTCTACTAATATTGCAAGTGGTTGCAAGGTTTTGTTGCATGCCAAGTTTGTAAATTGCATGTCATTAAAAAGCTAGCCTACTCTACTCACAAGCTTAGTTTATATACTAGTATTTTTCTGTTGATATTATTTGTGTAGGGGTTACAATTCATGTCTGGTCATTGAAGTTCTTATCAGATTAGTCAGGTTATAGTCATATATAAGCAAATATTTCTAATAACTTCTCTAATAGAAAAATGTGTAAGTTGGGTTTTGTTCTTCCGGGTTCATGCTTTGTAATTTGGTTTTATTTTTGGTCAGCCTTTTCTTATCACTCATGATAATTATAGACAAATTTCCTAACAGTTCTACTTCAATTACATCATTATCAACCAATATTGCTAGCTGCTTTCTCAACTTTTTCTCATTTTCTCCATCAATCTGCATATGCCACATCAATCTAATTATGAGACTTTAATCGTACTATTTTGTATCGAACATGCATTTCCTGTCAAAGATAATGATACCCTAGATTCCTTGATTCTCTATAGGAAATGTAATAACAATATTAAACATGTAGCTAATCCGAATGAAAACTATTAATTAAGCAAACCATCATTGACACCTATAATCCAACTAAAAACTATGTAATGTCATTGTTGGAACATTATCATGCAACAATAGCTTTCATAGTCAGCTTTTGCAACTTTGATTGAGTAGACATGCAATATAGTCAAACTCGTTAACATTTTGAAGATAGCCAAGTTATAACCTTTGTCTGATACATCCTTGTGATTAAATAAACTAACATATACTACAGTTCTAAGGGTAATTCAACTACAGTCCAACGATAAACTATTATCACAAAGACTGGTTAACTAGCTAGAGGATCAGCCAGCTAGCTAGTATGAAACCCAAAAATTATTATAAAGTAATGGAGAGACCATGTGTAGGAAAGTATGCACAAATCTTTTGATAAGGATAAACTAAAGCAAACTTAGAAAAGAAAAGTAGGAAACAAGAAACATAAGTAAGAAATGGGAGTACATGAATCGATTTAAACAACCCGTGATATATGCCCCTGGTCCCGCTTATGATTTGGCAGAAGCCGTGATGTTGAGATGTTGGCCACTCTTCATCCACCTCTCTCACATATATTATCATAAAAAGTGTATGGCCACATGCTCAATTAAAAATGTACAATTAATTCGCAGTGGAAAATAAAAAGAGTAGTCATTAACTCAAAATAATAGTACCAGAAAATTAAAATATATTGTAGTCACAGTATCCATAAGCCCCATGTCACCAAACCAAGTTAAAAAAAATTTACAGTCATTCAATTGTTCAAGAAGGTTTAAACATAACAACTTAACAAAGTGGGGAAAAGCTTGATCCTCAATCTTTTGACTGCGCCAGATCTCCATACCCATATCTAGCTACCAGCCTACCGCCAAAGTCTTTATCTACATCAAAATCTATAGTTACAAGAAGTGGGACTACCAATGTGAGATTTAGAAAAATCTTTATGCTAAGTGAAACTAAGATCAACACTCAAAGATGCATGCCAATTGGAAAAGAAAATATGCAAGTACTTAATGCAAAGTGGGATTACCCTTTCTTGTCATATTTGTGGTGATTTGCCTTCTGAAGGTAGTCCAACGCTATCTTGTAGAATTTGTAAGTTCTGTATCATCAGACTTGGATTTCCCTGCATTACAAATTGAAGCTCACTAATCGATTTTGTCATAAAAGCCTTTATGACATGATTATTTTTCTCATGCCTCAACTTGAACTGGAACATGATGTTTTCTTACACTTTCAAGGTATGACATGATTATTTTTCTCATGCCTCAACTTGAACTGGAACATGATGTTTTCTTACACTTTCAAGGCTGTCTCATGGTTGCTTCATTTTCATCATGATACATAAACCAGTATTTACCGTGCAAACTGCAAAATCTAATTATTCTAATTATTTTCATCAGCATCAAAGCAGTAACTGAAAGATATAACAAAACAAAGGGGGAACATCAGCAACTGCAGAATCCAGCATCAGAAGTCAAGGTATGCTTCGCAAAATATTTAACGCTGCATCTGTAATAGCTTGTGTTCTGAAGTAGAAACCACTGCAGATTTTAAATACTACCAAAATATATGTAGTAGACTTCATTTACTCGTGAATCAGTGAGCTAGGTATATATATATATATATACTAAGTAGCCCAATTATGGTACACAGTTGTCAACTGTAGGCCGGAGTTGTCATATCATGGAGCTCAAGATAGGTTTATATTAATAAAGCATGCACAGTATCATATCAATTTTCTGACAATAATGAATATATAGCATGTACATATATATATATAGTGCAACAACATAGTCTATTACACCTGCAAGATCTGAAAATAGAAAAACTGTTTTGCATAGCTTCATGATAAAGATACATGCAAGCATTAATATATTATTGTCAATGCTTTATGCATGCAATCCATCATCCTTTTTCTCTGTGAGCGTTAACAGGGCATGCAACTGATCAAGAACTTCAAAAGCAAAATGACTTGAAAGTATTACTACTCATTACTTGGAATGTGTTGCATGCTTGTATGATTCCCTGAAAGCTTTATAACCTTCATGCTCCCTTCTCAATTGTTTCTAAATTAAGAATACATGAGTACTTCTAGTGTTGGTCTTTTAAACATGATGAATTGAGAAGAACTATCACAGTGACCGATAAAATATATCCAAACTATCCAATTTTACTTTTCAATATCAAACCTCATGCCTTGTGCTGTAATAGCCTTGTCTTAGCATTTATTGTCTACCATGTCTAACCCTCCCCTGTGCCCATTTGGACACATGCACAGCCCCTCCTCATGTGCCCTCACTTGTCACATTAAAGTATATATATCTATCAATTTGGGGATCTTTTATCTCCACTAGAAAAAATAGAAGGCATAGTTTCTTCCCATATATGGTTGAAGAAAAGAATGAAAAGTCTAGTCACTGTAGTCATCAGGTTCAAGTACCTCGTTTTTCCTATTGCAGTTCTGCCTGATCAATAATCATGTAAACAAAAAGATAAACCTCGAATTTCTAAGTTCCCTTATTATTCTTTTATTTCTTTTCCTTCTAAACCTTAACCTCGCCGTCCAATCGCATTGTTTGCACACACATATGCTTGCAGAAGACTGAAATGTACATCAAGACACCAACAACAACATATTTGTTGTTTATGCATCGATACAATATCACAAAGCTTTCAGCTGAAACAGCAATCTCAAGTTCTTAATCAACCAAAAATTAACTCAAGTACCGGCCTATGTATCAGTAAAAGGACATCATGTGATGCTCTGTTCCTCCTGAGTGTTGTTATCACTCCAATAACAAGGCATCCAACTCTCAGTTAATGGTCACAAACCAACTGGAGGGTCATAAAACAATCAGTATCACAATAGTCTAGCATCATGCTAGGCCAAGTCAAAGGAACTACTTTTTAATGGAATTATGTTTCCAGGCAAAAACATAAAAAAGATCTTAAAGAACAGAAGTTCTTTAAACTTGAGCATCCAAGAGCAATGGTTTTGCAAGAATACCCTACAAGCAGTAATAATTCCTGCTCATATTTCTCCAATTTTCACATACTTTCTTTTTGGCCCTTGCTTCGTATCTTACAAAACCCTTCAAGATGCAAGTTAAGCATAGCAGAGCTCATCCAATTCCTTGGCTGAGAACCTCAGATATTTAATCAACATAATCATTGTCATTCTAGTTAAATAGTTCTCATGCATAAAAAAAAATACTTAGAATTATAACTGAAGAAGAACATGATCGATTTAAAAGAGACAGAGAAACATGAGATCAGAGAGAGAGAGTGTGTGAAAATTTTCATGGTTACATTTGACATTCTAAGTTATGACAGCATACCTTTGCCAATGTCATAAAACCGTTTTTCGCTTCATTTCAGGACTAGTAATGATTATATATAAATATATGTATGTCTGTATGTATGTATGAATGTATGTATATACACACAAGAGCACACAGGTATTTAATCTGTGTTAATGTGTCTACATATATGCATACAAATATAAATATATATATATATATATATATTTACTGCTAAATACACTAGATGTTTTGTTTAATGAGTTCTTCTGTGCATTCAGAACCAGGAAGAGAATACCAGCAATATCAAAAATTATGTCTAGTCTATATGCAAAAGGATTTACGTAGCTGATCCATTGCAAATATATGTCATTAAAGCTTAGTTGGGTTGAGCTCGTATAATCTGCTCCAAAAAATAGTTCAAATTATCTAGTAACGTTATAGCCTTCACATCAGCCAAGGATATGAGCTACAAATTATTTGCTTGCACTTGCAAAATCACAAGCATTATCCTGCTAACTAATACATATTATCCTCCAAACAAGCTCTTGATGCTTTTGCAATGTTTTGACATATATAATTCCATTATAAGATAGTTCGTTTGTCTTGACGTACGATCGAAGCAGTATCAGTACAAGATATCAAGTAGTGAACTGTCAAACTATGAAAGTTTAAATTGTGTAATTGCTTCAAATTGCAGGACGTGGTTGTGCATACTGTCTCAAATTAATGAAAATATTACATGACTAAGTTGGATTAGCTAATCCATGGTATAAATCAACCACACTGCTACAAAACAATATGCATCTTTCTGTTGTATTGTCCAAATTATTTGGAGCATGCATGCATTTGAGCCAGCCAACCAAAATGGACATCCTAGATGTTTCCATTAAAGGAAGAGCTGATGAGGCAAAAAAAAGCTTAGAATATATTCATCATTTTTCCTCTCCCCCCAATAAACAAAAACTTCCTTTTTTATAAAGAAACATGTGACACAACCAGACTCCAATCAACAAAATGAGTTGACCACTTATTTTTAAGTAGTTAATGTTCATGGACAGATTTTTCATTCTCTTAGTTTTCTTTTTCGTCATGATGAAGAAAAGAACTTTGCAGTTTTGACGCAATTAACTTGTGCTTCTGTACTTGCTAGTTCTGGCAAAGGGAGGTAGCAATCTTAAGGCAAGAACTGCAGAACTTGCAAGTAAACCAACGGTACCATCTATGATCTCCTTCAGCTTAAATTAGATAATATTTCACAGGGAACAAAAGGCGATTAACCCGGCCTGTACAGGAAGGTTGACTCGTTGCTCTGCCAGTACAAAATAAAATATCTATAAATTACAAACATGTGTCCAAAATTTATTTTTCGGATGTTCATAGTATATGATAAGATCTAGATAAAGGTGGACTCTGTAAAATACCTCAAAAACCAGCTTGATTACTGTATGTCTTTCCAACATTATTACAATAGTCATGCAGTTTAACCCTCTCCACAATTATATAAACCATAAAGTACGTAGCAAATTAATATGTCATGATAAGGCAGGCATATGATGGGACAACAACTTTATGCTTTGGGTGTCAAAGACCTACAAAATCTGGAGAATCAACTAGAAATGAGTCTGCAAGGTGTACGACTCACGAAGGTCAGAAACCTACTCCCTCTCCCAGCCCCTCCACTCTGGCCCCTTTTCTGTGTGTGCATGAAGTTCATGAATTTTAAAAGTGAAGCACCTGCATGACACTAAACATGCCCTTTTAACGTCTGCAGGAACAAGTCCTAACTGATGAAATACAAGAACTAAGCCGAAAGGTCTTTGCAAAATGCACTCGTTCTTCTTTCTTACAGTTTTCTATCATGAATCGTCTCAGTATAAAAACTGCTCTTTTTATCACAGGGCAATCTTGTCCATCAGGAAAATATGGAACTCTATAAGAGGGTAAACCTTGTACGCCAAGAAAACATGGAATTATGCAATAAGGTATTCTGGTTTATAATTCATCCAAGCTCCAAACATTCCCAAAGAATTCAAAATTTATCGTTACATGTTTTGATATGGTAATTAGCTATGAGACTAGTAAACTTTTTTAGCTTAACAATTCGACCCATGTCTCAGGTTTACAGCACCAGGCACATGAATGCTGCAAGCATAAGTTCTTTCATCCCATATGGAACTAACCCCAGAGGCGACTTGGATGTCCCTTTCCATCTTCAGCTATGCCTGCCCGAGCAACAAAATTATGAGCCACCAACAAGAGAAACAAAGTAAAAAGTAAATTTTTCTCCTCCCTTTTAAAAACTAATCGAAGAATGTTTTCCTTTTTCTATTAATGTGTTGATCCCAAGTACAACTCATGAACTGCAGGAGAGTACGTCCATATCAAAAAACTGTGAGCTGAGGATTTTGGACAAATGTTATTCAACTTACTCTTAGCAAATAACAAAGCGCTTCTTGGTGTGAATGAGCTAGATAAAATCCCATCAGCATTATGAATGATTCTTGTGATATTAAGTTTGTGAAATAAACTACAAATCCAGTTAACAATATATTGTTGAAATAATTAAGCTATTGTACTATGTAAATTAAACGAATCGGACAAGATCTGAATACAGGCTTTTGGGAACATAATGTTTTATTGGCTCCGAGAAGAAATTTATTTTTTCACTAGTAACTCTGTAAAGAAACTTTGGACAATAAAAATCACGTTTTTATTATTGTTGTTGTTGTTATATTTTGTGATTGTTTCATTTGTTGCTAACTGTTTTTTCCGGCCTGTTCTTCATGGCATCAACTTTGTCATGAATTCCTTCGAAGCCTGTCATGTGACTGCCCAAGCTAATTGTTATAGGAACGGGTATGCGTTTCTAAACCTGTTTTTGCCCATTTCTTGCAAATTAAGATTTGTTTTATCTTCATTTTTGTGGATACCCAATTAATAAAAACAAACACTCAGAACACTCCTATGATGCATGGTGGATTTCAGCTTCAGTATTGTATCATGCATGCTTTCCGCATCATTGTTATTTGTTAACTCGTCTATATTCACGATAACTAATAATTGTTTTGAGCTTTTGGCTCATAGTTTTGGACAATTACGACAACTTGATTGTCTTTTGATTTATCACCCCCAACTTTTGTCTTTCTCTAATCTATTGATATAATTTGCGTATATCCAAGGAAAAAAAAAAAAAAAAAAGCATAGGCGGCTAGGCCACTATATCTAGTTACATGAACATAAGTCTAATAATTGCCTAGTGGCCGAAGAATATTGTTTTTCGTTTTTTTTTCCCCTTAATTTTTTAAGCTATAGAAGTGTCCCGAAAAAGATAATTTAAGACAAAGGTCTTATTCATCAGAAATTTATAATGAACCACAATACGGCGTGTTAGTTCTAATATGTTCTAACCAGAATATGCTAAGAAAAAATAAATCTGAAAGAAGAATGGTATAACGATGAAACCCTAGAGGAAAGGGAAAAGACAGAGCTCTAGAAGAAGAAAGGTCTCAAAGGTTTGAGGGAGAAAATGGGCAAAAATATTAGAGAAATTCTGGATGCAGTCCCCGTTTGGGCATCCCTGCTCACGAAATGAAACATGTCTCGTTTAATTAGTGGGAAAAAAGCATAGAAATAAAACGCGTCATTTCAGTTGGCTACAATTTTAACTGTTCAAGCTCCTTCTCTTGACTCCTGAGCCCTAACCTACTCTGTAAAACTTGATTTGTTGCTCTATATCTCACACCAGTACCATCATCATCTCAGGATACCCTAGATAAGAGAGATCTGTCCTTCTATATTCTTTCTCTATTCATCTTTTTCTTTCACTCCCAAGTCCGATTTCTCTCGATTGACCATAGAATATAGGAGAATGTATAAAAGGGGAAGGGAAGAGCTACTCTAGCTCTAAGAAGACTTCTAGAAAGAAGAAAGCCAGGAACTAGCCTCTTCTTTCTATGGTAAAAGCTATATATATTTCTTACTTTACTTACAAAAAACAAGTATCCAGTTCTTGTTTGTTTAATCCGATAGACCTCCGCTTACTTAGCCTATGGTTGGATTTTAGGAAGTAGTCTCTCTAGTTGGAAGACCATCTGGTTCGTTCATATATATAGCACAAAATTCTTGGTATCTAGGAGGTACAACATTTCTCTCATAAAACTTGTTTTCATTTCCAATATCCTCAAGGCTTGCAGTCTTGTTGGATGCCAATGATCTCACTTCAAATATATGAGAATTTGTATGTAATGACTTTAATATCTAAGCATTTTGGAAAAAAGTATTTAAGCATCTGTTTTTTTGGAGGATGAGATCTATTTTAGAGCACTCAAACGCTTTGAATGAGATTGTACATACTGACAGTGGTGGCGAAAATGCAAAGGGAACTCAAATGGTAGAGATTTGTTTTCAGAGCACTCAAACGCAAGGCCACTTTGGTTTGGGTCGATGTGTCTGGGCTGTATTTTGGGAAGAGAGATAAGAATTAAAGAGGAGATAGTTCTATCGAATCGCTTGAAGGAGGGAAGAGAAAGTAAGGGACATTTTTGACATTTGACTAAAATCAGAGGTGAAATGACATAAACATCCATGATGTGCGCAAACAAGCTCCCAACAGGGCCTGTACATAGCACGACACAAAATATTATTGATCTGAAATTGAATAGTGATCGAATATTACAAGTGAAATATAAGAGTGGTATTTATACTCTCTATACAAATAAAACACTAGAAATACACTGTACAAATAAAGCACTACAAAATACATGACACGTGGACCAAAAATATAAAATATATATGTGATACCTCCTTCAAGATGGAGAGTAGATAGAATGCACTTCCATCTTGGTGACTCAATTGTGAAGCTATTGATGACCAAGAGGTTTGGTTAGAATATCAGCAAGTTGGTGATGAGAAACCAGATGAAAAGTCTTGATGATCCCAGCTTGGATTTTGTTACGGATAAAGTGACAATCCAATGCAATATGTTATACTGAAATCAAAAAGGAGAGTAAGAAACCAAATAATTTCACAAGAAGTGGATGACATGGAACAATATTCAGCTTTTGCTGAAGAACGAGAAACAATAGCTTATTTCTTGGTCTTCCAAGAAACCAAAGAGTTCCCAAGAAATACACAATAACTACTAGTAGAACGACGGTTGTCAGGGCAAAAAGCTCAATCTGAATCTGCAAAGGCTTTAAGTGACAAGGAGTTAGCAGTTAGAAAGAAGAGAACATGACTAGGAGTACTCTTAATATACTACAAAACTCTATAAGCTAGTGTGAGATGTGTTTACCTCGGTTGAGCCATGTACTAACTAAGCCTATGCACAGAGTAAGATAGATCTGGTCATGTCAATGTAAGGTAAAGAAATCTCCCAACAAGTCTACGATAGATAGTAAAATCAGGGAGTAAATCTCTTTCTTCTTTACCTAATTTGATATTATGCTCTATTGGAAAAGATGCTGGTTTAGATGCAAGGAAACCAGCATCTTGAAAATTTTCTAAAGAATACTTTCTTTGGCATAAAGAAATTCCTGCAGGAGATCTAGCCACTTCCAATCTAAGAAAATATTTGAGCTAACCAAGGTCCTTAAGCTTGAACTTATCATCAAGCAAGGACTTTAAGTGCCCCATAGAATTCACATCATTATTAACTATGAGAATGTCATCAACATAAAAAAGAAATGCAATGAAGAAGGAACCCGTGCACTTGGTAAAGAGAGAATAATCAGTTTTGGATTGTACAAAACCAAATTAAGAATAGAAGTTGAGAACCTGGAAAACCACTGTCTAGAATCCTATTTCAGACCATAAAGAGATTTGTTGAGCTTACAAACCTTGGACCCCCGTTTTAACATGAAAACCAGGAGGCAACTTCATATACATTTTTTCATATAAATCCCTATATAAAAATACATTATTAACATCATGTTGGGTAAGATGCCAACCTTTGACAACAGTAATAGCTAGAAATGTTCGAATAGTAGCCATTTTAGCTATTAGAGAAAAAGTATCAGAATAATCCAAACCTTCTTTTTGGGTATAACCCTTAGCAACCAATCTTTCCTTGTAACGCTATATGGAACCATCAGCACGATACTTAATTTTGTAGACCCATTTACAGCCTATGGGCTTTTTTATCAGGAGCTAGTAAAGTAACAGTGCATGTATTATTATTTTTCAAGGTTGTAATCTTAGTAGTCATAGCATCTCTCCAATGAGGGTGCTTGACTGTTTGATGATAGAACTTAAGTTCAATATCAACAGTGATGGACAAGCCAAAAGATTTATGAGCATAAGAAAAGCGAGCATAAGAAAGAAAATGTGAGATATCATATTTGTTGTGTAATAGAGAAGAAGAAGAGGAAACTTGGTACAGGATCTAATGAAGAGTGTGCAGATAAAGAAGAGTTATTGTGAAAATTTTGCAAGTATCTAGGGACTCTTCTGATTCTAGTGGATCTTTGAGGGGTATGAGAAATTATTGGGGAAGTCACAGGTGGAATTTCAGTATTAGAAGGAATAGAGATGGAATGATCTAATGATGAACGATCATTAGAAGAGTCATTAGAAAAGGGCACTGTTGAATGCACAAGAAACAAACCATTAGTGTTGAAGATGCACAAGGAAAAACATGTTCATGAAAAACAACATGTCTAGAGTTAAAACACTTATTTGTTTTGGGATCAAGAAGTTTATAAGATCCTTTGATTACGAAAGAATATTCAAGGAAAACACAAGCACGAGCTTTAGGATCAAATATGGTCCGAGATCTTTGTAGAGTTGAAGAAAAATATAAGCAACCAAATGTCCTTAATTGATTATAAGAAGGAGATGACTTAAACAAAATCTCAAAAGGAGACTTATGGTTTAAGATAGGAGTAGATAACCTATTAATAATGTAGGTAACTATTAAAATAGCATCATCCCAAAATTAAATAGCAGGTGAGATTGAAACATTAAGGCTCAAGCTACATTAAATATGTGCTGATGTTATCTCTCCACAATAGAATGATGTTGTAGATTTTCAACACAGTTGTGTTGTTGTATAATGCCTTTGAAATTTAAACAGTAAGAAAGTGAAAATTTTGCACCATAATCAATGTGAGATGTTTTTATTTTATGAAATTGAGTTTTGATCATCTTGAAAAAAAAAATTAATGAGAAAAGGCACCTCAGATTTATTTTTAATAAGATAAACCCATGTGGCACGAGATGAATCATCAACAATAGTCAAAAAATATATGTAACCTTCAACAGTAGAAACAGAATATGGTCCCCAAACACCACAATGTACAAGATCAAATGGAGCATCAGATAGATGAGCAATTCAAGAGAAGGGAGATTTTTTTTTTTTTTTTTTTTTTTTTAGCTAAGGGACAAATCATACATGGATCATGTGGGACAATCAAATTTGGAACAAATTTATTCACAAACAACATCCTTGAATTAGAAGGATAACCTAGTCTATTATGCCCTTTTAACGTCAAACAGTGAGCATTTGGATCATGCAGAACAAATATGTATAGGCATATGATTAAGAAAATAGGTGTAACAGCCTGCTAGAAATTCTATTGTGAAATTTCTATTAACTTTAGGAACCTCGTGAAAACCCCATAAGTTTTCACGAATCCATTAATCGTATAGGTTTTTGTCTAACTACATAGTTAGTGTTATTATTTATTATGGTATCAGAAGTGTGTTTTTGATTATTGGAGATAGTTAGAAGTGTCAAAATGTATTATGGTTTGTGCCATTAGACTCGGATGGTTATTTAAAGTCTTATGACGCAATAACATTTTTTCATATTTTCGGACAAAACGTCTGTTCAAAACTGTAGATATTATTGGATAAAAAAAAATATCTTGAGATAATTTTCATGAATATTATTAGGTAAAAATATTTTGAGTTGATTTTTATAGATATTATTAGATAAAAATATCTTAAGTTGATTTTTTGTAGATACTATTGGATAGAATATTATGAGATAATCTTTTATAGATATTTTGGGTAGGAGAAAACTACACTCAACTCTCAACTCCAGCGTCATCTCTTCCATATCTCATCCATAAGTATCTCCAGCCACCTCTCCCCACGAAATTATCTTCATTTACACTTTCCATTGAAAGAATATCAAACACTCTCTCTCGGACAGCTTTTAGGAGGTCTTTTGCACACCCATTTCGAAGCTTTTGTAAGTATTTTATCATAAAGTCTCCTTCATATAAGTTGTTCTTTTTTTAGTCTAGTTTACATGGATATCTTATTTTCCCCATTTGAAGATCATTTGGTCAGTCAAATATTGTGTAAACTATAGAAAGGTCATTCTGGGAGATAAACTGGAGAATATGTTATAGTTTGGAGTTTTTGACCAAGCTAATGGATAGATATTGATCCAAAATTTTTATGGAGTATTGTTAACATGTATATGTGACTATTGGTTGAGGATTTTTGCATGATTAAAAGTTTTGATGAAAGATTTTCTTAGATTTAGAAACTTAGAAACTAGAAGAAGAAAAACAATTTCTGTTTTGAGAAAGTTTAACTCTTTGGTAGTCTAAACCTATTCCAATGACTTTGATAATTTTATTGGAAGATCCTAAACATCTTATATACATGTTATATTATTATTTTGAAGATATTTGGTGTTAGTTTCAAAAAGATGAAATTTTATGCAAAGAGATATTCAAATAAGCCAAAGTGTGGATATTCTTGGCTAAATTTATGTTTTGGTTAATTTCTAACCATGTGATCTTGAATTAGAAGCTTATATATGTTTTAAGACATCTTTTTAAACCATGTGATGGTTTGGTTTGAAGATCATATATTTATAAGTCATAGATCAAGAGATTTATCAAAACTAGTTGAGGAAAAAGTTTCTATTTTTGGATTAAGTGTAAAACCAAAAACTCCAAATGTTATTTTGTGATTTTGGTGACTTTAGTTTGATGATTTAAAGCATGGTTGATGTTAGGATGATATTATGAATATGTTAGAAGTAAGATTTGATTTTTGAAATTCTTGGAGATGTTTTGATATAAGGTCAAAACTTGTGATTCAAGTGCTTGGATCTTTTTACAAAAAAAGTTTGGTGTTAATTATTAGCTTTTTCTAAATGGATGTTTTAAGTATGGTTTTAAACTTAGGATTGGAAGATGTTTGTTGCAAAATTTTGGTTTAAGCATGAGTTTTGAAGTTAGAAGGAATTGCAACAAAAATCAAGGGAAATGGCCTATGGATGTTTCGGCCATAGTGTGTTCTTCATAGTTGTGTTTTGTTTTAAATTTTTCTGAGTTGATATTTAAGTTTAGGACAAAATTTACATGAGGAATGTAAATTTTGGAAACTTTTGGAATTAGTATGCAAAATCTTTAAGTTATGGGTAAAACGGTCATTTTCTCACATGTAGAGAGTAAAATGAAAATTTTACTCTTTAAGTTAGTATTTTCCATATCTCAAATTATTAGTGATTTAGTTCTAACTTTTAGAATCATTAATTACAGTTCCTCGTAATCGCACTTGAAGTTTTATAAGAAACGCGGAGATCGAGGTAAGTTAGCTTTTAACTTACTAGCAGTCTACTGTATATGTGTTCTAAGTAAAGGAACTGCAGTGTATGTATGTGTGTTATCATATATGTCATGCCATGCCAAGTTATCACATAATTGTCTATTATACAAAATTTATTCTGTCATCAATTTTTATCTGTTACTTAATATATTCTGTCATGTGTTACTGTACCTTACAAGTACATCATGCTAAGTATGTCATCTATTACATGTATGTCAAGTCATGTAATATTCACTGTTGCAAGTATGTCATGTTAAATATGTTGTCTATTATATGTTATGCCATGTTACGAAATGTTTCTATCTAAAGTTGGTCATGTATTTCAAGTTATGTTCAAGTCATGTTATGTTACGTCAAGGCTTCAGTCATTTCGTATTCCAGTCACGTTTCATCTTGATTACTTATGTATGGGGTCACAGCAATTGTGGTGCGTACACTACGTGAGACACAACAATTGTGACACGTAGAATACATGGGGCCACAACAACTGTGGAGTATGTATTTAAGCAGTTAAAGAATAAGTTTCCGTAGAATACATGGGGCCACAACAACTGTGGAGTATGTATTTACACGTAGAATAAATGGGGCCACAACAACTGTGGATTATGTATTTTTCATGTTAAGTCAAGTTTGTGTAGAATACATGGGGCTACAACAACTGTAGAGTGTGTATTTACACGTAGAATACATGGGGCCACAACAACTGTGGAGTATGTATTTTTCATGTTAAGTCAAGTTTGTGTAGAATACATGGGGCCACAACAACTGTGGAGTATGTATTTACACGTAGAATACATGGGGCCACAACAACTGTGGAGTATGTATTTTTCATGTTAATTCAAGTTTCAAAGCAAGTTCATGCTAAGTCAAGTTTCAGATCAAGCTCATGTCAAGTCAAGTTCAGTTCATGTTTCAATTTAAGTTATGTCAATTATGCTATGTTGCACGCCAAGTTATGCTTTAATTACTTATGAATTTGATTATGCATTTATGCTTTTACTGTCATCCATGCATTATTAGCTTGTGTGGAAGTTTTTTGTTAACTTACTGAGATTTGTAATCAAATCTCACTTTGATAGTCCCAACTACCATTCTCCCCGAATGGTAGATCTTGTTACAGGACCTGAAGGAGAATCAGGAGCTGATCAACTAGACACAGTTGACTAAGCGACGGTGCGACATAAATGTTAATATAGTAATTAACGTAAATTACTACTTGTACGATTGAGTTGCATCTCTAGTACTTTTTGGATCATAACCATTTTGGACTAGTGTTGTGATCTTAGTTGTTCAATGGATTTTTATGTATGAAATATGTTTTAAGCATTTGGGATATTTTCAATTTGGTGCATAGTATTGCTAAAGAAAAAATTTATCCGCTGCGAATATTGCATATTGTTAGATGCATGTTAGGAATATTGCATCTTATATGTCATGAACGGGGGCAGGTAACCTTATGTTGCATGTCTCGACGCTTCAAATGTCCGTCCGATCCCAAACGAAATTTGGGGGCGTCACAATAGGCATTATGTGAAGCAGTAAAAAAAAACAAAGAAGAGTTTTAGAAAAAGAAGAGCCTGGTTGCTGCAGTATATAAAGGCCTCCTTATTGTCTACACACTCCAATCAACCTCTAATGAATCAGGTCCTGAATGAAATATAGGTCAGAATAAAACAAAAAACAACAAGTGAGTGACTCAGTAAGTTTGCTAATAGAAACTAACTTGAATGTAAAGGAAGGTACACAGAGAACATCACTTAAAATGAGATGTTCAGAAAGTCGAATAGAGCCAATATGTGTAACAGACACAGATTAACTATTTGGAAACTTAACAAAAGAGTGTACATTACTAGTAATGGAGGTAAAATAATCAATAAAATGGACCATATGATCTATGGCTCCCATGTCAAGAGTCCAAAACTTGGAATAAAAAAACAGTGGATTAACTGGAAGAGAAAACATAATGAATGTTATTGTGAGAAAAAAAATGTATCAGAAAATGATGAATTCGAAGTTACTGTATTAATAGCATGAGAAGATTCATCAAAAGGATTTGGAGGATGAAGCAAGGACAATAAATGTTGATACTAAGCCTCATTCAAAGAGAAAGGAGAAACAGACGAGAAATAGTTGTCATTAAGAACAACCTGATTGGCCAGAGACTGTTGCTTTAGCTTTGGTTTGTAGTCCAATAGAAAACCATGCAATTTATAATAATTTTCAATCACATGACCAATGATTTCACAATATTTACATACTTGTATTTCCTTATTAGAGAATGATTTAACAGATCTAGCGCCATCACTTTTAGAAATGAACACATGTGAATCAACATTTTAAAGAGGCACAACAAAAATTTATCGTTATTGTTGATCTTCTTGTAAAACAAGTAAAAAGACTTTACTAAGAGGAGGCAAAGGCTCCATAAGCAATATCTATGAGCATAGGCAAATGACTCATTCAATCCCATTCAAAATTGTAAAACATGCTTTCACTGAACATAATAATTCTAGGTACGCATTGCTCCACAAGAACAAGCAGGAACATGCTTGTAATTTGCTAACTCGTCCCAAAAAATTTTTAGGCAAGTAAAGTAAGTACTTATAGAGAGTTTCCCTTGAGAGAGGGCAGAAATAGAGTACTTTCGTAACTGAAAAATACAAGAATCATTTTTTTGACAAAAACGTTCCTTCAAATCTAACCAAATCTCATGCACAATAGTGATATACAAAATGCTAGCAGAGATATTAGGAGAAACAAAGTCTAAAAGCTAGGATATCACCATATTATTGCAGCGAAGCCACAGAGAGAGAATAGGATCATTCAATTCCAAGGGTTTAAAGATGGAACCATTGACAAAGCCGAGCTTATTCTTCGCCGATAAGGCCATGGCCATGGAACGGCACCAAATGTGATAGTTGTCGTTGATGAGTGGCTGGGTAACAAGAAAAATACCGAGAGTGTCATAGGATGGAGGAAGAATGGACTCGCGGAGTCCTCAAAAACCAATTTTTGACTCGGCACCATGGAAGCAAAATGTCTGATACCATGTAGCAATGAAACCCTAGAGGAAATGGAAAAGAAAGAGCCCTAGAAGAAGAAGGGTCTTAAAGGTTTGGGAGAGAAAATGGCCAAAAATATTATTGATCTGAAATTGAATAGTGACCGAATATTACAAGTGAAATATAAGAGTAGTATTTATACTCTGTACAAATAAAACATTATAAATACACTATACAAATAAAACACTACAAAATGCATGACACATGGACTAAAAATATAAAATCTATATGTGATACCCCCTTCAAGATGGGGAGTAGATAGAATGCACTCCCATCTTGATGATTAAATTGTGAAACCATTGATGACCAAGAGGTTTGGTTAAAACATCAGCAAGTTGGTGATGTGAAGCCAGATGAAAATTCTTGATGATCCCAGCTTGGATTTTGTCACAGATGAAGTGCCAGTCCAGTTCAATATGCTTTGTCCATTCATGAAAAACATGATTGGCAATAATGTGTAAAACAGCCTGACTATCACAAAATAGTTGAACATTGTTAGGATGTGGTATACTGAAATCAGAAAAAAGAGTAAGAAACTAGATAATTTCACAAGTAATGGACGACATCAAGCGATATTCAGTTTCTGCTGAAGAACGTGAAATAGTGGCTTGTTTCTTGGTCTTCCAAAACACAAAAGAATCCCCAAGAAATACACAATAACCACTAGTAGAACAATGCTTGTCAGGGCAATAAGCCCAATATGAATTTGCATAGGCTTTAAGGTACAAGGAGTTAGCAGTTGGAAAGAAGAGACCATGACCAAGAGTACTCTTAATATATTGCAAAACTCTATAAGCTGCTATGAGATAAGGTTGCGTCGGTTGAGCCATGTACTAATTGAGCCTATGCACAGAGTAAGATAGATCTAGTCATGTCAATGTAAGGTAAAGAAATCTCTCAATAGGTCTACAATAGACAGTAACATCAGGGAGCAAATCTCCTTCTTCTTTACCTAATTTGATATTCTGCTCCATTGGAAAAGATGCTGGTTTAGATGCAAGGAAACCAGCATCTTGAAGAATTTCTAAAGAATAATTTCTTTGGCATAAAGGCATGCAGGAGATCTAGCCACTTCTAATCTAAGAAAATATTTGAACTAACCAAGGTCATTATGCTTGAACTTATCATTAAGCAAGGATTTCAAGTGCTCTACAAAATTTACATTATTACTAGCTTTAAAAATATTATCAATATAAACAAGAAGTGCAATGAAAGAGGAACCCATGGACTTGGTAAAGAGAGAATAGTCAACTTTGGATTGTACAAAACCCGAGTCAAAAATAGAAGTTGAGAACTTAGAAAATCACTATCTGGAAGATTGTTTCATACTATAAAGAGATTTGATGAGCTTGCAAACCTTGGACCCCCCCCCCCCCAAACATGAAAACCAGGATGCAACTTCATGTATACTTCTTCAGATGCCAACATCTAGTTGGGTAAGATGCCGACCTTTGACAACAACAATAGCTAGGAATGTTTAGGTATAATCCTTAACAACGTCCAATCTTGCCTTGTAACGCTCTATGAAATCATCAACACAATACTTAATTTTGTAGACCCATTTACAACCTATGAATCTTTTATCAGGATGTAGTGAAGTAACAGTTCATGTATTATTTTTTCCAAGGTTGTAATCTCAGTAGTCATAGCATATCTCCAATGAGGGTGCTTGATTGATTGATGATAGAACTCAAGTTCAGTATCAGCAATGATGGACAAGGCGGAAGATTTATAAGCAGAAGAAAGGCGAGCATAAGAAAGAAAATGTGAGATATCATATTTGGTGTGTGATAGAGAAGAACAAGATGAAGAACTTGATAAAGGATCTAATGAAGAGTGAGCAGATGAAGAAGAGCCACGGTGAAAATTCTGCAAGTAACAGGGACTCTTTTGATTCTAGTGGATCTTCAAGAGGTGTGAGAAATTATTGGGAAAGTCATAGGTGGAATTTCAGTATTAGAAGGAATAGAGATGGAATGATCTAACGATGAAGAATCACTAGTCGAAGAATCATTAGAAAAGGGCACTATTGAGGGCACAGGAAATAAATTTAATGTTGATATGAAACAAACACTCAGAACACTCTGGTGGATTTCAGCTTCACTATTGGATCGTGCTTTCTATGCTTTCCGCATCATTGTTATTTGTTAACTCGTCTATATTCACGATAACTAATTGTTTTGAGCTTTTGGCTCATAGTTTTGGACAATTAAGATAAGTACTTGACTGTTTTGATTTTTCACCCCCAACTTTTGTCTTTCTCTAATGCACCCTTCTAGAGCCCCAGTGGGACTCTCGCTAGGCTTAGGAATTTTTTTTTTTTTTTTTACATATTTTTTAATACTTTTAAATATATTTTTAAAAATAAAAAAATTCATAATAATATTAAAAAAAATTTAATCATTAAGAAAAAAAAATCACGGGGAGCGGAGGGGATCTAGCATTTTCCTTCTCTAATTTATTGATATAATTTGCATATATCCGGGGAAAAAAAAAAGCATAGGCGGCTAGGCCACTAGCTAGTTACATGAACATAAGTCCAATAATTGCCAAGTGGCCGAAGATTATTGTTTTTCATTTTTTTTCCCCCTTAATTTTTTTAAGCCATAGAAGTCCCGAAAAAGATAATTTAACACAAAGGTCTTATTCATCAGAAATTTATAATGAACCAGAAGACGGCGTCAGTTCTAATCAGTTCTAACCAGAATATGCTAAGAAAAAATAAATAAATCTGAAAGAAGAATAGCCGCAAGAGTTGTAATGGATGGATCATAAATTACGATAGAAGCAAAGTTTGAGTACTTTACATTGAAATGCAACTGCAGCAGATCTAAAAAGATTCGACAACTTATGAACAAATTCTAAAGTTGCAAGCTAACCCCAACATCATTTCAACTCATTGAACTCCCATCTAGCTAACATGTTGATGAAACTCTATGGAATGGCATCCAGGCACTTGATCATTTCGAAAACCCTCATCAAAATTCTGGGCATAGCTGACAGCATCATAGTGGAAAGACGAAGGTCTTGGACCATATAAGTGCTTAGTACTGTCTCTAAGAAACCTCCTCAAAAGTTTTCTCCATCTCCAGCTTCTTCTGCTGTGTCTGCTGCTATGGATGCTAAAGTACCCCATTTCTTCCGACACCGGAAAGCACGACGGTGACATCATGCACCCAGAGACCCATGAGGATCGCCGGTGGACGAGATGCGTCTCCATTAAGTTCAACACCAAAGTCTTGATTTAATTAAACCAGTACTTGCTGCTGCTGTGCTGCCTAGCCAGCTACATGTGCAAGTGAGAAGAGGATCGATGCATTTCTCTTATAGGAACCAAAGCATATACGTTGTGAATCCCTTTCTGTACAACTTTTGTGGGCTTACCCATGTCGGCCATTGTCATTTTACTCGGATGCAACTTCGTCATCCCGGTAAGAGTTAAAATGACAGATATATATGACAGACAGACATCACTATTCTAGATCTTCCAAATTATATCAGCTTCCATGCATAGATTTCATCACCGACTGTTAATGTATTTTTTTTTATTATGTCGGGTATCTTCTCTAACACAAGGTCCTTCGAATCTATCCTTGCAAAGTAAATTTTGATCTCGTGTGCCGTATTGTCAAAACTTTCCGGACATAGTACTCGTTAAATTTCTAATTTTTCACCAAGAGGTGTGGCTCAACCTAAAGAATTATTTGCACCCATGAGATATTGAACCTTAAACATTGAGGGGAGTAATATTCCAAAAACAAAGCCTTAAACCTTGAAGGCTTTGTTTTTGGGCCAACCCTTTAAGATTAATTGACTGTTAATGTGAGCTCAGTTAATCAGTCAACTTGCTTTGGCCCTAGTTATTATTCCATAGAATTTGGTGATAAATCCTAAGTTCTGCAACATTTTATTGATTGATTACAGTAAGATACATATCAAGATTTACTCCTGCATGTAGTACTGTTTAGAGCTTATAATTGGCTTGATTAATGAAGTTATTACTTTTTTTTTTTTTATGGAAATATGCTTCATTATATTCATTCATAAATGAAGTTACAACTGTAACTTATCAATACAGGAGAACCAGACTATAAGTCAACTAACGTAACTGCTTAAGAGTTTCCCCGCCAACAAATTTCTTTGTGACAGACATTGTCTAAACTTCTACACCTTCTCTCCTGACAGCAGTCAAAAGAGAAAGCGCTCTATCAAATCAGAGCTAAAATAACCTTTCTTCCGAAGAAGAGAGGTACACTCACGCTCCATCCGTCCCAGGAGGAGGAGTACAACCACACTCTCTCCTCCCAAGAAGGAAGAGTATTAACACCTACCTTCCTCCAAAAGAGGAGTAGGACAAACACCCACCTTCCTCCAAAAGAGGAGTGGGACACTAGCCTATTTTTATTATTTATAAAACTAAAACAGACTAACTACAAAAACAAAAAACTGATAAAGGCCTGTAAAGCACATAGGCCCAGCCTGTAGGTACATGGGGGCCCAACCCGTTAGGGTTTTAACTCATCACCCTGCCGCCGTCTCCCATCTTCATCCCTTCTAGCCTCTGCATCTTCCCCCGCCTGGCTCCTAGCCAGCCCTGCAATGCGCTCATCAAAGCAGGTTTTGAGGACAGCCCACGCCGCATCCTCCACGCCGCGCCCTAAGATCTTTCTGCTCAGTCACGCCCTGGCGGTACCTCCCCACGTTCCAGCAGCACCAACAACCACGCTAGCGGCCTTCTGCACTCCACAGCCAGCCCACGTCGTCTTTATTAAAACCTGAAAATAGAGTAACTGCCAAAACGTCCGCAAGAGCCACCGCCAGGCCCCTCACCCCAAAGGACCTGAGGCCAAACCTCTAACCACCGAATCCTCTCTGCCAGGTCAGCCCACGCTTTCGCACCGCTCAACGACAACACGTCGCCATATACGACCGGAGAGAGGGGTTTTGGGGTAAGCCGAGGCAAGGCCTTGGCGTAAGAGTCACGGCGATATAGCTCCCCTCTTCAGACCTTCACCGAGAGCTTATCCAAAAACCAAAAACAAGAGTTTAAAACAACTCTAAAACAAACCTAAATAAACAGCCACTAAAAAAGAAAAAGAAAGAGAAGGGAGGGAAGGAAAGGAGGATGGAGCCGAAACCTCATTCCCTCCCCCCCCCCCCCCCCCCCCCGGGAGCTGGTTCTGCTTTGGCTGGATTTCTAGAGAGAAGTCAGAGGTTCTCTCTCTAGAAACAGTTCTCCGTTAATAAATTCAGCAACAATAATGAAGTTATTACTTTGATGATTTTGATAACGTCCTAGCTAATGTTTAGTACCATTAGCTAAATCTGTAACTCGAAGGCTCCTATATATATACTAGTAGTCAGGCAGTGTCGCCCAATGTATAGAAATATTATTTTTAAGAATTAGTATTGCTTTTACGAAGGAAAAAATTTTGATTAATAATATAATGTTTTTAAAATATATATATATATATATATAATTTCTAACATTAAATAGTAAGATAGACTTAAATCGGTTTTAACGTATTTAGAATTAAAATCTTATTATTTACTAATGCATGTGTTCCTGGGTATGGCTGGAAACAACAAATACGTGAAAAAAAAAAGTAAACCAAAATTGTGCAGAGCACTTTTTCTTAGTTTAATAAAGTGATTATTTTTAAAAAATGATATAATTTTTATGAATAAATAAAATAATAAGGTGTTTATAAGATATTATTATTTGATTTTAATGTTTCATAATGAATTTAAATTGATAAATAAATAATATTTTATTGAAATAATTGTATTCGTAAATGTAGTTGGTAAATAGATTTAAACCTAATTATTTTAAATTTTTCTTTGTTTATATAAGGAATGAATAAAAATTTTAAATCACATATATAAATTTATATATAATATAAATTTATACATAAATTATAATTTATATATATATAATAATATATATATATCTAATACATATATTAAATAAATGATCATCAATACATGAGTTCCAGGATCGATGCATACTGCATGAACTTTAATAATTATGAATTTTTTTCATAAGTGATTGGGGAGAGATAGATTAAAAAAATAAGAACTTTTAAGGAGAGAGAGAGGGATGGGTCTGTGATTACCGAAATCACGCAGGAAAGCAATTAACTTTATTATGATTCATGCAACTAATAGCATTTATTTTAACGGTAAAACAATAAAAACCATTAAACCAATAAAATTCCGTTAGATAGCCACTTTATATATATAAAGATATAAATATATATATATATATATAAATATATATATATATATATTTATATATGAAAAGTGCTATTCAGCATGATCTATTTAATTTGTCACAATCCTCCATCATAGTTTAATGTATGTGGTATCAAATCATTTATAGAAAATTATATACATCACACCACCATCCTACTTGCATTTCACTATATATGATGTGGCGCATTTATTACCATTTGATGATAAAAAAGTATACAATAAATGATCATTCAATGGTAGTAAATGTGTTACATCTTATTTAATAAGATGCAAGTAGGATGGTAGTATGGTGTATAGAATTTTCTATAAATGATAAATTATATTTTTCCAATCATTTAATATATACCACATACATTAAACTATGACGGGACGATTATGACAAATTAAATAGATCATGATGAATAGCACTTTTCATATATAAATATATAATTTACAGACTAATAATATATGGATATAATGTTATAAATTCCGAAACATTCCTACCTAATGACAATGCATGCAAAGTACGATGATTTCTTGATTGAACAGCTCGGTTTTTATTTCTTAAATAAGATCGATTAAGGTTATATACGTAGTAGTTGTCTAATGAAGCTCTATTTGAAAGATTCTGACAATAAATGAAACTCAAAATGATAACGTCCCAACAACTATATAAATTATATATAGATCACCAAACGTTGGTACTTGAAATGTAGTGTGAATGGATTTTAATGCATAGAATAATAATCGACATATTATATATTCGTTTTTTAAAAAATTCAATGTAACTACGTACGTACCATCAATGAATTTATAAAATGGTTTTAGGTGAACATGATCAATATGAGAAGTTTACAGACAATGAACAAAGCACATAAATATAAAGTCTGCAAAATGAATTAGAAGTAGTACTGCCAAAGCTTGTGGGGTCTTGCTACTTGTCGTGTTTCTTAAATCTCGCACGGAAAGAGATGAAGAGGAGGACATGCAATATGTCATGCACATGCAGATCCATTTTAGAACCTAGGGTTTTGAACCCACTGATCAATGTCTTGCTTCCTATCTTGTTCTGACCCTTCTTGGATTCCTTTATCCTTAGCCTGGAACCAAAACACTAACATTACTAGCGTGTCTTATCTTTTATCTTTGAGAGGGTTGATGCTAGGTACACTCCACACATTTTATATATTTTAATATTATTTTTTATTTTATTTTATTCTTATTAAACTAATGAATTATTCCATTTATTATCCATACACCACATATTTGTTACAGAAAAAATAAAAAAAAAATTAAAATAAATATGGTGTGTGGTATATATGTGGAGATGATAACTGATAAGTAGAATTATTCTATATTTGATCAGCTAAGTGAAGGATTTCATTATGGGACATGACAATGTTATTCAGAAAGTGGGAATTGAGTACTTTTTCTTCTGGACCGTGTCATCTTGATCTGTGATCCTTTAACATTATTTGTACCTGTAAATTATGAAGGGACTAATTATCATGACCCATATCTTGGCACAAGTCGAAAAGCATTGTTATGGTGATTTTGTTTGGAAATCCCTTGTAATTAGTCACTGTCCCACTCTTCTATTTCCATTGAGAGACTGGATGAGAAGTCAAGTGTTCTGTCTGATAAAAGTTGATGAGTATGCTCTTCATAACATGAGTGTGGCATCAGCATCATACAATAATATCATTTCAAGTTATTGGAATTTTACGTTTGTTAAATGCTTTTCGTATCATTGACTCTTCAAACACTCGGATGCCATAAATCTTATGCTTCTGCAAACTATCAATTACCTGTCCCCCCTTCTTCTTTATCATTATGTGACATCATTAATGATGTGGGTCCTTATAGCTTTATCATAGACAATATGCCCTGATATGTTCAGACTGTGTAAAGGTAAATCATACAGCTATGAGAGAGTTTTCATACCAAAACTTACCATTACTAAGATATAAATAAAGGAAGACTTTATCACCAAGCTGGAATAGCTCAGTTGGTTAGAGCGTGTGGCTGTTAACCACAAGGTCGGAGGTTCAAGCCCTCCTTCTAGCGTTCGTTTTTATATTTCTTTTCTACCTCCTGTTACAGGGCCCATGGGCTATTATCTCTATCATGGGCTAGTGCATGTCTTTCCCTTTCATCTATAATTGAGCCGATACAGCCCAAAAGCTTGCATCCTAACGACCCACATGGGGCACCTTCTATCTGTGGACCAGCCCAGTGGGCTGTGAAATAGGTGGAGCCTATGCTCATAATTAATGGCAACAAATCGTCTCCAAGAAAATGACAGAGATAAGTCTTTTGAGGTTGGTCGAGGTCTTGTATTGGAAACTAGTACAAAATTGCTTCGGTGGCCAACTTCGTCTCTCAAACATCTCCATCCTATCATGTTATATCCTCGGGGCTCACTTTTGTGGCCAACAAAATAGCAACTAACGGATAGCGTTTTTACGGCTGGTTTTTGTGCAATCCATGCATCTCTGCTCCCCACATTTCTAAACATTAAAAAATGAAAAATTTTGAGTTGAATTTACGTGTTAGAAACTTAGAATTGTGAAATATTCTACTACGTATATAGGACTATCTTCCACATATCCTAGACAAGCCCGTTCGACCTCTCTTCAAAACACAGAGAGAGAGAGAGAGAGAGATGGCAATGGCGATGGCGCTTCGTAGGATTGCCTCTTCCCTTGACAAGCCCGTTCGACCTCTCTTCAATGGCGGTTCCCTCTATTACATGGTTCTCTCTGTTTGTTCTTTCTTTCCTTCTCGTCCCTTTTCACATTTTTTTTACTTGCCTACAGTTATAGTTCCTTTCCCACACTAGCTTAAAAATGATCATCTTTCGTATTCTTCTGTTTCAGTCATCATTGCCTAACGAGGCTGTGTACGAGAAGGAGAAAACCCGTGTCACAGTGAGCTAATTCATCTTCTTTTCTTTATATATATATTGCTGTATTCTCTGTGCGTGTGCGTGCATGGGAGTGCGTATATGTTATAAACGTTCTTTTTTTGTAATAGTGGCCGAAGCAATTGAATGCTCCCCTCGAGGTTGTGGATCCGGAGATTTCGGACATTATAGAGCTTGAGAAAACTAGACAATGGAAGGTGACTCCTGCTCCTTTTTTTTAAAAAAAATAAGCAATTGTTTTCGTCGGAGATTGTCAATTAGATTGACTAGGATGGGATGGTTTAATTCTCAGAGAACAGAGTAGTATTAAATGAACAAAGTAGTTAATGTTCTTGGCCCACGCCTCATACTTTTGCTCAAATGGTTGTCAAGTATGCTAAATTCCAATTCAAGAAATGATTACATTTTCACTTCCATTGAGCATTACAGGTTTCTCAATAGCATGCATGTATAATCACAGTTTATTATGTAACATAATATCTTATTGGAATTCATTATTGTGTTGGTAAAGGGGCTAGAACTTATTCCCTCAGAGAACTTCACTTCTGTCTCTGTAATGCAAGCAGTTGGATCTGTCATGACTAATAAATACAGTGAAGGATATCCTGGTGCTAGATACTATGGAGGAAACGAGTAAGTCGACTAGATCTTCTTGAACTCTTCTATTCTTGTCATGGATGTTATTGCAATTAGCATGGCTTTTACATTTGTATTTCTAGACCATGCGATTAAATTTTGATACAGAGCATGGACGTCCCTCTCTCGCTTTTCAGGTACATTGACATGGCAGAATCCTTATGCCAGAAGCGCGCTTTGGAAGCATTTCGATTGGATCCAGCAAAATGGGGAGGTAAATAAGTATTTTTGTATGGTAATGAACCTGGAGCTATTTTTTCTTTACTGCCCTGTTTCTTTCTTTTATCTGAGGATGGCTGTTGATTCTTGCTGAAAACGCATATATGTGCATAGTATTTGTCGAAAATCTCTCTCAATCAAGTACATGATTACCTATGAATATCTGTATAACCTTGTCAGCCTGGTGGACATAACTAGAACCTCTCATCTGCTTAGACATTGTTAGCCTAATGGGTTTGAATGTTATTAGAACGTGATCATTTCCAAGCTTTCCTAAACTCCATATCACCTTTGACATTGCAGTGAACGTGCAGCCTCTATCTGGGTCTCCAGCTAATTTCCAGGTTTACACGGCATTGTTAAAACCCCATGAGAGAATCATGGCACTCGATCTTCCTCACGGAGGGCATCTTTCTCATGGCTATCAGGTACTTAAAGCGCATCTTTTATCCTGAATCCTGATCCTTATAAATCCATCATGTCCTCATCCTTATAAATCTCTCATGAGTTTACCCAAGTAGTACTAGATTGTATATCCTTTGAACTTGAAGATCTGTAGGCATCATTTCTATAACATTTCTTCATAACTGGGAAGTTGTCATATCCATATAGAGAAATGTTTGGTTCACGAAGAAATTTCATTAAAATAATCTCACAAATTGATGCGGCTTGTTATGGTGCATTAGACTCTTAAGGAGTTTTTACTATATCATACCTAGCCATATCAATTTGTGAGTTTACTTTTTGTGTAATCTCATTGTAAACCTAGCACTTCTCGTTTGTGTATGCCATTGATGACCACGACATTTATCTTGTCAAGGTTTGAACTTTGAAGTGGATCTAGCCAAAAGGCTTGTAACAAATTTTGATCAACTCTTCTTCTTTCTAACATTGTTTTTTGGTTTTCTCGTATGGAAATTACATCATCTCTTTTGCTATTATGCAGACTGACACCAAAAAGATATCTGCAGTGTCTATATTTTTTGAGACAATGCCATATAGATTGAATGAGAGCACTGGCTATATTGACTATGACCAGGTAGCTAGCTTTGCAGCTCAACTCCTTCGTTAATTTTTTCCTTTTAAATTTCAAATCCCCTATCTATGTATAAGCAGAAGATTTGTGTGACATAAAAGCATGTACACTGCAGTTGGAGAAAAGTGCCACACTTTTCCGGCCAAAGTTGATAGTGGCTGGTGCTAGTGCTTATGCACGTCTGTACGATTATGCACGTATTCGCAAGGTAACCTCCTTTAAATTTGATATCTAGTAACAAGTTATCATGTACCAGTATAGATGGTTTTCAGCCAATGTGATGCTCTCGAGGATCCAAAGTTACATTTGTTTAGCATTTGGCAGGTGTGTGACAAACAGAAAGCAATCCTGTTGGCAGATATGGCACATATTAGTGGGCTGGTGGCAGCTGGTGTCATCCCATCACCTTTCGAGTATGCAGATGTGGTGACCACCACAACTCACAAGTCTCTTCGTGGGCCACGTGGTGCCATGATTTTCTTCAGAAAGGGGGTAAAAGAGATCAACAAACAAGGGAAAGAGGTTCGAGAAACTGTTTTTAAGCATTTTTTGGTGGCTTTTTTGTTTTTGGTTCTCATTTTTGAACTTCTATTGAGAGAGATTGTTTGATATAGCTAAAGATTTTATATTTCTCCTGTAGGTATTGTATGATTATGAAGACAAAATAAATCAGGCAGTATTTCCTGGACTTCAAGGTGGCCCGCACAACCACACAATTGCCGGTTTAGCAGTTGCACTGAAACAGGTTTGTCTGCTGATAAGATTATTGTTATCATTTTTCAGCTATTATTTATATCATCATTGCTGTTGTTACAATTGTTTGTGGCAGTGTTGCTGACTATTTTAGTTAGGATTGGGGCTTGTTGTGTTGGATTGTGAGCACACCCCCAAAAAGGTTGTCTCAGACTACAGTAGACATTAAATCAGAAGTAAAAGATTTTCTAGTATTCTTTTTATTTTTCCTTTTTTTCATATTGTAAATGGTCTTTCTTAATTAGTAATATAAGTTAATACATGCTCTGGTCCCTGAGGTCATTATGGCATGAATTATGCTTTGCCCAAAGCCCTTGGTATAATTTACAATATCAACAGAATGATATTGAAAATGCCAAATGAAAAGAACAAGCATAGTGTAGAGGGCAGTGCACAGAAGCATTTTATTGAAGATTGACCCCCATTTTCTCTCCATATGCCTGCCCTTTTAGATGACCTATATATGGATCATAACATATCCCTCCCAACCCCAATACAGCCATGAAGAATGTTCATATCAAATTACCAAAATCAGCTTGCCCTTTAAGTTGGGCTCTCATCAATGTTTCTAATTTCAATTTTTTTTTATCTTCTTAATGTTGTCTGGACGCAGGCTACAACCTCAGAATACAAAGCCTATCAAGAGCAAGTTCTCAGCAATTGCTCAAAATTTGCACAGGTATAAGATTAGTTAGATGTAGCAAATTTGGGTCGAGTAGAACTCTAGGAATTTCAATCAAATGTCTAATTTATTTGTTTCCAGTACTGTAATCATTGAATAACTTGGGCATTTATGCAGACTCTCGTTGAGAATGGCTATGAACTTGTTTCTGGTGGTACCGATAACCACCTGGTATTGGTGAATTTGAAGAGCAAGGTACTAGGGAACACCTTTTGTTTTGTTTTTCTTCTCTTCACTGTAATTTAAAACCTTCCATGATACGGTTTTTGTCTTGTCGAATCACCCAACTCTACCAATTATTTGTGCTTTATCTTAAGCAACTACTTCGAAATTAATCTGTTAAGAGTTCTGGTTGAAAGACAATACCAGGTGTCCTAGTAGAATGCGTCAGAGATGTTAGCTCTCTCTGATATGTAAGATTAATAATTAGAACGACTTAATTAACTTTTTTCTACAGGGAATCGATGGCTCTAGGGTTGAGAAGGTGCTGGAATCCGTTCACATTGCAGCCAACAAAAACACTGTTCCTGGAGATGTCTCTGCCATGGTTCCTGGTGGCATCAGGATGGGTAAAGCCTTTTCCTTGATCAGAAAGTTCTTATTTGATTTCTGTGGAGTATTTAAGCCTGATAAATTTTTGTGCGCTTCAGGAACTCCGGCTCTTACTTCTAGGGGATTTGTTGAGGAGGATTTTGCTAAGGTAGCAGAATTCTTTGATTCTGCTGTGAAGTTGGCTTTGAAGATCAAGACAGAAACTCAAGGTGCCTATATCTTTGATATTTGTAATTTCCTTGTCATTGGGAGTATTTTTTTTTATATGGGGAAAGCCCATTTGCTCAAATCTGCTAATACAGGGTAAATTGTGATGTGTATACCAGGAACAAAGTTGAAGGACTTCTTGGCCACAATGCAGTCTTCTCACTTTCAGTCTGGAATTGCTAAGCTCCGACATGATGTTGAGGAGTATGCAAAGCAGTTTCCTACAATAGGGTTTGAGAAAGAAACAATGAAGTACAAGAAATGAGAAAGAATTTCTGTTCTGGAAGGTTAGTTATAACCTGGATCTCACTGGAGTCTTGCATTTGTGGTGATGAGGCTAATTTTGTTAGGGGTTAAATCCTTTTATTTGTTTTCTACTTTTTTATCATAAAGAAGAAGCTATCAAGACAAAATTTTCAAAGCTTGAATATCAAAGAATTTCATATCTGACAACTGATTGATTATCAAGTTTGACCTCCATTGTCCCCCTTGAGAGTTCTTTGCAGCAACTTCTTGGTTCCATCAAGGAGCACAGTATTAAATTTTTTGTTGCTTAATTTCTTTATCTGATGCGTGCATAGACCCTTTGGGTGAATGTGTATAGAACAATTGCAAGTCGGAAGAGGATACTCTGCAAAAAAATCATCTTAATGTCAAATATTCCTTTGGGCTTCAAAGCATCATGTATTCTATAGAACAGACATGTAGTAGAACTTTTTTCATTAAATCCAAAGAAAGAATGATCTGTACATTGGAAAGCAAATGAGCTAATCAGTCCTTTTTTTTCCTTTGGGAACAGGAACTGTGAGCAAAAATCAAGTTAGTTTTCCAAGTTGGGAAAAGAGAAGGGCCTTATGTCAAGGATGTGTAGTTAAAGATTTTATTGTATAATCAATCAAACCTTGATTTGGACCTTGATGAATGTATATATTCATATTAACTGAGGCTTTGCAATGTAATAAACTTGCCTTGATCTGAAGAAATGCAACTACTTTATCCCTATGCTGTATTCAGCAAGGCAGATGCTGGTAATGCTCTGCCACCATTGAGAAATTGCCTTTACAACTGAAAATGGCCAATGGAACCATTTGTAAGCAGCTTGTACAATACTTCACTGGAAACGATTTTATTAAGGCTGGAACAAATCCAAGTCACATGGACCCATACTTTAAAAGGATCAATCAGCAGTATAATTGGAGTTTATTGAAATTATCGAATCATTATAAAAGACAAGAACTTCTCCCTCCCAAACAATGTAGGATCTCATTCATCAACTTCCCTATATAGTTCTTATCTTCATCAACTTCATTACTCATCTCTTGAACTTCTCATCAGTTATCATTTTGTTCATTATTACTTCCATCCTTTATTGCCTGCCTCTTGCACTTTATTTACCATTTATATATTATCACTTCATTACCTGTCTCATACATATCGTTATGTTATCTCCTTTCGTCTATAACATTTTGTCTTGTTTCATTTACCTATATTTCATTAAAACTAATATTTCACTTGTAATCTGATTTTATCAATGAAAGTTTACTGTTTATCAGAAAATAATAATAACAATCGAAAAAAATGATGTTTAAACAACTTAACACAATAAAGTCATAAACAAAATAAAAAGTAAAATAGAACTAAATAACCATTGACTTCAGTCTTTGTATATAAATTCATAATCAGATATATCAAATTAATCACCCGATCACTGCAACTAACACACACACACACGCATATATATATATATATAATATTGTTACCGTGGAACCTTTCCAATTTTCTTTCTCTTGCTAGTTGTCGATCCCGCACACGGTCTGTCTCTGACTGTTTCGCCTTCAAACTGTCGTTAATTCATTTTTAAGAAACTGCAAGTCATTTGAGAACTATTGGCTGTCTAAGTTATATATGAAGGAGATGCCAGATTGATGGCATATGGATGAAATGAGACCATAATTACTTTTATATATGAAGGAGATGCCAATTTGATGACATATGGATGAAATGAGACCATAATTGCTTTGTTTTATATTCGGCATCAGTCCGCTGACGCCTTTGTTCCGACTGGGGAGCTGCATAAAGTCTTTCACCTCGCCATATTAACTTGTCTATGTACCTGGTATGGGTGCAAGTGAAACTGCATGCGCGCGTTGCTGATAATGTGCCGGCTAGGGAGCTGCATAAAGTCTTTAATTCCTTCTATATTTTATTTTGAATAAACTCCACCAGATATAATTACTGCATACTGGTGGTTGAAACTTGAGCAGCGTTGAAATATTAACTCTTTAAGTTCAGATGCAACTTCCACACATTCATGCCTCTCCAACTTGTTCGCAACTTCCAAACTTGTTCGCTCTCTCTCTCTCTCTCTCTCTCTCTCTCCACACCTTTCAAGCCGTAGCCTCAGCTCCTCCGATCTTATGACATAGTAATCATGTTACCTCTTTTCTTCTTCCTTCTGCTGCTTTCCAGTACTGTTTATTCAGTTTATTTTCAAATAACTGGATTTGATCCCAGTTCCACCGACATATATCTGGGTGATGCAGTACCTTATGCAGTACTAGCCATTGAAATGAACGTTGTTTATTGAAGACTGATGCAGTTTTCTATATAAGCTATATTTGGTTTCTGCTATAATTAGTCATCTGATTTATTTCTCTGCTTTGGAACAATATGTTATTAATTGTTATTCTCAAGATGGCATATAAGATGTATTTTGGTGAATTGTAAACTATCAATCAAACAATTGTTGGTTGAAGTTCTCTCATGTTTTTCTCCTCTGGTTTCATTATTTTCCTTAATCTAATTTCTAAAACCAATAATTGGCATCAGAGCCACGTTTCGATTATCTTGGGAAAAATGGCTACCCTTGGTTCAACCACATCAATTCCTAATTTTTTTGGTGAAAATTATGACTACTGGAGCATAAAAATGAAGACTTTTTTCTTGTCTTTTGATCTATGGGATGTCATCGAGTCTAGAGTTCCAACAGCCAGTGAAAGCTCAAGTAGTGGTGGTTCAGTTTCAAGTCAAGTCAAGCTGGAAAAACAGAAGGATGCAGAGGCATTATTTACTCTGCAACAAACTGTAAGTGAATCTATATTTCCAAGACTAATGAGAGCTACAACTTCTAAACACGCTTGGGAAATTTCACAACTTGAGTTTCCAAGAAATAGCAAGTTAAAACTGTTAAGTTTCAAGGGTTGAGAAGGGAGTTGGAGAATCTCTAAATGAAAGATTCTGAAACTGCCAAAGAGTATTGCTCAAAACTCATTGAAGTAGTTAATCAAATGAGGGCTTATGGAGAGGCCATAACTGATAAGAGAATCATACAAAAGATTCTCATTAGTTTAACTGAGAAATATGACTCGATGGTTGCTGCCATTGAAGAATCTCGGGATCTCTCTACACTTTCAGTTACTGAACTGATGGGTTTTTTGCAAGCACACGAACAAAGGCTTGATAGGAGGAATGAAGCTACTCTTGAAAATGCATTTCAGTTGAAAGTCAATCTAAAGAATCGAAAGCAAAAGGATTTCAAAAAGGGGTATAAGGGCAAGGCAAAAGATGGAGAGAGTCATAAGAAAAAGTATGCTACAAAAGGTCATTTTCAACCTTGTGGTATTTGCAAGAAAACTAATCACTTGGAGAAAAATTGCTTTCATCATGGTAAACCTCAGTGTACAAATTGCAAAAAGTTTGGCCATGAAGAAAAGGATTGCAGGTTTAAAGACAATAATCAACAAGTAAATTTCACAGAGGATAAGGAAGAGCAATTGCTTTATGCTTGTCAAGTGGCTGCTGGACAAAAAAGGGAATAGTTTCTCGATAGTTACTATAGCAACCGCACGACACCAATTTCAAGTCTATTTTCTCGTATTGATACTTCTGTTAAGGTAAAAATGAAACTTGGAAATGGTAACCTGGTGGAGGTAAGAGGGAAAGGCACAATAGCTTTGGAAACCAAAAGGGGGAACCAGATTTATAAATGATGTGTTGTTAGTTCCAAGCCTTGATCAAAGTCTACTAAGTGTTGGACTGATGATGGAAAACGGATACTCCCTTCACTTTGAAGATGATCAGTGCACTATTTATGATATAAAGAACAACAATCATGTGGTGGCTAAAGTGAAGATGGGAAATGGGAGAAATTTTCCTATCTATTGGCAATACCTGAAGGCTCTTGTGGTTAAAAATGATGAAACTACCTTATGCAATCAAAAGTTTGGACATTAAAACCTTAATGCACTAAGGTTTTTAAATCAAAAAAATATGATGAGAAACTTACCTCTTCTAGATTAGAATATGGGTGTGTGTGAAGGTTGCATGTTGGGGAAACAACATAAAGAATCATTTCCGAAAGGAGAAGCATGGAGAGCCAAAAATCTTCTAGAACTTGTGCATACAAATTTATGTGGTCCTATAAGAACTCATTCACAAAGTCAAAACAGGTACTTCATCTTGTTTATTGATGATCTTTCTAGAATGACTTGGGTGTACTTTCTCAAAGAAAAATCAGAAGCATTTGAAGTTTTTAAGAAATTTAAATTGCATGTTGAGAACCAAAGTGGTAGAAAATTCAAAACTTTGAGAAGTGATAGAGGCACTAAGTTTAACTCTAAAAAGTTTGATGAGTTTTGCGAAAATGAAGGGTTGGAACACCAGTTAACTGTTGCCTATACTCCACAACAAAATGAAGTCTCAGAGAGGAAAAATATGACTATCATGGAGATGGTCACGTCTATGCTAATGGCAAAAGGACTTCCTAAAAAGTTTTGGGCTGAGGCTGTTAACACAGCTGTGTATTTCTTGAATATATGTACTACAAAAGCTGTGAAAAATTTAGCTCCCATTGAATCTTGGAGTGGGATCAAACCTACTGCTGAGCATCCGAAAGTTTTTGGATGCATTTCTTATATGCATATCCCTTAGCAAAAAAGGCACAAGTTGGAAGAAAAGTCAGCAAAGGGAGTCTTCCTTGGATATAGCTCTCAATCCAAACTATATAGGGTCTTCAACTCAAAATCACAGCAACTGGTTACAAGTGGGGATGTGGTGTTTGATGAGTATTCAACTTGGATTTGGGAGAAAGATGAAGAATTAACTCAGCCACTTACCATATCAGTAATTGAAGAACCCGAGACAAGAATGGAAAATGATGATGACAGTCAACCAGCAACTACAATTTCAAAACAAAGGGTTGACAGTAACCTTAAGTTCTCAAATCAATCCACTTCTGAAACAACTCCAAGAAGGCTGAGACTTTTGAGTGAAATTTATGAATCTTGCAACTATATGCCTTTAGAGCCTGAAAGCTTTGCAGCAGCTATAAAAGAACCAGTTTGGGTTGATGCAATGAAGGATGAGATTAAGGTGATTGAAAAGAACAATACCTGGGAGCTTGTTCCCTATCTTGACAGCAAAGAATCATTGGAGCTAAATGGATTTACAAAAGGAAGCTTAATCCTGATGGTTCATTAAAGAAATATAAAGCAAGATTAGTTGCTAAAGGGTACTCATAGAAGGCTGGAATTGATTTCAATGAAACTTATGTTCCTATGGCAAGATTAGATACCATAAGAACTGTTTGTGCACTTACAGCTCAAAGAATTTGGAAGATCTCTTAACTTGATGCTAAATCAGCTTTCCTCAATGGAGAACTTGAAGAGGAAGTGTATTTGGAGCAACCCGAGGGCTTCAACAAGGAAGATGGCAAGGTGCTTAAATTAAAAGACTTGACATTGCCATGGATTTCATTGAAGGACTGCCTTCTTCAGGTGGTATGTCAGTTATTTTAACTGTGGTTGATAGATTGACCAAGTTTGGTCATTTTTTTCCCAATAGCTCATCCCTATACAACATGTAAAGTGGAAGAAGTGTTCTTTTCTAGAGTGTTCAAGCTTCATGGGTTGCCTAAGACCATGGTGTCTGATCATGCTGTGGTGTTTACTGGTTCCTTTTCGAAAGAACTTTTCAAGATGCAGGGAACTACTTTGGCTATGAGCTCAGCTTGAATAAAGCTGTTGAGGCATACTTAAGAGCTTACTATGGCTCGAAACCTAAAAGCTGGTCTTCTTGGTTGCCTATGGTAGAGTATTGTTATAACGCTACTATGCATTTCTCGACTGGTCTCTCACCCTTTCATGCCTTGTATGGCATGCCTCCACCAAGGTTGATGGCACTACTGCCGATGCTGCTGTAGACCAACATCGAACGACTAGAGAGTAGATTTTGTGTTTCTTGAAAGAGAATTTGAAGAAGGCTCAAGATAGAATGAAGGTCTATGAAGATAAGAAGAGATTTGAGAGAATTTTTCAGGTTGAAGATTTTTTAAGTTATAGCCCTATAGGCAAAAATCAATTGCCATGAGACATAATATGAAGCTTGCTCCAAAGTATTATGGTCATTTCCAGGTCCTTCAAAAGATTGGCACAGTTGCTTCTGAGTTGAATTTGTCATCATTATCAAAAATCCATCTTGTTTTTCATGTATCATGCCTGAAAAAGAAAATAGAGACCAGATTTCTCCTTTACCTACTCTTCTACTAGTTGACAGTGAGGGATGTGTTTGGCCTAAGTCAGAAAAGATCATGGACAGAAGAATGAAAAAGGTTGGGAATCATGTTGCTATAGAGGTTTTGGTTAAATGGGTGGGAGTTGAAATGGAAGATAGTTCTTGGGAATTATTGCACAAGTTAAGATCTTTGTATCCACATTTGATAGGCACTATTTTGTAATCTATCACGGGTGCCTTGGGGGCAATTCTTTGAAGAGGAAGGGATTGTCATGGGTGCTTGGGGCAAGGTCTTGAAGAGAAAGAGGTTGATGGTGGTTGGATAGTGAGTGGTTGAGACAATAGGTGCAGTGTAGTAGTAAGTCTCTGAAGGGAAATAACGACTTTAATGGCTTATGAAGGTATAAGGGTTGGATTACTACGACGTACAATTTTGGGGTTATTAGTCCTTTAATGAAACAATGCGTTTTAGCTTTAATAGAAGTGTTGTAAGTCGTTTAAAGTGAATTGTACGGATATCAAGTTTGTTTTGAGTTTTAGTCCGTGCATTTTGGACTTTAGTTCAACGGTGAGTTTTGATTGTTGTGTTTTTATTTCATGGTTTTGCAAGTATAAAAGCATAAGCCAATTCCTGTAAAGATCATCTTGATCATTCTGAAGCTTGTAAGTTGGAGGTTGAGAACTCCTCAAAAGTTCTCTATCATGGTTCATTAATTGAATCTTGCATTTGATTATCTGGTGTGTTTTACATTCATTCACCTTGCATTGTGTTTTGGGTTCTTTGGTTCTTGAAGTTCTTGGAATTTTGTGTTCTTGGAGTGGAGTGGTAGTGTTCTTGTTATCAAAAACATTACAATTTCACTCAATGTTTGACGCCTCTTTGATTTCCTTGTCCAATTCGGTACCCGATTTATAATCCCTCCCTTCCTTTATCTTTTCCTATTGAAATTTGCTGCTCTGGGGTTGGTTCGAGTAGCTCATTATTTCATTGTTGGATGGCATTGATTTGTACATTATAACCCCAATGAAATGAATTTCCACAACCCATTTTTTGGGGGTTGGTGGTGTTATTCAACCTCTGCATCTTATGCTTTTATACTCTTTCAGAGGCTACAACAAAGAGCAAACTGGCATTGTTGAATGAGAAGCTTGACACACTCGAGCAGCGTCTTGAACTCCATGAGCCTAAGTGGGTACTGCATCAGCCAATTAGTCTCTTTTCGCTGCATGATGTATGTTGTCGTTGCTGCTGTGATATGCCTCTTTTTTAAGAATAATATTGTCTTGATTGTGAACTTGAACAAACATCTTGTATTATAACCCTGTTTGAAGCTAATCTACTCGAACGTTTTCATGCTTATATAGAGTATATGCTATATTTAGGATCTTCAAGCCATCTTTAGAATATGTCAGCGGTGCAAATTCATCTATGCATTAAAATGTTGATTAATTGATTAATCACTATTTCCTTTCAAACTTTAGGCTTTTGGGGTTAGGAGTGACTTAACATGGTGTTGTGGTCCCAAGTTAAAATCTTTCACATTGTTATCCTCTCATTTGAGTTAAACATCTCACATATATGGATCCTATTTATGAGGGAAAGCTTTATAATATCGATTAAATGGTCAAATTCACTCTTCTCCATCAGTTTAGGCCTATTTGGTCTACACATGAAGGGAAATGTTAGAATATTAATTAATATGATTAGATTCACATCTCTCTCTTTTTTTTCAGCTTTAGACATTATTAAGATGAATGTTTCCCGTGTCGAATCCCCACTTCTTTAGGATGGATGTGAGAATGTTAATTAAGGGATTAAATTCACAACATCTTATTAGTTTAGGCTTGTGAAACAACTGGCCGTAATGCATCATGCATTGAGATCAGTTTAGAAATTTAGGGGCATCTAGATGTTTGTTGATTGAAAAATAAATTTAAATATAGATCAATGCAATAAGCATTCTGCCAATGGTTCTACTTCAAATGATCGATCCTCCCACTGTAAGAATAGCAAAATATAGGATGAGGTCGTGAATTCAGAAACGTACTGGATTCCTTTATGGTTTATCATTGATAAGATTAATACTAAATACCCATTAAAGTGTTGTCTATGTTTGGGTTTAGCTAAATAATTAATTCTTCTTTTGCTGATTTCTTAATTAACTTTTATCTATGGTTTCTCATGAGCCACATGATCTCTCTTTCCTGTTGCAGTCATCAGTCATCAGCCTAGCCCAAACCACCAGCTATTTTTAACAACTTTAAACACAATAAAGTCATAAACAAAATAAAAAGTAAAATAGAACTAAAAATTTAATAATATCCCGCGGATCAAGCAGGTTTATGAACTGAACTTGGAAATCATATCTCTAACTGTAATTGATTAAACAACTAATATTTTAAGTGATTCAAACAAAAAAGAGGAGACAGATAATTATGGCAATCTCGATTGGCAGTAGAAAATCATAAAACCATGCTGAATCGTTAAAAAGCAATATATATATATATATATATATATGTCTTTTCTCTTGCTAGTTGTCGATCCGGCACACAGTCTGTGTCTGACTAATTCGCCTTCAAAGTATTATTGTTAATTCTTTTTGGAGAAACTACAAATCATTTACGTTTCAACAGAACTATTGGCTGTTTAAGTTATATATGAAGGAGATGCCAATTTGATGACATATGGATGAAATGAGGTCATAATTGCTTTGTTTTATATTCGACATCAGTGCGCTGACGCCTCTGTTCCGACTGGGGAGTTGCATAATGTCTTTCTCCTCGCCATATAAACTTGTCTATGTACCTGGTATGGCTGCAAGTGAAACTGCATGCGTGCGTTGCTGATAATGTGCCAGCTAAGGAGCTGCATAAAGTCTTCTATATTTTATTTTGAATGAAACTCCACCAGATATAATTACTGATCGAATACTGGTGGTTGAAACTTGAGCATCGTTGAAATATTATCTCTTTAAGTTCAGATGCAACTTCCGCACATTCATGCCTCTCCAACTTGTTCGTACTCTCTCTCTCTCCCAACCTTTCAAGCCATAACCTCAGCTCCTCCGATCTTAGGACATAGTAATCATGTTACCTCTTTTCTTCTTCCTTCTGCTGCTTCCCAGTACTGTTTATTTAGTTTATTTCCAAACAACTGGATTTGATCCCAGTTTATTGGAGCATGATAGTGAAAATAAAGCAAATAAAGGAACAACACATAAAGTGGTGTCGGCAAATGCAATTACCTGAGCATGATGTGCATGGTTGTACCAATGTCATAGACATTTTCTCTGTATATTCATTCTTTGTAGTGGAGTCGATTAGTCCTTTATTTGATCTCGTCTTTTGTTCAGAGTTGTCTGTATGTAAAGCTGGACAATAGCAGCATACACGGTTGTTCTCCTTTGTACAGATTGTTATAGGTGCCTTGGATGCATTCTCTCTCTCTCTCTCTCTCTCTCTCTCTCTCTCTCTCTCTCTCTCTCTCTCTCTCTCTCTCTCTCTCTCTCTCTATATATATATATATATATATTAATTGTATTTTGTAATTCATTTAATTTTAATGAGAAGTTCCAGAGTTTCCTTCTCCATTTGAAGCTATCTTTTCCTTCTCATCTTTCTCTTCTTATCCTTTGCTTTCCAAGTGCTAGTTTGCACCTTGATTTCATACATGGTATCAGAGCAATAGTTATTGTGAATAACGGAAGAAGAATCAACCATCCCAAAGAATGACTCATCTAGTAATGAACAACTTGTTTCACGATTCCTCAAATTCTCTTATCAAAATAATCCCTATCGGATAAAGAATGGGGATAACACAAGGGCCAGCTTGGTCACTGATCCCTTAACCACAAAAAATTATGTTACCTGATCTAGAGCTATGCGAAGAGCACTCAAAGCTAAGAACAGATTGGTTTCATTAATGGAGACGTCAAAAAGCCTACAAGTCTAGATGATCCCCTTATGGAGGCTTGGGAACACTGCAATGATGTGGTGGTATCCTAGATTCACAACTTTGTAAGTAACTCTATGAGAACTAGCTTAGCATTCGTTGATGATGCTTATGCTATTTGGAAAGTTGCAAGACAGGTTATCACAACAAATGGGCCACGTATTTTTTGGTTGAAGAAATCTTTGACAAGTCTCTAACAAGGGGATGAGTCAGTAAGTATTTATTTTGGAAAACTCAATGCCATTTGGGATGAACTCATTCTATATGATCCTACTGCTGAATGTAGTTGTGGTCAATTGAAAATTCTAAGGGATAGGTATTAAGGGGACTGTGTTATCCACTTCTTTATAGGCCTAAGTGACTGCTACTCTAATGCTAGGGACCAGATTATGTTGATTGAACCTATGCCTGCATTAAACAAAGTTTTCTCCATGATTCAACAGCAGGAGAAGCAACACAAGATAATTTCTGGCACCTCTTCTCTTGACCTTGTGGCTATGCTCACTAAAAGGAATTTTGGCAATGTCAAATCTGCAAATAGGCATGAGAGGCCTTAAATTACACATTGTAAGATGCAATGACACACTTTAGATACTTGTTTTAAGGTTGAAAATGCCGAGGCTCCTGTGTGTAGTCGCTGTCATATGAATGAAAATTTGGTAGACAAATGCTACAAGCTGCATGGGTACCCACCAGGGCATAAATGACACAATAAAGGAAAGGGGTCTAGTGCTTTTGTTACTCAATCCAGCATCCCAGTTGGGGTAGATCAAGATGAAGGGAATGATAATAAAATGGCACTCACCAAGGGGCAATATCAACAACTTCTTACTTTGCTACACCAAAAGGATCATTCATCAGTTAAATATTCTACAGGACAACACCAGACTGCTTTTCCTACCGCAGCAAACATAGCTAGTATTTCCAAGATGTCTAGTATTTTTTCTTGCCTCTCAAACTATGCACAGAAATCCTCTAGTTTTTTTTTATATTCCTTGGATTTTGGACACAGGTGCAACTGACACATGATTTGCAACCCCTCTTTGTTCAACACAATCATTGCCAATGTATTTTATTCAGTTAAGCTTCCCAATGGTGAAAAGGTACTTGTCACACATGTAGGAACTGTTAGAGTTATTGAGCACATTATTTTCCATGATGTGCTTTATGTTCCATCATTTTCTTTTAATTTATTATCTCCCAAAAGACTTGCTAAAGACCTTTCTTCCTGCCTTGTATTTCTATCAAATTGTTGTTTCCTTCAGGACCTTTTGTCATGGACCGTGATTGGGATGGGTGAGACCAATGATGGATTGTACCACTTGCTGACAATGAAAATCTCTGCTTCAACATTAATGACTACCCTTTCAAAGCTTTCCAAGATTGATAGTTTTGTTTCTGCTTTTGCTATGAATAGTATTTCTATTTTAGACCATTGGCATTGTTGCCTAGGCCATGTTTCAGATTCTAGACTCTATTTGATCAATGATCCTATTGTACAAAACTCCTTATATTCTAACAATAAAATGCCTTGCTGTATTTGTCCTTTGGCCAACCAATCTAGGTTGTCTTTTCCTCACAGCTCTCATTGTTCCTCTAACAATTTTTAAATTATTCACTTTGTTCTTTGGGGCCCTTCTTTAGAGATTGCTTATGATGGTACTAGATTTTTTCTCACTATTGTGTGGATTTTTCTTGAACCACTTGGGTTTATCTTCTTAAGAACAAATCGGACACAAGGCAATGCATAGATTCCCTTTTTAACCTTGTTGAGACCCAGTTTGGAATTAAAATTAAAATTATTAGGAGTGAAAATGGTGCTGAGTTTCAAATGAAAGATTTTTTCAAAGAGAAATGTGTTATTCATCAAAGCAGTTGTGTCCAAACACCCCAACAAAATGGCATTGTTGAGAGAATACACCAACATCTTTTGAATGTTGCACGAGCTTTGAAATTTTAGTCTAACATCCCTCTCAAGTATTGGAATGAATGTATTCTTACTGCCACCTACATCGTAAATAGAATTCCAACCCCTTTGCTTAACAATAGAGCTCCTTATGAGATTCTTTTTCAGACCAAACCAACCTATAAACAAATGAGAGTTTTTGGTTGCCTCTTTTTTGCCTTTACTCTATCTCCAGGCAGAAAGAAATTTGATCCTAGGGGGAGGAAATGTGTTTTTCTAGGTTATCCTTTTGGGGTGGAAGGTTATATATTACTTGATCTTGAGAGCAAAAATGTGTTTCTGTCCAGCGATATTATTTTCTACAAGTCTATTTTCCCTTTTCAAAAGGACTCATCTCCACAACTGTTATTCATACCTACCACTAAGCAGATATTTGATTTCTCTCTGACTGAGAGTTCTCCTCATTCTACTAGCCTTTCTAGCCATGATTAGTCACCAACTCTTCAATCCTTAAAGTTTGAACTACTCCAACCAAAAAATCACCTTCTCTCTCCATCAAGACCATCACATTTTCTTGACAACATTTTCAACCCTGATGTTCCCACTTCAAAACCCTCATCTACACTTGAAGCCTCTAGAGACAGTCACCCTATCCACTCTCCTGCTTGTACTCAAACGATTTTGACATTTCCACCTCGAAAATCAGCCAGGACTAAGAAGGCACCTCAGTATCTCCAAGACTATCACTTTCAGCAAGTCACTCTTGGTTCCTCCTCCCACTCTGTGGATCAGGTAGTTCCACCTTCTTTAGTTACACCTTTCCCTTTGTTTAGCACTTTGTCTTATGAAAAAATTTCTCCTAATTTTCAAGCTTTTTCCACCTCCATTTCCACACAAACTGAGCCACAAACCTATAATCAAGCTGTTAAAGACCCTAATTGGTGCAAAGCTACGGAAACTAAGTTAACAGCTTTGGAGTTGAACAATAAGTTGGTCTTTTCTAACTTACCACCAGGGAAGATTCCAATGATTGTAAATATGTTTATAAGGTGAAGTGCAACTCAAATGGGACAGTTGAGAGGTTAAAAGCTCAACTTGTTGCAAAGGGATATACGCAACGGGAAGGAATAGACTACCATAAAACTTTTTCCTTGTTGCTAAGATGGTTATAGTGAGAAGCCTACTTTCCATAGTTGTAGTTAAAGGTTGACAATTGCATCAATTTGATGTAAACAATGCATTCCTCTATGGAGACTTAGAAGAGGAAATTTATATTCAAAAACCTCCAGGATACAACAGAGGGAGACTAGATCAAGTATGCAAATTATAAAAGTTTGTATGGCTTGAAGCAAGCCTCGAGACAATGGTATTCTAATTTTTCAACTTAGTTGCTTGAGTTTGATTTTAAACAATCAAAGGCTGACTATAGCCTTTTCACAATGAGAGAAACTAACTCATTTACTACACTATTAGTATATGTGGATGATATTATTGTAACTAGTGACTGTCCAGAATCTGTTGCTCTTATGAAAAGCTTCCTGCATCAGAAATTCAAGATTAAAGACTTGGGTCACTTAAGGTACTTCCTTGGGATAGCAATGGCTCGATCCTCTAAAGGAATCCACATTGTCAAAGGAAGTGTGCACTTGACATTCTTGTATACTCGGGTACCCTTGGTTCTAGGCCTGTTAAGGTTCCTATGGATCAAAAACACTAAGTTGAGCAAAGATACTGGCCAAATACTATCTGACCCTACAATATATCGAAGACTCATTGGTTGACTGCTTTATTTAACAATTACATGACTTGAAAATATCTCTTATAGTGTGCAGAATTTGAGTCAATTCATGGACTGTCAAACTAACATTCATCTAGTTGCAGCACAAAAGGTTCTGATGTATATAAAAGGGGCTCCTGGCCTAAGTATTTTATTCTCTTCCTCAGCTAAATTTCAACTATTAGCATATTGTGATTCAGATTGGGCCTCCTATCCTGATACTAGGAGATCAGTCATTGGGTATTGTGTGTTTCTTGGAAGTTACTTGATATCTTGGATGTCTAAGAAGTAGTCTTTGTGTCCTGATCTTCTGTTGAAGTAGAATATGGAGCCATGGCTACAACTTATTATGAAGTAACTTGGCTAAAATATCTCCTCATAGATTTGCAAGTACCTCATGCACAAGCTGCTACTCTTCACTGATAATCAAGTAGCCTTGCACATTGCATCTAACCCTGTGTTCCATGAACAGACCAAGGATATTAAGTTAGATTGTCATCTTATCAGGGATGATATTAGAGAGTAGTATTCAAATTACTCATATTTCTCATAAGTTGCTATTAGCTTATGTGTTCACAAAAGCAATTCTTGCTTATCTCATTAATTCACATCTTTGCAAGATGGGAGTAGTCAATTACTACTCTCCATCTTGTGGGGAACTATTGGAGCATGATAGTAAAAATAAAGCAAATAAAGGTATAACACAGAAAGTGGTTTCGGTAGATTCAATTACCTGAGCATGACGGTGCATGTTTACCAATGTCATAGACATTTTCTCTATATATTCGTCCTTTGTAGTGGACTCGATTAGTCTTTTTTTCTCTTGTCTTTTGTTCAGAGTTGTTTGTATGTAAAATTGGCTGGACAATAGCAGCATACACGATTCAGATTGTTATAGGCGTATTGGATGCATTTTCTCTATATATATTGTATTTTTTAATTCATTTAATTTTAATGAGAAGTTCCAGAGTTTCCTTCTCCATTTGAAGATATCTTTTCCTTCTCATCTTTCTCTTCTTATCTTTTGCTTCCCAAGTGCTACTCTGCACCTAGATTTCTAACACAGTTCCACTGATATACTATATCTGGGCGATGCAGTACCTTCTGTTGGAGCCATTGAAATGAACATTGTTGATAAATATTTGATGCCAAATTGGTTGGGTTGTCTATGCTAGGAAGGTGCCGCTCTAGGACTCTGAAATGAGAAAGCTCAATAATTTTACCACACATTACTCGTTCACTATCGACCCTCGAGGTAGTCCCTACTATGGCAATGGGCTAGCATTCTTCCTAGCTCCTGTTGGCTTTGAAATATGACCAAATTTAGTAGGTGGATTTCTATGCCTATTCAACACCACAACCAGTTTTTCACATCAAAACGAAATTATTTTTATTGAGTTTGATTCAGTTGTGAACTCTGAATGGGATCCTGAAGTTGAGCATGTGGGTAGTAGTAACAACTCCCTCTCTTATGCTAATTATACTGCTTGGAATGCTAGCTTTCATAGTGGAGATACTGCTGATGTATGGATTACGTATAATTGCTTCTATGAAGAAGTTGAGTGTCTCTTGGAAATACCAAATAACCTCAAATGCTCGGGAGACTACTAGTCTTTCTTTTGAAATTGATCTCATGGAGGTTCTTCCTGAGTGGGTCATAGTTGGGTTTTCAGCTGCTATAGGCATCAATGCAAAGCAACATATACTTTAGTCGTGGGAATTCAATTCAACTCTAGACATAGCAAAATCAAATGGAAAGAATGCAAGAAAAAAGACAATATTACTAGTTAGTATAACGATATCAGGTGGCATCTTGATAGCTAGGGCATCATTAACATTTGTAATACTGTGGAAATGGAAGGGAAAGAAAAATAAAACTCTAGAGACGATGAACTTAACATCAATTAATGATGATCTTGAGAGAGGGGCAAGACCAAGAAAGTTTTCCTATGAAGATCTTGCTTCATCCACCAAAAACTTTTCAAATGAAAGGAAGTTGGGTGAATGAGGGTTTGGTGCTGTTTACAAGGGATACTTGATTGAATTGGACATTGCAGTTATTGTTAAGAAAATTTTGCAGGGGTCTAAATAGGGAAGAAAAGAGTACTTAATTGAAGTGAAGATCATTAGCTAACTGAGGCACAAGAATCTGGTTCAATTCATTGGATGGTGCCATGACAGAGGTGAGTTCCTACTTGTCTGTTGTCTACGAGTTTATTCCTAATGGTAGCCTTGATGCTCACTTTTTTGGTAAAAGGAATCCTCTCACTTGGGCAGTGAGACACAAGATAGCTACTGGGTTGGCATCCGCATTACTCTATCTCCATGAAGAGTGGGAGCAATATGTAATAAACTGGGATATTAAATCAAGCAATGTCATGCTTGATCATGAGCTGGGTCCTCAAACAACTAGGTTGGTTGGTACTTTAGGCTACATGGCTCCTGAATACGTAACCACTGGTGGGGCTAGTAAAGAGTCAGATGTATATAGCTACAGGGTGGTTGCCTTAGAAATTGCTACTGAGAGAAAGCCAATTGATCTCCCAGATAAGGATTCTGCAATGGGATTGGTAGAGTGGGTTTGGAATCTTTATGGAAGCAGAAGGCTTCATGTGGCCATTGATGAGAGACTGCATATGGATTTCGACCAGAAACAAATAGTGTTTAATGATTGTAGGATTATGGTGTACTTACCCCGATCGAAGTGTAAGGCCATCAATAAGACATGCAATTAAAGTTCTTAATTTTGAGGCAACAATGCCAAATCTTCCTTTGATGATGCATGTTCCTTTGTATCACATACCAACCCCGTTGGTCAGCTCTAGTGAACCTTTGATAACTACAACCCTTGAGTATGGTCGTTGAACATGTGAACCATTTACTTTGTAAAACTATTCATACAAATTAAGATCATCACTGGCACCTTCTTCCCTCTCTAGTTTCTCTTATTGATGCCTTATCAACTTCAACAGAAAAAGTGATCTCTTTATCGCTTTGTTTACTCGCTTAATGTGTGTCTGGCAGTCTGTAACCGTTGATAAGAACACTCTGGCCAGGCATGTTTGGATTTAATTCCTCGGATGCAAGTTAAGACGATCACTTTGGCCTTAATATTTTTGGTTATAGTGTGAATGCAGAGTTTGTGTGCTAGTTCATAGTTTATTGAATTTGTGAGCTTGATTATCTTGTTGGGTCATATAACTTTGTTTTCTGTGAAGTTTGTTTTAATTAAAATTAGGAAGACATCTCTCTAAAAGAAAAACTTATTTTCTCTTTTCTTTCCATACAACTCTATCTGTACATGTTTCTCGTTCTCATGCATACTCATAATCTCATCATCGGCGTTTCTCATTGGGAGTGAGCTCCTCATTCCATGACGCTTCTCATTGGGACCTTCTCTAATTTCCTTTTACTTCTTGTTCCTCGACACTTCTCATCGGGAACTTCTTCATGTTCCTTTTTTTCTACTTGTTCCTCGATGTTTCTCATTGGGAACTTTTTTCCATTTTCTATCTTTTTTCATTTTTAGTTTGGTTTGTAGTGTTGGTGTGACCACGATGGGGATGCGCAGAGAGGTTCACATTGATCAAAAGTTATTTATGTTTAAGAAGGAAAAAGAGTGGTGGTGGAGAATCACAAAGAGTAGTCGCTGTGTGGTGAAATACATTTATGTGGACCATGAAGCTCTAGGGTGGTTGGGTTATATGGTGAAGGAATGCATAGCTTCACAGGGCTCATTGAATTATGTAGAACTCATAGAAAAGGAAATTAGGTGCTAGTTGTGCAGAGGGGTCGCAATCTCAAAGGCAGCTTCTTCTCTATTTCGGTGCTTGGCCACGAGAAGAGGAGAGCCCTATTAGTGGTGCCGAAAAGGATGAATTTCAAGGATACCTTGAAGGAGCTCACTTCTCCTTCCCCTGTTTCAAGTGAGAGAAACAGAGTAGGTGGCGGAGATGGAGGCACATCTCGGGTGTTTCCTCCACGTTCAACGGCAGATGGCTCATAGACATACAACAAGGTAACCCAAGCTCAAAGGATACTACCTCGAGCCATGAAGCATGTAGTGTTGCAAGGAGTGACCATTTCAGAGGATGCTTAGAAGGGCAAAGGAGACGGTAGAGTGATGTTGGGTGCAAATGAGGAAAGAATGTTAAAAGTGTTGGTTAATATGGAGGAAAGAGTGTGGGTATTGTTGGAAGAAATAAACTGTCTTAAATGTTGCATTAAGGGGAAGGGTATTATGCATACGAGCCTGGGTTGAGATTCAGGCCCTAAGGAGAAACAACAAGCAGTTTAGGCTGGGCCTTCTAAGGGCCATAGGCTAGGCAAGGGATCAGGCCCAACACAGGTCTAGAGAGAATCTCGAGTCTCGCCCGATATGTTGGTCCAGGGTTTGAGCCACTCTCCTGCAGCATCTACACAGGCCATGCCAAACCCTACACCAGCACAGAAAGCTTCATCGATCACTGTCAAACATCATGGTGGGCCGGAAAAATCACCTCGACGGTAGGAAATGGTGGAAGGAGAGCTGGTTGAGAAGCTGACAGATGAAGAGGAGGTGACGGATGAAGAGCTTAAGCTCTTTGTGCGTTTCAGCCATCCAATGGCGGAGGATCCATCAAGGGAGCTTGTCTCATGGATGGGTGAAAAGATTGGTGGAACTAGCAAGAGAGTTTGTCTCATCGAGGATCCATCGAGGGAGATGCCGAATGGGAGGTGTGAGTTGGCTCTTTCAACAGGGGTAGGGTTGTTAGAAGATCCATTCAAGGGGGATGAGAAGGGTGGTGGAGCTGCATGGGTGGTGGGGATAGATAGATTTGTAGTAGTGTTAGGCAAGCATGGGGGAGTTGAACTAAAGGAGTTGGGTAGCCCCATTCCTCTTTGTGCTATCCCACCTATATCAGTCCCTAAGTCATCGAATTGGGTGTTGGAAAAAGTGGTTGAATTATAGCAATGGGTAGGGATTTCATGTGAAGGTTATGAGGAGCAATTTAAGGCCTTTTTGGTGGCTATCGAAGCAAGTAGATCAACGGACGTGAAGTAAGTGGTTAAAAAAGATAGAGAGCTGAAAATATTGGTATGCACTATCAATTATGATAATAAGGAGGGCAGTGTTGGGTGGGAAAGGTTGAAGGGGCGGGGGAGTAGTTTACCTTATGCAACCTAAAATTTTATCATGGAATGTTAGGGGGATCAACGACATCAATAAGCTACTTCGCATTTGATCCCTCATTCGTAGTTGGAAAGTTGATATAGTTTGTATTCAAGAGACCAAGTTGCATTATGTTCATAGAAATATCATTCAAAGTTTATGTGGTTGTTTGTTTGTGGGGTGGAGCTATTTAGCTTCCTTGGGGGCCTCAGGTGGGGTGTTGTTGATGTGGGATAGAAGAGTGGTGGAACTAGTAGAGGTTTGTAGTGGGTATTATTCTAATGCATTTCTTGGAAGAGGAAGAGGAGTCGTTGGGGTGTGAAATTTGACTACTTACAATAAATCTTTATCAGGAAAGTGGTTGTGGAGATTTCAATCAGAAGAGGATCGTTGTGGAGAATGGTAGTGAAGGGGAAGTATGGATGTGATTAGGAGGGTTGGAATTCCAAGGAGGGTAGCGAACTTATAGAGTGAGTCTTTGGAAGTTTATTAGAAAGGTGTGGAAGGTGTTTGCAACACATAACAATTTTGAGGTTTGTGAGGGATCAAGAATTAGCTTCTAGTTTGAAAAATGGAGTGGAGAGAGAGAGAGCTCTATTTTTTGCTTTCCCAAGAGTTTTCAGATTAGCCAAAAATCAACAGGTGGCTGTTTTAGATGTGCTGTTTCAAGCTAATGGCACAGTGCATTGGAATTTGTTTTTTCTAGAAATGTGCAAGATTGGAAAGTGGAGGAGTTAGTAGGTTTTTACAGTTTTCTTTACGCCACAAAGATAGGTAGAAATGCGAGAGATAGAATGTTATGGAAACACTCAAGGAACAAAAACTTTTGTCAAATCATTTTATAAGGTGTTGCAAGACCACTAGCGTATTATGTTCTCTTGGAAGAGTATATGGAAAGTTCCTGTACCATCTAAAGTTGTATTTTTTTGCCTAGACTATAGCTTTGGGTAAGATTTTGATGGCTAACAATTTAAGGAAAAAATGGATGATTGTGTTAAAGTGGTGCTACATGTGTAAAAAGAATGGCAAAATGACCGATCATGTTTTTTTACATTGCGAAGTGGCGAGGGAGCTTTGGGATGACATTATAAGAAGGGCTGGGTTGAAGTGGGTCATGCCCAAGAGCGTGGTGGATCTTTCAGCATGTTGGAAGAGGCATCATCAAAGCTCTCAACTGGCTGCGATGTGGAGGATGATTCCTCGAAGCTGATCTCGAGCACACTCTCGGATGACCCCGCAGGCTCCAAACCCACTGGTTGAATTTTTTTCCTTTTTTAACTGTACATATTTGCTCTCCTCCCTTATAACTTTCCTTGTAAAGATGTAGCAATTTTCTTTTCCAATTCTCTTGTAAAGACTTTAATTGTAAATAAATGTGCATTTTTCTTCATTGTTCCGTCGTGCATGTTAACATATTGCTTTTCCTTCACTTTTTCACTGGTCAACCTAATGGGTCTAATAGGACCCAGATCTCCTTGTCGGCCTAGTCCATATAAATAATGGTTGAGGCAAGTCCATGGAGACACGGTACTTGACTCCCCGTGCCAACCCCTTTTTTGAGTTTGTTTCCTCTGTTTTCCTTCACTTGTACTTCACACATACATTTCATAAGCAGACTTAACCTTCTTTACATAGTTGACTAACCGCGACCCGATGGAACTTTTAAGGAGTTAAGCCACATTGTGGAGAGATTAGGCCCCCATTCCGAGGGGATAGAGGCAGGGATGCCTTGGGCCAATCCCTTATTTTTGGGCTCCCTAGAGGCAAGTTGTCATGCAACTAGGTAGTTAAACACACAATTGGTGTTAGGTTGGAGGTGGGATCAACCGCGTAGATTGTGTAAAAACGTGGCCGAGTAGGCCATTCGAGCACTTGGGAGGTAGGGTGGTCCCTAACCTTTCTCACCTGTTAATTTTTCATAGGAATGATGGCAAGTTGGGCATTTGAAAGGCAAGTGACTTGCCCTAAGTCTTTAGAAGAGGTCAAGTAACGCGTTTAGGCTAGACTCATCTCGTTGACCCTTGCGCTTGGCAAGGGGGGCTAGCAGCACATTAAGGCTGAACTTGCCCTAAGCCATGTTGGACAGTTAAGAGACTATACCCACACTTTGCCGTGAGGCAAGTTGGGCCACCTTAAGGCCGAACTGACTTGTTGGTCCTCAACGGGAAGGTAAGTAGAAGGTGTTTGTCCCTATTGCAAAAGTCAAACCGATTAGTGCAAACAAGCTCTCAAATTTCAAAACCTGAGTTGTCTTACTGAAGTGTGGTGATGGCTTGGGGCACTTGTAGGAGATGGCATTCTAAAGTAGTGTCAGGTAGTTGAACGACTAAACTCACACTTCATCGTGGTGGGGTAGGGATGCCTCAAGCTAAGCTTCCACTTTGGTTCTCTCGGAGAGGTAATTTTTTGGATGACTAAGAGATCGGTCCACACTTCGCTGTGATAGGGGCAAGGTAAGTTGTTCAGACAACCAAGAGGATAGACCCGTTCTCCTCTGTGAGGGAGATTAGGCCGCTATAGAGGCAAGACCCGCCTTTTGACCCTCACGGGAAAGTAGGTTATTTGAACAGTTTGAGACTAGACCCGCTTTCGCCTATTGACTTCACAGGGAATGTAAGTGAGGGTCAAGCTGGTGTTGATCCCACTCTTTGTCTTGGTAGAGATCAGGGTAAGTTGTTCGAGTAGCCATAAGGCTAGACCCGCTCTCCTCTGTGAGGAGGTCCGGCTGACGTGAGGGTTGGTCCTACCTATTGACCCTCTCGAGAAGGTAGGTTGTTTGGACAATTTGTGACTGGACCCGTTCCCTTCTGTTGACACTTAGGAGGAAGGTAAGTTTGTCGGGGTAGCTGAGGGCTGGCCTGCACTTCACCGTGAAAGAGATAAAGTAGCCTTAGGTATTACACTCATCTCTTTGGTACCCTACAAGAAAGGTAAATGTCGGACAACTGAGCAGCTGATCCGCACTTCACCTTGATGGGGATTAGGTAAGTAGTTTAAGTAGTCGAGAGACTGGACTGGCATGTTGACCCTTACAAGGAGGTAGACTATTTGGGTAGTTTGGAACTAGACCCGCTCTCATCCATTGACATCACAGGGATGGTAAGTAAGGGTCAGACTGGCATTGAGACCAATACTTTTCGTCTTGGCAAAGGTCGAGGTAAGTTGTTCAAGCAGCTATAGGGTTGTACCCGCTCTTCTCCGTAAGGGAGGTCAAGCCACCATGGAGGCTGGTCCTGCCTGTTAACCCTCGCAAGGTGGTAGTTTTTTTGGCCGTTTGTGATTGGACCCACTCCAACCTATTGACGCTCACGAGGAAAGTAAGTTTGTCAAGTAGTCGAGGGCTGGCCCGCATTCTGCCATAGGAGGGATAAAGTAGCCTAAGGCATTACACTCATCCTTTTGGTGTCCAGCGGGAAGGTAGGTTGTTGTTCAAGATTTTACTGGTGAAGATTCCCTTTGGTGAAGATTACGTTGTCAAAGATAAGGAGTTTACACATATCATTCCTAAAACGTCACACTTTCATTAATAGAGTTTATGCAGTCGACATGAAAATGTAAATTACAAGCCAAAAAAATTTAACAATAAAACTTTCATAGGTGCTCGCCATTCCATAGATGTGGCAGTTTGTTCCATTTGGGAGTCTCGAAGCCAGTAGGAAACTAGGTGGTTGTTGGTGGTAACCACGTAGGGGCCTTCCCACTAATGGCCTAGCTTCCCTTTGTCTCAGGTTGTGGTTCTCGTCTGCTTCAGCATGAGGTCCCCGACCTTGAATGTCCTCAGGCATACCCACCTGTTGAAACATTGCTCTACCCGCCTCTTGTTAAAGGTCGTTCTCACCTCCGCTTCGAGCCTGACTTCTTCCAATAAATTGAGCTGCTCTTCTAGTCACTTGTCGTTGAAGTCTTATTTGAAGTGCTATACCCTGTAGGTGGGAATCTCAATTTCGACTGGCGGCATTGCCTCATGGCCATAAATGAGGGGGAACAGGGTCTCTCCTGTCGATGTCCTCATCATGACTCGATATGCCCACAGAACTTCAGGGAGCTCCTCTGCCCAAATGCTCTTCTTGTCGCTGAACTTCTTCTTGAGTATTCCCATCAAAGTCTTGTTGCTCGCCTCCACCTGCCAATTGGACTGGGGGTGTCCTGAGGACGAGTAGTGGAATTTGATTTCCAACTCCCGGCACTAGTCTTGATAGTGGTCGGAATCAAATTGCCTAAATGATGATGCAGGGGATGTCAAATCTGTAGATGATTGTCTTCCATAAAAAGCATGTGATGTTGCTCGCTGTGATTGTTGTTAATGCATCGGCCTCTATCCTCATGGTGAAATAGTCCACTATAACCACCACAGATTTTACTCCACATTTGCCCAGGGAGAGGGGACCCATTAGGTCAACTCCCCATTGGACGAAAGGCCAAGGTGAAGTGATCGATGTCAGTTCTTCCGACGAGTGACGGGGCACTCTAGAGTACTATTGGCACTTCTTGCACTTCCACATGTACTCCTCGGCATCCCCAAGGGGGCAAGGCTGATAGTATCCCGCCCTCATCACTTTGTCTGCCAACACCTTCCCTTCTGAGTGGTCGCAGCAGATTCCCCCGTGTACCTCTACTAACACGTATTAGGCTTCTTCGAACGAGATGTACCTCATGAGGGGTGTGGAATACACCCTCCGATATAGGACATCATCAAATATAGGGTAGCGCGCCTCTCTTTCCTAATCTTCCTGGCTTCCCACCTATAATCGGGTACCTATTGGTGTCTAGGTATCTAATAATATCCAACGCCCACTCTGGAGCACCTAGTTTGACTTCCACTACTTCAATCCCCACAGCAGGTACCTCAACAGTTCTGACCACAATTTGCTCATGGAGGGGAGAATTTTCCTACTCGGACATTACTCTCACTAACTTGTCTACCTTTTGATTCTCGGCCCTTGGAACCTGTAGAATCTAGAAGTATCTGAAGCAGGTGTGCTTGGCCTCGATCAATGTTAAATATTTTTTGAATTTTTCGCTCTTTGCTGCGAATTCCCTCCAAACTTGGCTAACCACTACTTGGGAGTCGGCTCATACCTCTACTTCCCCATTGCCCAAGGACTTGGCAATCGTAAGGCCAAAGAACAATGCCTCGTATTCTACCTCGTTGTTCATAGTTTTGAATGCTGGCTTAATGATATAATTATGTTATTCACCTTTGTATGTAACAATATATACCCATACTCCCCCTCTAGCCCGGCAAGACAAGCCGTTGACAAAGACTTGTCAGGGGTTCATGGGAGGTGCATGTTCGACCTCCTCTGGGAAGCCGGTGAATTCTGCTACAAAATCTGCCAACACTTGCCATTGACCGAGGTCTGTGGTGTGGAGTCGATGTCAAATTCGCTCAACTCCATGGCCTAGTTCGTGAGACGACCTAAAGCTATGGTCTTTGTAGGATATTTTTCAGGGGGTCTCAATGAGGACCTTTACTAGGCGGGTTTGGAAATACAGGCGGGGCTTTTAAGTGGCTACCACCAAGGCGAGCTGCTCTATGCATGGGTATCTGACTTCTACTCCCCAATAGGCTCAGCTAGAGTAGTACACGGGTCTCTGAACCCTGCCTTTATCTCACACTAAAGGCATGGAGGCTGCCTAAGACCAAAACCTAGGCTGGCAGAGCAACAGAAGACTAGTGAGGTACTTCTTGAGGGCATCAAGTGCTTGGTCGCACTCATCATCCCAGTTTTGGGCCTTCCGAAACGGTTAAGGGCTGCTACTCGATCTGCAAGTTTCTACATTTCTTTTATGCTCCAGAATGAGGGCATGCCGAGTATAGCCTCCACCTTCTCTGGGTTGGCCTTAATTCCTTGCTCCGACATCATGAAGCCCAAGAATTTCCTAGAGCCTACACTGAAAGCACACTTTGTTGGGTTCAACATCATCCGATACTGCCTCAACACTACAAAAGGCTTCATGAAGGTCGTTTAGGTGCTGTTCAAGGGTTCTACTGTTGACCAATAGACCATCTATGTAAACCTCCATGTTTCTCCCAATCTGATTTTTGAACGTACGGTTGACCAGCTGCTGGTAGGTGTCCCCTACATTCTTCAACCCGAATGGCATGGCTGAGTAGTAGTATAGCTCTCAGCCAGTGATGAACAACGTCTACTCCTTGTCATTTGGGTTCATTCAGATTTGGTTGCATCCAGAGTAGGTGTCCATGAAGCTCATCATACAATGACCCGCCATAGAGTCAACAATCAAGTCGATGCGAGGAAGTGGGAAGCTATCCTTTGGGCAAGCCTTATTCAGGTCAGTAAAATCTACACACATCCTCCATTTGTTGTTTTACTTTTTTACCAACACCACTTTGGACAGCCAGTCTGGATAGTGGGTCTCTCGTATGAATCCTACTGCGAATAACCAGTCAACTTTTGCAGCGATGGCAACATTCTTCTCAACGCTGAAGCTTTGGCATTTGTCTTACCCCCTTAGCCTTGGAGTCCACACTCAAATGGTGCTACATGACCTATAGATTGATTCCAAGCATGTCCCCATGACTACAAGCGAAGACATCCTGGTGCTCCATGACGAGCTATTGCATGGCGCACTGGTGCTGATCCTAGCGATGGCTTCTGGAGGCTCGGGTCCAAAAAGACCAACTCTAGCAACTCATTTGGTTCCATATTTATAATTGCTTGCTCGTCTTGGATCTCGCTATCTGTAGGGATGCCCTTAGATGGAGGTGGGAGGACTTTCTACACATTCTTCCTTTTTCCTCGATGTCGCCTCGACCTCTAGCACTCTTGGAGCCTTCGCGTTCACCTTTGCTTGGCTCCACATTATTTGTCAACTCTTTAGCGGTTCCACTAATCTCCTCGCTCTCCTTCCTTTCCAGTTGTTCCATTGCCACGAACCTTGCTTCCATGCTTGTCAATGTCATTTTTGCTTGTCCTCGAGTCATTTGAGAATCGGTTGCTGCAAGCATAAAAAGGACATGCAAAGTTTATATAGATCCTATAGACGACACCACTGTTAACGTCGTATTTTGCACACCTTTAGGCCAGACTCCAACGACTAAGGTCTTTGGTCTTGGGCCTATCCACACAGAGGAAACATAAAGAATCTGGGGCCTTGGTGGAGGCCGAGGAGTCTCTGATTCCTAAGTTAGTATCCTCTTAATAGTTTGTGTGAGAAAGTAAAAGAGTAAGAAAGCATTCTTCATACTAGGAGATTGGCTTTTATATTAGGACTCTGGAGGTTGATTGCCTATGCCCTATGTCAGGGGTACATGTCACCTTAGCTATTCCCTTGGTCAGAACCTTTAATGAGGCGTAACCTCCGAGAATAGTGCAATAAATGAGGTGTGGCTTCCTATCCCTTCTGCCCCACTGCAAGTGCGCTCCGTCAGATTCTTGATCACTTGTTGTCAGATGATCAAGGGCTCCCTGCATTTATCGCCTGCCTGTCAGCACAAGTTCTCTAAAGCTAGGCATCGTAAGGAGAAGTCAGGATGACGTGTCCCTTCCTTCCCTGCCTTTCGGGACTTCCCACGCAATTACAGCCAGAGGCTGACCTCAGCTTTGTGGCTAGGGGGCCTTAATGGGTCAGCAGGATATTTGGTCAGCTTAGTCTCCTTATATTTGGACTTTCATCCTGGGCCTTTAGTCCAAGGGGAAAAACCCCTTTACATATATAATTAATTGGAAAGACTATATGAAAATAATTTTCAAATATGAATCTTACTGGTTTCTAACTTGTAGCTTTTAACATCTTCCATTACATCTTGAGAGTCATAATTAATGGAGGGAGCCATCAACCCATTTTGTGTGCAGATAAGAGCTTAAACTATTGTCGAGGCCAATGAGCTACGAAAAGAATCTAAGACACGAACTCTAACTCTAAATGCCAACTCAAAAGCAACAATAGATATGGGAATAGTTAAGGCATCTTAAGCTATATTGGCAAGGATAGAAAACCTGCTTGAGTTCACCTTACACCATATTAGAATATCAAAGTTAGGTGTCAATCTTTCAAGACTTTCCATGAAATACTTTATCCAATTATGATTTAGATTCTACCACACTTTTGATACTTGATATTGGTGATATATACTGAATAGATCATCCTCATCATCATAAGAAGTGTTGCTTTGGATCTTACCAAGACTGGAGTGGCCCCTACTTAAATTTGAATACTGCTTATACATCCACTCAATCATCCTCCTTAACCTTGTAACAAGTTCAAATGCTCGCTCATGGCCAATAATATTTGTAAACCAAAACTTCAAAACTTCCAACTTGGAGCGTAGATCAAGCATAGATGCATTAAACAACATTTTGTTCAATTTCTAAAAATCCCCCAAATACTTGTCATATTTCAACAACATCCTCTCTAACATTGCTTTCAACATATCACTCTCACTTATAGAAATTTTGTTCAAATGGTTAAAGATTGTAAATATTTCTTTAATGAACAAATTTGAAGTTGCATAAACTCAGTTTCAACATATCACTCTCACTTAAAAAATACACAAAAACCTTAACGATTTCTCAATCATGTAAAGTTGGTATTCCTTGTCTAAACTCACGTAAATATGGGCCAAACTCATTGCCTTCATCTTGCAGCACCTCAAACACTGCATAATATTTGAGAGCCGCACTCAATATTAGATGTGTTGAATTCCACCTAGTTAGAACATCAAGACAAAGAAGCCCACCACCCAAAATATTTTTTTTCTTTATGCATGACTTGAACTTATTAAGTCTTACAGGGGAAGATTTCACATATTTCACTGCATTTCGAATCTTCACAAGTGATTTATCAATTTCTTTCAATCCATCCTAGACAATGAGATTCAAAATTTGTGCACATCTTATATGCATAACAGCATTGTTAATACCATATAGTCCCTAAGTTTGACAATTTTTCTCAAATAATCGATGGCCGTAGTCTTAGAGGATGCATTGTTGATTGTGATTGTAAATATCTTCCTTATGCCTCATTCAAGTACGGATGATTCAATCTTTCCTTCCTATTGTTATCCCTTTGTGATTAGGAACTTTATTAAAATCTCTAATTCTCTTATGCAAAATCTAATCATTATTAATAAAATTGGTTGTTATGCACATATAGTTAAGATTTTGAACTGATGTCCACATGCCAATAGTGATGTAAATCTTATAATCGAATGCCATGAACATGTTCTTCAATCTTTTTTTTTTCTAACATATACATCTTTATATAATCTTGCATAACAGTAATGCGAGAGTAGATTGAAAATCTAGGCTTAACTAAGACTATAAAGTTTTTAAAATCTTATAAATCTAAACGGCAGCTCATCTATAATTATCATTTTAGTTACCGCCGACCATATTTTCTATTCATTGTACTTAGCAAGTCCAACACTAAGACTACTAGTTGTACCATCCACCCCCATCTTCCTATTCCCGATCATTTTTTATTGTGGGTTATCATTTCCAACCCCAATAGTATTAAATGCTTTATCTGTTTGATTATGGTACTTCAAGGATGAAGTACCTTATTTTTTAGGATGGCATAACAAAATCTTACAACAATAATCGCAAGAGGCTTTGGGCGCATTGGGATCCTCGATATTCTTAATCCTCTTTAAGTGTTGCCATAGATCTTATCTACTCTGTCTTCTGGTGATAGGAGGGAAAACTTAAGGACTAATTGTTGAGAGAGCTATCCAAAGTTAAAGGCAGAGTTCTATCCAAATGAATCACATTGGGCATTGGTTCAGACCCAGATGAAGGCATAACAGCACTAAGTTCCATATAATTCAGCTGCAACTTGAGATAAAGAAATAGCATAAGATTCTGTTTTTTTTTTCTTGTCTGTTAAATTTTGATAACAACACAAAATAATACTAGTTTGAAGAAAACAACAGGAAATTAAAAACAATGCCCAACATAATTATTGAAACGAATTTAAAAGATATGTTCTAGAAGAATGAAGCAACAATGCCCAACATGCATGACGTATTGACCCGTGTGTGTACCAATGACAGAAAAAAATGCAGGAAAAAAGGTGGTGGTAACCACTTTCAAATATTAAAGGTCCAGCTTAGACTCTCCCCTCCCTTTTGTTTTTGAAAAAAAGACTTGAGAAATTGGCTCAACTCAAGGCTGGAATGCTGAGAGAAGTCTACATCTTTCCAATACTTTTTTTTTTAATTATTATTTAAGGAAAGCATATGGAACAAACTACATGGATTGTGGGCTATGTAGCTAATATTTAGAAGAGAAATGGGAAAAGCTATGTTGGAAACACATACATTCATTCTGACCTAGCTAAAGTTGGTTTTGTTTAAAGCTGTTTTGTTATGGGTTAAACCCCTTTGTACCCATTATTGGATTGCGACCCCTCATCAATCAAACATATAAAGGAGGGGGGACATCTCCGTTCAATCTCTTTTTCTTCGATCCTCAGCTTTAGGCAATTTCAAAACCCCCTTTTTAGAGTCTTCTTAAATTTTGCAAATGGGAATATTATTGAAAGAAAGTCTTGCTGGGGTAGGCTTGTATTCAACAATGGCATGTAATTGAAAGGGGCCCAAACAAAGTTTTAAAAATCATACAGTACTGGCCAATACGACCAGTATTTACTATGTTAGAACAGTAATCGGCACAGGAGATGTATGTGTTTTGTACCGGGTCAAATATTAGCTGTATCGGTGTGTTTCGGTTAATACCGGGTGGTTTTTGATATACCAGTCGAAATTAATGTATTTTTGTAATTAATATAAAAATCTCTATTTTTTTGTGATTTTCACTCCAATTCTTATACATGAAGACTATTTTTTTTTTTAACTTTTTTACTCCCATTTTCTTGATGACTGAAAATCAAATCCTTAATCCTATTTTCGTGATGAAGATGAGTGACTATTTTTTTTAATAGCTGACTTGAGAACTTAGAAGTATTATTGAGTTTTATCAATATGTGTTTTTAACTTTTTAAGACTTGCATTGATGTTACTTTGAAATATAATTTATACATATATAATTAATTTATCTATATATGGACTATTTCAAAACGGTACCGGTATCAAAATATTTCATTTCAGTACCTTAACTAAAACGTCTCTGGAACAATATCCAAAACTTTGGGCCCTAAGCTTATTTAGACATGAAAACTTTGGTCTGAATGTGTCTTGCTTCCAATTGGAATCAATAAGTTGAAGAATCAGACATGCCACATGCCCTTTACCACAACCATCCAAACCTTAACCCTAGCACCTCATAAAATCAACTCACCAAAGCAAATAAAATGAAATAATTTTTGTTACCTTTGATCTGCTGCTCAGTGCTTGTAGAGTAAGCTACAAGGGATTGTGTTGCTATAAAGAGTGAGAGCTGCAAGAGAGAGACAGGGATACAGAGAGAGAGTGAGTAAAATGCGAGAGAGGGTAAGATACAGAGAGAGTGAGATGTGAGAGAAAACACACAGATTGAACACATAGACTCGAGAGGAGATTGTCGGCATTGAGGACACGAGCGAGAGGAAGGAGAACTAGAGCCTGGAGTGGCAAAGCCTGAGACTAGAAGAGGATGAACTGAAATTATACATCTACCAAAAATGATGCCACTTTCAGTTTTAAAACACGTAACGAGTATTACCCAACCAGAAACAAAAAAGGGGTACGGTTTAACATGTTCCGCTTTTACACACATATGGGTTGGGTCGGGTTAAAAAAATCTGGGCGGGTTGTGTAAGCGGTTTATTTGTGCAGTCCTTCTCATCCTTCTCTCTCTCTCTCTCTCTCTCTCTCTCTCTCTCTCTCTCTCTCCCCTATGATAGAACTTAATTGCTTTTGTACATTCAAGGAGAGGGAGGAGTTTTGGCTCCTCTCCTCCCATCCCACTTCCTCTTCTTGTTTTTTAGATCAAAATAATTTCCTCAATAAAGAAAAGATGGATGGATACATGAGGATTGGGTATGGGCTCCAAAGATTACTCCCAAAATGGTAAATGTAATGTAAAAATAAAACTAAATTGAAAAATGATACCAAATTGAAAAGAGTAGTGTTATTTAAAAGGTTTTACACCACATATCATTCACATAGCATAATTTGATTTGTAAAATTTAAAATTTAAAATTTATCTTTCATATCAAATTATGCTACGTAAATATTTTATTATGTATATTCTACACATGAGCTCGAGAAAATATATATTTTCAAAGATTTAACATGTTGCATTTAACTACATTTTTTCTTAAAAACCGTGTATATAATTAAATGCAAAGGAAGGCTCAAAATCTGTATATTGTTCTTTAAACCAGAGCAAACATCTTTAATTCTGAGATACTGAATATCATTCTTTAAGATTGCGTTTGGATATTGAACTGAATTCTTTATGAATAGTAGTGAGTTGAGTAGATGAAGTGAGTTATGTAGGATCTATTTAAAATGAGTTTAGACGCATTTAGATGTTAAGATGAGTTTAGTACTATTTTTAAAAAATTAAAAAAGGTTGTGAGTCTCACGTATAAATATGTATTGAGTTGAAAAAGATTATAGGTCTCATGTGTAAAGAGGTTTTAAGTTGAGATGAGATTAATAATTTAAGAATTAAATATTTAAATATTAGATTTAATTTAAAATTAAACTAAATTGAATTGATCTCTGCTAAATCTTACAATCAAAAGAGCTAATGATCCAAGAGTGACCAAGCTTTTTTAAATATGAGCTAAGTGAACAGAAGCGCCACCTTGAGCACCAATCACGTGATGCAGACTATAGTTTGTTTCTAAGTAAAGAAAGACGAAAACAGGACAAGGGCATGGGAAACAGAGGGAAATGAAGGCCGTATCTGCGATACTTGAGAGGCGAATACCAGGAGCCCTTCTTCCAATAATAGTTTACACGTTGTTGGCATCACGCATCTCTGTCACCCAGTCAGTCAACCCGCTACTAAGGCGCACTCCACCTCCCCTTTTATCTCCCAAACAATTCCCCAAATCCAGTCCCTGCCACCTCTGTTCTTCTTCCTTCTCCTTCTGCCTCCCCGCACTCCGCAGGCCCACTTGTACAGCTCCTTGGCTTTCTCACTCTTGCTCTTCCCTTTCTTCTCTACCAATGGCCGCCACTTCGGCTGTGGAATCGCCCATCGAAGCCAACCCCCTTCTTCTAGATTTTGAATTTCCCCCGTTCGATGTCATTGAAGCCAAACACGTCTCCCCCGGGATCCGTGCCCTCTTGAAGAAGCTTGTATGTTTTGTTTTGTATTTGATTCTTTTATTGAGTTTTGGTTTCTGGGTTTGTTCTATTTCTGTGTGTTTTTGGTTCGTGTTCTGATCGTTTTGTCTTGTTTTTGGAATTTGGGTTCTCTATGGTTTCTGGATTTCTAGTGTTATCTTTGTTTTTTCAGGGTTTTTATTTATTATTTTTTTTTTTTGGACCTTTGGTTGCTTGTCGTTTTTTTTTCCTGTTTTGTCTCTCTCTTTTTTTTTTTTTTTTTTTTTTTTTTTAAACTTAATAATGTTTTGGTTACTGGGCTTTGATTTTTGTTTGTTTTCGATAATGGGTTCTGCAGGAGGATGATTTGGTGGAATTGGAGCGCCAAGTGGAGCCTTCATGGCCGAAGTTGGTTGAGCCATTGGAGAAGATTGTAGACCGTTTGACTGTGGTCTGGGGGATTGTCAATCATCTGAAGGCTGTCAAGGATTCTCCCGAACTCCGTTCTGCCATTGAAGAAGTTCAGGTAACTATATGATCTTTTACGAATATGCTTGCTGTGTCATTTGAGCCATGAACACTTGGGTATTTTTATATTCCGACATTAAAGAAAAACCATAAAACTATAATTAAAATGGGGTTCGATTTCTTCTTTAGTTCGTGGGTGACTGGGCCTTTGAGCCGTGAATACTTGGGTATTGTTTTTCTTCCTTCATTAAAGAAAAACCAAAATAAATAGAATCAAAATGCAGAGGTCAATGTTTTAAGGTTCGGTTTCTTCTTTAGTTCGCGGGTGACTGCCAGAAAATGTTACAATTAATCTTCACTCTAGGCTTCCCTTGTAGCGAGTCTCAGATAAACTGTTATATGAATTTAATCGGATCTGTTTTAGGTCCATGAATTTCTGCCTTAGTTTTCAATGTTATGGAACTCTTTAGTTGAGTAATAACACTGTTTACTTGTCGTTCGCAGCCAGAGAAGGTTAAGTTTCAGCTGAGGTTGGGACAAAGTAAAGCAATTTACAATGCGTTTAAAGCTATTCAAGAATCTCCTGGTTGGCAGTCACTGAGTGATGCTCGTAAACGTATCGTGGAATGTAAGCATCTCCAACATCTTTGTTAAACCTTTAACCCTCAAGATAATAACAATATTCTATATTATGTTTAGTGGGGAGGGTATCTGCATCTGTTTTCTTCCCTCTTCTTTTGTTGTAGTTGTGTGATCAACCTTGTTATCTGTTCTTTTTCTCCTTTTGTTCTCATCTTTTTTTCGTTTTCTTTTTCTTTCTTTTATTTTTTATTTTATATTTTATGGTAGACACTTTTTACCTGTTCACAAGTTGATGGAAAAAAGGTACCACTGGCAGGATTTTTGTCTGGAGTCCGTCTATGACCCACTCGGGCCTGGACATTTTTGTCCCTAAAAGCTTTTTGTATTACAATAATGCCACTGATGTATAACTTTTTCTTTGACATTGACTGAAAACTTTCCCTCCCCCATCTCTTCAATCCTTGTCCGATGGAGTACCAGTGGTCATGTGACTTTTTTCTTCAATTTTGGGCTGCAACATTTTGAATGATAACAGTTTTATTTTTTCTTCATTTCTGGGCTGCAACATTTTGAATGATAACAGGTTGATTTTTTCCTTCATTTCTAGACTTACAGTTTAGAAAACAAGTGAGCAAGCCTTTCCGAGTGAGCCTTTCCCAATGAGCCTAAAAGCAAGTACTTGGTGGGCAAAACAAAAACCCACCATCCAGTTGTCATCCTTTCATTTCCCGCCAACCCCATTTTCCAGGCTGCCAACCAAGAGCTTAAAGAGAACGTAAAACAACACAGTGATTCCACCGAAATCATTACCTTGCTTGCTGAGGAAGGGGCCGATGTTGATTGCGTAATCATAAACTAAGTAAACTAATTACTTACATATTTTTTTAATTTCTTTTCTCCACGCAATCTTATAAATGGATTGTGTAGCCATAAACCCATGCAAAGAAACAGACTAGAAACCAAAAAAGAAACAACAATTAAACCTAACAGAAGCAGCAACTACAAATAACAACAATAATGAAAACAGAAGAGGCCAATATGATAAATCAATTTCAAATAGAGAGTGATCTGAGAAGGGGCCGACGTCTAGCTGAGGAAGGGGACAAACCTCTCGAGCTGATGAAAGGCCCAATGTCAGGTGGATCTCGCACTGAGGAAGGGGGAGGGGGATGGACGTCTGCCAAAACGATGCTTTTTTTATTTTTAATGAAACACATCGTTTCATCACATAAGGCTCAAATAGAATTTCTCTTTTTTCTGTCAAGGGTGGGTGAAATAGCATCCATACCTTCCATTATTAATATTGTTCTGTTTTCGACTTTTGAAAAAAAATATTTTTCTTTTTTGTTGACTATGTTAGGCTTCATGACTCAGTTTGTTTACATACTTACATCCTTTCATCAAATGCTGGGCTGCTGATTAGTTGAGACTTTGTCCTGGACATCCGGCGTGAATAAAAAGAATGATGCACTGCTGATTAGGTTGTTGGGTATGGAAGGAGAGGAGCAAAAGAAATGATTGGAAAAAAATAACTTGACATGGTTTCTTAACTTTATCTTGAATCTTGACTGAAGTGCATATCATATCTTTGTTACTTGATTCCATTTTTTATAACTGCACCACCTAGCTTTGTAAGTCTAATCTTGATTTGCTTCATGATTTTTTTTTCACAAGACACTGTTATTTTGCAACCTAGCTCTGTGTTGAAACTATATCATCTACAGTGTAATTTCTATCATTAATTTAATGTTTCTATGTGTCTTGGGTTCAACTTGCATTGTCTGATACGTCAAATGACCCTATTCCCATGCAGCCCAGTTAAAGGAAGCGATTCTTAGTGGTGTTTCTCTTGAAGACGATGAAAGAGACCAATTTAACAAAATTGAACAGGTGTTCCTTAAGCTACTTTTCCATTTTGAAGTAAATTGTCAGATCAAGTCATCAGCTCTTGTTTTCTCTCCCTCGCTGTCTCTCTCTATCTGTGTGTGTGTGCGCGTGTGCTAGAATCTACATAACACAATTGCACATGGAAGTGGTTTGTATCTAATCATGATAATAGGATAGGCCTTTAGCTACAATTATATGCTAATATGTGTCATGGCCTTTGTTGGGTCTGTAGGGGAATCTTCTATATAAGCTCATAAAATAGCATCTCCTATTTCTTCTTCACTTCTTCTTCTTCTTCTTCTTTTGGGAAGAAGGGTGAGGAGGGTAGAGGTTGTAACTAACTGATATTATATTAGAATACTGTAATTCTTCCTCCTCCTTTAATATGGAAACAGTGGATGTGTGCACTTGGGCTATGCCTATTTCAATGAATAAAATCTTTTACTTAAAAAAAAAAAATTGGAAACAGCTGGTGTCGAACTATTGACTTGGACTTGTACCAAATAGGATTGGTGATGATGATTTTTGTCATTTTTGTTTATTTTACTACTTGGCTTTGCCATTACTTGCTTTTCACCATGATTTCATTTCAGGAATTGCAAAGATTATCTCAAAAATTTGACGAGAATGTTTTGGATGCCACAAAGAAGTTTGAAAAACTAATTATGGATAAAAAAGAAATTGAAGGATTGCCTGCTACTGCTCTTGGAATGGCTGCACAGACAGCAGTGTCTAAGGTAGTCCTTGTTGAAATCCCTTTACTGTGCTTATCTTGTAACACCCCGTTCCCCTAGGTTTAAGAATAACCTCATTTTTAGAAATCTAGGACACGTCGAATGCTACTAACCATTAAAACCATTTATGTAGAAGCCTGGTAGAAAAGATTCCATAATAAAACATACTTCATTGAAATTTCAAAGAGAGTCTGCAGAAACACTTGTTGAAAATCATTCAAGTCTCATGTGCTTTACAAAATAAATTTAATGACTGAAAATAGAAAACTAAATAACTCATCAACTTCCTAGGCCTCTGTTTCGTCTCAGTGAGTCAAGCCCTTCCTACAGCTGCTTTCTCACAATGACCATAACTTGGGGTGGTTAAAACATTTAAAATACACACAAAAAAAGGAGAGTTGAATACTCAATAAGCAACACATGACTACATATTTAATCACTTTAATCTCTTAGTCCATCATCCTTCATCATAATTCATACCTATGTACTCTTAAGATCTTCAAAACTAGTCTTGTCTAGCAAACCTATGACTATTCATGCTACTAACACTTAGTCATATGAGTTCATATAATTTGAACCTTAATGCATCCATCCATGTTCAAGCCTATACTACATGTCACCCGAATTTCTCATGATCTATCTTTGTAAAATCTTTCTTATGTTTAAACCATCAAAATCGTGGGTATAAGTCCTCAAATATGCATGATTTTATTCAAATAATCATCCTATATATATGCTTGTCCAATCTCGTGTATAAAGATGCATTATAATGCCATAAAACCTAATCCTAGCATGTGTATTTACCATTTCCTCACCCTTTATGAAATCCAAGTTCCACTAATTTCGTATGATTTCATGGAAATTGTCTAACATGCCTATCATTGGAGGTTGATCCAGAGGTTGGGTTGGAGTACATGGCTTGGCTAAGTGGTTTGGATCTTGATCTTCTTGCTTGGGGTGTTGTGTGAGTATTGTAGCAGGGGAGAGCTATGGGTTTTTGGTTTTAGCACAAAATATAAGAGAATTTTGTGGTCTTGGAGGGGGCGGTGCTTGGGGCTCATGTAATGGTAGGTGGGCTGTCATATGGGATCTATAAATAGAATTTGGTGGGTGTGGAGTCCAAGGGGTGTGGTAGTCCTAGTGTTATGGGTTTAGTGGAGTGTTTGAATGTGATTTGGAGTCATAGTTGCCTTAGGAGTTGTGGTTGCCTGGGGAGTTTTATTTGCCTTAGGAGTTGTGGTTGGAGTATAAATAGTAGAACTAGGTGACTTTTAGTTGGAGTAGAACTAGAATTGTGCTTGCAACTAGAAGGGTGGTGCAAGTCGGTTTCAAGTATAACATATGTGGGCTCACTTTCGCGGGCTATATGTGTCTGGCAAGGATAATACTTGGGCTTGCTCATCCTTACATGGGTCTTGTGGGTTTGGACCTAATTTTAGATCTAGCCCTATTTCACTCTCTAAAAGTAGAAACCCTAATTATTTGTAAACCCTAACTTCCCGAAATTAGAAACCTCAAAAATTCAGCATGTTACAAATGCCTGTTTCGTTTCTCAATTCTACTGGATTGGTTGTTATCTTATCTATCTTTGCCAATGCATCTCTATTTATCTCACAGGGTTATGAAAATGCTACTGCTGAGAATGGGCCTTGGATAATAACACTGGATGGTCCAAGTTTTATGTCTACTATGCAACATGCTCGAAATCGATCTTTGCGTGAAGAAGTCTACCGTGCTTATGTAACGCGTGCCTCAAACGGAGATTTGGATAATACGGCAATAATTGAACAGATTTTGAAACTTAGGTTGGAAAAGGCTAAGCTTCTCAATTATAACAATTATGCTGAGGTATGTTCTACTATCTTTTAACATCACTTTTTTATGATCGACTTTCTAAAATATATTTAATCAGGTAAGCATGGCAACCAAAATGGCTACTGTTGAAAAAGCAGAAGAGCTTCTAGAAACACTTCGCAGTGCTTCATGGAATGCTTCGGTTCAAGGTGGTGCACTGTACATAGTTTACCCATGGTTGTAAATAAATTACTATTTGAATGATCTTATGAAGCATTAAGTGAAACTTAATTTTCTATGCCATTGTTTTGTTAAATTCGTCTGTTGTCTTGGAAACATGGTCTGTGTATTTATTTATTTAATTTAATTTAAATATGTACTTCAGATCATCAGATGCCATGTTGCAAACTTAAACTTTGCTCAGTGCATGTTTCTGTACACACATAAATTAAGCATAACATTTTTGTCTGTTGCAAAGTTAGAATTTCGGTTATAATGTTCTCTTATTCTCAAAAGAAGTTGCTTTTACTTGTGCAGGAGCGTGTTAACAAGATTTTGCCAAGTTACGATGTTGACTTTTTCTCTCCGTACAACCCTTCTTCCCTCTCACTCATCTCTGGTGTTTCTCGCTGGAGATGATCCATTCGCTTAACCTTACCCTTATTGAAGCTTAGGAATCTTAGCGTGTCCCAGGACCTTTTCTTTTATTATAGAGTTTTTTTCCCGGTGTTGTTTAAACTGTTCTTTTCATATCCTTGTTGTGGTGTTGAGATGGAGTCAACAAGAAACGTTATCATTGAACAAAAATGCTTCTGAGTTTAAGAAGATCAATGTTAGGGGTGGAGAATCACGGAAATTAGTTGCCGTGCTGTGAAATATATCTCCATAGATCAAGAATCACTGGGTTGGCTAGCAAACATGTTGAAAGAAGGTGTAGTAAATGGAAGTTCATCTGAGTCTTTAGAACGAAAAGAAATGGGGCCCAAGTGTTGGTGGTGCAGCGGCAGAGCAACTTCTATGGGAGGTTTCTTTCCGTATCAGAGTTCGGTCAAGTGAAGAGGCGTGGGATGTTAGTGATCCTAGAAGGAAGGGATGGTGTAGGGTGGAGGACTTTTGGGGATATTCTGCAGGAGATCACTAGAGACTCCTCTGGTTTGGGAGGAAAGAACAAAGACAACCACATATGGAAGCCCACTCCATCGTTTCGTACCATGCCGCTTCTGTAGTATAGGGAGGCACTCCAAGGGCGGATTGAGTGGCCTCGAGACACAAAAAAGCCAGAGGTGGCAGGTCTATCCAAGCCAGAGATGGGAATTCTTTCGGAAGGGGTGCAATACGATGAAGAGGATGGTAGAGAAGATGTTGGCCCTAATGAGGAAAACTGGCTGGAGGCTCTGATTGATATCGAAAAACAGATGGGAGAGTTGAGCGTTAAAATGAAGTGGTTGAAACGGTGTGTTTTAAAACAGAAGGTTTTGGAGGTGCCAAGATAAGACAAATGGGCTGGAACTAGTTGGGAAGGGAAAGGGCCCAGTGGCCGAAAATGAGCCCAGGCCTATCTGTGGAAAGGGCAAGGCAAACGAGCTTAGTGGTGCATCGGTTGACCTAGGCCCATCGGCCAGAGGGCCTCAGACATCGTTGCCGGTGAGGCCTCATATGACCTCACTGGCGAGGCCTCATATGACCTCGCTGACGCCTCAGGTGACGTCGCCGCCCTAGGAGGATGGCACGGTGCTGGGGGTGCTCACAACAGAGCACAAAGATAGCTCCCAATGCATCCACTGACGGCACGACTGGCTTAAGGCTCTTGTGCACAAAAACGTGAGACGGAGGTTGTTGGGGCTTCGTTGGCACCAACCCAGGGGTTCTGTGAAGTTGGCATAGGTAAAGAGGCACAAACCTTTAACCCGGTTACACTTTCTCTCTTGGAGGAAGTTATGGATCCGAGTGGTATGACTACCTTGCAGCATGGGTCGCTAGCACATGCCCAGATAACGCCGATGGCCATCTTCGAAGCACAGGAAGCATCTGAGGATATTTCTGAAGCACGGGAAGGGGAGTTTGAGCTAGAGGAAGGGGAGGTGAATAAGTTTGAAGTGGAGGGGGATAGTAATAAGGAGATGTGGTTGATGGAATTAGAAGGGGGGCCAGAGAGGGACACTGGGACATTAGCAGAAGACAAAGAAGTGGCTGAGTTGAGGGATGTTGTGACTAGCGGGGTTGAGGGAGATATGGATAGCCCTATTCTGCTACGTACTCTATCTCCAAAGCCAGTGTTCAGATTTTTCTCAGACTGGGTGCTAAAAGTAGTTGAGAAACTTCATGAATGTGTGGGGATTTCGTGTCCTGGGTTTGAAGATCAGTTCAAGGCTTTTCTAGTTGCAATAGAGGCAGGGAGAACTATAGTTCTGAAATCAGCTGTGAAACAAGACCGGGAGTTGAAACGCCTCAAGAGTTCTATTAACTATGATAATAAGGAAGGAAGTGTGGGGAGGGAGAGGGTGAAGGGAAGGGGGCCAGCGTCTTATATCAATGCCTAAAATCATTTCGTGGAATGTAAGGGGGATCAACGATGTGAATAAGCGCCTTCGCATTAGATCTCTTCTCCGTATTTGGAAGGTAGACATTGTTTGCCTTCAAGAGACCAAGTTGTGTAGTATTGATAGACACATAATTCGTAGTTTGTGGAGTTGCTTCATCAGGGGCCTCGGGAGGTGTGTTGTTATTGTGGGATAAGCGAGTGGTGGAGCTGGTAGAGGAATGTATTGGGATGTTTTCAGTGGCAGTATCTTTTAAGAATATAGAGGATGGGTGGACATGGGCTCTAGCAAACCTGTATGGGCCCAATGCGGATAGAGAGAGAAGCTTGTTGTGGGAGGAAATTGCGGGTTTACATGCTGTTTGGGACTTACCTTGGGTCTTTTGTGGAGATTTTAATGTAGTTAGGTTCCCTAGTGAAAGGGAGGGGGCATCCACGTCGACAGGCCCAATGGAAGTTTTTTCAGAGCTGATTTTTGATTTGAATCTTGTGGACTTGCCGTTGCAAGGGGGGCCTATACTTGGTCCAACTGTCCAGGGGGGTCCCGACTGGATAGATTTTTAGTCTCTTCTTCTTGGGAGACGTGTTTCCCAGATCTATGCCATAAAAGGTTGCCATGGGTATGTTCTGATCACTTCTCAATTTTGCTTGATTGCGGTGGCATTCAAGGGGGTAGGCGTTCATTCAAATTTGAGAATATGTGGCTGGAAGCTGAAGGATTTGTGGAGAAGGTAAGGGCTTGGTGGGACGGCTACTCTTTTGATGGTACTCCTAGCTTCATTGTGGCAGGTAAACTTAAAGCACTTAAGAATGATGTAAAAAGGTGGAATATAGAAGTATTTAGACATACAGAAGTGCAGAAAAATATGCTATGGGAAGAGTTGCATGCTTTGGAGGAAGGGGATGTTAATGAGGCTTCTATGTCAAGGAAGAATGTGGTTGTGACTGAAATTGAGAAAGTTTTGTTGATGGAAGAGATATCTTGGAGGCAAAAATCTAGGGCGCTTTGGTTGAAGGAGGGGGACAAGCGCACCAATTTCTTTCACAAGGTGGCGAATTCACATAGGCACAACAACGCTATAGAAGCCATCCATTCCGGCTCACAAGTGTTGCATTCAACTGAAGAAATTCAAAACCATACAGTGCAGTACTATGAGGAACTCCTTGCTGAAAAAGTAGATTGGCGCACCAAACTTGATGGCTTAAGTTTTGAACAGCTGGGTTCGGAGGTAGCAGGATGGTTGGAAAGGCCGTTTGAGGAAGAGGAGGTGCATGTTGTGGTGAAAGGTATGTGTAAAGACAAAGCTCCAGGACCGAATGGTTTTTCCATGGCTTTCTTTCAAGAATGTTGGGATATGGTAAAGGAGGAAGTAATGAAGATTTTTCATGATTTTCATACTAGTCATAAGTTTGAAAAGTCACTAAACGCTACATTCATTGCTCTCATTCCAAAGATAGCGGGTGCCAATGACTTGAAAGATTTCCGGCCTATCAGTTTGGTAGGTGGGATCTACAAAATCATCGCTAAGATATTAGCTAAGCGTATGAGCATGGTGATGGATAGGCTCATATCCAAACCTCAAAATGCTTTCGTTTGGGGTCGGCAAATGGGGGGTTAGGAGTGCAGAATTTGAGTGTGTTTAACAAGGCATTATTAGGGAAGTGGTTGTGGAGATACCAATTGGAAGGGAACTCGCTATGGAGGGAGGTCATTGATCAAAAGTATGGTTGTGCGTGGGGGGAATGGTGTTCTTTAGAGGGTAGGGGATCATATGGAGTAAGCCTGTGGAAGTTCATAAGAAAGGGATGGGATGCTTTTGAAAAACATCTCAAGTTTGAGGTGGGCGATGGAGCACGAATCCGCTTTTGGTTAGATTCATGGAGTGGGGAGAGTTCTCTTTGTACTGTATTTCCAGCAGTATTCAACTTGGCTGGAAACCAGCAAGCATCAGTTTCAGAACTAATATGTTGTGCCAATGGGACGGTAACTTGGAATATCACTTTTACAAGAAACGCGCAGAACTGGGAACTTGAAGAGCCGGTAGATTTCTACAGTTATTTGTATTCAGTAAATCTAGGTGTCAATGGGGGTGACCGTATGTTGTGGACTCACATGGGGAATAAAAAGTTTACTGTTAAATCCTTTTATATGGCTTTGACAATACAACAGTCTACTTTCTTTCTGTGGAAGAGTATGTGGAAGGTGTTAGTACCCTCTAAAGTTGCTTTTTTTATTTGAACAGCCGCTCATGGGAAGATTTTAACGATTGATAACCTTAGAAAGCGAGGTCTGGTTGTAATGGAGTGGTGCTATCTGTGCAAAAAGAGTGGGGAATCGATAGATCACCTGCTTTTACATTGTGAGGTGGCTGGGGAGTTATGGGCCAGAATCTTTAGTAGAGCTGGGCTAAGCTGGGTTATGCCTAGGAGTGTGGTGGAGGTACTTGCATGCTGGAATAGATCTCACAACAGTGCTCAATTGGCAGCAGTGTGGCGGATGATACCCTTGTGCTTAATGTGGTGTTTATGGTCGGAAAGGAATGAGAGGTGCTTTAATGATAAGGAGCGGGAAGTGGGGGCAATCTGGAATTTTTTTGTATTTTCTCTGTTTCAATGGTTTTCAGCCATTGTTCTAAAGGGCGGGAATGTTCATGAGTTTCTACTTTCCTTATAGTTCACTAGAATGTAACTAGGTGTCTCACTTTGTATACTCCCTGTGTACTTGGGCATTGCCTAGTTTCTTCATATTCAATAAAGATTATTACTTATAAAAAAAGAAGAAGCTGCTTTTCTTTTCTTGGTAAGTAATGTAATTTTATTAGAAGCGCAGGGCATTGCGACCTAAGTAACAAGAAATATATGAAAAGAAAACCCCAACTAGCAAGAAGAAGAAAATGAGCAAAAGTTTCTCCCATTTCTCTATTTTCCTAGACTTCTTTAGAAACTAGTCTTCTAGACATTAAAAAAAGTTGCTTTTCTTAGCTCAAGTTTTGTAATGTTTTATGCCTGTGATCTCTTTGGTCAACACAAGATTTCATTCTTAATGTGAGTCTTTCACAACACATCTTTTATGTTGGATATATCCAAGGACTTGATCGTATGCTTGATCCTTGTAGATATGAATGACATTAGAAGTTTTGCCACGAGTCAGGGTGCAGTAGAAGCTGATGATTTGAGCCATTGGGATGTCAATTTTTGGAGTGAGAGGCTTCGTGAATCAAAATTTGACATCAATGAGGTTGGAACTATGTTTATGTGTATTCATTTCTAATCCAATTTATATTTGAAATATTGGAAGATTCAGATCTACTCCCTAAACTGTCTGAAAGTAAATAATTCTCTTGTTCCTGGATATTGCAATTTTACAACTGTTTCAGGTTAAATGGAGATAAGGATATTTGTCTAGTCAACCAATTCTTAGACATTCTCTCTCTATAGTTGAAAAATTAGAGGGTTTATATATATATATATATATATATTTTATGTCAGGCAACCTCTCCAAGGCATGGCCATTCGGACCCACCCTTGTAGAGTAAATCCCGGTCTCGTGCACCGCACCCTTGAAAGTTTCCCTACATGAAACTGGTTAAATCGCTGGCTTTTTACCGGGGGATGTGGTCCTAAAGGATTGTTTGCACCCATGAGGTGTTGAACCTTGGACCTTGAGGGGAGTGATACCCCAAGACCAAGGTCTTCACCCCTTGAGCCAACCCCTTGGGGTTAAAATTAGAGGGTATATTCTACATGTATTTCTCTGTTATGCTTGCAAACGCTCAAACGTGTGCCATTTTGGGAGGTTCTCTATATGTTTGAAAAATGAGTTAATTATTAGAACGGTCTCTCCTTAGTTTTATATGTTTCCCCTTTCACTCCTTTGGTTTGTAAATTTTTAAAATAGATGCTTCTGTCAGATTTCTGTTGAATAAACAAACAAAAATTTGACGCCACATGTCACATAAAATAGAATAGAAATGTAATTTTTTTTCCCGAGTATAAATGTTTTTCAAATAAAAAATTGAAAAATCTAATAACTTAGAAATCAAAGAGTAAAATATATGTAAAAAACTCTAAAGTTAAAAAATAAAATAAAATTAAGTGAAGGAACAGTGGGTGCTGGAGAAGGGGAGTGCCCTCCCCATCCAACCATTGCCGGGATTGTGAGGAACAGAACGGCATCTCTCCCTCAAAACACGGTTTGGCCAACTAGGCTTGGCCTAGGTTCCCTTGGGTGGGCCACCTAGGCCTACCCCCCTAGCCAGCCCAAGTGTGGCTTAGGTATTCTGCCAAGGTTCATTTTGGGTTAGCCAATGGAGGGGGCGTAGTTGCGGAGGGTGGGGGAGGCTCTCTCAGCGCCCCCCCCCCCCCCCCCCCCCCCCCAAAAAAAATTTTTTTTATATTATAATTTTTAGTTTTTGGAGTTTTTTGGATTTTATGTATATATGTGTTTTTTATTCTTTTAGTTTTTAATGTTTTTTTTTGCTTGAGCTTTTGTGTCCTACTTTTATAAATTTTTATTTTTCTATTTTTATAAATTTTTATTTTTTTATTTTTCTAAAAATATCTTGGACTTTTATTTCCGTGGGTGTTTATTTGTTTTTTATTTTTAATTTTTCTGAAGCCTTTTTTTAGTGAGTTCTTTTCTTTTCTTAAATGAATTTTAATTTTAACTTTTATTATTTTTTAAGTCATCCGGCATGCCACAGTTGAGGGAAATCTGATGAAGGTTCCTAATTGATAAAATTGTTAGAACACAGGAGTAAAATGATAAATTTGAAAAAACCAAAGGAGCAAAGAGATAATAATACAAAACTCGGACTGTTTTTTCTATAGTTGAAAAATTGTAGGAGTATTTTGTATGTGTATGGGTCCCCCTATACACATGCATAAATGTGTTTGCGCACTCACACACACACATATAGTTCCCTGGGTATAGTTGAATGAGTATTAATCTTCTTGTGGAGAAACTAAATTTTCCTTGCTATTCTACAGGAAGAACTGCGCCCGTTCTTCTCCTTGCAAAAGATTATGGATGGCCTGTTTAACCTTGCAAATACACTCTTTGGAATTGAGGTTGAGGCAGCTGATGGTTTAGCTCCGGTAGTATATTTTAGTTCCTTCATACTTGTCCAAAAGAAAAGGTTGCTTCATCATGTTTTTCTTTTGTTTTCTGTAATATAGCTCCTAATTTCACATCCCATTAAAATGACTGTTTTTTCAGGTTTGGAACAATGATGTTAGATTCTATCGTGTAAAAGATTCTTCAGGTAGTCCCATTGCATACTTCTATTTTGATCCATATACCCGACCATCTGAGAAAAAGGGAGGTGCATGGATGGATGAGGTTGTTGGTCGAAGTCGCGTGCTGTCATGTGATGGTTCCTCTGTAAGGTTGCCTGTTGCCCACATGGTGTGCAATCAATCGCCTCCAGTGGGGAACAAACCAAGCCTAATGACATTCCGTGAGGTAATCTCAGTTGCATTGGGTTCTAGAGTATTGTCTATAATTTGTAAAATTCTGACAAACAGACTCTCTAGCCCTTGGCACAAGCATACCAGGCTGCTAAGTTAATTCTTTCCTATCTCAATGTAGGTGTTGAGAACTGTCACTGTGATATGCTGTTTAATGCTATTACCTACAGTTTGTGTGTACGCTGGCTAAAGTATGTAATAATTTAAAAGGGAGTCCTTGTGAACAAAGCCAAAACATGGAAAGAAGGGAAATGAGGGAAACGTGTTTTCTCAGTGGATTCCACAACATAATAGTACTAGTTGCAAGACCATAACAGCTCATAGCATTGATCTGGGCCTATACCAGTTACAAGTTTTATGATTTCATTTAATACATACCTAAATGATCATATAATTCAACCCTCACATCACACCATCTTATTAAACTTTAAGTAGATTAAGCACATTACTAATAACAGAACTACAAATATTTTAGAACCAATTACCACTTCAGGTTCTTAATAATTAGTACAATTGAATTGTTGAAACCCACCATATTAGTTTTGAGCTTAGACAGTTTCCCCACAAGCAGTCTACCAGATAGATGAACTGCTCTTATTCTTAACTAGATGGTTGAGTTGAAATATATTTTTTCGTCAGTTCCGTGTGTTATTTGCTGGAAAATTGGAAAATTACGGATGATTACTCTTGGTTCTGCAGTTTTTTTTTTCTTTTTAATTTTATTGTCAGATTCGATAATGCCTATTATGCAGGTTGAGACTGTCTTCCATGAATTTGGTCATGCTCTTCAGCATATGCTGACCAAGGAGGATGAGGGTCTAGTTTCTGGTATTCGGGGGATAGAGTGGGATGCCGTTGAATTACCTTCTCAGTTCATGGAAAACTGGTGTTATCACAGGTAATTATGTTGACATAGATTCTTGGCTTTGGTGCGTTAGATTTGTCAGATTTGGCTGAATAATCCCTTTGATGTGCTTCCTTCTCATTATATAGAAATAATTACAAAGATAAGATTGAGAATTCAAATTTGAATCTCAACAAACTACATCTTTATCTCTATCTAAACTGATCTGATTTTATCCTATCTAAATATGTACAAGTTTAATTTAAATACAAGATAACTACTAGAAAACATATCCTATTAGGAGACTACCGCATCTTAAGTAAAGAAAACTCTAGTTTCCTCTGATAACCTCCCTCAAATTGATGCTAGTGAGTCAACTAGTAGCAACTTGCTAACTAGATATTGATGCCGTTGTCGAGTTAAAGTTTTGGTGAAGATATCAGCTACTTGGTGTTCAGTTGGCACGTGGGAGAATGATAGCTTTAGACTCATAGGCATCTCGGATATAGTGACAATCAACCTCGATGTGCTTCATACGTTCATGAAAAACTGGATTGGCTACAATTTGAATGGCACTTGTATTATCACCATGAAGAGGTGTGGGATGTGTTTGTGCAAACCCGAGTTCTAAAAGAATACCACGCAACCACATGATTTCTGAACATGCAGCAGACATTGCCCTACATTCAGCTTCTGTAGATGACTTAGATACATAATCTTGCTTCTTACACTTCCAAGAGATAAGCGAATCCCCAAGGAAGACACACCATCCAGTAGTAGAACGTTGAGAGTCTGGAAAACCAGCCCAATTTGCATCACTATAGACAGTCAAGTGAAGAGAAGAAGCCTTAGGAAAAAAACAGTCCACGATTAGGAGTCCCAAGTAGATAACGAATAATCTGACAAACAGCTACCAAATGGAGATGTCGAGGTGAATCCATGAACTTACTAACAGTGTGGACAGCATAAGAGATATCAGGGCGCATAATGGTGAGATAAATCAATCTGCCAACTAACTTACGATATAAGGTAGGATCTGGGAGTAGTTCGCCTTCATCTTTTCTATACTTAACATTCACCTCCAGAGGAGTATCAACTGGAGTAGTATCTTCCAATCTCCCTAACTGAATTAAGTCTTGAATATACTTGTGTTAATTGAGAAATAAACCATGTGGCTGAGACCGAACTTCCAACCCTAGAAAGTGGGTAAGATCCCCAAGATCCTTCATGTGAAACACATTATGAAGATGTTGCTGAAGTTTTTGAATCAATGGTCTGTCCGAGACAGAGATGATAATATCATCTACATAAACCAACAAAAATATTACTCCAGCATTGCCCTTGTGCAAAAATAAGGAAGCATCGTACTTACTTTGCTTAAAAGAAAACCCTAGCAAAGTATTACGAAATTTCTCAAACCAAGCTCGAGGAGCTTGTTTAAGACCATACAATGACTTCTTCAATTTACATACAGCTGTAGGGAAGGAAATAGGCATACTAGATGGGAGCTTCATGTAGATATCTTCCTTTAGATCGCCATGCAAGAAAGCATTCTTGACATCTATCTGATGTAATTGCCAAGATTCAGAAGCAGCAAGGGCAAGTAACAAGCGAACAGTATTCATCTTGGCAACTTGAGCAAAGGTCTCATCATAATCTATGCCATACTCTTGGCGATTCCCCAAAGCAACCAATCTAGCTTTGTATCGTTCCAGTGAGCTATCGGAACAAAGCTTGACTGAGTATACCCATTTACTACCAATGGGTTTGATCGAAGGAGGACATTGTACCACATCCCAAGTTTGATTATCCTCAAGTGCATCAAGTTCTGTTTGCATGGCTTGCTTCCAGCACTCATGTTCCATAGCCTGTTTGTAAGAAGAAGGGATAGCAATGGAAGATAATGTAACAGTCACAGAAGTAGGGGAAGAAAAACCATACCGATCTGGTGGGCGAGAGACACAGATAGATTTCCTAAGAACTGGAGCAATAGGAGCTATGGTGGGTGTCGGATCAGGTGCCGGAGGAGGAGAATCTTGAGAAGTCATAGAAGACTTGGCTAAAGGAGCGCGGTGACGTCGAGTGTAGACAAAACCAGGTTTAAAACGAGTATTGGAGCAGATGAAGTATCTGGATTTGGCATAGGGAAGGGAACGGGCTCATCATGAAGAATTGAAAAACTAGGTGAGATAGGATCGACATGAGAGAGAAAAAATTGCTGATGTTCAAAAAACACAACATTCCGGGAAATTCGAATTCTTCATGCATTAGGATCGTAGCAAAGAAATCCTTTTTGAGTTGAACTATATCCAAGAAAAGCACACCGAACTAATTGAGTAGTCAATTTATGTCTTTCATGTGGTGGGAGATGAACAAAGCACACACAACCAAACATATGCAAATCAGAATAGTTAGGTGTGTGACTAAACAGTATGAAATAGGGAGAAACATTATGTAAAACTGGTGTGGGCAATCGATTAATTAAATGGACAGCAGTAGCTAATGCTTCACACCAAAAACGAGATGGAACAGATGAATCAATAAGAAGAGCCCGAACCATATCAAGTAAATGTCAATTCTTACGTTCAGCTACCCCATTTTGTTGTGGTGTAGATGCGCAAGAACGTTGGGAAAAAATACCTTTTTTCTTGAAGAAAATTCTGAAATTCATGAGACATATATTCACCCCCAGAATCAGATCGTATGACCTTGATAGAGGAAGCAAATTGTGTCTGAATGAGTGCGAAAAAGGCCTTAAAAACAGAAAAAACTTCACTTTTATTATGAAGAAAATAGATCCAAGTGAATCTACTGCAATCGTCAATAAAAGTAACAAAATACTTGTAGTGAGCATGTGATATAACCGGAGATATGCCCCAAACATCACTATGAATTATATCAAACACTCGAGAGGCATGAGAACCAGATTGTGGAAACGGTAACACTTTACTTTTGGAAAGTTTGCAAGAGATACAATCAAAAGAACTCATTTCCATTGAAACTGAATTTTTATTGTCAATAGTACCAGATTTAAACTAAGTTTGGAGTACATTAGGATTGGGATGGCCTAAACGACGATGCCAATCTTTAGTACTTGTTTTGACAGCATTACAAGAAATAAAAGAACTAGACTCAAGAAAAGCTGCACTAGGATTTATTGGAAATAGCCGACCCTCCTTAGGACCCCTTGCGATCATCCTCCCGGACACTCGATCCTGTACAACACAACCAGAAGATGAGAAAGAGACATTACAATTATTTTTAACAAGCTGTCCAACTGAAAATAAACTGGAGGAAAGGTTAGGAGAAACCAAAACATTTTGAATGATAGTAGACACATCACCCACGGCAGAAATTGGTAGTGAACTACCACTTGCCATGTGCATTTTGAGAGGACCATCATAGGACCAAAGATTTTGTAAGGAAGTGGAATTATTAGTCATATGATTTGAGACACCAGAATCTATAAGCCATGAATTAGGGGATGACTTTGTTTTATCTAAGAGGCCTAAAGCGGAAAAGGCAGAAATAATCATTTGTTGTACCATATCAGGAGTAAGAGTAGTAGAACTGGAACCAGCAGGCACTGAAACATGAGTGGCGGCAGTAGGAGCTGTAGAAGAGGATGCACCTGACGAATCAATCAAGGTGGAATAGGCATGCTCTTGCTTTCAAGGTGGTCGGATTGGGCAATCCTTGATAATATGTCCAGATTTTTTGCAATAATTACAAAATTTCTTCATACAATGGGTGGCAATGTGACCAAAACCCTTGCAACTATAGCATTGTGTAATGCTATAGTCTTGGCCCTTTGATTTCCCTTGTGTTGTAAATGCCACTTGAGCTGGAGGAGCCAGCTGCTGTTCCATTGTACTCCGAGTAAATAACTGTTGCTCCTCCCGAAGTAAATCACCCAAACAATCATCTAGAGAAGGAACTGGATCTCTATTCATTAATTGAGAACGAACAAATTCAAAATCTGGACCTAGTTTCATAAGAAACTGATCCCTCCTACAGGTTTCATGCACTCTTTGCACAGGAGGGCGACCAGCGACAATGACAGAGGAATACACAATGTCAGTGTATTCAGCCCACAGATTTGAAAAACCAGAATAGAATTCCTCTATAGATAAGGCACCTTGAGAAAAATTAGCCATCTCAAATTCTAGCTGAAACCTTCTAGCAGAATTATTTTGAGTATAGATTCTCTTCAAATACTCCCACATAACCTTGGAGGTTCTGTAGGGTTGAAGATTGAGAATGATGTGAGGCTCCATAGAGCCTAGGATCCAAGACATGATCTTGGCATCCTTACTTTCCCACTTAGACTTCTCCGTAGCACTTTCTGGGGCTGGAATATTGTCATCAACATGACCCCAAAGTTCTTTAAGAAGTTGAAAATGAAATGCCCATGCAGAATAATTTTTACCATTGAAACAAATGCACGAGGAATTAGATTTTTCAGATGCCATGAGAACAAACCTGTCAAATTCCGAGAGTAAAAAATGGCCAGAACTGGGAAATCACCACCAAAGAGAGTCTCGAGAGCCAGAAACTGAGACAGAGATTGTCAAAAAATTCCTTGGTGGTCTGGACTGACAGCACGAAAGTCACTAAACAGCCGAGTGCCAGAACAAGGCAACCCAGTTGCCGAAAACAGTATAACTCAGCACAGAAAATGCCGACAGACTAAGAGAACCCTGGCTGTCTATGATAAGCACGAAGGCACAGAAGTGCCAAGAATACCCATACCAAGAATACAATCCCAGGAAAAAAAAAATCACAGAAGGTATGGTAATTAGGAACCTGCTCTGATACCATGTCAGATTTGGCTGAATAATCCCTTTGAGGTGCTTCCTTCTCATTATATAGAAATAATTACAAAGATAAGATTGAGAATTCAAATTTGAATCTCAACAAACTACTTCTTTATCTCTATCTAATCTCAACAAACTACATCTTTATCTCTATCTAAACTAATCTGATCTTATCCTATCTAAATATGTACAAGTTTAATAAATACAAGATAACTATTAGAAAACATATCCTATTAGGAGACTGCCGCATCTTAAGTAAAGAAAACCCTATTTTCCTTTGATAAGATTTTCATGACCTGCGAACACCTCCATATTGTACTTCAACAAAAGTGTTTCATATTGTACTTCAAACTACCATGTTGCATGGTGTTAGCTGTTTGGGGTACTTGATATGCATGATACAGGTGCTTGGTTCTTACCCATAATGTGTATTTTTTCCTCTGTTAGATCTTACTCATGGTTTAAGGAGCCAAATGTACACCTTTTTCCTCTGTTGTAGTGGTATCATGCAACCATATGCAGTTATTTGAATTTGAATGCATATCTTCTTTTATATTTCAAATTTTCTGTTGATATCTTTAGGGATACTTTGATGGGCATTGCAAAGCATTACGAAACTGGGGAGAGTCTCCCTGAAGAAGTATATTTGAAGCTTCTTAAAGCTAGGACTTTTCGTGCCGGCTCACTAAGTCTTCGTCAGGTCAGTGTGCTTGGTTGGTGTTATTTTATTTTTTATTTTTTCCTTCCATGTATTTTTTCCTTTATTTGTGTTATATCCTTTTGTATTACTGATGCGAATTGGATTAAATATTGGGTTTCCATTTTAGTTCACATGCCTGTGCTAGTACTAAATGATCTGTGAGCTTCAAGTAACTTAGTGAAGACCATGTAACTTAACTAAGTGTGATTTTGCGTGCAAGTATAGGAGGGTGAGCTGTGGTTACTTTTGGAATAAGATCCATAGGGAAAGAGGATGGTTAAAACCATTATAATTCTTTAGAATGCTTTTACATGGAGTTTGAGAGCTGCATGACGTGCAACCTGTATGGAATTGCAGCATCCATTAGCTTGACCATTGAGCAAAGATATTATCCCCTCATCTTTCCAATTAATGATCCATCTATATACTGGTGAATTGCTAAATTAAAAGTTTCCAGCATCTCATTTCCACAGGGTGGCGTTAACCTTTGCCACGCTTTAGTATACATGATGAATGATAAGGGAAGCCAAATGGTTATATATTTTGGTGGGCTTGGTGGTGTTTCTATGGCCTTGGTCGCCTTCCCCCTGTCCTGGTCAATTTGTTCTGTTCCCTAAAAATTGTTAAATTCACCTTCAATTTCAAAAGAAGGATATAGGATGAGGCCTGGGGCTTGGGTGGGCACTAGAAAGGTTTGATCTCATGTAATCAATAAATTTTGTCGTTGCATTAAGTAGCAGGGAGTTTAACATTGTTGGTTGCTATTTACGATTGGGCTTATAATCTAGGACAAAACTCCAAAGAAGTGTCTGGCATCAGAAGAGTGATGAGGCAATTAATATAGCAAGTAATTCTTAGATTACAGATAAGATTTCTTCAAAATTTTATTGTAATTTTTGCAGTTAAGATTTGCAAATCTAGATTTGGAGCTGCATACGAAGTATGTTCCTGGTGGGTCAGAATCCATCTATGATATTGATAGGAGGGTTTCTGAACGAACACAAGTGATCCCTCCACTACCAGAAGACAGGTTCCTTTGTGGTTTCAGCCATATATTTGCAGGTTTTCTCTCCGTCGGATCTGCATTGACTTAGGCTTCATTTTCACTTAGCTGCAACCTTACCCCTGTATTTTTCTTTGTTCAACTTTTTGCGAATATTAGGTGGATATGCAGCTGGATACTACAGTTACAAGGTATTATCTATTCCTGTGATATTCAGAATTCTCTTTCTTAGACTGTGTGAACCCTCTTTGAACTGTGCGCATGCTTTTTACTGGTTGCTCCCATTACCATTCTTGCTCCTTTCGAAATTATATTGAAAGCATATCTCCACGTTTGGCAGTGGGCTGAGGTGTTGTCAGCAGATGCCTTCTCTGCATTCGAGGATGCTGGACTGGATGACAGCAAGGTATGTTGGGCAGATCTGTCTGGAAGGATTGGCCCTCAATTTTTTGTAACTTAATATAATTTATCATGTATTATAGTTCCACTTTTGCATGTTGAACATAGTTTCTAAACTAGAGTTCTCTCCACATCGCACTTGATTGATCTCTGTTTTTGGTTTACCTCATTGACAATGTGGTTGCATTGCCTATTGTATTTCTGAATGCGCAAGTATGTCACCTAATGTCGATCAAGGGTTGTCTTCAAATTTAATGAAAGTTATTTATAACAGAAAATGAATGTCTACCTATGGTTTGTGGGTTGTATATTAGGTGATAGCATGGTCATGGCATGTTGGAGAATTCTCGTAGGACTTCAGGATAAATGTGCCGGAGCTAAAAGTCTTGTTGTGGTCATCAACATTAAGTTCATATTCAGAATTCACACTATGTATTATCCTTGGTATGACATATGAGCAATGTATTATGGTTCTATAGACTAAATACTGCCATAAAGGTTTTCTGAAGATATGTTTGGGCAGAAATATTAAAAAAAATAAAAATAAAATTGGTTCATTTGCCCAGGGTTACACTTTTTACAATTAGCAGTCCGAGCTCCCATAAATTGTGAAGATGTGCTTATTTTACCACGCTTTACGTATTGCGTGATTATGTCTTGCAACAGGCTGTGAAAGAAACAGGGCACAAGTTCCGAGAGACTATCCTTGCACTTGGAGGTGGCAAAGCACCCCTAGAGGTTAGAAAATAGCTTCTCTGTTTTGCTCTCCCGATGAAAGACGCATTGGATGGCTTGACCTCAATTACTTGCTGCATCATAAAGATACCCTTAAGTGTCGAATTTCCTTTGATAGACTCTTATCTGATATGTCCATAACAATATAACGTTGTTGCATCCAGGTATTTGTGGAATTCCGTGGGCGTGAACCTTCACCAGAGGCACTGCTCCGGCACAATGGACTATTGTCGGCCACTGCATAATATTCATTATGCGTAGCAGATGCAGGCTTCTTTGTTGAATCTTTTCATTTCCACCACTGAATGAAAAGACCCCAGAATAAATTTCAAGCCATCATCTCTACCTGTGGTGGCCCTCTTTTGAAAAAAGTTGATTTTTTCTCGTATTTCTTTTAAAAAAAACTAGGGTCTATCATGAAAGAGTTGATTTGTTCATGTGTTCTTGATTTTTTTTTTTTTTTTTTTTTTTTTTTTTTTTTTTTTTTTTTAAAGAAAATGCGCGGGATTTGCAACAAATAATTTTTCATAAATAAATGTTGAAGTTTCTAGACCTTACCACCAAAACCATTCTTCCACCTCATTTTTCTTTAACCAAATCGGATTAAACCAGGCCATTGTCCAAAGAACTTGGAATTGGATAATGCCAGGCTTTTGTCCAAAAACCATGCAATCATTTACAAGTGGATGCCTTTTCCTCTTATTTTATTTACCTTTTAAGTTTTTATTTTTCGTCAAAGAAATTGAAATTTTAATTTCATTCAATTAGTCCAAAGTGATAAGAGAGAAAATTACGGATACTCATATTCAGGATTTCCGTGAGAATATATTACGTGGAGTCTGACTTTTTCGATTATTTCTGAATTTTAAAAGAGGCTATATTATATGTTTCCAAATGTCATGATTCAAAAAGAATTCTAGAAAATCTTATTGGTTAGATTAGTTTATAAAAGGGGGAAAAAAATGAAGATTCGGTTAATGGGAATTTTACATGAGAAATGATATTTGCATGTACAAGTCTAGCATATTTTTTTAAAAATAAATAGATAAATTTAAGATTTATATGAAACGAATAATGTTAAATATAATTATAGATTATGTAAACGTCGTGTATATTTTTGAAAAAAATATACTATTATTAAAATATAAAATTTTTAGATTTCATATTTATTTTTTATTTTTTAAATTATACGTTATTTATGTACGTACTCAAAACAAAAACTTTATATAACATTAGTAAAAAAAGCTACTTTGCCCACTAAGTGTTACCGCTCTAGTTGACAATTTTTTTTTTTTTTTATACTTAAAGATTAAGAAATTGATTTTAAATGTATTAGTGTATTTTTTATTTTTAAATATATTATTATTAAAAAAAAAAAAAAAGAGACTATCAGTCGAGTGGAGCGTACCTACTCCGGCGACAAAGTAGTACCACTCATGTTTATATCGTGGGCTTCACAACTCAAAATATTAAAGCGCAACGCCTGGAGGGGCCATGGCCAACTAGCTTTTGGCCCAACCAGTAAAAGTGATAAAGAGACGTTAGTTGACTGTTTGGCTGGAAAGAAAATGAAGGAAAAGCAACTAAGCAAGTCAAATTTAACCTGAAAAACCGTCTGTTCGAGTGACTCTGAAAGGACAAGAAAAAAAATAAAAAAGGAAGGATGGCAAGGGCAGGAGGGATTACAAATGCGGTGAATGTTGGGATAGCAGTGCAAGCTGATTGGGAAAACCGCGAGTTCATCTCTCACATTTCGCTCAATGTTCGACGCCTCTTTGATTTCCTTGTCCAATTCGGTACCGATTTATACTCCCTCCCTTCCTTTATCTTTTACTTAAAATTTGCTGCTTTGGGGTTGATTCGAGTAGCTCATTATTTCATTGTTGGATAGCATTGATTTGTACATTATAACCCCAATGAAATGAATTTCCACAACCCATTTTTTTGGGGTTGGTGGTGTTATTCAACCTCTGCATCTTATGCTTCTATACTCTTTCAGAGGCTACAACGAAGAGCAAACTGGCATCGTTGAATGAGAAGCTTGACACACTCGAGCGGCGTCTTGAACTCCTTGAGGCCCAAGTGGGTACTGCATCAGCCAATCAGTCTCTTTTCGCTACATGATGTATGTTGTTGTTGCTGCTGCGATATGCCTCTTCTGTAAGAATAATATTGTCTTGATTGTGAACGTGAACAAATATCTTGTATTATAACTCTGTTTGAAGCTAATATAATCGAGCCTTTTCATGCTTATATGGAGTATATGCTATATTTAGGATCTTCAAGCCATCTTTAGAACATGTCAGCGGTGCAGATTCATCTGTGCGATAAAATGTTGATTAATTGATTAATCACTATTTCCTTTCAAACTTTAGGCTTTTGGGGTTAGGAGTGATTTATCACGGTATTGTGGTCCTAAGTTTAAATCTGTCATATTGTTATCCTCTCATTTGAGTTAAACATCTCACATATATGGATCCTATTTATAGAGTGAGAATTTGGTCTACTCATGAAGGGAAATGTTAGAATATTAATTAATTTGATTAGATTCACTTCTCTCTCTGTTTTCAGCTTTAGACATTGTTAAGATGAATGTTTCCCGTTTCGAATCCCCACTTCTTTAGGATGGAAGTGAGAATGTTAATTAAGGGATTAAATTCACAACATCTTATTAGTTTAGGCTTGCGAAACAAGTGATAATGCATCATTGCGATCATTTTAGAAATTCGGGGGCATCTAGATGTTTGTTGATAGAAAAATAAATTTAAATATAGCTCAACACAATAAGCATTCTGCCAATGGTTCTACTTCAAATGACAGACCCTCCCACTGTAAGAATAGCAAAATATAGGATAAGGTCATGGATTCAGAAACATACTGGATTCCTTTGTGGTTTATCATTGACAGGATTAATACTAAATACCCATTAAAGTGTTGTCTATGTTTGTGTTTAGCCAAATAAGTCTTCTTCTGCTGATTTCTTAATTAACTTTTATCTATGGTTTCTCATGAGCCACATCTCTCTTTCCTGTTGCAGTCATCAGCCGTCATTGCCGATAATTCTCTGTCTGTCCGTGGTTACTAGTTAGTACCACCTTTTCATATTAAGTCTTCATCATACAAGCATATTGTGTCCAACCTTCTGTTATTATATCAAAATCTTCAAAAAACAAAAAAAAAAAAAAACATTCTTGTTAATGGTCATCACTAATTTAAATCTTAATTTTCAAACTTTAACCAATTTGGGGGCATTATTTTTAACTTCATAGAGGCTATTTTTTATGCAGAGCATACACTGCCTAGCCCCAACCACCAACTCAATAAGTTGACTATGACCTTATTACTGAAATTGATCAATCATTTGTTTTGAAGAGTTTCCTCCTATCTCATAGGTATATGTATCTATATCTATATGGGCTTTCTTTTTTTCAATTTTCAGCTCTCGACTAGTAGGCCATTGAGTCTTGGGACCCATGTTGTTTGGGAAAGGGAAGGGTTACCTTCATCAAGTAACCTAACTACCGAGTGTAGGTAGGACCATTTGATTAAAGAGTGAAAAAACAGGAGCGTTTTATTATAGACTACTAGATATTCTTATCCAGTAAGGTGGTGAGTGCCAGGGTATTATTTTGTTCCATAGTTTATTGTGGGACTGATTATTTTTATCAGTTGTTGGGTCAAGCTCTAGCAGTGTAAATCTATGGTGAAGGTACCATACAGATTTAATGGGGTTGAGTCAACTCAATGAATGTTTAGCTAGCGTGTCTTGCATGAATTAATTGGCTTTCCAGGTTTATGAACATTCATCAACTCCCAGGATAAACGACCCATCTGATTTTTTGCAAGATATGCTGAACCCTCATACTTGTGCAATGTCCATATGTTCTTCAATAGCATTTTAGCATAAATTCAACTCTCTTGAGTTTTACAACCTAATGAATGTCGAATAAACAGCAAGATTCCTTATAAAATAAAATAAAATAAACAGCAAGATAAATAAGCTAGATTATTGGAGGATCATCCTCATTTTTTCTTTTATCATTAGCATATGATGTAACTAGAAGGGTCATCATTGACATATCAATACATGTTGGAATATGGAAGAAGAAGGAAAACTCCACCATTCATATATTGATGAAACAATTCACCCATGTACTTGCTATCTTGGCTGGAGAGAAGGGGGGTGTTGCGTCATAGTAGACGACGGTTCTGATGGAGTTGATATGGGTGGTAGAGCAATTCTTTTGTCCATGACAAAAGAGAAGCGATTGGAGTTGGAAGTTCCCAAACTGTCTATGGACTTCATGTATTCAGATGCATTGTTCTCTATGATCAAAGCATCCTCCAGCTCCCGGACAATATTGGCCATGAATGGCCGATAAGCAGCACTGGTCTCAATACATGACTGTGCCGCTTCCACAACTCTCCACATTGCCTCTGCATGGTACCCACCCTTGATGCTAGGGTCCAGGATTTCATCAATCTTTTGATCTCTTAGATAGGGTGTGGCCTACATGCAAAGATGCTCCACTATTAGACTTCATCCACACTTATTAGGTTAGCTGGTCTTGGATCCATGGGGATAAATGTGCTACTTTTCATTTTGAATTTTATTATCTCCAGTTACATCAACTGATGTGGCAAGTCTTTATAAGTCAACACTTAACATGACAAAACACTTAAATAGGATATGTCAACTGGTTTATTTGACGATGCTGGAACTCAGAATGAAGAACAACATTTTTCTAAATGTAAAGTAAGAATTCCATGGAGTTACAAATTTTTTAGGCATCATGTGGTGTGGAAGTGTTCTGTAACGCTATTGATCATCTAAAGAGAGCAGCTTATGATATTAAATTCTCAGAAGCTAGAGAGCACGAAATTGGACCATACCCATTCAACCAAGCTCCATTCATTGTGTGGCCTGTGTATGTTGAGAGGCTCACGCCCAGTTACAATTTCAAGTAGAACCACACCAAAGCTGAAGACATCACTTTTTACAGACAACTGCTGGGTCGTATAGTACCTGAATGACATTAAGACCATGGTAAAGTTTCTCTATGGGTACAATTGAACTATTTGATACATTTTTTTATAAGTAAAATCAAAGTATATTAATGAAAAGAATAGGCAAAAGCCATGTTCAGTACAATGAATGCCCTACTACGTAGGCTCAATAGATACAAGAAAATCATGGTGAACTATTTGATACATTAAGACCAACTCCAGGATGAACTGGAAAAATGCTCCATGGTTGGCACAGTTTGAAGCCTTCTACATGCTTCTATGTTTTGATTCTCTTGATCAGTTTGAAGCTGAATGGTTGGAGAGAGAGAGTTTGAAGAAGAAGAAGTTCTTGATGTTGTTAGGGATATGGATAGGGATAAGGCTCTAGGCCCGGATGGGTTTTCAATGCCATTTTTTCCAAGCATGCTGGGACATTGTGCAAGAAGATATCATGAAGGTGTTTGTTGAATTTCATTCATATAGATTTGAGAAAACTTTTAATGCGACTTTCGTTGCACTCATTCCGAAAAGGTAGGGGCTATGGAGATGAGAGATTTTTGGGCTATTAGTTTGGTTAATAGAGTGTATAAAATCATTTCGAAGGTGCTGGCCAACCACTTAAGCAAGGTGATGGAGAGGATTATTGGAAAATCTCAAAATGCTTTTGTAAGGGGAGACAAATCCTAGACTCTGTATTAATTGCAAATGAATGTTTGGATAGTAGAATTAAAATGGGGGAAGCTGGAATTTTAATTAAATTAGACATGGAAAAGACTTATGATCATGTTAGTTGGGAATTCCTTTTCTATTTGCTTAGGAGATATGGTTTTGGAGAAAAATGGTGTTTGTGGATTAAGCAGTGTTTCCTTTTCAATTTTGGTGAATGATTCTCCGGTTGGATTCTTTAATAGCTCACGTGGCTTGAAACAAAGTGATCCCATTTCTCCCTTCCTTTTTGTTATGATTATGGATGCTTTGAGTAGAGTGATTGAGAAGGCAGTGGATGGTAACTTTATGCTGGTTTTGTGGTGGGGGTGATGAGTCCCAGAATTGCTTATAAGTCACTCATTTATTATTTGCTGATGATACTTTGATATTCAGTGAGCCCAATACTGATCATCTGCATGCTTTAAGACCATTACTGCTGTGTTTTGAAGCAATCTCAGGGTTAAGAGTTAATTTATCCAAATCTGAAATTGTTCCTGTGGATTCCATTCAGAATATTTCAGATTTGGCCAATATATTGGGTTGCAGGATTTCTTCACTTCCTATTAGATATCTCAGTCTTCCAATGGGGGCTTCATATAAATCCGTTACTATTTTAATAATATTTAATCGTTTACCTATGAAAAAACAATAAATTAGTTACTATTTGGGATGGGGTGATTGAGAAAATTGAAAAGAGATTAGCTGGTCAGAAAATGCTTGACTTGTCTAAAGGGGGAAGGTTAACATTGTTAAAAAGTATGTTGTCAAAACTTCCTACTTACTTAGTTGGAACAAAGTTTGTTAACCGATTTGTTGTGGTGGTTTGGGGATTAAAAAAAATTTGAGGTTGTTTAATACAGCACTACTTGGGAAATGACTTTGGAGATATCATATGGAAAGAAATGCCTAATGGAAAATCATTGTTGATGTAAGGGATCAAAATGCAGCTGTGGAACATTCTCTCTCATGTATTGATAATAATATTCAGTGGAATGTTGAATTTCTTAGAGGCTCCAATGATTGGGAAGTGAATAACTTTACCGCTTTTTTGGGAAGACTTCATAGTTCAAAGGTGATGCCAGGAAGGGAGTATACTATGCTGTGGGTTCATGCAGGAAATTCCAAGTTCTCAATTTCTTCTTTTTACAGAATTTTAACCTGTCACGGGAGCTGTGAGTTTCCTTGGAAAAATATTTGAAGAGTGAAGGTGTCTACCAAGGTGGTTTTTTTCAGTTGTGTGGTATCTCTTGGCAAAGTTCTGACCACTGATAATCTTAGGAGACGAGGTATGTGCATAGCTGATTGGTGTGTCATGTGCAAGAAGGATGGTGAATCTGTTAATCATCTTTTTCTTCACTGTGAAGTGGCCATGCCTTTGTGGAATGATGTTTTTAATCGGACAGGTTTCCTTTGGGTGATGCCTAAGAATGTGTTGGATCTACTTGCAGGTTGGTATGGATTAAAGGGAAGAGAGAATGCTGCTGATATATGGAAGATGATTCATTCCTTTCATATATATATGTAAGGAATGGGAGATACTTTGAAGACAAAGAACGTTCATTGAGAGAGCTTGGGGATTTTTTCTTTAGTACTTTGTGTTTGTGGGCTAGAACTCTTGTAATGGATGATGTTAACTTCCTGAATTTGTATTAGTTTTTCTTTTGTTTTTAGAGAGATATAGGTATTTCCTTTGTATACGTCATGTGTAGGTATTTCCTCTGTATACGTCATGTGTAGGTATTTCCTTTGTATACGTCATGTGTACTTGGGTTTTGCCTATCCTTGGAAATAAAGTTTCTTATTAATTATCAAAAAATGAAATTACATAAAACCAAATTGGTCGATCACAGTAACAAAAGTGAACAAGGTGTTGATATTTGAAAATCAAATCAAAACAATATATTTCAAATAAAAACAAGTCTATGAAACATGCAGATATCAGACTCACTCTGGATCTAGGTAACCAGCTGTTCCTCTCACTTCCAGAGAAATAACACCACTGTCCCCTTCCTGAGGAGCGTACTTTGAGAAACCAAAGTCTGCAACCTTTGCACACATTGTATGATCCAAGAGTATATTGCTTGATTTTACATCCCTATGTATTATGCAACGCCCAGCAAACGTGTGAAGATATTGCAAACCTGAACAACGAAATAGTCATTTCAAACAACCAACCAAACAAACAAAAAGGAAATTAGAAATATCTTCCTCAATCTATTTTCTACAAACAAGCAAAACAAGCAAAAAAACAAAACAATCGAAGCAATTTTGAGAAGCAAGGAGGTTAGGGATTTCATTTTCATCTTTTTTTATTGGCACTAGGTGTCCAAGAACAAAGTCTCTACTAATCCGAGGGGTGCACAGTGCACTGGCCCTCGATAAGGAATTTCCTACAAAAGAGGAAGTTCTCCCAGTCTGATTGCTCCTAGAAATTATTTGCACCCAGTAGAATTCGACATTAGATTTGGAGGGTGCATACCGCCAAAACCAAATCCTTGACCACTTGAGCCAATCCCTAGGAGTTATTTTCACCCATGATAGACCACTTTTTAGAGATTATGAGTTTGTCCAGCATACTTAGTAGCCATTCATTAATCACTGAAGCATTGTTCATTTAGTAATCATGTCATACTTCTTTCTTATCCGGTAGATTAGACAATAAGGGTAGCCCTTCTCCACCATTTCTGCCTCTTAGGTTAAACACCAGAGAGTACCTGATAAAGGGTACCGCTTGCATTGCCAATTTTGCCATTGCTTATCTGTACAATAAGATTTCCTTTGCTTCTTCTCTTTACTTTCTTGTAAATTAGAACAATAAAATGATTTTTTGATAATTAAAAATAAGAAAACTGCACAACCCATTTTACTTGCCTCTAGCAGCACCTAGTGCAATAGAAAGTCTGGTTGGCCAGTCCAGAGCTTTCCTTTTTGCTGCATCCCCTGTGAACAAACTGGTGATTGAGACTCAGGAATGTCAATTGATATCATCTAAAAGAATCAATGATCAATAAGTACCATAGAGACGATCTTGTAGGGAGCCATTAGACATAAAAGGATAAACAAGAATTTGTTGGTCATTTTCACTACAATAACCAAGAAGAGGCACCAGGTTCTCGTGTCGAATCTCTGAGAGCAGGTTTAGCTGTCAAATACAGTAGGAGTTGTCAGCTGGCAAGATTTTCAAGTAGGTTAAATTCATAAATCTAACCTCCAAAAGAAAGTCATAATTGAATATTTGATTGAACCCATAGTGATTGGGGAAACAACATAGTAGCAAACAGAAGAACTAACTAGATTCCATTTTTCTCGATCAAAAGCATAGCCATTGCAGTAGTGCAGTTGGTCACCAGAATCTCTTGTAAAGAATGATAAGGTGAAGGGAGAGGGGAGGGAAAGTGACAACAAATTGAATGCTTTGCATTTCTATGACTCGTGCAGAAAATGGCCGAATCATGTTTACATGTCTAACTTTCTTGTTTTTGTATAGAATATAAAAAGTTATGATAAGATATCATATACATGAAAATTGACTGCTTACCTCGTTCTCAAATTCGCGGGTTCCCTGAGTAGATGTTGCTGACCGAACCTTTACTGCCACTTCCTGGCCCTCAAGTAGCATGCCATGGAAAACCGACCCAAATCCCCCTTTGCCTCTCAAGGTTTTGTACTTCTCGGTGGCAGCCTCTATGGATGCCAGTGTAAACTTCTCAATAGCTATTGACTTTGTACTGATATCATCTTTGCTGGGCAGGTAGATAAGTATATCTGCATATTTTAGGTGATCTTGTTAGAAAAATATGATTCACAAAGCAACATATACTGCTGAAACTTGGCCTCAACCATCCTGACAATCTAATTGTGCTTACCTGACTAACATTGTCTATTATTTATGCTCGAGTGAGCAATGTTAACGTAGTAAGTGGTCCTTGTGAATTGTGTATAACCTGGAAGACAATTGTCTTCCATCTGGATGCAAGATCTTTGAGGATGGCCTAATAAATCCATTATTTTCTAGTCATCCCCTTGGGTGTTAGATGAGATTTCGTAATTCTCATTCATGCTCGCGCCTTCATTATTTATAGCTAGAGGATAAGATTTTTCATTTGTGTATTATTTGGAGGATGAGATCTTCGGTTATGCATTAGATCCTTTTTTATACTTCTATTTACCTGCTCCCCCACACGATTCCTGACTTGAATGAATATCAATGACCAGAGAAAAGATTCTTATACTCACTCTCAACCATTTGCTGTTCTTTATTATCAAATCCTCCCCTGTGCCTTAATATTCGTCTGTAAATGCAAACAAAAACGATTCTAACTACAATGGTGAATAGAAATGATCCACATGCAATGGTGCCAATGAGGATTCCTGGTGTATTTGTTTGTCCTTTAGAATCACATCTTCCAGAGCTGAAAATAGATTCAAATTTCAGATTCCTGATTTTTCTGTATCTTTCGTACGTAATTGTGTCAGTTCATACATATTAGAGCTCATACTCTGTAAGAAGTCTTGATTCGTTGAAGCTGGGTTGAAGCTTTTTGTCTGAATAAGGATTGCACCCGTAATATCTGGAGCAAGCACATAGTTAATGACTGAATGACAGTATAATTCATAAACAGAAGTCAATTTGAAACTTACAGTGATTCTAAATGTGGCAGTGAGATAAGAGATTCTGGAGGTTGTCTTGTAAGCTGATTGTGTCTGATATCCCTGATCATTATTGTAAATCAATCAATACATTAACATGATATTTTTTATCTGGACTACTACTATTGTAGAAGTCACTCATTGTACTATCATCTAAATGAAGGAAGAATACAGAAGATATCTGCAGAACATCTAAAGTATTGAGTTTGTTCTCCCAAAGTATTTGACTTTTCATTGCACATCCATATTGCACCCTTTTTGGGAATGATTACATGAAGAAATGACATTTCTATCTTTGTTTGTAGACAGAGGCATAAATCAATAGGACGTTGGTCTCTGCAAACAGAACTGTAAATTATGAGAATATGCATAGGATCCATTGTCGGGCAAGCGTAAAACAGAAAACTTGTCACTTTAAAAGCATCATTAGAAAGGATCAGAGTCATAAGATTCCCAATGTAGAACACAGTATCTGACAGCTCAATCGTCATATAATAATACCCATTGCTTGTGGTTCATTGGCGGATCGAGTAGAAAGAAACTATATGGTATAACGCCTAGTATCTATCCTCTGCTAATGCAATTTTGTACAAATTCATCAGAATTGCAGACAAGATGATCAGGATCATGTCAATAGTGGGTATATATATATATATATATATATGACCAAGCTTATAAGGGGACAAAGGGATGGCTTGACTATGTAATGAGTGCAGGTTGCCTGCAATTCCCATAATACTTCTTAAATTCATCTCCATCTGGAGGTAATGTTTAATCAGCAGAACTTTTGGGATTCAAAGCCTACATTGAATCTCCTATAGCTCAAATTTGGATTTGAAACCCAAAAAAAGCTTACATTGACACTAGCATGGAAAAAGCAGGAAACTCTGGAATACCGCCATTGAAATTGTTGTAGCTCAGATTCCTACATAAAACAAAATCGTTATATCAATGTAGTAAGAAACAATAGTCCTAAATACTTTCAAGTCAAAAAAAACATGGACAACTCGATAAAAGATAGCAGTGTGAACCGTACAGTGTTTTTAGTTTGGTCAGTTCAGCGATACTGGGAGGGATTGACCCTCGAAGTTTACTAGAAGAAAGATCCCTGGAAGAAAGAGTGGTATTAAACACTACCAAATCAACATAAATATTGAACCTTTAAAGAAAATAGCCGAAAGCTGGTACCCCATACAACCAAAAATAAAGATCTGTGAAATAGAACATGGAATTAGGCGCAGACCATGTTTTCCATACAACAACGGACACATTTTATATGAAGGAGGCTTACAAACTGGTGATGATAACTGAACCAATATAGGGCTCACAACCCCAACCATGCCAGGGGTTTGGAAGACATGGATCTCCAGACCAACTTTTCAACAGTTCATTCTCTTGGTTAGATGCCAGTGACTCATTCCGCACGTTCAAAGCCACATCCACTGAAGAAATAAATGTTTTTAGAGAGAGAACACAAAAAGGAGTGCTCTATTAGTTATAGAGAAAGTGTTCTGTCATTGCACAAAACAGAAGAAACCAAGAATAGGCTGTATGACTAGAAATTGCATGCTTTTAAATTGAACTTACCATCTTTCTGGTTTGTCTCTTGCACCCATGGGTGCACCTGCAAGATTTCATAGGCATTGCAAATGGGCCCAAAGATACCAGAGACCCTGACCAAAGTCATATTAAGAGACCCATTTGCTTTAACATCCAAAGCAACCTCCTTATAGTTGGACCCATTAGCCAATATATCAAAATTCTGCCTTAATTTATCATTGTTAATGTAAATATCAAATACCCTCTCTCCAGATTTAACATTGCCGTTGAGCTCAAGGAAGTAGAGGATCACATGGTAATCAGAGTGATTTTTGTCGAGATCTTCGCGGAACTCCAATCTCTCGGAATGGTTTAGAGCTGTCTGGAGGACTTTCAAAGGTGCCGTCGCATTAGTAACTTTGTGTAATGGGCCCTTTTACCTTGACTGATTCGAGAGAGTCACTCTCCAAGAAGTAGATGAATGAGAGAAATAGAGATGGAAACAGAGAGATGAGAGAATGATTGATAAACTTTCTGATGCCTTTTTCCTTCCTTTCAGTTCATTATTTATAGTTGAAAACAATTACAAACGTCATCGTTTTTACTTTCTTCATTTCTTTCAGATTCATACGACATCTGCCTTTTAATTCTTTTACTCACAACATAAAACGACACCATACTAATAACCTTTCTAAACTGCAACTCATATTACATGTTTGTTAAGAAGCATCTGTCGTTTAGCCTTACACACACACGTAATGTAGCACCTGTATCACTACTTCTCAACACCTCCACAACAGCATCTTACACACTCCTCCCCTTCAAAGCACCTTGCCCACAAGGTGAGGAAATTTTTCCCGAAGCTTCCAATATGATTCCCATGTAGCTTCTTCTGGTGTAGCACCCATCCACTGAACCAACACCTCCACAACAGCCCTGTTGTTAAGTTTTTTGCTCCTTCTTTGTAAAATCTGCTGTGGCTCAGTTTCAAGTTGTCCCTCTGCATCAACTGGTGGCAAGGTAGACAAGGGAGATATATGTTGACCCAATTTCTTTTTTAAGGAGGACACATGAAAAACAGGATGTAAACGGGATTGAGGTGGCAAATCCAATTTGTATGCAACCTGTCCAATTCTGCTTACCACTTGAAATGGCTCAAAGAACTTTGGTGCCAGCTTCATATTCCTTCGAAGAGCTAGAGAACTTTGTCTATAAGGCTGAAGCCTCAAATAGACCCAATCCCCCACCATGAACTCCCTCTCAGTATGCCTTTTATCAAAGAATAGTTTCATTCTTTCCTGAGCCAACATCAAATTATGCTTCAGAGCTTCTAACACCTCCTGCCTTGTTTTAAGTAACTCATCCACAGCCTGATTCTGAGAAAAACCAGGAATGTACTGCTGTAATTTCAGAGGAGGGACACCATACACTGCTTCATATGGTGTCATTTTGGTGGATGCATGACAGGAAGTATTGTACCACCATTCAGCAAGTGGTAACCAATCAAACCAACCCCTTAGTTTGTCACCTGAAAATGACCTTAAAAAGTGTTCCAAACACTTATTTACTGCCTCGGTCTGACCATCATTTTGAGGATAGTAAGCTGAGGAGTAAGACAAATTTACTCCTTGTAATTTGAAGAATTCCTTCCAAAAAGAACTTGTAAAAGTGGCCCCTCGATCAGAGACAATACTGCTGGGCATCCCATGCAGTTTGAAGATATTGTTTAAAAACAATGCAACAACTGTGGCTGCTGTAAAGGGATGCTTCAAGGCTAAGAAGTGTGCATACTTCGATAGCCTATCAACTACTACCATTACTACAGAAAATCCCTTTGACATAGGCAATCCTTCAACAAAATACATAGACACATCAGTCCATATTCGTTGAGGAATAGGTAAAGGTTGTAATAAACCTACTGGCAGCACATTTTCCCCCTTGTTTCTTTGACATACTTCACATTCCTTAACAAACCTCTTCACCTCAAGTTTAAGACCAGGCCAATAAAAATCAGCTCAGGCCCTATGTAGAGATTTATGGAAACCTGAATGTCCAGCCAATGGACTAGCATGAACATAGTATAAGATTCTTGACTTTAAGTCTGCACAATTAGGAATGTAAATCCTGCCCTTCTTGAAGAGAATGCCTTGCTTTAAAACTAAATTTGAGGAAGATTGGCCCAGCTGGACCTCTTCTATCTTCTGCTTCACAAGAGGATCTTTATCATAAGCTTTTCGAATATCCTCTACCCATGTAGGATTAGGAACTGTAATTGCATTCAATGACACAGCTTCATCACTTTCATCCCTTCTAGACAAAGCATCAGCTACTTTATTGTCCACTCCTTTTTTGTATTCAATTGTAAAGTCATAGCCCAAGAGCTTAGAGAGCCATCTCTGTTGTGCAACTGTACCAATCTTTTGCTCAAGCAAATATTTCAAACTGTGGTGATCTGTTCTCACTACAAAAGCACCACCAAGAATATAAGGCCTCCATTTTTTAACTGCCAATACCAAGGCCAAAAACTCCTTCTCATATGTGGACAGCAACAGATTTTTCCCTTTCAATGCTTGGCTTAAGAAAGCCAAGGGTCTTTGGTCCTGCATCAGTACAGCCCCAACTCCATTTGCACACGCATCACACTCAATGATGAAAGTTTTTGTAAAGTCTGGTAGTGCCAAAACAGGTGGATTTGTGACAGCTACTTTCAATTCCTCAAATGCTCTTGTGGCTTCTGAATTCCATAGAAAGGAATCTTTCTTCAATAGTGCTGTCAAAGCTTTGATTGTAGCTTCATTTAAAACCCTGTAGTCGATGCACATCCTCCAAGATCCATCAGCTTTCTTCACCAGCAACACTGGAGATGAAAAAGGGGACTGACTTGGCCTTATTACTCCAGAATGCAGTAATTCTTTAACAATTTTTTCAATCTCAGTCTTTTGATAATAAGGGTATCTGTAAGGCCTAACACTCACAGGTACAACCCCTTGCTTCAAGTTGATTTGATGATCATGGGATCTTTGAGGAGGTAAGCCAGTTAGTTCCTCAAAAACACTGCTGAACCTACTCAACATCTTTGTTATCCTCTCAGGTTCTTTAATAATACCTTCTTGAGGTTGCACAGAAATCATATGTAAGAACATACTTCGATGTTCCAATCCAGCTATATTGGAAATTTCCCCATCTTTAATCAAGGGACTACAAGGGGAAGATAACCCTTGTAAAGAAATACCTCTTCCCTCAATGTTAAACTGCATTTGCAGCTTTTTAAAGTCCCAAAGAATGGGCCCTAGAGACAATAACCATTGCACCCCTAGGACAACATCACATCCACCTAACTCCAAGGTACAAAAATCTGTTACAAATGTAGTTCCTTGAATCTGAATTCCTACTTCAGTACACACTCCTTCACTACTAACCATATCACCATTAGCAATTTTAACTTGCATCGGATTGGATCTCTGTAAACACAACCCAGAATTAATGGCTACCATGGTATCTACAAAATTATGAGTATTGCCACTATCAATCAATATCACCACTCTCTTCTTCCTTAGCTGTCCAACAACCCTCATGGTTTGAGGGCTTGATGTACCCATCATTGCCTGAATCGAAATTGAGGCCACTTGAACAGCAAGTTGTTCATCTTGATGTTGTGCCCCCTCTTGTAACTGCTGAGTTTCCTCTACTAGCTCCCATGAATCCATTTGAGACAAATCCATTCCCTCCAAAACATACAATCTTGGTTTGACACATTTATGCCCTTGATGATATTTTTCCTCACAAAAATAGCAAAGGCCCTTCTTCCTTCTTTCCTGCATTTGAGTTTCTGAAATCCTTTGGTAAGGTGTTTTAGAGACAACCTGCCCTTTAGGAGGAGCCCCCAAAATAGAAGGAACTTGTATTGATCTTTGTACACTAGTTCCAGAATCATAAGAACTCGACTTTCAAGCTTTTCTTGTACTCCAAACATTCTGTTCTTGAATCTTGGCCAAGCTAAATGCATCATTCAAGTTCTTGGGACTTAACATCTTGACAGTAAACCTCACCTCATCCTTCAAGCCACTTATAAAGCAACTCAACTTATTTCTTTCAGAAATCCCCTTGAGTCTATTAGAGACCAAATCAAATTCTGCCTTGTAAGCCACAACAGAACCCCATTGTTTCAGCCTTGTTAACTCTTCCATTGGATCATCATAAACAGACAATCCAAACCTCACTTGTAGTGCTTGGATAAATTCATCCCATGAGTGAAAAAGGCCTGCTTCTGTAGAGTTCTGAAACCAAACCAAGGCGTCTTCCTCCATGTAAAAATAAACAAAGAAAATCCTTTGTGCTGGTGGAACTTGATGATACAAGAAATATTGGTTTGCCTTATACACCCAAGAAACAGGATTTCCCCCAGAATACTTTGGTAGTTCTATCTTAATGCTCTTAAAGATTCCTCTATCAATTGAGTCACAAAACTGCCCTCCATGATTGCCTTCGTTTTCTTCAAGATTCACATTTTCTTGATGCTGTCTTGTTCCATGATCATTCCCAAGAGAATTATTCAAAGAAATTCTTGAGATTTGCTGCACCATCTCAGCAAACTTTCTTTCTTGATTTTCCCTATCCACACGAACAGTTTCTTGCTGCTGAATCAAAATGGATATCGCATCTTCCAATTGCTTTTGCTGCACTTCTTGCTGTTGCCTTAACTGGTTTACTGAATCAAGAACCTGCGCATATGACCTCGTACCTTCTGCCATAGTACTGACTCTTGATACCAAATGTAATGGGCCCTTTTACCTTGACTGATTCGAGAGAGTCACTCTCCAAGAAGTAGATGAATGAGAGAAATAGAGATGGAAACAGAGAGATGAGAGAATGATTGATAAACTTTCTGATGCCTTTTTCCTTCCTTTCAGTTCGTTATTTATAGTTGAAAACAATTACAAACGTCATCGTTTTTACTTTCTTCCTTTCTTTCAGATTCATACGACATCTGCCTTTTAATTCTTTTACTCACAACATAAAACGACACCGTACTAATAACCTTTCTAAATTGCAACTCATATTACATGTTTGTTAAGAAGCATCTGTCGTTTAGCCTTACACACACACGTAATGCAGCACCTGCATCACTACTTCTCAACACCTCCACAACAGCATCTTACACTTTGTCGTTCGGAAAGTTGGAAAGGTTCGTCACTGGGGGTGGTGAATTTTCTAATGGTTTCCAAATTCTGTCACTTTCGTCCACTGGGAACCTGAAATTAATTTGCAGATGTCAAACATTGGCATGTGAGTTGGACATTTGATCAAGGAGGGTCGCAAAAGTAAGGTTTCTTCCCAGACAAGTATGTATATATATATATTGTGGTTGGATTCAGGAAAGGAAGAAATAATTGCTTTTGCAAAAGCCAAACTGCTCTTATTTCATAAAGGTAGACCTTACTTTTTATGCTTTTAACATGTGGTTTGAAGTTGTAACACCAGCACGTACGTCAAGAGGGGAAATAGTACGTACTTCTTCCTCTAGGTTGTTCTTTTAATACACTTATCTATAATGGTCTTGAGTTGAGAGGCGGATTGATGTGATCTTTCTTGCTCATATCACATTCTTTAAGGTGACCCATTAGTTTTTATTTGCATTATACCTTGGCTAGTTGCCTTCAAAGAAAGTAGAAGAATACCTGATAGCACCTCCTCCTCCCACATCAATTCTACTAATCACTTTCAAAACACTAGGAGAAATTATCTCCTTCAGATAGCTTAGATTTTTCAGAGGCCTTAGTTCAAGCTTTGAAATGTAAGGATCTCCCTTCACCTTCTCTAAGCAAAAGTCAATATGGTCCTTGGCAGCTCTAAAAATCCCTTCCACTTCCAAGTGCTTATTGGACGAGTTCACTAGACCGATTGGGGTGACACCAACCAAAACATCAAAGGATGTGTCCAAAGTTATGTTGAGGGAATCAGCAAAGGGAAATGTAGCCTTTACTAGGTAGTCTTGCTCCTCAATTGTTGTCAAATTATAACATCTCTTCCCTGAATCTATGGTCAATATTCGGGCTTTCATGACATGTCCTTCATGATTCCCCAGTCCCTCTTCTACTACACTTCGGCAACCAGTTCTATCAGGGAACCAGCTATTATCTGTTGTCCAATTTATGTTGATGTTTTGGTCGTTGAAGTTTGAGTCTGCGCAGCATGCTATGCTCACAAATCCTGCATGAAAAGAATTATGTTGTGGGCGGCTTAATTAGCAAGACTTAGCACATAAAGCAATTCAAGCAAATATCACCAAATTATGATCTGCAGGGTCAACGTAATTAGTCTAATTTGTTTAGATCGATCATCCAAGACTTAATAGAAACATGCAACTAAATCTCTCCTAGTACAATTTCCCCAGCCTTGCCAAGCTGTGGTCTGGCTATATTTAATAATAATTGGAATCATTGGCACTTGGATCTAGCTAATAATTAACCTTGAGCTTTGCCTAATCCTTGAATGTTTAACATTCAACAAAAAATGAATTGAAAAAACACATCAATATTTAGCAAGATCCACCCTTTGGTAGATGACATGAATACATTGAGAGATGGGTCATTGTTCATCCTCTATATATACCTAAATTGTTATCCCAGATCTTAAGGTTTCATATCAAAACTGGATGAGATTAATTTTCCTCAAACTTATTGTATTTATACTGATCTGAAACCCTACGAAAACATTACAAGAAAAACTTGTCGACAAAGTAGTCATCCTTTATGATCTGATATTAAAACGTTTGCACACATATATATACTAACCTTCTTGTGCACAAGTTGATTGAACAAGTATGAAGAGGAAAAGGATAAAACAGTCAACCAGTTTCAAAATCCAGTTGTCCGATCCCTCCATCATCGTCTTTTGAGGGCCGGAAGACTCCCCATTGGGTTGTCAAGCTCATATCCAGACAAAAAAAACTTTTCAACTTCCTCTACCTACCATGCAAAATCTTTCTGAAATCCAGGAATTCAATCCTTCTTCATTAGAGCTTGGCTCCACGGTCTTGTTCAACTTGGCCAGATTACCCAGAATTCTGGTAGTTAAGAGGGAACAAAAAGGCTAGCTTCTTGATCATTACCAAGACATTCTAACGTGTAAACAAAGAAACTGGCCGGTACAGGGTTTTTCGTTTACAGAAAAAGAATAATGGTGCCTGCGTACAGGTTCTGCACAAGGGAATCGTTATAGAGCCCCGCAGCGACAAAAGGGCATAAGAAGAAAACAAGGTTCATGTAAGAAGAGATTTTGCAACATGGGTTTGACTTCAAATGTGGGAATGATCACTGGAGAATAGGCAGGAAGAAGAGAGAGAGACCTTGATTTAGAATAATTCAAATTTAACAATGATGAATTTGTTAATGTTTAATCGTTCATAGATACATATATTATATTTTAAACAATATTGTTTCTTTTATTATGTTGGGGGGAATAGTTAATCATATATATATATTTAACTAATACTGTTTAAAATAATAAGGTGGAGGGTGGATCAACTGTTCATCGTCCACCTTCGTCCCTCTCTGTCTTTTCACTATATATATATATATATAATTATGGGTTAATTTCCATTCTCGAATGAAACGTTAATTTCCTGCACAGCCCAGTAATGACTGTAATTAAATATCGATGATCAGTTAAAACGGCAAAATTAATAGTACGTACTCAAGAGTACTCAATTATTCTCAAGAGTACCGCTATGACTAGTATAAGTACGCAGTTGATACCAATTGTCATGATCTTTTAATCGTAGTACTACTAGTAGGTAGTATTAAATTAATTCATAAGAAGCGTACGAACTATATATTATTTATTATTATATATAGTGAAGGTGGTGACAACTTTTTTAAAACTATAATTTCCATTGCAGTTTCAAGAAGGTTACGGATATATATACGATATTATACATTAATGCATGCATGTTAGGGATCGAAGTCATGTAAAGATGAATATTAATTATAGGGTGTGTCGGGTTACGTACTATAATTGTATAATGTGCTATATATATAACGTATTATATTATAGGGTAATGGATGACAGACCATGGTTGTTTGACAGCTACATATTTGTATTAATGCCATTTAATGGATTCATTCCACCTTAAAGAATGGATTTCTCTAAAGAAAGATTATGGATCCAAATGCTAAAGATGCCTTTAGTATGTATGAATGAAAAAGAAGGAAAAAGAATTAGTAATACCATAGGTGAAGTTATTGAGATAGAGACATAGGTTGATGGGAGTGGCTGTGGCAGTGTATTGAGGGTATGTAGACCCTCCATGACAAAACCCACATTCAATGGCGATTAGGCACACCAAGCAGTGCGCTGACCATAGAGGAGGGGTTCGCAATGTGCAAACACGTGTTTGTGATGTGTGACAGACGATGCTCACATAGCCCAAAGAAGCCATGCACAACGTGTGATGAACTTGGCTTTCGATAGGGGGTTGCGGGCTATGATCTGATGGTGGCAGAAGAGGACGAAACAATGCTAACACGTGGAGTCGGCATAGTAGTGGCCTTGGGTGGTGGCACAGCCGTTGTTTGCTAGAGGGAAGAAAAACAAAAAACTAAAAAATAAAAACAAAACAAAACAAAAAAAAAAAACAAAACAAAACAAAATGGGAGGGAGAGAAGGGTTGTGCGGTGCTAGGAGAAAAGAAAGAAATGAAAACTAGGGTTAAAGTCCTAGTCCCAAAATGCAGCCATTTTGCAAGAGGGGAGGGGCTGGGCTCTCACACACACGGGCTGGGTGTAACATTCCACTCCCCAAGTTTAAGAATAAAATCACTTTTAAAATTATTGGGAAAGTAGGGATGTTATTACTGAATCTTGACTTAAAAAATATTTTTCTTTTTATTCTGAATGAAGGGCCAAGTACAAAGATTCTTTATAATAAATAAATTTGTTTTGAATTAAAATACTGAAATCATAAATGAGAGTGCATGAAATTATTTATTAGAATTTCTCAAAATCTTTGCCATAAAAATCATAACTTAAAATATTTATACATGATTTAGGCCACTATCACGCCTCCCTAGACTAAGTCTCGTCCTACCGCTCTAACTTCATAAATATTTTGATTTGAGGTAATTTATAAACCAAAAAAAAAAAAAACTATAATGAGTCAATGGCTCAATAAAAAACACATTATAGCATAAACATACTTAATATAAGGTTCTTCAAAAAAATATTTAATGATAAGAACTTAAAATCATGTCTGATCATGCTTATGCTATACTATGCATATGACTAATTTATCTGAATTGATTGACTGAAATGATTTATCTGACTGTTCTAACTTATTTGACTATGTTGGCCCTTTATGGAAGGTTGTTCACTAACTTCCCCTACTATAGCAAAGGAAGTCGATTGTGCAGTACTCTAGCATACTACGATGGACCACGCTTGAGTCCATGGCTTGCACGCCCACCCTGAAACTGCATTGGTACCATGCATCTGAATGACCATCTGATTAACTATTATGAACTTATCTTATACTTGATCTTATTAAAGGTTACATGACTTATACAACATGAGATGCATAATACATACATAACTAGAATATGTGGAATAAAACATAATGGATGACGTGCTTGCAAATATCATGACATGCGTGGTATTTAAGCACTAACTTTGAAAGAATTGGCTTTAATAATAATATATATAACTAACTAACGTATGCTAATCCTAATTTATGATTAAGCTACTTATCTTGTAGCATTTCTTTCTAAAAAATTTGATACAAAATCGATCACGGTGTTAGACTAAGAGGTTTATAAAATGGTAGGTTTGGTACCTAAAATGAGATATAAAATTCTCATCTCATCTCATCATTACAATTTTTTCAAATTTTCATATAAAATATAATAAATAATTCAACTTTCTCAAATCTCAATTCAACTTTTTCAAATCCCAAAACAATAATATATAAAAAATAATATTTTATTCAACTTTCATCTAAAATAAAACATTCTCATCTCACCATCCAAACCTATCTTTTTTTTTCCAAATAACATGCAGAAAGGAAATATTTATAGAGATATTTGGGAGATGGTGACAACTAGTTTGAGTTGGACTCGGTTAAAGAGTTTTAACGTGAAGTATCTCTATTCGAATAGGATTCTGACGAGTTCAAGTTCAAGTTGGACTTAATCACGATCATTCAAGAAGACAATTTGAATTTAAAAACATGATCGTTCAATGTAGGATTGACAATAACTGCAACTGTGTAGGAAACTTCAATCAATGATGAGTTTAAATTGAAATAAAAGTCCATTTTTCAATTCTAAAATGAGTCTAACCATTTAATAAATAATAATTGAGATTTATAACCTAGCTATTGAACTTAATTAAAACTCATAATCAATCTCAAAAATTTATCGTTTGTAGGCTTATTCAATATAGCCCATTAATTATAATTTAATCCTAATAAAAATTATCAATAGTCCAAACTTGGAATTATTGGCCTGGTCATTACACTGGGCCCAAGATTACACTCACTTCACACCAAAAAGAACCCACTTCACAATAAAAAGGACATATTGATACCACAATTTGGGCTCCAACTTCACCAAATAAACGCACATACACGAGCAAACTTGGACTCTCACAGTATCACCCATTTTGATCCATTTAATAATTAATTAAAAATAAGTCAACACAATACGACTCATTTCAAACTAATACGCATAACCTATTTGACATGATTAACATAATTTCACATAATAGAATCTATATTTATTAGTAATTACAGTATCTAAAAAACAATAAGATTACCTACTGATTAACAAAATTCAAATTCGAATATTTTTCAAATTTTAACCTATAATAAAACCAATATTAGAAATTCTATAATAACAAATATGAGCATAGGTTCATAATTACAATTTCAAAAAAAAAATATTGAGAAATATCAATATTAAAACCTAATAATAATAAAATTGTAATTTTGATAAAATTTAAACGGGTTTGGAAGGACATATTTGTTTCGAGAAAACCTTCACGTCGGTACATCTGAAGTAGGCTTTAAAACAACCTCCAATGAAATAAAGCCACGTAGCCTACCCAGGAATGAACAAATTGAAAGTGTACACACCAAAGCATCTCTCTCTCTCTCTCTCTCTCTCTCTCTCTCTCTCTCTCTCTCTCTCTCTCTCTCTCTCTCAAATACCCGTTGACGCCAGCACCGAATTTCATCTCTCTAGAATCCAAAAAAACATTTTCGACACGAGCCAAAAAAATAGTGGGCACCGATGAACTTCGCAGACCCTCTTTCTTGTCTCTGTCTCCTAATCACACCGAAGAGCTCATCTCTCTCTCTCTCTCATCAAATGCACATCAATGCCAGTCAGCCCAAGAGTGGTACGTATTGAGTTGGATTTTTTTTTTTTTTTTATAATTTCATAGGACGTTTATCTTTATTTGGTTTGGACCGAGATAGGATTTGAGATAGGTGCAGTACGTTTGTGATAAGTGATGAAATGTGGATGTTTGTTGTGAATCTGGGTTGATTATGTATCGTTTGTGAATAAGGGAACCAATAAACTGTATAGAAGTATTCGGTAAAGAAAGAACATTTTATGCAGGGAAGGTGTTTGACAAATTTCCTCAAAGATTGTTACATGTTACGTATTTTTCAAAAAATACCATACCCAAAACAGGGAGCCTTCAGGCCTCAAATTTGTTCATTGTCCCAAAGATTGTCACCCTTTTGCATGTCCCGTGGACAGTTTTGAGTGGTTGGTAAAAACCACTTCAATCTATTGTACCCTTGCCATTGAACTAAAGTTCCTTGGCACTTGAATTTATAAAATTTTATGCATGTTCCAAAAATATCAAAGCCTAATCTTTTAGGAATTATTTTGTCTATTGTGTTAAATGAAACCAATCACTAATCAAGTCTCCCTTACAACTACAAGTTATGCTATGTATGTGACAATGCATGAGTGCATATATTCTTTGGATTTAACCACATTTATTGGTTCATGCTTATAATTTTTTTTTCTCAACTGTACCGTGTACACAAACACAATGCTCCTGTGTTTATCCTTGCCTAAACACAAGGCTTATCCTGTGGTTCATGCTTCACCATCTTGCCTAGCTGCTAAAAATAGAAAACTAGAGTCATGCCAAGTTAATTTACTCTGTTCATGATACATAAAACCCAAGTCTTGCATTTGTGGTAATGGCTTTTTTTTTTTTTTTTTGTACTGATTATGTAAAATGTGCAACTATATTTCAAATTTTAACATATTTTATCTATATTTCAGTAAATGAATACTTCAAGTTCTCATTCCGGTTCAAAAGCTCTTGGACTACAAGAGGAAAAGATGTGGCTACTTTTGAGAGACCTTTTTGCTAATGAAAGAGGAACGACATAATACATGATGAACAAGCCAAATTACAAGTCATAGAGAAGACGTACAAGGGAACCTTTAAAATGTTGTTCTTGTCATGGTTGTTTTTTATTGTGATTGTAAGTTTTATGTATCTAAAAAAATAATGTATGTCAGTCATTGCTAAGACTCATGTAATCATTAAGTCATTTGTAATCATTATTTTGTAATGGCAGCAATAATTTTATACAACCTCACTTGGTTTTCCCAAGGTGAATGACACCTTGATGAGGCTGCGACTTCCTCTTTCATTACCTAATGTAATTTTCTTATGAATGTATTTGTCAAATAATGCCAACTGTATTGATGATTAAAAGATACAAAAACTCCACGTCCCATTAAATATTAATTATTAAAATCCCATTCACTGCACAACATAAAAAACATAAAATAAATGTCTTATCCATAAAAATTCCCGAGTTTCACAATAAGTTACATAAACTCCACAATATCATCAAATAAGCTGACAACCAATACATCCTTCTTCATTTATTTTAATATTAGCCAAAACTCATCCATAATGCAAAAGCTTCACCATCTAAGTCCAATGATTTTGCACTGTAATATTAAAAAAAAAAATCAATTAATACAAATACCATCGTAACATAAAAATGAAATCAATACAAGTATTACATAATCTCAAATAAAAAACAAATAAGTATTACCATTGTAACTAAAGATTCAAATTCTGATCCAAGTTCTGAGATACATTGTCAGTCGTATGCCCAAGATCCCTACAAAAAAACACAAACAAAACACAATAAATAAGTTGCTCTCAGATAAAAAACAATCAATAAAATTTTAACGTTAGATTAAAATTTTTTATATATGTATACCTCATTGAAGGACAATTATTCTTAGCATGTCATCATTCTTGCAAATGCTACATTGCCTTTTCTTTGGTGGTTGAGTCTCTTTTGGATTCTTATTCCGCAATGATTTTGGTCGTCTTTTTGTTGGCACCAATGGAGGATCTTATATTATTTGTGAAAAATTTGATACAACCTGACTTCTTAACATTACAGAATCATTGGTTGAATTTTTTTTCCTGAACATCTTCAATTAAAAGCAACTCTTTGTGGACCTTGTCTAACGCAAGAGAGAGGTGATTGAATTTTTGTATTGATTGTGACCCAAGTTCTAAAATCTCATAAAATTGCATCGCTAACTTGCTTTTTCTCATGATATGATCATCTTGTGTTGTTACATGTGCTTCAGAAGTTGGGATTTTGATAATGGCTCGACTCTTAGCATTAATTGTCCATCTCTCAAGAATATATTGCCGTGGCAACATATCTAATTTGAATTTCTTGCCAAAGACACATAGAATATACCTACAAATAATTCTCATAAACTCATACATGTGGCATGTACATGTTGCCTTTTCTTGTTCACTCTCCAATGTCACATAATAAACAGGGGTTTCTTTACCCTGAGGTGTCACTCCATATGTCTTGCTTTCACTATCACTTTGAAATTTGGTTGACTTGTATCGTTGGCTACTGAAAAGCTCATCTTGAAATTTCATAAAAGACTTGTATAGACTAAGGTCGCCTCTTCTTCAATTTTGTAACCCATTTTCAATATTGCTCGTATAGATATTGTTTGCACATCCTTTTCTTTCTCTTTAAAGTAATGTGCATCTAATGCTTTCTCATATTGATGCGTAAAGTCACTCACCATAGTGCTTGAACGAACATAATCCTTAAAAAACTTGTTCTTACTTTCACTCCTTTGAGTTGTTGACATACCAACACAAAATATGCTTCGCAAGTAAGCTGGAACCCACATTTCCTGTCATTTATAAAGATTTTGCAGCCAAGTGTTATCTATTAGCCCATACTTAAGCAATATTGATGTCCATTCTTCTTCAAACTCATCAATCGTGATAGTCTCATGGATACAATGACGAAAATCTTTTTGGAAGTCCGGAAATTTGTTATACACATGGGCTAAATGTTTAGGAAATTTTTGTAAAATATGCCACAAGCACAACCTATGAGTTGTGTTTGGTAGTACCTCTACAATGGCCTTTGCCATCTCCTTATCGTTATCGGTAATTATAGTTTAAGAGCCTTCACAAGCATTGCCTCTTGCCATGTTCTCAACAATCATGTATAGGATTCTGTTGTTTCATTAACCAATAAGGCACAACCAAAGATTATGGTTTGGTTATAATGGTTAACTCCAGAAAATGGCACAAATGGCATCTTATATATATTTGTCAAATACGTGGCATCAAAAGTCACAACATCCCCAAAGTATTGGTATGCAGCCCTTGACCTTGCATCTGCCCAAAAACAACTTCCCATACATCCATTCTCATCAACTTGCATAAAGTACACAAACCCAAGTTCTTTACATTGTCTATCAAGAAAGTAAGCATATAACCTTTATGCATCTCCCTCTTCAAATAATTTTCTTCTTTTATTTTTCAAGAAATTTTCCACATCCTTGCCAATGCATCCAGTGTTAAAGTCACCATCTGATTCTTTACTTAGCACCGACATTATCTTTATTGTCGGTACATCAGACTCATTCAAAGTGAGAATAAGCTTTTTTTTAGCACGTGTCACCCCTCTATGTCCACGGAGCAAACTAATACTTCTTGGTGTGAGTAGCTCGTGGTTATGTTCAGGAACAAACTTAGTTACTGCCCATTGTTCACCGTCTTTCCTTATTGCCATTATTGCTTTACATCCAATTTTTATCTCAGCAGGTTCAGGAAGTGTTCATTCCTTTTGTTTGCGACTTTTACGCCAAAATCCTTCCCTTGAGCAAACATAGTCTACCGCAATTAATTTTTTCTCTTCTTTTGACAATCTAGTATGATTGGTCCGCATTGAAAAACCTCTCCGTCTTACATATGCCTTGTAAAATACCTGAGCGTCTTCTACGTTATCAAATTTCATACCGGTAAATGGCTCTAAAGGACTACTATTGGAAGAGGAAATCACATTCACCTGTTCTTCCACATCCACATCTACATCACATTCTTCTTCCACATTTTCATTCTCATTTTCAGTCACAATTTCAGCCTCAGAACCTACATCTCCAACTTCTGGACAATTTTTACTCATCATTACCTCAACTTCATCACTATCCCAACTTGGTATACGATCCTTCAATAAAATAAAAAATAGTAGTATAGAAAATCAGTACTTCACCCTGACTCTTACGTTAATGAAAGCTACACATGCACATTAAAGTTGTCTTGGTGAGAAGGTTCAACACCTAATTTGGGAGGTATTTAGTAGTGAGCATCACATGTTCTATTAGCGCCAAAATCTTTTTTTTTTTTTCAAAAGCAAATAACTTTATTTGATAGTTATTTTCATAAAAATAGGGGTAGATGGACAAACTCTTTAGTAAAAATCAAAATCAAAATTAGTATTTCATACCAAATAAAAACAGAGTGGATTTATACGGCCCTAGTGGTACAAACATTTTACTCCCCATAAATCAGGTAAGTTAAAATTTATATGTGTCTCAAGTTAGCAATAAGATGTACTCCGATTACTACACTGGCAGTGAACTTTTTTTTCAATGTTAATTTCATTTGTCTTTCATGCTGTGTAAATTGTAATGAAAACAATGACCCACAACTATAATCAGACGGACAAAAAAAAAGGGGCTGTAAAAACAAACCATGGAGGACAACAGTGGTGGCTAATTGCGTCGAGGTGGTGGTTGCGTCGACCTGGTGGATGTGTTGGGTTGGTGGTTGCGTCAGGCGGGTGGCAGCGTCTGGTGGCGGCGGCGAGCTAGCTAGTGGTCACATCTGGTGGTGGTAGCAACTGGATGGGGGTGGGAACGCGTGGCTGGGCAGCGTCTGAATGGGGTGAAATCTGATCGAGGGAAATGTTTTGGGATTTTGGGGGAAAAATCATATGGGGTGATCCTCATGAAAGATTTTACTACATTAGTGACGTGGCAGACTGTTATTTGAGGCTGGTTTCACTAGAAAAACAGTACGCACCGCTCTAAAGCTCCTCTGATTTGTTCCTCATCGAACTGGGCCATGTCCGTTTCACCAAGGCAAAAAGCCTGGATGTAATAAGTCTAGCAAATGGTGAGAAGAAGGCCCAGACTAGCACAGAAAGATGAGACAACATCCACACATGCGTGCCTCTATCAAAGCCACATTAAATGCCCCAATGCAGGATGTTGGCAGGAGATCTCAATGGGAGATCCTGTTTTTGACAATAGCTATTGCATTAAAAGCGACAACATGTCACTTAGGGCAGGGGCAAACACCCTATGCACAAAGAGAACATTGACCCCACGAAAAAATGGGGTATAAAAGTCTTGATACAAACACAATTTAGACTTTTACTTTTATCCCAAACTCTCTCTCTAAAGAAAAAAAAAAAAAAAAAAAAAAAAAAAAAAAAAAAAAAAAACCCTAATTTAGGCATCAAATGTGTTTTCTGGCACTCTAGACCACCAAGCTTCCTTGATACAGATTCAGGGTGCAAAACACATCCTCAACATTATTGACTAGTTTATTAATAGTATCTCAATGGGTCAACTCATTTTGACTCAAACTCATTTATATCAAACTCAAACCATTAATTTTGTGTTATATTCGTATTGAGTTCAAGAGTCGTGTCACATATTACTCCCCTTAAAAGTAAGCAATCTTAAAGAGGAGGCACTCCAAGATTACCACATTTAATAGAATTATAATATACATATTGACATTTTTACAACTATTTTTACAATTAATCCTTTTTTTTTTTTTGAAGTTACAATTAATCCTATTTAAAATCGTGTGGGCGGACCGGGCGGTTATAGAAAATTCGAAGTTCAAATAAAAAGACGTACGCTACTAGTTTTGAGGTATTCTTGTAGCTTATCCTTTTCTTCCGGAGAGTTGTAGAGGCGCCGTGTGTAACATGTTCTTTTGAGGTAATATTCTTGACACTGTAAACTTGTTGTATGATTACTATATTAATATATAATTAATATGCGTAACATCCTCGTAATTTTCATAGCTTTTGGTCATCTCTTCAAAACCAATATTAATATAGCCTAACAAGTAATTAAATCATGCAGATTAACTAATAAAGATCGATGATGCCTTTGCCAATGCACATCCAACTAGAAGAAGCAAAAAGCCGAAAGGTAATGGAGGCAGTTTTTTTTTTTTCATTGTATGTATCCATATAAAGAATGCATATAAGGAGATTTTTTTTTTCTTTTATGGCACCAAGTGTTCGGGAATAATATCACATCTAAATTTGAAAGTGCACAGATACTCGATAAAGAGTTTCTAATAAGTGCATATCGAATAATTCAAGAAAAAAAAAAATCCTCCAATCTAATTGTTCTTAGATATTATTTGCATCCGATGAAATTTGAACCTTAGACCTAGAGAGAATATATCTCCAAGATCAAGACTTTTACGGCCACTTAAATTAACTCTTAGGAATTATATTTTCAGGAGACTGATTACTAATCAAAGAATTTCTTCCCTTTCACAATTAACCACCCATGACGACTTTGGATTTTTTTTTTTCTTATTAATTGAGAAAATAATCATGTACACATGATATATTGAGTTTAGTATTTGACTATGGTTTTTCTTTTTATATTTTCATATTATTAATGATGTCCAAACGTTTTCATGTTTGAAATATGCTTTTTTTAATATATATATATATATATATATATATTATTTATATATAGGTTATTAATAAAATTGGGCCTGCCCCAATCATAGCTAACCTCGATGCTTACAACAAAGTATATATTGGCATTTTTCTTTTGCCAAAACGCACCGTTTCTATTGCCAGGTACATAAATGTGGGGTGCACAAGGGTGCACCAAATGGTCTGCAAGTAGAGTTTTCCAAACCCTATAAGTACATGATATTGATGATAGAGAAACTCTACTTGCACCCGGCGTGGAAAATTGAAACGGTGTGTTTTGATTTTAACTCAAACGGCAGAACACGAAATCACGAACAGGGCAAGGTCCATCTTCTTTCTACCCACAAAGAGAGCAAGGGTGGGTCTTCTGGATGAGGAGGTCATATGTTGGTATTTAATGTTTTCGTTTTTTGAGGAAGTAAAGAAACTTGGTCCCGCCATGAAAACTAGACCTTTTTTTTATTGTGCTAGATTTTCACTTTTGGAGGCATTTTGTCACTAACATGAAGAAAGTTCCCTCCTTTGCAAATATACTTGTTTATTCTTACGAACAAGAAATCCCAAATCCCAAGTTTTCACTACAAGCCTTAAGAATAGCTGGGTAAGTGAAATCATCCAGTCTAATCCCCTCATCCACCACATCTTTATAGACAGAGAGAGACTTCCCCAAAAGCTTCATTTATAACATATGAAGAGATAAATAGATTCCAACGAGTAGGTGAAATGTACCTGAATTTTGAGTAATATTACAGGCGCCAATTAGGAGATTAAAGCTTGAGTCAAAAGTGACAGGTTTAGGCACCAAAATGGGGTGTTCTTCAAGAATCGAGGAGATCAAATCTGGGCATGAAGTTGTTTATCTTGGGCAACATAAAAGAAGAGAAGAGATGGGATTGCAGATAAGGCCGTAAGAAAATAAAGAAGATTTTGAAATGTGAAAATCTAAACAGCTTGCCCACGACGACAACCACCGATGCAACTTCGGCTACCCACAACGATAACCATCGGCCCAAATTCAATCCTCAAGCGACGGCACTCTCTCTCTCAAACGCTAGCTTTCTTCGATTGGGTTTGGATCGAGTTTTTCGAGCGACGGCACACTCGAGCAGAAGCAAGCTTCCCTCTCAGCGTTTCCCTCTCATTTTGTGTTTTTTGTGTGTGTTTTTTATTAAAATAAATCAGCCACGTCAGTCGATTTCACCAAAGGTACGCAACCCTGTGTACCTGTAGCAAAACTCTTGATGATAATCCTCCATTTTTAATTTAAATTCTTGCATCGAAATAAAATAATGAAAAATAGTACTCCAATGACAAGGTAGTGACAACCTTATAAGGGACGTTAGACGACTAGCTAGCAGTACTTGCACATTTATTTTTTAAATTAATTAATTGTGGCAGAAATATCTCCTTTAATTTATACTATGTTGTATATCATTAATTTATGAAACAAACGATTCGATGATTCATAAGACTTAATTGACTTCTAAATAATTAATCTAAGGCAAACAATCGTGTCTGGCGGGGATTAATAATAATATTGCATCAAGATGATCAGTTACATCATGCATGCATCATGCTATGTACAAGTAATAATGTCTCTCTCTCGATCGATCTGCTCTATATATATTCATGCATGCATGTTCATGAAATTACTAATTAATAAGTTGACACAGGCACAGCATGTCAGCAACCACCTAGTATCCAAGGTATTAATTAACCCGATCGGCTTGAGAACATATTTCAATTGATGAACATTACTTGATCTATGAATATATATATATATATATATATATGATCGTCTGGTCATTATAAGAAAAATGACTTTTTACATCATCTAAATTCGTTGTAAAAAATATAAAATGTGTCACGATTATTTATTAGCAATGAATTTTGTGTTTTTGTTAGCGACACATTTTATATTTTTTGCGACGAATTTAGATAAGTAAAAAATTATTTTTCTTTACCTTCAGCATGATTGGAAAGAGGAAGAAGTGTAGAGCCTCAAAATGATAAAAACAGCGCCTTGTACCAGGATAAATTTTGAAGAAAATATTCGATTTATTACCCCCAAAAACAAGGGCAACCTGAGAAGCGCCATTCGTACGACATTGATATTAAAAAGAAAAAATTTAGTTGTAAATATAATTGTGTATTAACATGTATATTAATATAATATAATTGGTTAAAAGGTAAATTTTATTAAAAATAATATTAATTTAAATTTTAAATATAAAAGAATCAATATTGATACGCAGATTAATTCATAACTCTGATTATATTTAGCAAAACTCTATTGAAAAAGAACAGGAAAAAGCTAAGATCATGAGGCAGTAGTAGCCCTGGAATTTTCCTCCATGGGCATGCAGTACTGGTGCTATATTCAATGTACGTATTGATGATCTATAGACGTCATTTACAAACAAGAGCAAAAAGCAATAAAACACTTTCAATTTCACACTGGCCGGCCGGCCGGACACATTCTCGATCGTCCTTGACTTTCTAAGTTCCCTTGCTCTTCGACCCAAAACGCAGAACCAAGTAAAACAAAACCCTATATAGAACAGCCCAACCCAACATTATGAGCACTTTTTCCCACTTCTCTTTTCCACCGCCTTAATCTCAAGGTTGTCCAATATAGAGTAACCGTACAGTGGTACCCGTCGGTGCTTTTTCCAAAAGCCTTCCATGTCTGGTACTGGTTCATCGAAAGCCCTTCATAAGGATATGTCATGGTGGAAATCTTGTTCATCCATTTCCAGTACCAAGGAATGTCATTGCTATTCAGGAAGTAGCCACAGAACAAGAAGTAGAGCGCCGTGAAAGCAATCACTGCAACATAACCCAAGATATAGTTTGGCACCACCGAGCTCACAAAAACCACAAATGAGTTTGTTGAAAGAAGGGAAATGTAGAGAACAATAAAGAAATATATGAAAGGCTAATGACAAACAGAGAGGAGCAGAGTAATAAAAGAATAAAGTAAACTTGAGAGAAACAATTCAATTGTATTTTTCATGGTGTATTCTGCAGTGCACAGTAGTCTATTTATACACAAATGAGTACAGCATATTCTCTATAACAGAAAGGTATTCGTGGGACACGTATACACATATAGCTATTCCAGACTATTCCAAATGACATCATTTGCTGTGTTGTCCATTTGCTGAAGTGCCTTCTTTATTTTCTGATGATGTGGTGATATTGTTTATACCCCCCTGCGAGTCCAGCAGTCCTAGAAGGACTGTGAGGCTCGACCTGAGTGTGCCAAAATGAGTTGTGCTCAGCAGCTTTGTGAATACATCTGCTATCTGATCCTTGCTTGATAGGAATGAAACTTGAAGAGTTTTATTGTGAATTTTGTCTCGAACGAAGTGATAATCGATGTCAACATGCTTTGTGCGAGAGTTCATGACAGGATTTACTATTAAGTATGTAGCCCCCAAGTTATCACAGTAAAGAATTGGAGGCTTAGAAAGAAAAACACCCAACTCAGATAGCAATGTTTGAACCCATATGAGTTCACACGTGGCATTAGCTAAGGCTTTGTATTCAGCCTCTGTGCTGGACCTTGCAATGGTGGACTGCTTCTTTGAACTCCAGGAAATGAGATTAGCACCATAAAACACACAATAACCGCCAGTAGATTTCCTATCATCTGGAGACCCAGCCCAATCAGCATCCAAGAAGGCAGCTAGAACAGGTGAAGTGGAAGACGAAATAACCAGACCATAATGCAAAGTGTGTTTTAGGTACCGTAAGATTCTCTTTATAGCCTGCCAATGAGAAATGCACGGAGCATGCATATACTGACATGTGCGATTGACAGAGAATGCCAAATCAAGTCGGGTGAAGAGTAGATACTGTAAGCTCCCTACCACACTTTTGTACAGTGTGGGATCTTCCATGGAAGTAGAGTCAAACGCGGATAACTTTGTAGAAGGGGACATTGGAATGGTCACAGGTTTACAGTTGGTCATGTTGGTCTTCTTAAGAAGATCCAAGACATATTTCTTCTGAGACAAAAATAAGCCATTGGGATTTCGGTGACACTCAATACCAAGAAAATAGTGAAGTTCACCGAGGTCCTTCAAAGGAAATTCAACACTTAACAATTGAATAAGCTGTGTTATGGTGTGGGGATCCGATCCAGTGAGAACAACATCATCAACATATACCAAGAAATAAATGACCGTAGAGTGATGCCAATAGACAAATAAGGAGGTATCAGACTTAGAAATCACAAATCCGAGTTCAACCAATTTTCGACTCAGACGACCATACCACGCACGAGAGGCCTGTTTAAGATCGTATAATGCATGATTTAATTTACACACATAGTTTGGAAAATGAGGATGAACAAAACCCATAGGCTGAGACATAAACACAGTTTCATCTAAAGTGCCATGCAAGAACGCATTCTGTACATCCAACTGATGAACCAACCATCTAGCAGACTGAGCAATAGAAAGGACCAACCTGATTGTTGTCGGCTTGACCACAGGGCTAAAGGTCTCTGAGTAGTCTAAGCCTTCGAGTTGGCTGTACCCCTTGGCTACCAGCCGTGCTTTCCGGAGTTCGACAGAGCCATTGGCGAGGTACTTGGTTTTGAATATCCAGCGACACCCCACTAAATTCTGAGCGGAAGAGGGTGGAACAAGTGTCCAAGTGTTGTTAGAAAGAAGAGCGTCAAACTCGACCTGCATAGCTTTTCTCCATTCAGGGAACTTGGAAGCTTCAGTGACAGAAGAAGGGTCATCGGGAGTGACAGCGGAGGTAACATGGGCATGAGGCTTCGGCCAAGCAATGGTGCCATCTGTTCAGACTTTGGGAAAATGAAGATTTGTTTTTGAACGAGTGGTCATGGGATGGACATTAGAGGGTGAAAGAGATGCAAGTACGGGCAGCAATGGAGGAGGCGAGTGTGCCCTAGACAAGGGAGAAGAAGACCCGAGTGAACCTCTCGGTGAGTGGGGTTCTATAGGAGACTCTATGATGGGCTCAGGAGTGGGTTCCGAATGGGAAATGGGCTCTAAAGTAGAGGATGAGGAACTAGACAAAGGGATTACAGGTGAAATGGGTTGTGATGGTTGTAAGGATGGTTCGGGTAGCGTAAGAGGAGCTGAGGGAAGTTGAGTGGGCTGTGGGTGATTTATGGACGTGTAGAGGGAAAAAGTAGGCAGATACGTGTGTGTAGAAATTGATGGGCTGGAGGTAGTCGGTGATGGGCTAGAGACAGATTGTTTAAAAGGAAAAACCCCTTCATCAAATAATACATCACGTGATACGTACATCCTAGAATTAGGAAGATGGTAACAAAGATACCCATGATGATTGGGGCTATACCCAAGAAAGACACATGTTAGAGAACGATAAGACATCTTATGCTTGTTGTATGGCCTGAGATTTGGCCAACAAAGACAACCGAAAGTCTTTAGGAAGGTATAGTTTGGGCTTTTATTCCATATTAATTCAAATGGAGATTGATTTTTTAAGACAGGAGTAGGTAGATGATTGATTAAGTAGACTGCAGTAACAAAAGCATCAGACCAGTATTTTTGAGGAGAATGGGAATGAGCAAGTAAGGAGAGTCCGGTCTCAACAATGTGTCGGTGTTTGCGTTCAACCGACCCATTTTGAGAATGTGCATAAGGACAAGACAAGCGATGAGAAATGTCAAGAGAGTGTAAAATGGAATTGAGTGAGCGAAATTCACCACCCCAATCGGATTGCAAAGCACGAATTTTGGTATTAAGAATATTTTCAACAAGACGCTTAAAAGATAAAAAGGTATTGACGACATCGGATTTACATTTTAAAGGGAAAATCCATGTAAATCGACTATAGTCATCAACAAATAACACATAATATCGAAAACCTCCTCTAGACAAAATGGGAGCTGGTCCCCATACATCAGCAAACAAAAGTTGGAGAGGGGCAATGGTCCAAGATTGAGAGGAAGCATATGGAAGTTGATGTAGTTTGGCTTGACAGCAGGAGGAACACAACCCATCGTGAGTAGAGGATTTCATAGGAAGTGACAACTGTGAGATTATTTTGTGTACTAGCTGCATAGATGGATGCCCCAAACGAGCATGCCATTGACAAGGAGTGACTCTGGACCTGTGGTAAGCTTGAGGAGATGATTGTGTAGAAGGGAAAAAGTAGAGGCCTTCTTGATTATTATGACCTTTGATAAGAGTTCTCTTGGAGCGGGAATCCTTCACATAAAAATAGGACGAGTGAAACTCAAAAAAGATAGAATTATCTTCACAAAACTTTCTAACCGAAATTAAATTTTTTGAAATAGAAGGCACATGATAGAGATGAGAGAGTAGGAGATTGCTAGATGATGAAGCTACGTGGGAGGTGCCAACATGATGAATAGGCAGTGAGTTTCCATCGCCAACCCGTACTTGGTCATCGCCCTTGTATCAGAAGGATTCAAGGAGAGGTTAGAAAAACTATGTGTGAAATGGTGTGTGGCAGTTGAATCCAGGTACCAGTTACTATCAACTGTGGAAACAGTGTCAGAGGGACAGGGGGGTGCGGCAATGTAGTGAGCAGAAAGTGTGAGAGGAGAAGGGGATTGATAACTATGATCAAACCTATAATAACATTGAAGGGCAGTGTGACCATGGCGATGACAAACCTGACATGGTGAATGATTGGGTGCAAAGTGTGATGGTGTGAACCGACATGCATTGCGACCACGCCCACGTCCCTGGTAACCCCCTCTGCCTCTTGAAGGACCTCTTCCTCTATTGTTGTTATGTGAAATGTTGATTGTGGCTGCATTGGTAGAAAATTCTAGTGATGCAGTGAGGGTGGTCTGATGGTGAGATATGCGTGATTCATGGTTAAGTAAAAAACTATAGACTTTAGAGGGAGTGAGAGGTTCTACTCGAGTTGTGATGGAGGTAACAACCAAATCAAAATCGGTGCCCAATCCAGCCAACAAATAAGCAATAAAATCAGAGGACGTTAAGAGTTTTCCAGCAGTTGCAAGAGTATCCCGAATGAGTTTTGCCTTTCTGTAGTAACTGGCAATGGTATCGGAACCTTTATTGAGTGTGGAGAGCTGATATTGGAGTTGCATAACTCAAGCTTGAGATTGGGAGGCAAACAGATCCTCTAAAATCAACCAGATTTCACGTGATGTTGAGGCTTCGACAACATGGGCTATGATATTTTCTGAAAGGGAAGAAATGAGGATGGCCATTATAGCTTGATCTTGTTGTTTCCAGTGAAGATAATCTGATCGTTCTTGCACAGGACTTTCATCAAGCAGTTTGGGTGCCATGATGGACCCATCAACAAATCCATAAATGTTCTGACTGTTGAGGTAAGGCATAAGTTGAGCCTTGCACAACAAATAGTTATCATGGTTTAACTTGACCTTAAGAAAATGGGAGGAAGAGGGGAGGGAAAATTTCTGAGGTTCAGCCATGGATGAATTTCGGACGTGAGTCCTTTAACTAGCTTTGGATACCATAATGACAAACAGAGAGGAGCAGAGTAATAAAAGAATAAAGTAGACTTGAGAGAAACAATTCAATTGTATTTTTCATGGTGTATTCTGTAGTGCACAGTAGTCTATTTATACACAAATGAGTACAGCATATTCTCTATAACAGAAAGGTATTCGTGGGACACATATACACATATAGTATTCCAGACTATTCTGAATGACATCATTTGCTGCGTTGTCCATTTGCTGAAGTGCCTTCTTTATTTTCTGATGATGTGGTGATATTGTTTATAAAGTCCCATGCAACCCCAAAGCAAACCACACAATGAAAGCATAGATTGCAGCCTAAACTGCAAGGAAAGGAATGTAAGTGAAGACACCTGCAATGGTATAAGACAAGGCTCTATAGGCATTGTGGGAAGTCTCTCAGATGAAGATGAAACGCTCTTGAATGAAGGCTGGGACAGCATCATTGGAAGAGAAGAGGAAGAGGCAGACAGTGAAGATGAAGAAGCTGATGCGGTTTGTAATTCCTTGCAAGTCAAGCTTGGGGTTCTTGAACATGGTGGCCATCATGATTCCCATTATGGTGAGGACCATCAGTCTTGAGAGGAAAAGCTCAGGTGTGCGATAGATGTTCTTGAAATTGCGGCACATGAGTATCATTGTCTTTGAGAAGAATGAATTAGCAAACTTTGGACCCGGATGGCTGTGTTGTGCCATGGCATTTGGATCAGCCTCGGTGGGGGTGAGATAGTCTTTTTCATTCAGAGTGTAGTCGCTGCTATGAGGTGTCGGAGTCCTGGGTAGAATTTCACTGGAGTATTCCTAATATCCGGGGGATAAGCTGCAATTGCCAATATATACACAGCTAGAAAGAACTCAAAATATCTATATATTGAAGAAATTGGAACACTAAAATATTCCAAAAAACAAAAAAGACGTTTTTAATTACCTCATTGAGATAGGCACTTTCTGATTAGTCCTAGAAGGAGTAAGTCTCAGTCCTTGCAAAACTCCATGGTCGCTTGCACTCCATGACCTTGAATTATTATATCGGCTTCTTAAGCTGTGGTCATAGGAATCATCAGTTTGAGAATTTTTTTGCCGCTTTCCTACATTTCCCCTGTGATCACTCCCTTTTGTAGCCTGAATATGTCTGCTACAACCTGCGCCTGGAGTAAGAGACGATGCTTGAGTCGAAAGTACTGACATCTCCTCCCCTGGCAATGGCGGGGGCTTAAGACCGGCACGTGCAAATTTCGCTAGTGCCTCAACTAAGTACTCTATTGAGTTCTCTTGTATCACATCAATTAAGTACTCTATTGAGTTCTCTCCCTTAGGAACTTTGCGCCCGATCCGTGCTAAATGATGCTTGACATCTTTAGGTGATCCTTGATACATAACTGCCCCCGAGCAAGGACTATGAGATGGTCAAGGAGCAACTGAATCCTGGACAAGGGCTGGTGGATTGTGAGGATCACGGTGCTGCCTGAGCTTGCAATGTGGTGCACCTTTTCAATGACGCTATGAGCACTGGTTAAGTCTAGACCTGAAGTTGGCTCGTCCAGGAACAGTAATGATGGTCCATGAATGATGTCCACCCCGATGCAGACTCTCCGACGCTCTCCACCAGATTCTCCTCTGGTCCCCTCATCTCCTATATAGGTGTTTCGACATGACTACCAAAAAGCAGACAGAAAAGTTAGAGATCATCAGATCAAGATTTCATTGATATTAATTAATGTTTTTCAACTTAACTATCTCCTAGTATGAATAACCGTGATTCATTTAACATGAAGAAATAATCAGAAAAGTTGAACAGATATATATATGTATGTATATGTTGAACTAAATCACAAAAGTGAGATGAGAATTAACTTACAGACAATCCAAGCTGCTCGATCAACTTCTCGACACGCTGCTTTTTATCATTTGTTCAGATTGGCCCCAACCGAAAATCAGCAGCAAACATCAAAGTCTCGTACACAGTAAGCATTGGGAACAATCTATCATCCTGCATAATATAAGCTGAAGTTCTTTTAATCAACCCGGGGCTCATTTCCACCCCATCCAAGGACACCCTACCCTTGAGACTCCCACGCGCTATCCGCCCCGCCAAACCATCCAGCAAGGTGGATTTACCCGCGCCACTCGGACCCATGACTGCAGTGATGCACCCCTTTGGTGCATACCCAGTAATCATGTTCAACAAATCTACTTCTTGATTCAACTGCCTCCCTTCAACCTTCATTTTCTTCGTCACAGTATATTTAAGACTCGAAAACTCAAGCCTGCCAGTGAGCTTCACTGGCTTCCCTATGTCGATCACCGTCATATCATGACGATCATCATTGGGAGGATCCATATGAAGATTCTTAAACTAGTGACCGAAAATATATATTTCTTTTAACAAAAACGTTTAAATCTGCATAGAGAGAGAGGGAGGGAGGGAGGGAGGGGGCAGAGAGAGATGCCGATCAGAGGGGGTAGACTACTCTTATGTTTTTTTTTTTTTTTTTTTCCTCCAGGGTCTCCCGAGTTGGGGGTTAGGGGTGAAAGGGAATTAAAAGGAGGAAAGAATAAAAGAATATGATCTAGGGGGCTGCTGGAGGAAACTCCAAAGTTCACAAAAGGCTGTCTTCATTGAAGAATCCATTTAGAGACGTTTCTATCGAAAAGAATAAAGAAAAAATTCTACACAACTTCCTACTATTTACACAACCTCTACATATTATATTTTTTTTAATTTTTATTATTTTTTTCTTTTATCAAATATTTAATATATGAATAATGAATAAAATAATTGAATTAATTTAAAAAGAATAAACTCAAAATTGTTTTTTTAAAAGATATTAAAAATTTGAAAAAATATGGTGTGTGGAGGTTGGGAGGTTGTGTAGCATTGCTCTTTAAATGTTTTTATCCTTTCGTTCATCGTCTAATTTTGACATTAATGAGTGCATTTTAGCATTACATACAGTTGCCTTGATTTATGCCTTTTATAAACCCAATATTTCTTTGGAAATACATATGTGATATGTGCCTGCTAAAGCATGGAATAGTATTGGACAATACATTAGGGAAATCCTCATTCCTAGGATCATCATGTTACTTATATATATCAGACAACAATTAATTAAGTTTTGTTCGAGCATACTAATTGCATGCATATTTTATATTTTAAATTTTAGAATACTATAGAAATATCAGAAATATTGGAGATCATGCTTTTATATAATATTAATATTGCCATATTTAATTCTCATATACAGGCTAGGAATATCATGTATAAAATAATATATATGTCAAGAGTCTGATGACCTAAAGGCATATGATCTGATTTTTTTCTAAGTGAAAAATTTGAATTCGAAACCCTCCACCACCTCATTAGGGGTGAACAATTAAGCTGCAACCCGCCCGACCCGGAAATTTCAACCCGATTCAATGCAAATTAACCTGGCCGAGACATAAACAGGTCGAAATCAAGTAATTCCAGTTACTAACCGTTTGAAACAAACCAGGTCGGGTAATTACCCACTAACCGACTAATGCTTCGAACGACGCCGTTTCTCTCCCCTTCCCCCCCCCCCCCCATTTTTGCTCTGTGTTTTCGTTCTTCATTTCTTTCGAAACCTACGCCCTACGTAGTACACCTAGCCGCCAGCTCTCAGTTCCCTCTCTGCAACTCTCCGTCTCCCAGCCTCACAGTCGTGACTCGCCCATCTCAACCTTGACTTGCCATCTCCCAGCCACCAACTTCTTCTTCTTCGGAAAGACGCTTCCGGCTTTAGGCTTGAACCGTGACTCCGTCTCCGATCTGGCCACTTGATCACCACCTAGGTTTAGTTTTACCCCCTCATCTTGCTCCGTCTCCCAGCCTCAACGTCTTCAATCTCACCGCTTGGTTCAACTGCCTCATCATTGTTTCTCTTTCTTTGCCTTTTCTCTGTGTTCTTTCGGCAAGATTGGGATAGACTTGACAATAACTCATGACAAAACGGAATAATCGATTCCAATCCAAAAATTTTTGGAACGGGTAATCGGGTAACGGAAGAGTTACGGAACTAAACAGTGCAACTTCGGGTCGGGTCGGAACATCACCTTTTTTGTTCAGGCCGGGTCGACATACAGCCCTACACCTTATATCAAAAAAAGAAATAATATATATAGATACAGTAATATTGTATTCATGTATTAACCATTTTTGTTTTGTAATGTAGTATTGATATTTTTCTTATCTCTCATCTTTATTCAGCCTCCTTAATTTCCTCTTTTCCATATGGTACTAATTAAGGCCATGCTCTCTCAGTTTCCACTAGATTTCTTATATTTCAAAAATTTTATGTGTAATCACTTTTATATCTTCTTTTGTGCACTCTATTGATGTGATTGGTTATGTATTAAAAAATTAATGTAACCAATCATATCGATCGAGTATACATAAAATATGCAAAAGTAATTATATGTAGTATTACTCTCACCTAATATCATCATGTTTTATGATTTTATCCTACATTGGAAGAGACAAAGTTCGATTAGAGTGATTGGGCCATATTTGTATGGAATTGTGTCTCTTGCCATAAATTACAAACTATTGTTTTCTCTCTCCATATAAAATAATAAAACTATAATGTTGATCCTTTATACTTACCCCATTTCTTATCTCTTTGCATCCATCCTAACCCATTTTGATTAATAAGTTATGGAAAATTATGAAAATGAAAAAAGTTCTTAATAAATAAATATAAATGAGCATTAAAAATGTAGATAAACAATAAAAATAATAATATTTTATTATTATAGAAACTAAAATGGCTAATTCAATGTAGTGTTTATATTCTGAGTGATCAATAGCCAAAGTCAAAATCCAAAAAGTTACATACATATTAGCGAAAAGAAAATATTCTAACCACAAAAAAATTACATAAAAGTTATCTTACAAACTAATGTGGCTTATAGTTCATCAGATTGTAAAGTTTTTTTTATTGTAAAACAGATCGAATGGATCAGATGAAGTCATATTAACTTATGATATTGTTTTTGTGTTATTCTTTTATGGATGCATTGTGCAGTATTCTCAAACAAATATTAGCTAAAATTTTAGCTAAACCAATGTCAATATACACATACAACTCGTCCCAAAATCACTATTCCACCCTTTGAGGTATATATACTGTTAGTATATATTTGTCGTTCATGTCGATGTGCATCATGCATGCCGTCCACTAGGGAATTAACCAAGGGGAGGGCATGAAACCATTCCAATTTTTCTAGCTCCAAGGTGTAATTTGTCCGTGGCTTAAGCACTTTCCAATGAAAAACTAACACTACAAGAATATGTGGATTTTTCGGCGTTAAAAATAGTTGCCATTGTTCGCACAAAATGTCAGCAATTATCAATCCCAGCATTTATTAAGTGCCGCTTGATGGACAGGAAAGAAGTGTGGCCACTACGTTGAGGCGTCATTTTCCTGTGGAGTGCTGCTAAATATCCTCTATTTGCAGCACCAGAAATTCATAGCCATTATATAGTGAATATGCCGACAATACATTTAATTTGGAACACCAAAAAATGTCACAATTATTTATCTGTTGCAGACCCATTACATAGCTGATGCCCAGGAAAATTCGTCAATAATTGGCCAAAAATAGAGGCAACGTTTATTAATATGCTGTTGCTCTGCTTTATAGGCAACGTTGACTATATGCCGCATTAATTGTGGTGCTTACATCGCATGAGGTTAAAGACAACATTAACAAGCCCGCTGAAGTTACTGCACAATAGCAACAAATAGCCCATGTTGGAAATCTATTTCCTTTTTGCATCACTTTGTCTTTGTTGCAATAAGTCCTGGACAATGCCACAATAAACTAGAAATTCATGAGTTATACGTAGTACTGTAAGCAGGTTTCATCAATGCCGTAAAACGCCGTGTAAGGTCTTTTTTTTTTTCAAAATTTGTATTATTGCATAATGTTCCTTTGGATAAATTCTTTGACAGTTGGTTTGTCATCAACCCGATGGCCTAAATATATATATTAAAAAACTAGTATAAAATGTGTACTAGTAGTGATCTATAGTACTGGGTGGGTGGTACTTAATTAATACCCATTTCTTGTATATAAGAATACACAATTCCTTCAAACAATATATAATTACTAATGCAGTTAATGCAAATTGATGATGACTCAAACAATTTAGTTCTTATAATAATTTCTCCTGTATGTAGCAAATAAGCACATAATAATTGAGGCCCCTAGTAATTGGACATATAAATTAATATATTACCTACTTTACATGAAAAGCAAGCCCATAAGGAACATGTCACACTGTAGGTCTGTGACTGAAACAAGTAGAACTTCATATATATTCAACTTCATTATAACACTTCACATAGTTTAAGGTTGATAATCTCAAAATATACCAACACATGGATTCAAGGGCAACAACTACGTACCACCCTACTACATTGAGACATCCATCTGGAATAGATAAAAATGGTGCTGCCCTCTAAGTGGTGCATTAATCCATGCTATTTCAAATATACCAACATTACTCCAATTAATATATATTAGTTAACAACTGGAAATAGTTTCACTTTCCATTTACAAGAATATGACTTTGGCAGATTGGGTATGAAAACTTCAACTTCATACCAGGTTAAGTCCCTAACTTGTAATAATTGATGGTGTTGAGGGTGAGCTGGGAGACCCCCACTGCTTGTTGGCATCTTTATAATCAACACGAGGTCTGTATTTTCCATTTCTACCATACTATATCCTCATTAGATCCAAACATAAACTTGAGAAATCTGCACCAACAAATCATGAGACCATTCTGCACTTCATTTTCCACCACACATACTGTCACATAGTTTCCATCAACCCCACCGGTGTGCCATTTTACTCATCAGTTGGTACCTTTAATTGATGCATTAGTGAAACTAATTAAACTTATATACTTCTAAATGCACACAATGTTTGGTCTAATACTAGTAAACTAAATTACAAGAATAGCTAGGGAACATTTATCATGAGTCTGCAAATTGGTTATAATTGATAATCACATTTTCTTTTGAAGATTGTTTAGCTTGAGAGAGAGGGCTAAAGAGTAATATGAAATCAGGATGTGGATTGTTGACATAGCCTTTTTGACTCACTTAACAGATTGTAAGATAATGTTAAATTCCTAAGCAAACCTTACACCCGCCTTGAAAATTTAGGAGAATAACTGCAACTCTACTACTAGTAATCTAGCATGCATATGATGTTATCCCCATGTATTGTATTCTACACATGCATCAGATTAAAAGTCCCTACACTTAAACATTATTTTTTTGTTAATATAATTAAACAACTGATGTGACAAAGATAGTTTAGTCCAAATAATTTATTTATTTCTATGAAGCATGATTTTGTCTTTGATAAGTTATAGTAGAAATCCTAAGTCTAAAGGAACCTCCCATGTAGGGGTAAACTGAGTCATGTATTTTTTCATGTTTTGACCACAAATGTAATCTAGCATAGGAACATACTTTATGCATATTCTAGCTCAAAACAAAATTCTGCAGTCTTTTAGCTGCCCCACAATAATACCAATCAAAAGTTCAATTATAATTCCTAACAGTGCCATAAGATTAAGTATAACTTCTAAAGGTAATTGTAAACTTCTAATGTGGCCACCAATCATTAGACATTGAAATTAACCAATGGTTGCAAGACATATATTACCTGCTCGGTCTAGCTTTTGCTGTCCATGATTATATTTTAACACTAGCAAGTAGCCATTTGGGTTATTTTGCCAGCCAAGTTCTGATTTTATATTGCATAGTGTGTGGATCACCAACTCCTCACCTACGACCTCCTAACTGTCTTCATTTAAAACCTGTGATTACAATCTCTAGTAAGTAAATATGCATTAAATTCTAGAACTAGATTAGCCATTCAAAATTATAACTAACTTATAAAACAACTTACCTTATGTAGTGCACACATTAACACCACCATGTTGTCCATATATAGATCCCTTAATAATATAAGTTTGAACAAATTTCTATTTGTACTAGGACATGGGTTATATATTCCTACGGTTGTTTCGTATACAAAAATACCCTATGGACAGCCAAGATGCACTTAAACCCCACACTGGTCCCCCCCCTCCCTTATCATTTAGTTAGCTCCCTAAAAAACTTATATTCAATGTGTAAACTCCCACACCATTAACCCAAACAGATTATCAACCTTACTGCCAAAAAATTTGAGGCATTTTCCTACCACCTAACTACCAAAAATTTCCAAAAAGAGACATCCACCAGCTACATGCAGCTCATGGAGTCGACCACGGAGTGGGTGAGATTGAATCTGAGGAAACCGACTCCTCAGATTCTGATGTCGATTACCTCTGCTTTTTAGACCACGGCTGCCTCTGTGATTCAGCCCAAGGCTGCCTCGCAATTTGAGTCCACGGCTGCCTCTGCTGCGTTTCTGAGCACGGTTGCCTTTCCGACATTAAGGACATTAATAATTTTTCAGTTTGACGTTGCTTCTACATCATCTTCTTCTCAGATTCACGTTGCCTCTACATCATCTTCCTCATATCTTCCCATACAGCCTCTAGTTCATCCTTGTGAGTTTGAGCATCTTTCTTATGTCGTTCTACCAATTCCGCATACTCCTTATCTTGTATACGATCATTTTCTCTTGTAGAATCTGGAATTGCCATTTCTCCTAACCCTCGTGCATATCCTACTCTTTGACCAAGTACCAACCTAAATATTTCTTTCGCTACTTCATCCATCCGTTTTTCAGGCTCTAATGCATCCATTTTGCTAGTCATCTTGTTCTGTAACAACATTAAAACACGCACGGATATGTACATTCTATTCCCATATTTACGTTAACACCATTATAAACAATAAATATACCAGATATGAAACATTACATCCATCTCTGAAAACTGTAATGTTACTCACATAATTATGCTCCGTTTCTGGTGTCACAAACTTCTCTTTCTTCTTTGACTAGCGAGCGTGTTAATAGAAGTCCAATACGTTGGTCCTGTCTACTCGCTAGATAGTGTGTGGCATGAAAATTGTACAAAAATGAGTAACACACATAGTAAAAACTATAGAGAATATTTCTTTAACTACACAATCTAGCCACATATGATAATAGGTGAAATTACATGTGCTGACATAAAAAAGCATAATGAATAAACATGTGACAAAGATAGGCAACTTCCAGCCTTGCTACATATAAACTGAACTGTGGCAAATAATATGAGACATTTGCATAAAAAGCATTTAAATAAAGGTCGATATATGATCGCAAAACTTCCCTATTACTGTAGGTCAAACATTTGGAGGTATCTTTTTATGTAAAACCAACTGATCATGCGCATAATCGACGGAAACACAAAATGTCCGGGACAACCATCAACATGAAGATCAGTTTATAGAAGAGATAAGGAATATCAAGTGTGAGCAAAATGCACAGGATGCAAATAAAGTATATATATATGATCATACATTCCAGACCTATGCAACTCAGATAAATGAAAATGAAATTTGGATGTACATGATAATCAGTGGATTGATATAAAGAAAACTAGATATTGAATTCGAATAACTATTGACAGGAATTGGTTAACATTGGCCCAAAAATATTAGTCAGCATTAACACATTCATAAGCAATAAATGTGATTTATTAATTCAATCAACGGAAGAAATATTGCAGCTATTGTTTTTTCCTTCTTACTTATATAAATCATTTACCTTTTTCCTCCAGTATCCTAACAAATGACTTAACTTCGATGTATGATTAATGTCGAGTTTCTTGCAACTCTCTCTATTTCTAGCTGACATTTTCTACCATGATAATGCCAATGTTAGTTATATTCTTAGAGTGAATTAACATAAGAATATAACTTATGTTTAAACTCAACATATACATGTATAGATTCACAAATTAGTTTTAATGGATACCTTGAAGGAATCACTTCCCCATCTCTCACAAAGTTTAGTCCATACTATTGGGTTGACCATACTAGTCTCGAAAGCCAATACTTCCTCATGAGTGGCAAACTTCATATACTTCTTGTGCAATTCATGGTGATAAGCGTTAAAACAATTACGTAGGGCTTTCCAAACAACCCTTTGATGATTGTGTTTCTCCCAATCCAATTCAAAGTCACCCTACACACTTGAGTTTGTTAATAGCATACTTGCATTTCTATATTCATCAAGTAAGGAATTTCTATATAATCAACTTAATCCGAATCTGACATGTCTAACACTGATTGATCAGGCATGTTCCATTTATTTATCTAAGCGATCACTTGACACACTTAATTACAAACTTGAAAAAACGGATTAAAAAAGTAAATTTATAGGTATTTGATCCTTCTTACTATTGGTAACAAGGAAATTAAGTTTCTGACATTATGCAATAAATAAAGTTTTAAGAAAAGAGTTTAAACTTAAAAACTTGAAAAAATAGATAAAAAATAAATTTATAAATATTTGGTCTTTCTTGCTATTGGATAACAAGGAAAAGTTTATGACACAATGACATTATGCAATAAAGTTTTAAGAAAAGATTTTAAAATAAGTACTATATATATTTTTCAATTTAAAATTTAATTTCTAAGGAAAAATATGTGATAGCTCAACTAAGTCACGGGTTGACCTGAGTGACTCGTGATTTTAAAATTAATAAAAAAAAAACAACTAGAATGATCTATGTTTCTTTTTCCTTTTTGGCTAATTGGGTCATTCAAAATGCGAACTTGTGGATTGACCCAATGGGATTGATTATCAAATGGGTCAATCCAAATTGATCCAAATTTTAAAAAAAGTTCAATCATAACTCTTCTAGTACATGAAAAAGAGATTTGCTACCCTTTCAATGGAGGATCCCGACACGTTTTTTCTTTATTTAATAATTAAAAAATTGTCTTTTTAATGATATTGTAAAATTTTTTTAAAAAAGAATTTATAAAGTACATTAAAAAGTATTGACAGATCCTCCATATGTGACTGTAGAGCCACTCTTTAAAAAAATGTTCAATCATAACTCTATTAGTACTTGTTAGATTGGCGTCAATTTTGGTAGCTATGTCAAAAACTATATTTTAAAAAAAAATCTACTCATCATCTCACACCATACATATACATATTTTTTTTTCTCTTACCAATTATGTGGTATATGAATGATAAGAAGAAGAAATCAATTAATTTAGAAAGAATAAAATTAAATTAAATTAAAATTAATAAAAATAAGTGTGGTGTGTGGAGATGATGAATAGCAAAACCCATATATTAATAGTCAGACTTAAATAACAATATACATTAATTTTAGAAAAGTAGTGTTAGATATAATCATAGGTTATACAAGTGTCGCACATTTTTTTTTAAAAAAAAAGTATAGTCCATTATTAAAAAATTAATTTTTTCATGTGAATGCCATATTTAATTCTTTTTTAAAAAATAATGCGTAAAACTTCCACATTCTATAATTACAAATATCATTTATCATTTTAGAGAATTGCTATGGAGCAACTCCTATTTCAACACACTATGAGGTGGATTTTCCTTTGACAAAATAAAACAGAATGAGTCCCTGTCCGGCTATCAAATGTGTCCACTAAATGTTCACACTAGTATAAATGAGTTTTTTTTTTCTTTAATTATTTTTTAAACATCCTTTATCATTAAAAAATAAATAAATAATAAATTTATTAATAGTTACTTGACTTTTTTAACCATTAAAGAAAATAAAAAAAAAATTAAATGAAAAGGTCCTCGTGGGCATATTTGATATTCATTCTATCATTTTCCCTAATCTATATAGAGTATTTGCTATCCTAAGAACATTCCCATTCGAGTCTACATATTCCATTTATTCCTATAATTTAGGAAAAATGTTAGGATTTTGAGCAAAAACCCCTCCCCATTTTACAAACTTGGTTTACGGTCTGAACAATAATTCTCCATATTTAGAAAATGATTGTACATCCCCATTGTTCCCTGGCCCCATCAGTGTCCCCTTCGTCCCGCGTCTTCTTCTCTCTCCCCTCCCTCGCAATACAACATCAACAATTGCAGCCTCTCCATCATCAATTTTTGTAAGTGATTCACAGTTCTTTTCCATTGTCTATGTTTCTCTCTTCTCTGATTGTCTTCTATTTTTATTTTCCTCTCTCTCCTTCTCTGTTTCTCTCTTCCCCCTTTTTCTTCCTCCCGATTTTAGAGATTGGAATGAGGATTGACACATTTTACTCCCTGTTTGGCCGATCATTCTTTGGCACTCTCTTTTGAACTATACATGCATTTCTATATACTTGTATATGTATGTTTTTTCATTTTTCGAACTTCATTTTGCAATCCACGTATGGTTTAGGGTGAGATCTTTGTTGTTTTTTCAGTTTCATTCTAGATCTTTGTTAACTTTCCTTCTTTGGTGAAGCTTTTGTTTCTCTCTATATTTCCTTCTAATTTTGCTCTCTCTCTCTCTCTCTCTCTCTTGGGGATTAGGGATTTGTTTGCTAGTGAGTTTTGTAAGGAAGATAATATGCATTACAGTTTTTGGCTTTGGTTTCTTGAGTTCTGACTTTTTGATTTCACACTCGTATTTTCATATTGTAGTTTATGTGTAGTTATTTCATTTTAGTATTATTCATCGTTGGAGTCTTCAGATCAAACATTATGCTTATGGGCACCTAGTGTAATTCTTAGGTCTTCATTATGTTAGGAAGTGTGCTTCTCTGAAAGGGTTTTAAATAATGGAAGATAAAATTTGTTTATCAAGGTGCTGTTGGATTACTTTATTGTTGATTTGCTATCCTATAGTTATGCTAGAGAAGATTGCCTTTCAGTATGCTCTGTCAGATAATACGGTAGAATTTAAAAATATCTTAGTGCTAAATATATTAGTGTTTGACTCTTAAATTCATGCTCTATGATTGTTAGAAATGATGCCAGGGCAATGTTCCAACATCTCAGTAAAACAGGTTTGTCTTTAACAGTATGAAATGAGGGTGGACATAAGAATCTGTCCATATTGGTTCAAATTCAGTTTTCATTTGTATTAATGTCTCTCATACTTCCTTGATATACTATAAGTTTCAAATCCTGGATGATCTAAATGACCTTTTACTTGTCTAATTGATAAATATGGTTAATTAATGCTTTTATAGTAGTTTTTTTATTCACAAGGAAAATCGTTTGATTTTCCTCTCATTTTCCTTCACAAGGAAATTTAGTTCATGGTTTACTTGAAACTTAAAATATGTACACTTTCTGTGTACCATATGCTTGGCAGCTGGGAAAGAGAAGAAAGAATGTGATATTTGGCTGCTCGAAATGTGCTATTTCAATTAATTTTTTCAATTTCAATGCTATGTGATTTGTCATTGCTTATTTGTTGTTTCAATGCTATGTGCTATGATACTTTGATATGTTTCAATGCCTTGAGTTGGTCTGTGCAGACCCATTGCAATTTTTTGAATTTTTTTATTTTTTCAATTTCAATGCTATGTGTGCTGTCATTTCTTATGTACAGTTTGATTGTTATGTGCACTTTCATTGCTCTTTCCATAGGTAATTTGTTCTCTGTTGATGAGTCCTTTGCAGTGTTTCGTATCTCTCAAGAGAGGAGACCTGTTATTAGACTATGATGATAGTGTTAGAATGGGGGTTAATTTACAAGTGTTAATGGGGTCCGTCGATATGGTGGGATAATCTTCACCTGAATAGCCATATTGCAGTTTGTGCTACTTTCCACAAAAGGCAATCAGGGTTTGGATGGGGTTTTGCAGCCATTCGATGTTGGGCTTCTCGCTTACGCATGCTATCAATATTTTCACAATTCTGAGTCCCATATATTTATACATTCGATATAAAAGGCATCGGATGAGAATGCTCTTATTTAGCATTATTATGATTTGCATGCTGTTTGGTTGTTGCTTTGTGTAAATATGTGAATTGGTCAGTTTTGTTTCATTGCTTTGTACTGTGTCATTGCTTTGTGATAGGTTGTGATAGAGAAGTAATGTGTAAATTTAACCCCCTCGGCTGTGATGATGACAAAGCCTGGTGGGGATATAGAAAATTTATGGTTATTTCCTCAATGGTTAGGTAACCTGGACGACCAACAAATACTGACAACCAGTTGTTGCAGTCATGAGAGGGTGGCCTAATCTCCTAAATGTTACCATTCGGTTCCTAAGCCAACGATGAAAAACCCCCTTAACACTCTCCATTTTCGTGTTGTTTATTATGATATTGGTTCCTAAGCCACCTACAAAATCACCCCAAACTTCATAGTTACTGTAACAGCCCGTTAGAAATTCAATTGTGAAATTTCTATTAACTTTAGGAACCTCGTGAAAACCCCATAAGTTTTTCACGAATCCATTAATCGTATAGGTTTTTGTCTAACTACATAGTTAGTGTTATTATTTACTATGGTATCAGAAGTGTGTTTTTGATTATTGGAGATAGTTAGAAGTGTCAAAATGTATTATGATTTGTGCCATTAGACTCGGAGGGTTATTTAAAGTCTTATGGCGCAATAACATTTTTTTCATATTTTCGGACAAAACGTCTGTTCAAAACTGTAGATATTATTGAATAAAAAGAAATATCTTGAGGTAATTTTCGTGAATATTATTGGGTAAAAATATTTTGAGTTGATTTTTATAGATATTATTAGATAAAAATATCTTAAGTTAATTTTTTGTAGATATTATTGAATAGAATATTATGAGATAATCTTTTATAGATATTTTGGGTAGGAGAAAACTACACTCAACTCTCAACTCCAGCCTTATCATCTTCCTTATCAAGTCCATAAGTAGCTCCAACCATCACCTACAAACTTATCTTCATTTACACGTTCCTTTAAAAGAATATCAAATACTTTCTCTTGGACAGCTTTTAGAAGTTCTTTTGCACGCCCATTTCGAAGCTTTTGTAAGTGTTTTATCATAAAGTCTCCTTCATATAAGTTGTTTCTTTTTTAGTCTAGTTTACATGGATATATTATTTGCCCCATTTGAAGATAATTTGGTCAGTTAAATATTATATAAACTATAGAAAGGTCATTCTGGGACATAAACTGGAGAATATGTTATAGTTTGGAGTTTTTGACCAAGCTAATGGATAGATATTGGTCCGAAATTTTTATGGAGTATTGTTAACATGTATATGTGACTATTGGTGGAGGATTTTTGCATGATTAAAGGTTTTGATAAAAGATTTTCTTAGATTTAGAAAATTAGAAACTAGAAAAAGAAAAACAGTTTCTGTTTTGAGAAAGTTTAACTCTTTGGTGGTCTAAACCTATTCTAATGACTTTAATAATTTTATTGGAGGATCCTAAGCATCTTATATACATGTTATATTATTATTTTGAAGATATTTGATTTTAATTTCAAAGATATGAAATTTTATGCAAAGAGATATTCAGATAAGCCAAAGTGTGGATATTCTTGGCTAAATTTATGTTTTGGTTAATTTCTAACCATGTGATCTTGAATCAGAAGCCTATATATGTTTTAGGAGATCTTTTTTATTAAACCATGTGATGGTTTGGTTTGAATATCATATATTTATAAGTCATAGATCAAGAGATTTATCAAAACTAGTTGAGGAAAAAGTTTCTGTTTTTTGACTAAGTGTAAAACCAAAAACTCCAAATGTTATTTTGTGATTTTGGTGACTTTAGTTTGATGATTTAAAGCATGGTTGATGTTAGGATGATATTATGAATATGTTAGAAGTAAGATTTGATTTTTGAAATTATTGGAGATGTTTTGATTTAAGGTCAAAACTTGTGATTCAAGTGCTTGGATCTTTTTACAAAAACGTTTGTTGTTAATTATTAGCTTTTTCTAAATGGATGTTTTAAGTATGGTTTTGAACTTAGGATTGGAAGATGTTTGTTGCAAAATTTTAGTTTAAGCATGAGTTTTGAAGTTGGAAGGAATTGCAACAAAAATCAAGAGAAATGGCCTATGGATGTTTCAGCCATAGTGTGTTCTTCATAGTTATGTTTTGTTTTAAATTTTTCTGAGTTGATATTTAAGTTTAGGACAAAATTTACATGAGGAATGTAAATTTTGGAAACTTTTGGATTTAGTATGCAAAATCCTTAAGTTATGGGTAAAACGGTCATTTTCCCACATGTAGAGAGTAAAATGAAAATTTTACTCTTCAAGTTAGTATTTTCCACATTTCAAATTATTAGTGATTTAGTTCTAACTTTTAGAATCACTAATTACAGTTCCTCGTGATCGCACTTGAAGTTTTATAAGAAACGCAAAGATCGAGGTAAGTTAGCTTTTAACTTACTAGCAGTCTACTGTGTATGTGTGCTAAGTAAAGGAACTACAGTGTATGTATGTGTGTTATCATATATGCCATGCCATGTCAAGTTATCACGTAATTGTCTATTATACAAAATTTATTCCGTCATTAATTTTTATCTGTTACATAATATATTCTGTCATGTATTACTGTACCTTACAAGTACGTCATGCTAAGTATGTCATCTATTACATGTATGTCAAGTCATGTAATATTCACTGTTGCAAGTATGTCATGTTAAATATGTTGTCTATTATATGTTATGTCATGTTACAAAATGTTTCTATCTCAAGTTGGTCATGTATTTCAAGTTATATTCAAGTCACGTTATGTTACGTCAGGACTTCAGTCATTTCGTATTCCAGTCACGTTTCATCTTGATTACTTATGTATGGGGTCACAGCAATTGTGACGTATACACTACGTGAGACACAGCAATTGTGACACGTAGAATACATGGGGCCACAACAACTGTGGAGTATGTATTTAAGCAGTTAAAGAATAAGTTTCCGTAGAATACATGGGGCCACAACAACTGTGGAGTATGTATTTACACGTAGAATACATGGGGCCACAACAATTGTGGAGTATGTATTTTTCATGTTAAGTCAAGTTTGTGTAGAATACATGGGGCCACAACAACTGTGGAGTATGTATTTACACATAGAATACATCGAGCCACAACAACTGTGGAGTATGTATTTTTCATGTTAATTCAAGTTTCAAAGTAAGTTCATGCTAAGTCATGTTTCAGATCAAGTTCATGTCAAGTCAAGTTCAGTTTATGTTTCAATTTAAGTTATGTCAATTATGCTATGTTGTACGCCAAGTTATGCTTTAATTACTTATGAATTTGATTATGCATTTATGCTTTTACTGTCATCCATGTATTATTAGCTTGTGTGGAAGTTTTTTGTTAACTTAATGAGATTTGTAATCAAATCTCATTTTGGTAGTCCCAACTACCATTCCCTCCGAATGGTAGATCTTGTTACAGGACCTGAAAGAGAATCAAGAGCTGATCAACTAGACACAATTGACTAAGCGACGGTGCGACATAAATGTTAATATAGTAATTAACGTAAATTACTACTTGTACGATTGAGTTGCATCTCTAGTACTTTTTGAATCATAACCATTTTGGATTAGTGTTGTGATCCTAGTTGTTCAATGGATTTTTTATGTATGAAGTATGTTTTAAGCATTTAAGATATTTTCAAATTGATGCATAGTATTGCTAAAGAAAAAAATTTATCTGCTGCGAATATTGCATATTGTTAGATGCATGTTAGGAATATTGCATCTTATATGTCATGAACGGGGGCAGGTAACCGTGTGTTGCATATCTCGACGCTTCAAATGTCCGTCCGATCCCAAACGGAATTTGGGGGCGTCACAGAGTGGTATCAGAGCAAATATGTCTCTGGGCAGTAAATCCACATGTCCTTAGGAAATGCACCAAACATGAGGCTTGAAATTTTAGTCGTCAGTAGGCTTGAATTTCTTAAAGTATGAAAGGTAGTATGTGGTTTTAATACATATACTCGTGTGTTTCAAGAAGGGACACATGACTCATGATAGAATACCTCAGAATCCTAAGGGAGATAACAATCAAGAGGATCAGAATTTCCCGATGGATGAAGGATTAGTTGAGGTAAATATAGTTAACGTTGATCTGATTGCAATTGATGGTAGTATTGCATTATTGTTATTTTGGAGTAGGTCAAGTCATTGGGGTTGGTAAATTGTACATTGTTTGATTCAAATGAGTCATTGTTTCTATTAATTGTGGTAGTGCTTGAGAATTCAGCTTGGAAACTAAATTGTTACCATTGTGGTAAGAATAACAATTTTTATTAGAAGTATTATTGTTCATATCAATGTAGATATAGAATACCTTTTAATAATATGAGAAAGGATGTGTAGGATTGATGAATGGTATTCCACATATTTGGAGAATTGTTTTGATTCTGAGAATACGATAGAAATTGTGTTTGGAAGAGTAATTTGATTAGGAGAAGCTTTAGGCTTAGTAGGATTCATTTATGATAATAGTATTACCACGCTGCCAGTAAATGATTTCTGGCAAAGCACTATCTTTATGGATACATAGATCGATCTTCTTTTGAATACTATTATATGGGGAGTAAAATCTTGGTCTTGACGATTTATGTGAATATTAGGAACAAATCATTTAGAGTTAGAATAATTGATAACTCATGATGGATAGAAGAGTTATGACAATCATAAGAGAGAAAGTCTCAAGTTTAAGTTATTAACTGGTCAGTTATCGAAGTACCACCTAGGAAGATGACTGATTGTTGCGATTATAAAGAAGTAAGTTAGTCCTAGACCAGTAGAACTCCTTGAGGTTTTTATTAACTTGAAGATTACTGAGAGTTTGGATATGCATGATTAAATGCATATTTATATGAGTCATTGGATCATGTCATATATATGAAAATCCCTAAAAGAAATAAAATGGAGCACATAAAATATCTACCAGAAGATATCAACACAAATATGAATATTTGTGAAGTATTATTTTATTATCATAAAGCAAAATTACAGAAATTTGAGGCTCTTTGCCTCAATCTTTAAACGCTCTTGCTTTTCAAAAATCTGCATGTCTTTCCTATCTAAAGGAGTAGCCACTCGAAAAGAATAGTTAAGCAAAGATTTTAAATCTCTGTTCTCTCGCTTTACTGCTTCTATCTTCATGTTGGATTCCATAAGAAGCCTCTGAAGGATAGAAATATTCTCGTGGAGTTTGTCAACCCCACCAGTCCTGGATTGCAGTCGCTGAGAATATGCAACAATGGCTGATGAGTATCGGGTATCGAGACTCACAAGCTCGTAGATAAGTTCATTATCTGACTTATTAGTCAGATCATTATTGGATTGTACTATAGCACCTATGGAAGAAGCATAAACAACTGGTGTACGAGGTGCAGAATACCTCATGTTTTGGTAATGAGAAGATTACTGAGCCATTGCAAAGTGAGTAAGCAGAAAGAGATTACAGAGTAAGAATGCAGACAAATTTCAGAAAAGTAAAGAAGATGAGATGAGAAAGAAGATGAACTGAATAATTCTTTTATAGAGAAAATTATGACGAATCATCTCTCGTGAATCATTTCTCTACAAAAGACAAGAGCAATGTAGTATCATAGTTGCGGTACCTGACAACTACAGAAGAACAAAGTAGTGTCATAGCTATGCGGCACCTGACAACTACAGAAGACCTATAAAAATCATGCGCATCAGAGTTGTCTAGTCTAAAACAGAGGGCCACCGATTTTTAAAAAAAAAACAGAGAGAGAGAGAGAGGATAACGGCTTAATTTTGATGAATTATCTACTAACTTTGGTATTTACAAAAACACTTAAAGTATATCGCCTATGTTTTTCTAAAGAAGAGTTTCGGAAGATTATTTACTTGAAGTTTTAGGTTTGGAGAGTGTGTCGATACAACTTGGCCAACCTTATGGAAAGAAGTATAATATAATTATTGATTAAAATAAGAGAGTTAAGGAATGACATAATCTCAAAGCCAAATATATACGGGATAGACACCAGGTTGGTAAACAACACATATTCCTTAACTTGTTATTTCTTACTTACTTCGATTTCCATGACGAAATTTTTTTTTAGGAGGGGAGATTGTAACAGCCCGCTATAAATTCAATTTTGAAATTTCTATTAACTTTAGGAATCTCGTGAAAACCCCATAAATTTTTCACGAATCCATTAATCGTATAGGTTTTTGTCTAACTACATAGTTAGTGTTATTATTTACTATGGTATCAGAAGTGTGTTTTTGATTATTGGAGATAGTTAGAAGTGTCAAAATGTATTATAATTTATGCCATTAGACTCGGAGGGTTATTTAAAGTCTTATGGCGCAATAACATTTTTTTTCATATTTTTGGACAAAACGTCTGTTCAAAACTGTAGATATTATTGAATAAAAAGAAATATCTTGAGGTAATTTTCGTAAATATTATTGGGTAAAAATATTTTGAGTTGATTTTTATAGATATTATTAGATAAAAATATCTTAAGTTAATTTTTTGTAGATATTATTGAATAGAATATTATGAGATAATCTTTTATAGATATTTTGGGTAGGAGAAAACTACACTCAACTCTCAACTCCAGTCTTATCATCTTCCTTATCTCGTCCATGAGTAGCTCCAGCCATCACCTACAAACTTATCTTCATTTACACGTTCCTTTAAAAGAATATCAAATACTTTCTCTCGGACAACTTTTAGGAGTTCTTTTGCACACCCATTTCGAAGCTTTTGTAAGTGTTTTATCATAAAGTCTCCTTCATATAAGTTATTCCTTTTTGCGTCTAGTTTACATGGATATATTATTTTCCCCATTTGAAAATCATTCGGTCAGTCAAATATTATATAAACTATAGAAAGGTCATTATGGGAGATAAACTGGAGAATATGTTGTAGTTTGGAGTTTTTGCCCAAGCTAATGGATAGATATTGGTCCGAAATTTTTATGGAGTATTGTTAACATGTATATGTGACTATTGGTTGAGGATTTTTGCATGATTAAAAGTTTTGATGAAAGATTTTCTTAGATTTAGAAACTTAAAAACTGGAAGAAGAAAAACAGTTTCGTTTTGAGAAAGTTTAACTCTTTGGTGGTCTAAACCTATTCTAATGACTTTAATAATTTTATCGGAGGATCCTAAGCATCTTATATACATGTTATATTATTATTTTGAAGATATTTGATTTTAGTTTCAAAGATATGAAATTTTATGCAAAGAGATATTCAGATAAGCCAAAGTGTGGATATTCTTGGCTAAATTTATGTTTTGGTTAATTTCTAACCATGTGATCTTGAATTAGAAGCTTATATATGTTTTAGGACATCTTTTTTACTAAACCATGTGATGGTTTGGTTTGAAAATCATATATTTATAAGTCATAGATCAAAAGATTTATCAAAACTAGTTGAGGAAAAAGTTTATGTTTTTGGACTAACTGTAAAACCAAAAACTCCAAATGTTATTTTGTGATTTTGGTGACTTTAGATTGATGATTTAAAGCATGGTTGATGTTAGGATGATATTATGAATATGTTAGAAGTAAGATTTGATTTTTGAAATTCTTGGAGATGTTTTGATTTAAGGTCAAAATTTGTGATTCAAGTGCTTGGATCTTTTTACAAAAAAGTTTGGTGTTAATTATTAGCTTTTTCTAAATGGATGTTTTAAGTATGGTTTTGAACTTAGGATTGGAAGATGTTTGTTGCAAAATTTTGGTTTAAACATGAGTTTTGAAGTTGGAACGAATTGCAACAAAAATCAAGGGAAATGACCTATGGATGTTTCGGCCATAGTGTCTTCTTCATAGTTGTGTTTTGTTTTAAATTTTTCTGAGTTGATATTTAAGTTTAGGACAAAATTTACATGAGGAATGTAAATTTTGAAAACTTTTGGAGTTAGTATGCAAAATCCTTAAGTTATGGGTAAAACGATCATTTTCCCATATGTAAAGAGTAAAATGAAAATTTTACTCTTTAAGTTAGTATTTTCCATATTTCAAATTATTAGTGATTTAGTTCTAACTTTTCGAATCACTAATTACAGTTCCTCGTGATCGCACTTGAAGTTTTATAAGAAACGCGAAGTTCGAGGTAAGTTAGCTTTTAACTTACTAGCAGTCTACTGTGTATGTGTGCTGAGTAAAGGAACTACAGTGTATGTATGTGTGTTATCATATATGTCATGCCATGTCAAGTTATCACGTAATTGTCTATTATACAGAATTTATTCTGTCATTAATTTTTATCTGTTACATAATATATTCTGTCATATATTACTGTACCTTACAAGTACGTCATGCTAAGTATGCCATCTATTACATGTATGTCAAATCATGTAATATTCACTGTTGCAAGTATGTCATGTTAAATATGTTGTCTATTATATGTTATGCCATGTTACAAAATGTTTCTATATCAAGTTGGTCATGCATTTCAAGTTATGTTCAAGTCACGTTATGTTACGTCAGGGCTTCAGTCATTTCGTATTCCAGTCACGTTTCATCTTGATTACTTATGTATGGGGTCACATCAATTGTGACGCATACACTACGTAAGACACAGCAATTGTGACACGTAAAATACATAGGGCCACAACAACTGTGGAGTATGTATTTAAGCAGTTAAAGAATAAGTTTTCGTAGAATACATGGGGTCACAACAACTGTGGAGTATGTATTTACACGTAGAATACATGGGGCCACAACAACTATGGAGTATGTATTTTTCATGTTAAGTCAAGTTTGTGTAGAATACATGGGGCCACAACAACTGTGGAGTATGTATTTACATGTAGAATACATCGAGCCACAACAACTGTGGAGTATGTATTTTTCATGTTAATTCAAGTTTCAAAGCAAGTTCATGCTAAGTCAAGTTTCAGATCAAGTTCATGTCAAGTCAAGTTCAGTTTATGTTTCAATTTAAGTTATGTCAATTATGCTATGTTGTACGCCAAGTTATGCTTTAATTACTTATGAATTTGATTATGCATTTATGCTTTTACTGTCATCCATGTATTATTAGCTTGTGTGGAAGTTTTTTGTTAACTTAATGAGATTTGTAATCAAATCTCACTTTGGTAGTCTCAACTACCATTCCCCCCGAATGGTAGATCTTGTTACAGGACCTGAAAGAGAATCAGGAGCTAATCAACTAGACACAATTGACTAAGCGACGGTGCAACATAAATGTTAATATAGTAATTAACGTAAATTACTACTTGTACGATTGAGTTGCATCTCCAGTACTTTTTGAATCATAACCATTTTGGATTAGTGTTGTGATCCTAGTTGTTCAATAGATTTTTTATGTATGAAGTATGTTTTAAGCATTTGGGATATTTTCAAATTGGTGCATAGTATTGCTAAAGAAAAAAATTTATTCGCTGCGAATATTGCATATTGTTAGATGCATGTTATGAATATTGCATATTATATGTCATGAACGGGGGCAGGTAACCTTGTGTTGCATATCTCGACGCTTCAAATGTCTGTCTGATCCCAAACGGAATTTGGGGGCGTCACAGTTACGTCTCTAACATTTATTCTTTTTTAGAGATAAATTCACAATACCTTGGACATATGTTTTTCACCAACCTCCTAAGTCAAGATCCTCAACTAGACTCCACTTATGTGGTCGAAGTGGAAACTTTCCTGTGAATGTTGATGACTCTTCACCCTTATCCCATAACGATCCTATCAGCGTTAGGAAATCAGCTAGGGGTGTAAACTTCACCTCCAAAGAAGATAAGTTACTTGTCTCCGCATGGCTTAATTGTAACTTTGATGTCGTCCAAGGAATAGACCAAAAACACTCCCAACTTTGAGAATTTTTTTTGAATACGTTCAGCAATTTAAAGAAATCACAAATGACCGGATCATAAAGTTTTTAGTACATCGATGGTCGGCCATTCAAAAGGCAACAAATAATTTTTGTGCCAAACTAACCCAGGTTGAAGTGTTGAATCAAAGTGGTATGATCAAACAAGATAAGGTAGAATATCAATACTTTTACTTTTTTTACACAATAATTAATTTTTTGGTGTCTTGGTTTAACATAAAACTTTTTGTTTATATGCAAGATTGACAAGGTCAAGATCATATACCAATCGCTAGAGAAATGTTCTTTCCAGTTTGAGCATTGTTGGTACCTATTGAAGGACCAATCTAATTGGATTTGGTATTCCACAAAAGAGAATCCAAAGCGAATGAAGACGATGTCCCCGTCCCCGCCCCCGACCCCGACTCAATGTTCGGGCACTACAGTAGATTCAGTTTTTTATCTCAAGGCAGATAATATTCTGGATAATGATGATATCGAATTGGACCGACCAATGGGTAGAAAAGCTAATAAAGGAAAACAAAATACTCAAGGCAGGCCAACAAAGCAGATTGTTGTACTCAACAAGCTAAAATATACGCTTCTGGAGAAGTCACATGCTTAGGAGAAAGATTTTTTTCGCTTCAAGGCCAAGAAGATGGAATCTGACAAGGAAAAAGAGGTAAATAAAATCTATCAAGAGGACGAAAGACTAAGGTTGGAGGCGGAAAAACTAGAGCTTGCTAAAAAAGAAACAGATTAGTGCATTATGATGATGGATGTGAGTGCCATGTCAAGACTGCAGCGGTTAAATTTCCAGGAACTGCAAAGGGAAATCATGGCAAGACGCAATGCTGAAGCAGATTTGGATTGATTAGGTTTTTCTATAAAAAGTTTATTTCTTTATTTTTTGTTTTAGACAATAATAGAAGACAATATTATTGATACTAAGACAATTTTTTTTTTTTTTTGGATTGTATAAATTGATATTTTGAAACGAAGAAATTGGCCATTACAATTTGAGAAACTATTACAGATTGCGGCAAAATTTTTCTTCTTATTCCCCTGTGGTGATGGAATCATCTTTACAAAAATTGACCACTTGGGATAAATACCATCCGCAAGGTAATATCTCATAATATAGTCGTTGCCATTAATTATGTAATTGACTAGAAGAGTACACCCTTGGGCAAGTTTCATGAAAATAAGAAATCTTTGTAGCACACTAATGTCGTTATGTGAACTGGGCATACCAAAAAATGCATGTCATATCTAGAGATCATATAAAACAACTGCTTCTAAAATAATAGTTGGTTCACGAATGTGGCCAGAGTACATACTTTTCCAGGCAGGGGGATAATTTTTTCACTTTTAATGTATGCAGTCAATGCTTTCTAGCATTCTTGGGAATTCTCGTTGTTCACAACCACAAGAAATTGAGCAATATTATTGATATTTGGAGATCGTAAATATTCATCTGAAAAAATACTTACTATTGTCTTCACGAATTTTTTGAGGCTCTCTATTGCGGTGCTTTCACCAATACCTATATATTCATTCATAAAATCTCCAGTAATCTCATATGCTAGCATTCTAAGTATTGTGGTTATCTTTTGCATAGAAGATAAACATAGTCTTTCGACATTATCTCTTTTCTAGACGAAGTACAGCTCATAAGACTACCTCATTTAAAATACAAAGAAATAGGGGGCGGCTTATCCAAAATCTCATTCAAATTAAATCCAAGGGATATATTGGATTTTCTGCAAAATAATCGCAAAATAGGCGCTCATGCTCTTAAATATGATCATGCCGAATAAACTTACGGCATTGGCGATTGTCACAATGCCTCAATGACTGTCTATTGACTTCGTCATTAAGAACAACATTCAACTCATTTTCAAAAGATAAGTACGTGAGCAATTTGCGAAAAAATGTACGAGCCATTTGATGAAAAGAGTGAGAGATCAGGGGGACTGTTGAATTTCGTTTCTTTAGATCAAATGAGACTTGAGATTATGAGAATGTGAATACAAGAAGAATGTGTATTTATAGAGGAAAAAGTTACCGTTATATATAAGACAAAAAATATTATCGTTTGAAAGAAAACAAAAAAAGTTACTTTTGAAGAAAAGATAAAGAATGTTACTGTTGGAGGTAGGAGTTCAAAATGTTACCATTGGATAAAGTCTTTAAAATCTTACAGATAGAAAAATGACAAAAAATGTTACCATTGAATAAATGATAAAAATTTTTATTATCAATACGTTGATAGGTATTACCATTAGAGAAATTAATAAAGAGTAGATATTAAAAAATACCATCATATAAGAAAATGCATATATTAAAAAAATTACTATTTTTATAATATGGATTTTGGTTTAAAAAATAATATTTTATCTAGTAGTCAAAATCGTATAAGTATTTAATAGAATGTGATATTTGAAAATAAGATAATAAAATAAAAAAATTAGCAGTTAAGATTATAAATGGAAGTGAGAAAAAATAATAAAAAAAAGAATAGAAAAATATTATTCTAATAAAATAGATATAAGAATAAAGAATGAGATGTAACATATTTTAAAAAGATAAATAAAATTTTGAGAAAAGTTTTAAAAAATATAATTTTTAATTAAATTATTAAAATTTTATAGAGAAGGGAATGCTCTAATGCGCTTTCTTCCGCTGCAGGCAGAGCAGCTGTGCGCCAATTCACGAGTAACTTCTTGGGTATGGAGCTCTCAACGTCCACAGCCAATCCCTCTTTCTTCTTCAACCACAGCAGCATCAGTTCCTTCCCTTTCAGTGAGTTCCTCTCGTCTACAACTCCTAAAATTCCCCCAGCATCCTCTGCGTCTCTCTTCCTACGCTCCAAACATAGCCCTATTTCCGGGAATAAAAGAAGAAGAATAAAAAGTCATACCTTCATATCCCGGACTGCCCATTTCAACCCCGTGGCCAGTAAGTATCACTTTCTTCACTTTGGTGTTCTTTCCCTCACTTTCTTACCATTATTTGATTTCTGAGAATCTTTCTTTTTCCTAATGAATTTTGTCCTTTATTTGTTAATGTTGCCTCCTAAAACCTGTTACTTTCCTGATCATAAGAAGTGATGGATGCAAATTTATGATTGATTCCCAAGGTTTTCTAGCAATTAAAGAAAGGTTTAAGTATGCGTCTCTTCTTTTGGGGGCGGAGGGGAATGGGTTTTTCTTAGTTCTGTCTGTACTTCGTTTTGTGGGTCTCTTAGAACGGAAAATTTTATGTTTCAGATGTTCAACTCAGTGATATAGCCGCAGCTCAAGTGGAAGAGCCAGTGGAGGTTGCGGTTGCAGAGGGTTACACCACAACTCAATTTTGTGATAAGATTATTGAAGTCTTTTTAAATGAAAAGCCCAAGGCAAAGGAATGGAGGAAGTATCTGGTGTTCAGAGAGGAGTGGAAAAAGTATAGGGAAACCTTCTATAATCGGTGTCGTTCTCGTGCAGATGCAGAAACTGATCCTACTATGAAGCAGAAATTGATATCACTGGGACGAAAGGTTAAGAAGGTCGAGCAATGCATATTTTTATACTTATGCTTTGTTTACTTGTGCTGTGTTTGGTTGCTGAAAAAGGCTACTTACTCAAAGTTAACCAAATAGTTATTTCATGCTTATTGGAGTACATTTTTTGTTTTCTTGGGTCCCAGGCACTGAAATACTAAGATTACAGACTCTGCTTATGTTAATTTTGCTTCCTTTCTCAAAAATCAGACTGTGGGTTAACTATATAGATACTTTTTTGGGTTGAGGTATTATTCCCGTTCTGTTTCATCAGTAGTGAGTATTGCAGATTGATGATGAAATGGAAGGACATAGCGAACTTCTTAAGGAGATCCAAGACAGTCCAACGGACACTAATGCAATTGTTTCACAGCGGCGTAAAGACTTCACAGGGGAATTCTTCAGCTACCTCACTCTAGTGTCAGAGACTTACGACAGTTTGGAGGATCGTGATGGTAACTTTTAAAGTTTGGATGAATTTATTGAAATCAGTGGCCTAAATGAAAACTTAAGTGATTAGGATCAAATGAGCTATAATTTACAGAAGTCTTATTTATTATGGTCTAAAATAAATCTGCAGAGTCTTTATGAAAGTTTTGCCTGACCTTTTTTTTAAGCTCTTATGTTATTGCATTTTCTTTTGCCAATCAAAAATATTATTGCATTTTCTTGAGCAGCAATGGCACGACTGGGGGCTAGATGCTTGTCCGCTGTCAGTGCTTATGATAATACCCTGGAATATGTGGATACATTAGATGTTGCTCAGGCCAAATTTGATGATATCCTTGACTCTCCTTCAGTGGATGTGGCATGTGAGAAGATTAAAAGCCTTGCCAAAGCAAAGGACCTTGATTCCTCATTGATTCTGTTGATAAATAGTGCTTGGGCTTCGGCAAAGGAATCCACAACTATGACAAATGAGGTATGGATGCCAACCTTTTATTGAGGACATGATCCCTGCTCCTTTTCCAGCTAATTAACGCGTCATAAAATGTGCCCCCAAAAAAGCACAAGCAAAGCAAGGTGGATGAGACTTTTGTATGCATGGTTAACTAAAGTATATCATTTTGATTGCTCGGTATCTCGAAAATATACTCTTGAATTTTTGAAGTCTAATGTGACACATTTGTGGAGCTTGTTGTGATACATTTCTGATTGTTCTAAAGTAGGTTTCACTGCTTCTTGTGAGAGTAATCGAGAATTTTATTGATAAAACAGAAGGTATAGCCCAGTACATAAAGTAGTTTCTGTTGTTATGGGCACAGTTGGTCAAATGGATCAATACTCTGAAAAAAAAAATTTTAAAAAAAAAAATCACCTTTTCTCTAATAGATTGTATAGGATTGCATTTGATGCATGTGAGCAACAACATGCTGAACTTTATGCTTAGCTTGTTGGTCAGTTTCATTTTCCAACAAAATTAGGTTTCTCATTTGAAAATGTTCATGCAGCATGGATCTAAACGATTGAAAACGATGAGCGGAATCATTTTAAAGTTTTTATAGCTTTCAGGATGAACAAAATTATCTGTTTTACTCACCATTTATATGCAGACACAATGGAAACGTTTCGACTTCGTTGCACTTGAAAACAAAACAACTTTTGCAGTTGGGTGACAGATAAGTTGTGCATAATTATCAAGCATGCCACATGCCTTGACTTTGATCACTAGGGTTTAGTCTCACACGAAAATATGTAGATCCCATGGGCCAAAGGCATAACCCCCAGTCTCCAAAATGGAGATCTGGAGTTTAAAATCCCTCTCTCCCAAATGTATCCAAAAAAAAAAAAATGCAGATCCCATGGAACCTGACACTTTAAAGTCAAGTTTTGATTCGTAATTGTTGCATTGCATTGTTTTTTGTGTGCCATTGTTTGCTCTAGATTTTTCTTTTTTGTATTCATTCTTAAGCTTAGACATGTAACCTCAGGTCAAAGATATAATGCATCGCTTATATAAGGCCACAAAGAGCAGTCTTAGGAGCATTGCACCAAAAGAAATAAAGCTGCTTAAGCATCTGTTGAACATCACAGATCCTGAAGAACGGTTCTCAGCACTGGCAACAGCTTTCTCTCCGGGTGATGGACAGGAAGCCAAGGACCCTAATGCTTTATACACGTAATAAAGCTTCTTGCTTATTTAAATTGCAGTAGCAGTCTTAAGTTAGTTTCTGAAAATTGGCTTCTTTTTTTGGGTTTCAGTTAACATGTTTGGATTTTGTATGATTGTTGAGCAGGACTCCCAAGGAGCTGCACAAATGGATTAAAATCATGCTTGATGCGTACAATCTCAATACAGAGGATTCCGACATTAGGGAAGCCAAACAAATGGCTCAGCCTGTGGTTGTACAAAGGCTGTCCATCCTTAAGGAAACCATTGAAGAGGAATATTTGGAGCACAGCATGTTTCAAGATTCTAAAACAGAAGGGGACGCTAAATCAGATGAGTTGTGAGGTGCTGCTCATTTCATCTGTAGAAAAGCACTACCATCAGCTGCCAAGTTCATACTATGGATAAAACTGCAGTTTTATGATAAAGCTTAAGTTCTCAACGGTGAATTGCACGAGTAAATGGCATAGCACATCTTTCCCCTGGAAGAGCTAGAAGATAAATTTTAATGCCAATTTTGTGGGACTGGGGTAGCCAAGCTTCCTTTCTAGTTATATATTTATTGGCGAGTAAGGATGGAGGTGGTGGAGAGGTCAAAAGGTTGTTATTCTTCTTGTCTTGACCAAGGGATTTGTACTCTGTATTGTGAAACGCTATAACATCATAAATCAAAGTTCCCGACTTTTTGTTTTTAGTTAAAGAAATTAGATTACCCAAAATCACAACAGAATGAGAAAAAAAAAAAACTCTTTGATTTGATGCTTGGACAGCTCAATTTTGCATGCGAAGACCATCCAAAAAATTCAGTTTTTGTTTGGCTGGCCTTCACGATATCCGAAGTACTTTCAGGTAGATTGACAAAATTCAATAATACAAGCATAATTGCCATACCTGTTTTTAATCTTGAGCTCTTCAGCAGGATCATGCTTCTGATACTAGTGACAGGATGTTTCATGAGGCATGCTTCAAGGGTGAGAAGCTTTGATGTGCCATATGGTAAGATCCTGAATTGCGTTTGCATGTATTCTAAATGTAGAGGGAGACAATTGGCTTAGCCGTCAACTTGTTAATGCATATTGAATAATTCACTTTTAAGGGACTTATTTTTATGGAAAATGATATATGCAAGAGACTTAGTGCAGGGATCACGCAGGAACGTCAAAAATGAAACGGTGCGTTTCACAAGAACACCTTTGTTCAGTTTCCTTATTCCATTTCCCTCCTCCATTCAAATCCACTCTCTCTCCTCAATCTTCCTCCTCTATTCTTACTGTCCCTGAAGTGCAACCAAGTTTATGAACTCAAAAACTCTAATCGAGAGCCCGATCCCACGAAGGTAGAGAGAAAGAGAGAGTTTTACAAACTCCAAAGAGTAAGGGACGGAAAGTGAGAATCTTTTTAGCTTGGTATAATCCGTCTAAAACAAACAAACAAAAAAAACATTTTTGAGTGAGAGGAGAGGAGATGTAGCTGGATTTGTTATTCCTAGATCAAACAACATTTTTATGTCTCCCTCTCTTTCTCATCACCTGTCTTTCTAACCCCCACTACAAGATCACCATCCCATCAAGTAAATTTTTATTTCTTGCGGAGATATTTGGGGGCTGGTCTGGTAATGCAATGGATTGGGAGGAAAAGAAAGTGGATTTCTAATAAGAACAAGGTTTTCTTTGGTTTGGAACAAAAATTCTAATTTTTGTTATGAGTTGTTTTTCTTCATGGTGAGAGGATGGATTCAAATGATAAACCCAAGAGGCTCTACAAACTTCCCTACGCGAGCTGGGCAAGGAACGATGAACACCTCTGTTCGCGTTTGTGAGTTTCAGCCTTCCCAGTTCAATTCACAGGCAATTGCCATCTTTTTTTCTTTTCTATTTTTTTTTTAAATCTTTAGTTATACTTGACGTGGCATAATAACTTATAGGCCTGTGCAAGAAGCTCGATGGGCCAATCAATCCGTTCGACCCGATTAGACCCAACTCAAAAAAGTCAGATTCACATCAAAAGTCAATTTCGACTCTATTAGATCCAATGAAGGTCGGGTCGTCACTTGAACCCGGCTATTTAACATTCACTTTCCCTTCTACATCGATAGCCCCATCCGTCTTCTCCTTGCGATTCTTGATTCGTGGAGATGCAAGAATCTTGCGCTGAAATTGCAACCTCATGCACACATGTGCGCATCAAATTGCTAGAGTTTAGAGAGAAGCTTGATTGGGGGTTGTAGTGACCTCTGATTCTTTGGGTTTTTTTTGTCGATTCATAACAAATTCCAGATTTTGGGCTTCAGTGACCTTTGAATCCTCATGTTCTCATTTCCGTTTTGGGACATCCATGATTATGGGTTTCAGTGAACTTATATTTTTCAATTTTAAGTTCTTTTTGTTTCTAGTGTTGGAGATTCATCGATTTTAGCATATGCGAAATTGCTATTTTTAAACTTTTTTTTGGAGGGGGGGGGGGGGGGTGGGTTATTGAGATTGTCGTTGTCATCAGATTTGAGATAGATGATAGAAATATTTTGTAAATCATTGTGTGCTTCCCCTTATGGTTCTTTGACTTCGGTGTATGAGAAATTGCCCTTTTAATTTTTTTTTTTTTTTTTTTGGTCTTTTGTTGAGATTGTTGTTGTCGTCCCATGGCTAAGATATTGTTGTTGTCATCAAATCTAAGGTAGATTTTTGTAAATCGATGTGTAGAAAGTAGTTTTTTTATTTTTTATTTGGTAAAGGTCGGGTCATACGGATTCGACCCAATTTTATTTCGTTCAAATCGATCTGGTTTCTTCGGTGTTGCCTTTCGAGTCGAGTCAAGCTCAAACTTGGACTTTCCAAGCCGGGTTGTAGGCCTAATAACTTATTCGTGCGCAATCCCTACATGAACTTACATGTTCATAAAAAGAACTGTATTTTTATTTCATTCTAACACATTGTATCTTACTTATTTCTAAACTCAACACAAAAATAATTAGTTGGTTTTCACCTTTTTTTGAAAAACTCCATAGGTTTTCTATTTTTCTCATTTTACTTCTTGATTTACAAAATTTATCAATTAGTTTAGTTTCATATTTAAACAAATAACTAACATAACGCTGCCAAGTGGCACTCAATAGAAGGTGGAACATACTCTGAATGTACAGATAAATTGGCAAGATCAAAGGTAATATTGTGAGAAGCAACTGAATCTACAAGCCACTTCTTGTCGTTGGACCCGCTTGTAGTGGCACAATTCACATACTTCTCACTAGAAACCAAGCGACAAGTCTTGGTTGAGTGTCCCACTTTGTCACATAGTTGGCAAACAATGTGAGGCTTGTGAGGCTTACTAGATCACTCTTTGCGACCAGAGCGACCAGAGTCGGTGCAATTCTAACCAAAGGAACCGGTGTTGGATGTTGGTTGCGGTTGGAATTGGAAGCGGCAATGCAGCATTGAATGGTGTTTGCAGTAGCAACCAAAGCTGAGTTGGAATCTTCAATAAGTTTCAAGTAGCGTTTATGGCCAACCAGCATGTCATGAAGTTCTTCAAATGTAAGAGAAGTCTCACATGCCCAAATAGGTGGTGCAATATCACAGAATTCAGGATCGAGGCCATTAAGGACATAAAAAGTGATATCGTCCGTTGAGACGGGAGAGTCGATCACCGCAAGTTCATCAACTAGAAGCTTGATGGCATGGAGATACTCTGAGACCTAGCGGGACTCTTGCTGAATGAGAGTCAACTCCTCCTTAAGCTGCATAACACAAGTAAGTGAACTATTGGCATACAATCGTTGCAACTTGGATTGTGCATCACAAGCAGTGGACAAAGCAGCAATGAGTGGCATCATTGGTTCATGCAAGGATGGCATGAAGGATCAGTTTATCTTGCCTGAACCAATGCCGGAAGGTCGGATTGGGGACAATTGCAACATATGATACGGTAGAGGAGGTTTTGGTGGGGAGCGTTGGTGATGGACAAACAATAGTACCATCAAGATAGCCCTGGAGATCGTAGCCAATGAGCAACGACAGCAGCTGGGCGCGCCATGAAGGAAAGTTAGAAGGGGTGAGCTTCTAAGGAAGCTAGGAGTCGGCATTAATGGCAACAAGATGAGTGTCACCACTGCTAGTAGGCTTAGAATTATTGACAATCACAGACTCAAGGAATGTGGCCATAAGAAAGAAGGCGTTAGAGGACCGTGCTCTAGATACCATATAGAAGATGTGGAAAATTACTTTTATTTATATGAAGATGTACAAATTCAAATCTACGACATTATCAAAATATTTAAAATACAGTAACAAAAAGCTCCTAAACTATTGGATAGCAGATTTACTGGAGATAAAATATAATAAACTTAATCAAAGAAATCCAGATGGTTACAACTACATGATTTCCTTTATAAAACATGTACTAAGATGATAATAAAATTATCTTTGTGATAGCCTATATTGCTGATAAGTGATAAGGATAAGTGGTATATGAGATCCCATATTGATTGGGAATAAAAAATTCTTGCACTTTATAATAGTTTCAATTAATTTCTTTTTGTATTATTTACTAATACTTTTGGAATATAGATCTATATGTGACTTGCCCCTTTCTATTGGAGTATTACAAAGTTGTGATGTGATACCCTATTATGATAAATGATAAGGGTGAGTGATGAATATGATCCTCTTTAGAAAGAAGAAATTTTTACTCTTTATAATATTTCAGTAAAGCTTCAATTTAACTAGTCTTTTTAAAGTACGGGCCATACGCATTGGTCATTCCATTAGATTATTTTTTATTTGATTTTTGTTGAGGTAGCATTTTTATTTAAATTAGTTTTAAAACTTTAACTTCCATTTTTTAGATTTATTTTTTTGTTGAGTTGGCATTCTTTTTTATTTTTCTTTTTGTGTTTTTATTGTTTTCCAGCTCCAATATGGAAGCACGTCTATTTTATTATTGTCGATAAATTAGTTTTGGCTTATTTCTAGTACTGTTTTAAGGCCCAGTTAGGATATAAAACTCACTTCAATACTTCAATTCATCTTATGATCTAATCGGTACAAATATTTTAAATTTTTATATAAAATATAATAAACAATTTAGTTTTTTTAAATTTCAAAATAATAAAATATTAAAAAATAAAATTTTAATAATATTTTATATAATTTTTAACTTTCACCTTAATTCACTATCCAAACATCTCCTTAGAGCTCCAACATAAAACAACATCTATTTTACTAATGTACTCTAGTTAATGAGGCTTGGTTTATTTCTCTAACTGCTTCAAAACATTTATTTTTAATTTTCTTTTGTATTAATTCATACATATAGATCAGAGAATAATTTGACTGATGCCTTAACAAATTAATTTAGGAGTGGCTGATATAGATGTTTCTTTTCACTTAATTTTTTATTTGCCAAAATATTTATATAATATATAAAAAATTCTATATACCATATTAGTATCTCACTTAAATTTTGTTAAATAAAATATGACACATTTTTTAAAATTAAATAATTATTTATTATATACTTTTATATAATCAAATGATGATAAATATATCATATTATATATAATAAAATGTAAATAATATAATAATATTATATATAACATTACTTATTTGATTAAAAATTAAGTTAATAATCATAAATTTTTAAAATTAAAAAAAAAAAATCGTGGATTTGGCACGAGGGGTTGTACTACGGCGGCCCTGAGTACGATACATATCATTTGTACTGCCACAAATAATCAGTTTGGTGCATAGGAAAACGACAAGAACAAAATAACGTGTCTGTGTGTCATTATGTGTAAGGGCCTTTTGGCCCTTTGGGTCAGTCCCTCTTTCCTTCACAAATTTATTCTGTAAAAAATATTTGAACAAATTTTAAATAAATAAATAAAATTTACTTTTTTTATGAAAAAAATTTATATAAAATTCTTTTTGTGATTTATACATAATACTTTTCTATTTATCTAAAAAAAAAAAAAAAAAACGTTACTCTTACCACTGATAGTCCTCGTTAAAGGTTACTGTTAAAATTATTATTATTATTATTATTATTATTATTATTATTTACTTAATAATCAAGTAAATATATTTTAATAATATTATGATTTTTTTAAATATTAAAAAATACATATTAAAAAATACATATGAAAAAATAAAATAAAAATACACAAAATAAACTAATGGGAAGCCAAGCGGTGGCCATTGATCAACCTTATCTACAATTCGAATGTGTACTTTTCTATCTGCATCGGTGATGTTTCCGAATTGCTTTCTTTGTAAACAGAGAGGACAAGGAATAATCAAATCGTATGAATGGGGAAATTTCTTGGAAATAGAACATTCAACACGGTTGGGACAATTGAGGTATTAGAATTAGATCTCTCTTTCTTTTCATCTGTATTGTTCAAACAAATCTAGAAAAATATAATAAATCTATTTCAAAATTGAGTTTTACTTCTCCACCATCTAATTATTAGAAAAATTTTGGTTGTAAATAATTTTACGCATCAATACGCGTAAGCGTTCAACATAATTGATCAGAAAATTAGACTTTAATAAAAATTATGTTAATTTAAATTTTAAATATAAAAACAATAATATTAATATGCAGATCGGTATACAAAATCGATTGTACTTAACAAATCTCATTTATTAATTATTATCCCATCGTACTCTCCAAGAATTAAAAACTAATGAATAATACTCTTTGACTTATTATGGAAATTAAGATCCATGAAAAATATGACATAATGTAATATTAGTGGTCGGATCTTAATTGATTGTGCACGTTACATCTTTTTCTCAAAAAAATCCTAAAATAAAAAACTAATTAATGATTAATGATATTATTAAAAAAAAAGGGTCTAGATAATACTCTCGATGTATTTTATGCGTGTTATACACGACATTATTTCGAACAGGATCGAAGCAATTAAAAAAATAATGTTAGATAATAATCCTGATGTATTTAAATTCTCTTTTGTGGATGACATGTATTGGGTGTAAGAGTAAGGATACCATTTAATTAATCAGAGTGTTTTTGTGTAGGCATGCCAAAATAATAACGCTTAATGTGCATTTGGATATTAAGTTAGGTTGAAATAAAAGTAAAAATTTGAATAAAATATTATTAAAATATTATTTTTTAATATTATTATTATTTTAAAAGAATTAAATTATTTATTATATTTTATGTTAAAATTTAAAAAAAATTATAATTATTAGGTTAAATGAGTCGAGATGAGTCGGCATCGAAATTAGGATCTGACTGGTAATTTAATGGTTCCTGTGAGGATAATCTGGTAAATTTAAACATCTGTACCGAACCTCCGGTCCGGACCCCTTCAGGCTACAAGTATCCGAGCCGAAGATTCAATTTTGATTGAACATAACAAAAAACAGAGTGCGCGAAGCAAAGAAGAGGTGCTGACATTTCTTAATTTTTTGGTTTAATTTCGAATATGTTCTTTGATAATTACTCGGAATATTTGTGTTCTTTCTTTTATGAATTCAATTGGTGTTAGCTTGTGTCGAAGGGGTTGGAGATGTAGCTCTATATGTTTGCTTAGAATATGTGATCAAAGAAACGAGTATAAGCCTAACATGTTGGGATTTTCGTTGTTTTCAATCCTAGTGAAAGAAGAAAAACACTATATACTCGGATGAGATTATAGATCTACTTGGCTTTGTTGAGTTGTAATTTCGTTTCCATTTGGAATTTGTGTTTTTCTTTCATTTTCTTCCATTTTCTTGGCGACCAAACAGTTGGTAGATCGTATAACTCCTTAGAAGTAAATTATGATTCTTTCATATCTGGTGCGGTATTTTGACATCTAGATTAGACTTAACTTCTAGATCAGACCAAGTCCAATTGAATTCTATTGTTTTTATGCTATTTCTAACTATCAATTATGGACCTCGCTTTGTTTTCATTTCTATGATTATTACTTGTTCTTCTAGTTGTTAAAGATTTCCCAAATTTTAGATATATTATATATATATATATATTACTATCATTGAATATGAACATTAATACACATATTGGAACTAAACTACGGCTAATAATTGGATTGATCTATTTTACGCAGTTATAGATATGGGAGGTAGTTTTGAATGGGATACTTGATTCTTATTCCCATATGGACTAACTATTGCTAGTGGTATTGATTCTTGTGAATTGTAAGCTTTATAATATCATGTGGTTGCTGACAGGTGGTATTTCTTAGGTTTGAATTGATAGGATGGAAGTGGAACAAGAGTTTGAGTGGAATGAAGCGCAAAAGATTGAGATAAATGTGGACCTCGTGGCTGCAGCCAAACGGCACCTTCAGTTCCTTGCCGCTGTTGATAGGAATCGTTGCCTCTATGATGGCCCTGCCCTTGAGAGGGCCATCTATAGGTAAAGCACCTGACAGACAATTTATGCCATTTGTTGCTTGGTTTCAACTTACGCAAAAATTCAGTTTCTTCGGTTTTCTCTATTGGAGCTGTAATGGCTTAAATCTTTCGATTTTGGGCTTTCTGCTGTTATTACTATATCTGAACTTTTAAGATTTGACTTGTTTTTACATAATTTTTCAACATGAAAGGAGGTCTATTTTATGAGTTTTAGCATATAAAGGATTGTGAATTTCTCCTATCCCAAGGTTATTTAATACGCCTATCTAATTTAAGGAGAAGTTGGTTTTAATCCATGAACCGTAATATTTCTTGGGAACTGTAATACTATGCATTTGTGCTCAGTAATGACTCCCTCTAATTCATGCATTTAGATACCCAAATTGAAGTTTTGAATTATGAATATGCTAATTTCAGGTATAATGCTTGTTGGCTTCCCCTGCTCTCCAAACATTCTGCGTCCCAGATTCCTGAAGGGCCTTTGGTTGTTCCTTTTGAATGTGAATGGGTTTGGCATTGTCACAGACTTAATCCAGTACGCTTCTGGACTAAAAGCATATAAATATAACTATAATTTCCTCTTTACATTCAAATTCTCCTTGCTCAATCTAAGTTGGATTGCTAAGCTCTTGTTTGCTTTTGTCTTTTTGGTGTTGTTATTCAGGTACAATACAAATCTGACTGTGAGGCACTTTATGGAAGAGTCCTTGACAACTCTAATATCTTTTCTTCTGTTCAAGGCACTTGTCAAAGGCATACTGAAGAGATCTGGAATAGACTGTTTCCTGAAGAGCCCTATAACTTCAACCTAACCAGAGCATTCCCAGAAAATGTCTCGGAGAAGCTTTCCGGCAGTGAAAAGTACACTAGATATGATCTGGTTTCAGCAGTTAAAAGACAGAGTCCTTTCTTTTACCAGGTAATTTTTTTTTTTTTTGGAAGAATAGCAGATAAATTGGGGCAAATTTCTTAAAATGAAATCCAACTTATAAATGCCTTCAATTTCTGATCAAAAGATAAAAATGATAAATTTACCATGATACTACAATTGTATTGGCATCATAGGCTTATGACAGGATGATATGATGCCTTGATATTGAAATAGTTTTGAAGTAAGTGGTTAAATAGTTCCATAATGTGGGTGTTAGCAGTTTTAAGACCTCAAATCTGGACATTCTCTCAAATAATTGGTTTTTGAGGCTTGTGAAGATTAGATATTATTGGTGATGAAAGTCAAGCTCATGAATTTTGTTTAGTGATTAGTTATTTATAGATAATGAAAGTGCTGGTACTGATCTAAGTTGAATTTTCAGCAGCACTTGTATTTTTTGGGCCATTAACTTTGCTTGTGATTAAAAGTCAAATTTTAACCATTGCTTCAAAGATGCATGGGCGAAGTCACACGTACATCACACAATGTAACAGTGGTTTCTCAAAATTATCAGTTGTTTCTTTCTTGACAGGTATCCAGACCTCATATGAACAATGATCTCTTTCTTGAAGGGGCCGTTGCTAGATACAAAGGATTTTTGCATCTAATTAAGAGAAACAAGGAGAAGTCCATTAGACGTTTTTGTGTTCCTACATACGACATTGACCTTATCTGGCATACTCACCAGCTGCACCCTGTTTCATATGGTAAAGATCTCAATGAAGTGCTTGGAAAGGTATTGGAGCATGACGATATGGACTCGGACAGAACTAAAGGGAAGAAGCTAGATACTGGATTTTCTGGAACTACCAAACAGTGGGAAGAGACATTTGGTAGAAGGTATTGGAGAGCAGGAGCAATGTATAGGGGCAGTACCCCATCTCCAGTCACAACCACTCCTTGCTTATCTTACATGATTGGCAAGGAGGTAGATGCATCAAATGAGTTTCAGAAAATAATTCAGCTTCCACAGCGGAAGGTTGTGGAGGTAGTGTCCAATCACGTCTTTCATGCTATTTCCCAGATACAGTATTCTTTTATTATCAATAAGTTGCATGTCATTGAATCTCTGTCTCCTTCTTTATTGGAGGTTTAACATGTTACAGAACAGAACTTCTAACTCAAGCCATATTAGGGCCATAAAGTGTCTAAAGTAGAGCTTTTTAGGATTATGAAAATAAAATATTAAAAGAAAGAACTTTGGCTGTTCACAGCAGCCCTACCCCGTGATTGCATAATGCAAATCTGTTTTTTTTTTTTTTTTATATGATTTGTTTTCTGTTTAAGATTTTGTCACTACGGAGAGGATTTTTTTTTTTAAGATAATTATGTTTAACAACTCAATAATTACCCAACAAAAATTGTTACTAGCACTGTAAATAACATTTTGATTGTGTTTTTCAAAACAGCTCTGTTTGCACCACTTTGTCGCTGTCCCTTTTTCAATACTATGATCCAGTGTGCATAATGAACTGCTGTAGCCTCTCTTTCTACTTGATGAGTCTTCATGAATTAAGGAGTTGCATATGCAGCATAAGCCGTACTTGCATTGAAGCAGCTCTCATTTTCCTGAGTTATTCAATTTTTATTCCTAAATCCTTTTTCAGGTCCTTTTGGAGATTGTTGGAGTCAGGAACTTACCAGAAGGGCACAAAGGAAGTCTCTGTGTCTCATTTTGCAAGAGGCAACCTGATGCAATCTTTAATGCTTCACGGAATCTGAGTATTTTGTCCGAGTCTGGAAAGAAGCAGGTTTGTTCTTTTGAATGTGAACCAACAGGAGAGCTGCTGTTTGAGCTCATATCCCATTCAACTTCCAACTTACCAATAAAAAGGGCTCCCAAAGTATTGGGTTCTACTTCACTCTCTCTGCAAGACTTTCTGGCCCCCGTCTCCGAACTTTCAGTTGAAAAATGGTTGGAGTTGTTGCCAAGTTCTGGAGCTGTAATCTCAAAACCAATAAGCCTTCGAGTTTCTGTTTCTTTCACTATTCCATCTCCAGCGCCACATTTGCTTCACATGATTTGCTCTCGACCATTTTTAAAAAGTTCTTGTCTGTTCCCCCTCCCTGGAATGTTTCGTCATACCAAGAGCTTGGCGCATGTCATTGATGAAACTGGTGTAGAGGTCCTCAGCCTCCAAATGAGGTGCATATATGTACACAATTACCTGTAGATAATTGGTTAAAACTACCTTCCAATTCTTCATATGCGGTCTGATTATATATGCTTGTATTTGCATTAGCGTGTAGAAGGACAGCAAACGTTTGCATGACTGTGTAGATGATAATTTATGAGCTACATTGTTAATATAGGGATATTAGTGTTGCTAGGTAGGTTGAATCTATGCCTCTCACTTATGATTGCAAAGGAAAGCTTGAATGGGTGATTCGATTGCTCTTTGGCTTCTTAAGAATAAATATTAAGCAAGCACACATGCAGACACTTTGAAACACATATCGATGGAGACATTATATATGAAATTTTAAGTTCACGTGGATGGAGGTTGAGGGTAGGGTATATCAATTCTTTTTTTTTTTTTTTTCAAAGGAAACAAGTCATCTAGATCAATTTAGTCAAAACAAAGTTGTACATATTCTAGTCTAACTAATTTATTTTGTGTACATCATTTTATGTGCTATAATAATTTACTTATCCTTCCAAGTTGAGGGGATTCATGACTTGAAACCACATTGGCTGTAAAAATTCCTAATTTTTGCTAAAAGATTTTTAAATAGAAAATGGGTTTAGACGATGATTCACTCGTAGTTTTAGATGCTATAAATTATTCCAAAGCTGTGAATTGTGATCTTGCTGGTTTGTATTGTACTTCAGGGACTCAAGCCAGGACAAGGCAGGTGAAAATTGCATTCACAGGAAAGAGGTCATTGGTATTATGGCTTCTGGTGAAACACGCACTCTTGCTGAGTTTGTGGGCACTGGGTGGTCTTTGATGGATTCTCACTGGTCCCTTCAGTTTCAAAAGAAATCCAGTGATGATGGCCATATATTTGAGCTCGCTGGCAATAGGACGGTATGCATCAGTTCTGATTCCTTAAGCCTCATCATCTACCTTAAACCTCATCATCTAGATAGATCTTTTAGGTTTTTGCATCTTGAATGATATTGCCATAACATTCAGATAATGTGTACAGGATTATCAATTCTTTCCTAGTTTTTATATTTCAAACTTCCAAACAGAGCAGATTTGGCAATGGACTAGTCATTGCTTAACCTGCTAGCCTACACCCTGTGAAGGACTAGCAGGACGGTGCCAAAAACTCAACATTTGTAAATTCATTGGGTAAATTAGAGTGATATTAAGTGGGGAATTTGTTTTCTTGAACTTGCACAAGGTTTGCATGCATGTATATCTGTCTCGTTCTTTATAGTGTAAGAAAGGAGAAATGTTTTAGCCACAAAGAGATCTTACAAAAGTAAACACACAAACTAACGTGGCTTGATGTGGTATGTTAGATTGTAAAGCTTCTTTTATTGTAAGTAGATCTAACGTATCATATGAAGTCATGTTAGTTTATGGGTTTACTTTTGTAGGATCTCTTTGTGGATGTAGCAATTTTAGTAAGAAAATGTTCTTATCCATTGCATTTTCTAAACTTACGGCTCAAAAACTTAATGGCAATACATTTTTTAAGTTAGATGTATATGCTTATGCTGTATTATAACACATCTAGTTTCAGTAGCGTTATGCATAGCATTTATCATCTGAAAGATATTATTGCCTGAGGCCCCCCACATAGTAGGACTTGAAGTGCTTCCTCTGGGTTTAAGGTGATTAGTTGAAGGGACTGGTTTATTTTATCTTCTGTATTTATTTTCTTGCTGCAGATTAAATTTTTCCCTGGAAGAAAGCTGGCGTATGAACCCAAATATTGTGAGAAGCATAGAAGTGAACATAACTTTATGACAGCAGTTGAATTCTCTATGGAAGACCCCTATGGCAAAGCGGTAGCATTGTTCAACTTGAAATCTGGGATTTTCAAGGTAAGATGGTGATGACAGTCAAGTTTGTTGATAAAAAGTGACCGATATAGGGGCTTTTATTTATTTATTCTATTTCTTTAATAAATTGAATAGGTGTTGGAAGAATGGATGGTGGTGCCTGGAATTATAGCCACATTTATACTTACTGATATTTTTAAGAAGGGGGGATACGATGGATTTGCAGTGAATTGCGAAGACATGGGAACCGATAGTCCAACTGAAATTATCAAGGGATTTGGCGAGGAAGGCAAAAGCGCCAACCTGACCACTTCCATAGCAAGTGAAGTAGAATTGAATGAGGACATCGCTAAAGGAAATGGTGCAACAGCAGAAAATGGCAGTTTGTCTAGTGGAGGTTGTGGTGGAGCATGTGGTAGTGGCTGTGGAAATGCCTTAAAGAGCGGTGGCTGTGGCGGATGTGGCGCCGGCTGTGGTAGTGGATGTGGAAACATGGTTAAGAGTGGAGGGTGCGGTGGCTGTGGTGCTGGTTGTGGTGGTGGCTGTGGAAACATGGTGAAGAGTAGTGGGTGTGGTGGCTGTGGCAGCAGTGGTTGCGGCGGTTGTGGTGGTGGCTGCGGGGGGTGTGGTGCCAAATTTGCATATGAAAATAAACCCGGCAACTCCTGTGCCGATGAACATTCAAAGGAAACAAAGGAGGTCTTTATCAGTGAGGCCTTGGCCGTCTGAAGTTTATGTGCATCATGGAAGATCAGCAAGAGTCCAAGCTAAATAAAGTTCCCATTCAGGTATCACAATTTATGTACGGTATCTGTTGCAACAAGTACAGCTATCTTATGTGGATGTGTTCTTAATAATGTATTGTATAAAATACTTTTTGATCTTCAAAGTTGTCAAATCCTTGGTTTGATCCTTCGGAGATATATCTCTCTTGTACTCCGTGGAGTACGAACTCCGATGATATTGATGGGAATCATCTGATCTGCAATCCGTTTAATGTATACTGGTTGGCGGTTGTATTTCATAGATTTCTGATTATTATGTTCAAAATACTTCACTAAACTTGATGTGGTTGATTTAAAAATTTATTGAGACGATAAGACGATATTGTTTCTGGTGTTTAGGCCATTGGTGGCACTGATGCCTTATGATTCATCAGTCTTTAGTTTGAAAAGATCCTTTATTTCATGGTAAAAAACGTGGTCAAATATGATTCATCAGTCTTTTTCCTCATTCCCATCCAACCCCAACTCCATCAAGCCTCCTTTTTTTCGGCTATTTTGTCAAGCTTTGTACTATACTCTTTTTTGGCCTATTCCCACTTTAGGACTTCACCCTTTTTATTAACTTAGTTATCCTCCTTGATTAACCAAACTAATTATTTAACAAATCAATTATCTTTTGTATTTACCTTATTAGTCAGATTGAAGGCAGCTGGACCTGGAATAGAGATATTATGTGGGAATTTGTCTCTTCCGATATTCAAAAAGATAAACGAGGAAATTGATACTCCTCTCTTTATTTATGTTCATTTTTAAAGTCAAAAAATTATGTCTATGCTTTAGAAGTAGGCTTGTTTCAGATCAAATTGGACTTGTTGTAAACACCAAGGGTACAATTAACATTGTTAGAATATAAATTAAGTGATTGAATAAAGATGAAAAGCAAAAAGTTGAAAAGATGGTTTGCTTTTTCTTCATTAATTACTAATGATTGAGGAACTACAAAGAAAGATCATGAGTAATGGGTGATTACCTTTGGGTTAAAGGATTAGGATCACTCACTGCGAAATATAAACCAGAATTGCCACTTCTGCTTGCATACATATTTTTTCTTCATTAATCCAATTAGTACATAATATAGCCACTGTATCATCCACGCTTTAAAAAGGACAAAAACTGGGTCCTTTGAATATGGGACGTGTTCCCATGAGTCAGTCCTATTGCGAAACAGCAATGGTCCAGTTCCAACAAGATCTGAACCCAAGCTAAACCGTGTAAAAAGTATTGGGTCCCCCACCCACAGGTTAGATCCCATATGAAACCTGAATCTAAAAGTCTCGTAAAGGGTATAATTAAACAAAGAAATATTGGAACCCCAACTTGGTCGGTCACATCAACAACCAAACGTTAAAAATCCTCCAATTTATAAGATGTCTGGCCTTTTGGCTAAGATTATTGTACAATGACAACATGAGACAATGGAGCTTAAATGACAATATGGGACAATGGAGCTTAAATGAGTACCTACCTGCCTTCTTTAATCTTTCTGTTTGAACCCAAACAAGATTTGCAGAGGTCGAGAGACTGCCCAAAGTTCATACTTTCTTTCAAACCAAATGGATACAGTGAACTGAGGTTGCGTATACTCTCGAGACTGAGGCAACATAAACGACAAATGCCACCTAACACTCTTCAGTACTTACCAAATCATTTTTATATGAGTTCTTCTCAAGGAGACTTCGGAGAGTCAAGACAGTCCTTAAACACCACAAATACCCAAGCTTTATTAAAGCTTGCGCATGCATCCATCTTCTACTCATCAAAACACAAAATAAGTAACATCTAATGTTCTTTCAATTAAAGTGGATCTTCAGGTCAAGTAAGCCTAGTCTTAATAGTTCATCACGACCAGATCTGAATTCCATACAATTGGTTATTACATAGTTTCTCCCTTGACTCGTTTCAACACCATAAGGTAGGAGGGGGTACACAAGAATTTGCCACTTTTTCAGAGTTGGAATAAACCTCTGCTCATCTATCCTTTTGTTGAGTACTTAGGAAAATGGGAGAGTGAAAGCATACCTCCAGCTCTGGTTCGAGGTTGATATTGCTAACACTTGCGTCTTCATTTACATCTGGTTTGCCAACCTGAACCCGAAAGTTAACAGAGCATTGTTCATGTTTTGCCAGATGGCCAATCAGGAAAATTATATTTAAATTAATAGGGTTTTGATTTCTAAATGTGAGAGAGAGAGAGAGAGAGAGAGAGAGAGAGAGAGAGAGATGATTGATCTTGTGCAAGGCGACAGATATTATATCAGGCATCTCCGAGATGGATACTAGTCTGCTTGTATGTGTTAACACTTGTCGTTTCAAGATAGGAAATTGCCAGGCACAGCTTCATAAAGATTGCAAGCAGAGTAATGATAAATTAGGAACCTCATAAAATGTAGGGAGACAAATATTGCAGGAATAGAAAATATCTCAAATATAGGTTGCATAATGTTTGGCAATGGATTGAGTAAATGCTTGAGATTTGTCTGGGAACCAATTAACCAAAAATGGTATACAAAATACATTTTTTATCATTCACATTTCATTCAACAACAGAACAAAGAACGAGTACTGTACAAGCTTCCATTTGCCTTATGTTCAGATGATTTCCTCACTGTACATATTTTCTGCTATTGCTTCTTGACCACTGAAAATCATGTGGTGATGTATGCTACAAAAAATTATCCCATCTCTTTCGTTGCTTGCCCCTGATATATTCCACAGCCCTTGAAAATGAAAAACCTAGTCCCAGCTCCTACGAATCTCCCTTACCTATCTCTATCTCATTCCTCTATCTATGGGTGCCCTAACTGGTGCAATCATTCATACAAACACTAATGCATCAGATGCCTAACTGGTCATTAGACTTAACGCAAGGTACTGATGAAACCATACCCAAGCCAGCCCAGGACTTGTGTCATTCGCTTAATCTCCGCACCATCGATGCGAGAAAGCAACCAAAAAAATAAAAGAAAGCCACAGGCAATCTTAAAGCCCTTCTGCTAACGCACTACCACTTTACCATCACTTTGTCTTCAGTAAGCTCGAGCTTCTACATCTAAACCCAAAGCCCTACTAAACGCTAAAAAAGCTTTAGGCACGCTGAGCTTCTTTCAATTCTACAAACGGTGATTGCACACTTTCTGCATCGGAACCACTTGCTGAAGAACTTTCAGAATCCGAATCTGCAACAAATACTTAAATTTAGCATCTAAAGAAAATCATAGCCACATCTTTACCTCCAAAATACAGAAGCTAAGTTAATTACCACTAGAGGAAGAGGAATCACTGCTAGAGGTTGAACAACTCGAACCACTGGACCCACTACCGGCACAGGCAGTAGCGTCCTTGTCAATTACCACAGGCGGGAAGTTTTCCAAAGGAATTTCCTCGCCAATGTCCACATCCTCCTCCCCAAATTCCCCTTTCTTGCTCTTCTGCACCAGCCCAGCCTCGGCCACCATCTCGCTCAAAGGAGACTTCATTTCAACACCAAGAATACTATTAACACTCCAAACCAAGCTTAAAAGGAAATGTAAAGCAGTCAAGTACAGCATTACAAAGCCGTCATTATTACCTTGTTGCTGATTTGGATTTCATTTGATCTCTGACTGTTGCTTTGGATGAGGAGCCCTTGCCGTTTCATCTTGCTCACCATCTTCTTGTGGTAAGTCACAAACCTATCAAGCTCCCATAGTGTTTCCGTGTCAATGGCCTCAATGTCAAGCTCGATCTCGTCCCCGTGCTGCACTAATTGCTCATTTCTCTTCTTTAAAATCTGTACAAACTGCTCCATCTTCTCTGGCGGTAAATTCTGTAAACTCTGCCCCAACTTCGCCCTCTCCTCATAGCTCATTTCCCTCTTGTTCGGATCCTTTGCTTTTGGCTTCGGCAGCTTCAACGGTCTCTGTGCAACGACTGGCTTCGCAACTGGAACCGGAGCCAGCATTGGAATTGGCATTGACCGCATTGGAGCTGGGAGCTGTGATGGGTTTGAGAATGTGGGTCGTGATCGCTCCATGGCAGAGTCCAATTTCTTCGCAACGGCACCGGGCATGGGACCAGAGATGGCTCTCTGCGTTTTTTGAGTCAAAACCATAGGCCTTGATTCTTTTATTGTTTTTGACACTCGGTGTTGCTCGGCCTCGAACTTGTTGTATGCCGGGTTGAACATCGCATCGAACATGGACAATAGCTGCTCCGCCATGAAATTGACATCAGTTCCCTTGGGATTGTAAAGCAGGGCATTGTTAAAAGTCAGTCTCACATCCGCCGCGAAATGGAGCGGCGAAATGTACAGGTTCTTCTGCAAGTGGGATTTGACGGTGCCAAGATCCATTGGGGTCTTGACGATGCGATTATAATCGTGGAGCCCCAATTTGGCAACGTCAACTGGAACGTTGAAAACCCAACCGAACTTGTGCTTCATCAACTTTCTCAAAATATGTCCGCACCTTTTCATCATGCTGTTGGTGAGCTTCTCCGTCACGGGGTGCTCCAGCGCGGAACGCTTCGCATCCTTCCCCAAACCGAAAGGTCTGCTCCGCTTGGTGCCAGAGATCCTCGCACCCGGCCTCTTGTTCTTCCCGGTCAGGAGCTCCGACGATTGGTGGCGGTGGTTCACATTAGGCGTACACTTCTCTTTCGGCTTCGGTAAATCTACTTCGCAGTTGACCTGAAGAGGCGGAGGCCGGTGGGTCAGAGAAGGCTGAGTTGACGGGAATCCAGGTCCAAACCCGAAGTCTCCAGACTCGATCCGAGTAATTAGGCTGCGGACCTGCCGGAGCTCCGAGATCAAGCGCTTCTTCAGCTCCAACAGCCCTCGCCTCGAGTAAGTAGCCAGATTGAAGGTCACGTGACCTCCATGTGACGAAGATTTCTTCGTCTCATTGAAGCTCATGGATTTCAGAGTCGGCGACATCGTAAGATCCGGCACATCCGGGACCGCCACTGACTCTTTACTCTGCCGGGAGAGCCCATGGATCTGCCCGTTAAGGCGCGGATTATGATATTGGTTCAGGTTGGGCTCGAGAAGAGGATTAATGGAGGTAGTAGCGGTGTTTTTATTTAAGTATTTCCTCGTATAAACCTTGCCTTCACCCCCACGACGGCTCATCTCGAGTGGCAATGAGGGCCGAAGCCATTCGTGTAAGCCAGATCCGTCGGGTCCCCGGCTATTAGCCGGCGATAAGTCTCCACATTATAGGGCGGGAAGAAATGGTCAAAAAGGTGCCGGAAATCATCCGTCTCAGGGCATAGCTACTTCCGGCATCGGAGCAATCGGAAGGAAAAAGGAAAGCAGAGAAAGGGACGAAGAGAGAGAGAGGGCAGCCGCAGAGACGAGGGTTTCGAAGACCCTCCACGTAGGAAGTAAGGAGGGCACCTCCTCTTCTTAAATAATGGAAAACATAGAAATATTTTATAAATTTTTAATTTTAATTTATTAACTATTTTGTCTATGGCGGAATCTTCTCCCGCCAAAAAACAGGCTGGGTTTTGCCAGGTCAGCGCCAAACGTTGGCTTCCAATTTTCCGCCACCTGGGCATTTCGACGTGGGTGATAGGTTGCGTTGGCGTTATTATTTTACGTGCAATGTTATATATATTTATAAAATATGATAAAGTGTTGTATAATTATTTTAAAAATTAATTAAATTTATTATTAAAAAATTAATTTTTTTTATATAAATATCATATTTTTTTAAATAATTATATAATAATTACACATTACAAGTACCCTCTTATTCTATACAAAACATTTGAATTGATTAAAATATAAAAATATCTATCTATCGATGTGATTGAATTTCCACATCGATCCTCTGCTGTTGATATTGTCAGAAAATATAAGAAAAATAAGAATCATGAGTTAGAAAATAAAATTTTGGATTCTAAACAACGATTTTTTTATAACATATTTTCTCTCTTTTTTAACGTGTTATAAAATATTAATAAGATTATTCTCATCATACAATGAAGCTGTCTTGTTCATTGTTCTAAAGTATCACCTTTTATACACACAACTCAAAACATCATTTTCTTATAATTATGAGATAAAGAGATTTTTTTAGAATATGAAAAGTTAGTCTTTCTTACTCGTTGACAATTTGAACAAATCTTAGAGAATGGTTAGAAACAATTTTCATTTTATTCTATTTCATTTTATTGCCAAAAATTACTTAAACACAAATACTTTTAAATTAATTATTATAATTTTTTAAAAATGAAATTATCCAAGTTATCTATGTATATTCACAAAAATTGTTCTACCAATTCACTTGAACAAATTGATTAGTCGTCAACTATGTAAGTTATAAATTAAAAAACTTTTGTCAATTGACGACTCTCTTAGTTGACCTATTTGTCTCTATCGTAGTAGTAGTTAAAACGTCAAACGATTTTCAAATATTAGTTTTTCTCCTGAAACCCTAATGGCTGAAACTCGACTAATCAATTCTTTAACATAGACTAACAATCACACTATTTGAGAGAAACAATATAAAAATTCTCTAACGAATTTTCTCATCAAAATGTGCACAAAAAAGTGCTCTAGAAAATATCTAAATTTGAATTTCTACATATCCTAACCAATAGGATCCCTTAAATAAATAATTTGAAAATAATTTTAGTTTCAATAGGACCAGACGAATCTATCACGAAGACGCCTTCTTACGAAATACTGACACTTGCACTAAATTCTCTCTACAGAAACATATTTTAGTTCAACCTATTCTTTGGATGAGTTCAGATTCCTTGGGACTCAATTTTTACCATTATGACTTATCTAAACAACCTCTAATACCTCATAAATAAATTTAATATTGTTATAGACAAAGTCAATAAATAATTTACATTCATCCAAAATTACAAAATTAATTATAGGATAAACTCTATCATTAGTCACCTAGTCCTATCCAAACTTAATGACCTAGTCGGCCTTATTTGTTTTCAAATATGAGATAAGATTAGTTAAGATTAAAGTTGAAAGTTGAATAAAATATTATTAGAATATATTGTTTTAATATTATTTTATATTAGAATTTGAAGAAGTTAAATTGTTTATTTTATTTTGTGGAGAAATTTGAAAAAATTATAATGATTAGTTAAGATGAGATGAAAATTTTTGTGAAAGTGAACGAACCATCTAGTAATAGCCAAATTCTTGCATCTACAATCTCTCCTCTTGGTGGATTGGTGACAAAATTTTGCATCTATAGAAAATTTCAAACAAAAAACAGTTCAACTTTTTCTAATCTCAAAGTAAAAATTATATTTTAACAATATTTTAATTTCATGATATGTTTTAGTCAATTTTTTCTTTCATTTTCCAAAACCTAATAAATACTTAATTCAAAATATTTCATTATTATTCCTAAATTTTCATCTCATTTTATTCCCTAAACATCCCCTTAGTTAATAGTAGCCATTATAATGTAATGACCTGAAATTCTTCTTAATGGTCATCAAATAAGCCATTTATTACTGATCATAATTTGCATCATAATGTCTGGTTTTAAATTTCAAATTATAAAATATTTGTTAATTACGATGCATTCCAATAGTTACAAAACGGCTAGTTTTCTTTTAGGTAACAAATGTAGACATTACTTTATATTCTCAAAATAAATGTAGAGCTCCTCGCAATGAGCAAGGTGAGCCTCATAGCGCCCATTGTCATTGCACCGCGCACGAGTATTGTGGGACGCAGGCGACTTTGCAGCTGCAAGGTGGCTTATTTACCTCTCTCTATCCTTCGGATTTTCAATTTAAGACAATACTACAGTGAGAATGATTCAGTATACACTACTAATCTACATTTTATTTGATCAATGTTAGACTAACATTTTCTTCTTTGTATACTTTAAAGAGTCGACATTCTCCATCAATATACACAATACTATATATACGTGTATATATATAATTAAAAAAGTATATTTATATGAAATACCCAAAATATGTTTTATTTAACTAATAAAATCTAACTGACATCCTGTATAAGGTTACGTTTGAATGTTTAGTTAACCTCAATTCTTTATGAATAATAACAAGTAGAAATGATGGAGTGAGTTATATGTGGCTCATTTAAGATGAGTTTAGATGTATTTAGATGTTAAAATAAATTTAATACTATTTATGAAAAATTGAAAAAATATTGTAAATCTTACGTATAAAGGTATTGAATTGAAAAATATTACGGGTTTCACATGTAAAAAAATTTTGAATTGAGATAAGGTTAATAATTTGAAAATTGTGTGTTTGGATGTTAGACTCAGCTTAAAATTAGACTAAACTAAGTTGATCTCAATGCATTTCAACAACCAAACTAGCCCTAAGACTTCTAATTTTATATTTGCACCCTCTAAATTCTATTTTTTAAATTAAATATTCACATGAAATTTATATTATCCGTATTTCTCATATAGCGTATATGTTATTTCTATTTTTTCAAATTTAATCCAATTCGGAGAAAGTATTGAAAAACATTTGTAATATCTTGTTCAAACAACATGATCATATATGGTAGTACCGTCCGCAAATTCTTCGGAGTTAAAACTCAAAAATATTGGATGCCCTTCATTTTGTGTCTTTTTAAGTTCAACTCAAAGGTAATTTAAGAAAAAATTATCCAGTTCAATGAGTTTTTAAAATTTGTTTATACGACAATTCGAATTTTGAATATGGAGGGAGCATATGATAGATCACTACGACAAAAATCTCTACTACTTGAATTAACTCTTTAAGATTTTTTTTTAGAAAAATGCTAGTTTGTTCCTGAATTGGCTCTAAGTTTGACTATTAGTGTATTTTAATTTTTTTTTTTTTTGAATGATTAAAAAACTTACCTAGTGAATTTGTGTGTTTTTTTAAATGTTTAAAAAATATTTTTAAAAAAAACAGGAAGGGAAAAAAAAAAAAAAGTTTGCACTAGCAAGCATGTACAATGGCATCAATTTTTTTTTTTTTTTTTGATATCTTTATAGAAAAAAACTATCCACTAGTTGTCTGCTATTTCTCAAACAGTCCGGCAATAAATTTGTGCCACGTAGCTTTTCTATTTCAAATCTCATATGCCTGCCTACAACTGATAACGTTGTCCCTCTCACTCCCGTGCAAAAAATCCCCTTCCCCTCTCCCTCTTCCACCGACGCGCCCCCTCCACCTCTCCCAGAATCAATGTTCCCATTTGTGAAGCGTTAGCCATGTCCATGTAGGCGACATCCCTCGACCATTCGTCGTGACCCCCCCTTGCCATAACCCTTCCCCTTCCCCTCTTGTTGTGAAATCGTTTAACTCCATGATAACGAAGGTGTAAATTGCCTTCAGATCCAAATGTGTAAATTATTAATCAACGACTGAAAATAATTAAACCACATCCAAACCTTGAATCAAATCTCTCATAATGAAGATTCCCAAACTAGGGATAGTCAAACCAAATATTTTGCGAAGTCATCAATTCAACCTCTTGAAACTATCGATGTGTAACTCTCAAAACGATCTAGCCATATTTGAGAACAGAAGACGTGGCAGAGAAGCCATGCAGAAGAGATTTGCAAGAAAAACATAAAGGAGTCGAGGAGGGGTAGGCGCAACAAGCATCCATGATGGCAAGAAGCTTCCCCTTTGTGGGTTATTTTTTTGGTAGGCAAGAAGCTTTCCTTATTAGGGACAATGACGACACCTTGTTGGTGGGTGCGACGGCGTTGTTTGATTGTGGTGGCGATAGACCTCGTTTGGGTTTCGTGTAGTGGAGGTGGTTTGGGTTTCGTGGGTCTCATCTCAAATACTGATAGCATGGTTTAGTCAAATGAAATCAAATTTATTACATCTCATGTAAAACTTTACACGTAGCATGTTGTAATTGGGGCTGTTAAATGCCCAACATCCGGACCAACCCAAAGAGGAACTGATCTCTTTATATACATGTAGAAGAAAAGCACAACTTTCGATAATTTAAGATATCCTTGCCTAGTGGTATTCCAAGAATGGGAATGAATTTTTCAGTATTTATACCTTCCTTCTCTTCTTCCACTGATCTCTATGGATTCTCCGAGCTCTTGAGTGAGATTCTTTGTCCACCCAGACTTCTTGATCACTGCCACCCCCACATTCATCTCATTTTTGTTTGTATGAGCATGGCGCGCCGTCCCATGCAAATAGTCTATAGATAACAGTCTTGTTCATAATAAACAACCTAGCAAGGATAGTGCAAATACAGGAGAAAATTTTTCCAAATGCCCTTTTATGAGGACACAGTAATTCATCACTTTTTTGGGATATGTTGTTCTGCTCAAATCATATACATGGTGCATGACACAGTGCTCTGCATCGAAGTATTCGTCAAGAATTTGTTAATCGGGTCTCTGTCATTTTGGTGTTTCATAGAGTTTAAAAATAAAAATAAAAAAAGGTTGCAGCTGAGCTTGGGAGGAGATCCAGAGACAGAGAGATTGACAAAGACAGGAGCAAGAAAAATGAATCATATTTTTGGGAGATGTTGCAAAAGTTGTCGCTTATGTTTGGAGATCAACTGTATATAATAAATCCATAAATCTCTCTCCACCATGAAGTGGGGTGATTATATTACAGAAACCCATTTTGACCTATGAGCCGTTGGATCTACTTATATTCAATAGTCGAGGAAATAGTCACTATGACTAAAGATAATAGTCACGTGAGGTCTACATAATGGAGTGCGATAAAGGGATAGAATAGCGTTAAGCACATATAGGAACATAGATGCTATAGAGGTCCACCATAGTGTCGTGTAAAATGGGGATCCGTTCACAAAGATACGCCCTAGGAGGACCATCCATATTGACAATATGGACCTCTATGTTCACAAAGATCCGTTCACTCATAAAATGGACCTCTATATTGACAAGTGAATGATATATCATAGAAGAAAGCCTAACATCTTGAAGGAAAAAGTTATAGGAAGCCGGCTGGTGCATGCGCGGGGCAAACATTGTCTGATATGAAAAAATAAAAATGCACCGTTTCAATGTTTGAGCTCATTTTTCCAGATTTTCAATTCTTTATCCATCTATTCTGTGTTTCTCTCCCTCAAAGCCCTTCCATTTCCTGTAGAGTCGAAAAACTGCATTTGCAATATTAAGAGTACACTTTTCCATTGGAAAAAAAAAAAAAATTCCATAGAAGAAGATGATTCAATCGTATCCATCCTTTAGGAAGTATCTCGAGTGATTGACCACTTTTGTCAAAGCATCTCGCCAAGCATCTGCAAAAGGAGAAATTCTTGGCCACTTTTATCAAATCATCCCATATAATTTGCTCTCAAGCTCAAACTCGTAAAGATGAAGGCTTTCCTCTCTCTCCGAGTAACCGATTGACTTCCTAAATTCATAGGCAACAATTCTAAAACTTCTGGAGCAATGGTCAAGAACTAGAGAGTCGACATGGTATCAAAGACGATAGTACAACAAAGACTTGAAGTATAGAAGGAAGATTGGATCAAATCAAGGGCCTTCTAACCACGCATAAGGATTTGGGCAAAAAAAAACCAATCTTCAAAGATGCGTCGTAGGTAGGCTACGAGGAGAAGAGTTGTTCTCGTGTCCATGACTGTGAGGAAGGGTCACAATAGGGGTAAAAATTTTTGTTTGCGGGTCGTATTCTTGTCATGTCAACTTATGAATATTTGACTATATAAATTAACTTAAATATAACTTATTAAGCTAAACGGATCAAACATTCAAATTCTAACACGATTTATTTCGGTCTATGTCTCTTACTCCATTGACTTAAATAAAAAAGTACTTCAATTCTAAATTTTAGAGAAAACAATATGAGTTATAAGTCGAGATTGACTCAAATAACTTAAGTTCAAGCACAAGTTTGAGCTGATCAAACACAAACTCAAGCTAAGTTGAGTTATTTATCGATGTTTACTCTTGCTCTTCAAAGAGCTTGAATTGAATCGAGTTATTGCTTGAGTTTTGCTCATATTCTTTAAAAAAAATAAATAAATGACTTGAATAATTAAAAATACAATATTTAAAAAAAAAAAAAAAAGCTATTAAATTTAATGAAAAATTTTCAGCTAATACATAAACTCCATTTCTTACATGGTTCCTATGTTGTAGTATGAAACTACTAAGGCCTATATACTAACTGTTATACATTTTATAAAATAGCTACTATAGTTTAATCACTTAAGTACTTAATTAACTAACGTATAAAATAGGTATAAGTAATTAGGTTACGTGTTACATATTTAATTATAAAGACTACTATACTTATATTATTAAATTTAATATGTATATAGAAGCACATATATATAAGAATGTTAGTATATAGGAATAAATTATACACACGGGTAATAATACCCTTACACCTCCTTTACTAGTATTTTCCTATCCGGCTCATTTTTTTTTCTTTTTGTTATTTGGTTATCTGAATCTGGATTAAAAATCCTTGAACATGACATTCTTACATAATTTAAAAGAAAATAAATTCAATCAACCAACATACTTATGTAATTTAATTAAAAATAAATGTAATTTTATAAAAATTGTCTCAAAGAGCAAAAGAATGACAATTTTTATAAAACTGAATTTATTTTTAATTAAAATACATGATTATGTTAGTTGATTCAATTTATTTTCTTTTAAATTATGCAAGAATGTTATATTCTGAGGTTTTTAATCTAGATTCAAATATATATAGGAATAAGTTATACACACATAATATATATATATATATATATATATATTCAACAATGTATAGACGAGCTCCAATTGAATCAAGCAAATGAGCTGTCACACACAAACGAGCAAGCTTTAAGGAGTCTAAATTGAGTTTAATTGAGTATGTTTTATTAGCTAATCAAACAAGTTTCTACTTTCAGTTTTTTTTTCATGAATCAAACTTGGTTCAAGTTTAATCGAGCAAGTATCGAACTTTAGTCATATGAGTTGGTTCAATTACAATCCTACCTTCAAGTCAATTCCTTTTATGGATTGAAAAGGGTGGCTTTTAATCGATGCGTATTCTTTATTGGTAAAAGAGAGGCTTTCAGTAAGATTACCAAGTGATTTTTGGAGTATAAATGATGCAATACACATCATATCACGTAAATTAATATATTATGAAATTAATATAAAGATTAATTTTAGGTATTTAAATAAAACTACTTTTATTAATATATAATTCCTCATCGAAGTGTTAAAAGGCATCGACCACCTCATCAAGTTTGTAACGAATGCTTGGCGATCAAGACATCATGTTAAGTGTCGAGTTACATCTCTCTCGTTCCAAGTTCTATATCGATGAACTGCTTTCGACCCAAGTCTTTGGGCCAGACTTCTTTATTAGTAACCAATTTGACTAATAAAAATAATATACTTCTACATCTCGTACATATCATATCATGTTCTCGTTATTTATAACAGATGGAACTATCAGATTTATATGAGAGAACATATTTCCAGATATAAAATAGAAAATAACAGGTAAAATATGTCGAGTGAAGCTGCTGCAACATGGATCCGTTCCCTATAGACGACTGTTATGATTTTTGTTAATGTAAAAATAGCATATTGACATGTTCTTATGACAAAACTCAATCAAATTGAGTTGTAAATATATTGGTAGAGCCCAGGTTGCTATTTTACATGCTGACTTAATCCAACTGAGTTGTAAATATATTGGTAAATATATAAACTTAATCCCTCCCTCTATCAGTCCTTAGAGCACTTTTGATGAATCCTTTATTCTATCATTTAAAATATATCATTAAAATTTATTTTTTCTATTTTACATACTGACTTTTACAATATGTCATACATCAATTTATCTATTTTTTTATATCATTTAAATATTTTATATTTAAATTGAAAATAAAAATTTAAATTGATTCAAAATATATATATATATAAATATTATATTATGAAAATATTCTCAAAATATACTATGAGATTATTTATTTTTAATAATTTTAAAAATAGATTCTCAAGATAATTGTGAAAAAATATTCATTTTAAAGAGCTTACGGGACATTGATGGTTTCCAAATACAATAAACTCCTTCTCGGTTGATGCACACATAGCAACTACACACTACAACTGCAAGTTTAGTCATAGAAAAACTCTAAACCCAGGCACAACGGTGAAGGCCTCACGCACAACTTCCACCCTGTTAAATGAAACGGTGCGTTTTCTTCTAATGTCGAAACAGTGCGTTCTACCACCCCCCCATGCACCCCCCTCCATCTCCTTCTTCGATGCAGAACCCTAAGCCTCACCCATGACAATCGCACAGTCTTTCTTGGTCGTGGATTTATGGTTAGCAGCTTCTACTAGCAGACAGTAAGTCCTACCTCCTTCTTTCTCGTGGATTCATTTTTATTCACCAGATTACTCTAATTGGTGAGTCCTCTCTCTCCAACTCTTAGTTTATGTAACATCTCCTTAAATGCATTTGATAGCTTCAAAATGTTTGGAATTTTGGCTATATATATCCCTCCTATCTTCTCTGAACCATTGACTTCCCGATAGTTTTTTGTTTGTTTGTTAGCAAAATGGGAGTGTATTTGTTGTGCCAAAATAATCCAAGGTAACAGGTAGGGCTGGGCAACCGGGTCGGATTTTTTTCCGGCCCGATCCGGAACCCGGATAACCGGGTTCCGGTTACGGGCACCGGCTCGGAAAACATCCGGGCCGGTACCCGGTTTTCTAAAACCCGGGTGCACCGGGCCGGGTACCGGATTTAAAACCCGGTACCCGGGTTTTTTTAAAACCCAAACCCATTATAAAGCTCACCATTTGCTTCCCACGGGCGAACTCCAATTCCCTTTTCTACCGTCCACACCCAAAAGAAAGGAAGAAAAATCATGGGTTTCTGTAGATCCCCATCAACCATGGCGATCTTCCTCTTAATGATGATATTCACGCTGTCGACTGCCTTGGACATGTCGATCATCGCATACGAAGAATCACGGCCACGGGTCGAGTCCAAGGACCGATGGCGAAGTGATGACGATATACGAGGCGTGGCTCGCGAAGCACGGCAAGGCTTACAACGCCATCGGGGAGAAGGAGAAGAGGTTCGAGATCTTCAAGGACAATCTCCGGTTCATCGACGAGCACAACGCTGCAGAGAAGAACCGGACCTACAAGCTTGGCTTGAACCGGTTCGCTGATCTGACTAACGAGGAGTACCGGGCCACCTACTTGGGAACGAAGTCCGTTTTTGAGAGGAGGCTTTTGGGGCCGAGGAGTGACCGATACGAGCCTCGTGTCGGCGATAAGTTGCAGCGTTATCGCGTCCTCACCAGATTCCATGATAAGTCGAGGCTCACCAGATTCCAGTCCTCATAGCTAGGGATCTTAACTTGGACTTACGGATTTTCGGGATTATCACTACATTAGCTTATTTTACAGAATTAAATTTTTTATTTATTTTGAAAAAAAAAATCCGGGTAGAGGCCGGAACCCGGATTTCCGGGTTGTAAAAACCCGGATCAATCCGGGTTCCAGCCTGGGTCATAACCCGGATATATCCGGGCCGGATTTCGGCCCGGATTTAGAATCCGGGTTCCGGGCCGGGTATACCCGGATACCCGGTCCGGTACCCGGTTGCTCAGCCCTAGTAACAGGAGCAAATGTTAGGGACAGATTTGGGTCCCTTTTACCTTGTCATCTTGAGATCCATTCGAAATCAAAAGAGACAAAAGTGTAAAAGAAATGAAAAAGAGAGAGAAACCAATCGAATAGATGATAGACGAAATTGTAATAAAAATAAAATGAAGAGATGATGGAGGAAACAGTAAGAAATGAAAGCAAGAGAGAAAGCAATCCAAAACTCAACTTTTTCGAGAAGATTTGGTTTGGTAAACAAAATTTTTTATCTCAAATTTAAAATTCTCATCTTATCATTACAACTTTTCTAAATTTCCATACAAAATATAATAAATAATTTAACTTTGTTTAACTTTTTCAAATTTTAAAATAATAATAATATTAAAATATAATATTTTAATATTTAATCTTAAACTCAAAATTTTTATCTCACTTTCTAAGCATAACCAAGAGACGAAAACAAGAGAGAAAGGAAAAGTCTGTGTTGCCCTTTCTTCTTCTTCCGGTTTGCCTTTTTTTTTTTTTAAAGAAAAAAATAAGCACTGCCACGTCAGAAGGGATGCACAATTGATAACAATAAAAAGTCATCCTAGATTCTCACATGCACAGAGACAGAAATGAATTAAAAAAGATGAGTAAAAGTAGTAACACTGTTAATAATGCTTTGTCATTAAAATAAGAGTATACCAAGGTGCAGGTTTTTCATGAATTTGATAAAAGGATCAATCATGTTGTGTATTGGCATCCCCTCCCATAGGTTGTTTAAAATTAAATGTTGATGGTGCTACTTTTAGTGACTCTTTTTCTGCTGGAGTTGGGATTATTTTGAGGGATCATAATGGGGATGTTGTGGTAGCTGCTAGTAAGGTGGAAAGGGAGGTTTCTTCATCTGAATTTATTGAAGCCATTGCTTTGTTGAAAGGTCTACAACTGTGTGCTCAATGGGGTACCAAAAATCATATTAGAATCTGATTCTTTGATTCTTGTCAACTGTTTGAATGAAGATTTTGAGTGTCTAACGGAATTTGATTTCCTTTTACAAGATATTCGAAGACTTATGAATGGTTTTGAAGAAACAAGACTTGAGCATGTCCATCGATTGGGTAATGGTGCTGCCCATCAATTGGCAAGCAAGGGAAGTTGAAAACATTGTTATGTGGTGGGATTCATGTCCTTCTTTTGTAAGTCAAGCCATTTGACTTGATAAAAACTCTATTTGTAAGGACTCTTTGATATGAATGAATGTTTTGACTTGTTATAAAAAATAAAAAAAAAATAAAAAAAAAGTAGTAACACTGTAGCAATTTGTAAATTGAAGAAAAAAATACAAAAGCCATTGGACGGAGCTTTTGGGTTGGTTTTTTTAAATTTTTTATAAATATAGATTTCACATAATCTATTGAGAATACTCAGTTGCTATATGGTAGTTTTTCCGACTAATCATCTCTATTTTTCTTTTCTTTTTTCCCTCCCTTTTCCATTAGATTAAAAACGTCCAATTCATCACATTTCGGTCTTTGGATTGCCACACGCGACTGGCCACTATGCTTGCAAGTCGCCGATCTCCAAAACGTAGGTAGAGGAGCCACCAAACGACTGTCGCGTGACACGTATGCGTTGCCCAAGCTGTCTGATTCTAGCTATTTGGTTATGAAGTCAACTAATGTAACTTTGTCTATATAAGCAGTGAAGATGAAGAACACTTTTTTCTCCTACATAGCTACATCCCTCAAATGAATACTCTAATACCATAGCTGCCAAAATACAAATTACAAATTAAAAGTAGTGCGAATTTTAGAGGGAAAAATCTGAAAAAATGAAATGCATAATCTAACACGATTAGAAGTACTCCCACTTATATTTATTTTATCAGTATAGCGGCGTGTATCCATCATATTTGCTTATAAATAATTAAAAACCAAAATAAAGAAGAGTCCAGAATTCTTTACCATGAATATCTCAGACTTCTCAGTACGTACTTCGACAACCTCCCTCCTTTTCTTTTCTGTCTTGTTCTCTCTCTTTTCTTTTCAAGTCGATTGGCAGATCCACTACGAAGCTGGCTTCCATCCAAATATAAAGGCAATTACATCAACCCACTATTTACTTATAGCATTTATTCTTATTCTTACTATTTAAATATTCTTTCTCCTACACCTATATTTTAAAACTTACTATTTTTTTACGTCTTTCTTTTAAAATTTGTTTTCCTCAACAACCATGTTTCGACGTGTTTTATACATATCGTGAAGACTTTTCAGACAGTTAAGAGGCAAGACTTGCACATACATAAATAAAGAAGAGATCTCGAGTGTGGCTAGGGAACCAAAGTTTTGAAATCCGTTCCGGAGACCATTCTGGTTGAGGCACTTGAACGGAATATTTCGGTACCGGTACGTTTCGGTGTACCGTTTCGAGATTAATTATATATTATATATAAATATTTATATGTATATATAAACTAACAATTAATAAAATAAATACATATATGTAAGTGTGTGATATGTATATGTGTATATATATAGAAGAATTAAAGATTTATAAAATGAATATATATTGAAAAAATTCACAAACTTGAGTTAAGACACAAAAATAAAGGAAAAAAATTAAAGAATAGAAAAATTATTAAAAGTAACAATACTTCTAATGCACGGAAATGGGTATTTGAATTCTTAAAGTACAATTTTATTCATTATTTTTTAACTTATTTAAAAGTTTTTTTTTTTTTTTTTTCGGATCGGAATTACTATTCCGGCCGGAATACCGGAATTCCAGTCGGAATTGACCGGAACGGCCAGAATTTGACCGAAATGGCCGGAATTTGACCCGGAACGGAACAGATACCTATCCCATTCCGGTCACTGTTCCGGCACGAAAAATTCCGGCCATTCCGGCCGGAACGGAACGAATTTTAAAACTTTGTAGGGAACCCTCCGACGTTAAAGTCAGTTTTCCTTTATAAAAAATAGTTTTCTTGTCTTAAAATTATATGAGTTTGATAATATCTCAATTAGGCTTTTATACTTGGTAGTTTGGAGTTATATTGCCTTCATCCTAAGGAATTGTCACATCACGCCTCATGCTTTGTGCACATGAACCTGCTAGAAGGTATGATACCCTATGAGCAATAATTATTATGATGCTGGGCTCTGACTCACGTCTCAGTGTCCCCTTGACTAAATCTGATGAGTCTCTCTCTCCCTTTGTTGGGAGAATTGTGATTATTCTCTTAGCATGCTTCCCAAGACTACGGCTTCACGACCATCATTTCAGCTGCCTCTCAGTATGTTGCGACAGCACCTACATTTATTTTTTTTGTGTAGAATTAATGGTTACCTCTCCCACCTAAGGAGTTAGTGCCTCCTTGGCTTGTCCCAAAGGCGCCCACCTTCCTTTTTTAGGTGAACGGCAATAACAACTTCTCCCACACTTTTCTTGACAGTCACGTGCTAGTAATGATTCAAGCTGGCTGACTGGTTGGCATATGTCCCACCTAGCCTCCTCAGGCGGCATCTCATTAGTCTTGGTCTGGACTGAACAAGCCTCTATTTTTGCAAGCCCACCAGGGCCATAGTCTTGACTTTAACAGTCTAATGGGCCCATTTAGATAGTGGATTCTCGGGCCGTTGTCCCTTTTCACCCTCTCCAAATCATATTTTTCAAAAGTTTTATTTTTTCATTATTTTTCTTAGAATTGCAAATATGACCGCGTGGAATTAGATCCACAAACATATAGAATATAATGGTAGTAACGATGATGTGCTTATGAAGTACGGGACATGTGGTACTTTAGTTTTATTTTAGACAGATTTAATCGAGTTGTATAAAAATTTAAGAATTGATATGACTTGGTCATCACTAAAATCAGAACTTTCAATATTTACAATTTCGGTCCTTATTTTGGATTTTAAAAATTTAGTATTTATTATTAACAATTACTAATTTATTAATGTTTAATTATATTAGTATAGCATAAGGAGTGTTTAACTTATGAGTTATTAATGAGATTAATTTAGTATAGTATAAGTAGTGTGATTAATTTTATGTTATGAAATTAATAGACATAAAAAATAAAATTAAAATTTCATGTTATATTAATTAGTAATTTAGCATATAATATATAATATAAAATAATAATTGTATAAATAATATTTTATATATAATATAAAAAAACTAAATATGTATATATACATACCGGCTTTGAAACTCTAGAAAACCAATTTTGATTTTTAAGAACCGGTTTCGGATCGGTTTAACCGTTTACTAGTTTTTTATTTTTACATTCCTAGGTTGTAGTACTCCCTCTTACGATAAAATGTAATGTCAACTACAAATATCCTTGCATAAAAAACTTTAAATCATATAACATAACTTGATACAATAGAAGTGTGTATTTCAAAAATATCTAATAAAGTAATGTCAGATACAAACTTCATATAAGCCTTTTATAAAAAAATAGGTCTCACTAATAAAAAAAAAATACTTTTTTAACGTGGAGTCTATTGTTTTACTTTTTTACAAGAACTTACATGAATTTATCTATTTAAAATTTGTAAAAATCATTTCTTTTTTTTTTTCATATATTAATCGAGCAGCTCGAGAATATCGCTTTAAGCTGAACACAATTGAGAATAATTCAGAACAAAATAATCAGCACAAAGAGACAACGGAGTGTGTGCATGGAATGACATGGCAAAACTAGTCGGATGGGAATGATCCAAGTCGTCCTAGACTCCTAATTCAATTAAATATTTATTATCCACCCCAAATGTTATTTTCTATGCAATAACGTCATCCAAAATTAGGTGGCACCAACTCCTCCGTTCCCTGAAGCTAAACCATACTCTATAACAAAGACATCATGAATTCATTCAAGTGGAATGACATCTCATATTTATATCTATATATATATATTACTCATTTTATTTTTTATTTTTTAAATCCCCTTCGTTCCCGACATCTTAACCTCGAAATAATTTTTCTACTCTAAAAATAAATCATGCAAAAAATTCAAAACCAAACTAGCATTCAGCCAAATACCCAAAGCAAAATACCATTTAATAAAAATAAAAAAATCTTATTTGCAAATCAGTGTGTCAAATAAAACAACATTCTGGACACATTCATTTGATATGATTCAATTTGAAATAAAAATAAATAAATTAAAAATCAAATATATTACAAATCAAATGTTGTCATGTCTGTAATAACTCAATAAAATACATCTCTCCTTTAACACCTAATAAAAAAATAATAAATTTTAAAATTAGTACTCGCGCTTTCACATTTTAACAATTCAAATCCTTTTTCAACCTAAACTTCAATAAACAAATAATTCAATATCTCTGTAAATCTTACTAGAGGTGGTCTCCAACTCTGACGGGATCAGGATGACCAATTCTGACCTTTGACTCCAACCAGAGTCGGAGGCCAAGTTGAGTTCTCCCTCCTTCTCTGATTAAAGTAGACTTCAATTTCAATCGAAACTCTTGAGTCTGAGTCTGAAGACGAAACCCGATTAGAAACTAGGGTTTTTTTTTTTTTTCCATTTTTCTTGCCACCAGAAAACACAACATTATTGACATATGGGATGCGTATGTCACGTGTTATAATGTGTGATTAACTAATGCGAATATTGATGATATCTATTCTCTAGTTAAAAACTGTCACGTGACCAGTGGTTAATATTTTAACAGGAAATTGATTTGAGAAATTTTTAAAGCTCAGTATCAATTTTATAAAAATGAAAAACTGAGTTGCTTGAATTAAAAAAAAAAAATGAAAACTCGGCTACTGATTCTAAAAATTTTTAAAATAAAATAATAAATAAATAAATAAGCTATTGTCAACAAAGTTAAGTGGATCGAATTGCGCCGTAATTATATGAGCTGGACCCGGGGTTTGAAAAAGCAGGGTAGCCTCCATGACATAGGGCCGCACCCACAAATCATTTTTAATTTGTCAAAAGAAATATTAATTGTGACAGTTGCCTGAAGGCTCTGGATTTCTCTTCTCCCAGACAGAATTGACATTGAAGTCGTTCGCTCATCCATATCAACAAACTACAACTATTTTACTATTTTCTAAAGAAAATTATAATCTCTTTAAAAAAATTCAAACGCATTAAAATAACAGAAAAGGTAAAGAAACAAGCATTTAAAAGAACAAAGGGGATTGAAAAAAGAAAAAAAAAAAGAACAAAGGGGAAAAAATTCTGCAAACCAAACCAAAAGCAAGAGAGGAAATTGATGAATAATGTGAGAACTACACCACAACAGATAGAGATGATCCAGACACACCAACTATTAAGTAAGTTTGAAACACTAATACATGCGAATCCATCAAGCAAGAGATGAGTCTACTATTACTATTTATAAGTGGTGAAATGATATTTGTGCATGAAATTCAGGATGCAAGATGATCATCAGCTGAAAAAGATGATGGATGGGTCGCAGCAACACTCGTCAAGGAGGCAACAGCAACAGAGAGCTGCTAAACTGTTCCAAAACAACATCCATAAATCAGAGAAAAAAATACACTAGAACTGAACTTTTTGGTGCTGTTATCTGTTTAGATGGGTAATTAATTCTTCAAGATTTAGGAAAAAGAATCGGGGGTAGAGAGAAAAGAAACATGTTTCAGAAAAATATGAAGGGAGAGAGAGAGAGAGAGAGATATTTACCATCCCTCAAGGAAACCTGGTTCCCTCCTGGGTGGGGGTGCAGCATACTGTGGAGGTGCCATCACTGGGGGTCCTTGATAATAACCTGGCAGTGGCAGGCATGGCAATATGTATCAACCCCACAAAGGGGGAAAAAGGAGATTTCAAGAATCAAGACTATAAAGGCAGAAGAGATTTAAAGAAAATTCCTATTCCAAGTCCCAAAAATTAAAATTTCAGAGCTTTCCTACCTTCTACAAATTAAGCACAGAAAAAAGAACAAACCCAAAAAACTAAACAAAGGTAAAGTTTACCCATTATTTTTTCAACCAGTAGTTCAATAAATCAAGAAAAATTAAAGACTTTAATCCGCAAATATAAGCAAAGATGACAGAAAATAAGTAGAAAGTTTATGGAAATGGTGAAAGAAGCTGGTAAATTAGGAGAAAAGAGCATGCATACCTTGAGCAGGGTAGGGGTACGCATACTTAGGGTCACTCATCTCTGACTAATTAACAAAACACAGAGGCCTTCAAACCTTTTACAGCTCAGAAGAACAAAGAGAAAGGAGGAGACAATGAAACTGGGACTTATATCAGAAAGGATCGAGTTGGTACCAGACGCAAAATGCACACCCACTCTCCGTTCATCGCTGCCTCACACGTCCTTTGTCGGAATTTATATCTGTGTTCCACAAAAGTAAAAGTTATCCTTCTCTCTATGTCTATTTATCATCCTTTGGAAAATGATACCATACCCAAAATGATACTATGCCATTTGATGTTGCTCTGAATTTGATGGTTTATTGTATTTTAATTTTATTTAATAATTAAAAAAATAATTATTAATACATAATATTTTTATTTTTTAAAAATGTTAAAAAAAAACTGTAATTTGCACCAAGAAACATGTCCAATAGCCAAACTTAGACGATATAGTATCAATACCCAAATTAAAATTATTTTTAATAAAATGACATTATTATATTAATTAATTTAAAATAAATTATAAAAAGTTATAGGTCCGTCGTTATCCCTTTCTATCTTCTTTCTGCATTGCTCGTAAAATTATTTCCATTCTAAGTTTTCTTTTAAAAATATATTTCTAACCCAATAACACAAAATACTTCGAGTAATTATTAAATATTTTTAACCTCACTAATAAAAAAATATAATTCTATAACAAAAATTAAAAATATTGATAATATAATTCAAAAAAATAATTATATTAATTTATATATAAAAATTATAAGTAAACAATTAGAAAGAATTAAAAATTAAATATCTCCTATCAACCTTACTATTAAAGAAACAAAAGAAATTCTTTTATTCATTTTTCATGAAATTCATTCTCATATAAAAGATATGTAAAAAAAGCACTTATTGTAAATCTCATTATTATAAAATATTACTATTTTTTATTATATAGAATTCGATTTAATTAAAAAATAATTTTTTAAAAAATCATAAAAGGAGAATATAGTTCTAATTTTAAAATACTTATAAAAAAATATTCTAATTTTAAAATCTCCATCAATTAACAATCTAAAAAACCTCCATAAATTAATTTATATATAAGATTAATAATATAGTTTGTAAATATTATAAATTAATAATAAATAATAATTAAGTAATATAAAAATAATTATATTCCCAAAAAGGTAAAACGTCCCTGTAACGGACTCATTTGAATTCTTTGGGGGTTTCCGAAGTATTGCTACGTCTGCCGATATTAGGTACCGATTTTTGGTCTCGATAGGTGTAATTTTTTGTTTTGAGAATCCCTCAATGCACCAAAAAACAATCGGAAGTATTGCTAGAGTTGTCCATTTGAGGTAGTAGATGGATAGTAATAGATAAATAACCTTATTAATTTTTCTATTCTGCGAGGACAGCTGGCGTATTACTTACTGTGAACTGTAAAGAGGGTGGAGTGCACTCATCGTGAAATTGATTCCGCTTCTTTTTAGTGGGTCCCGGACAGCTCAGCGAAGCAAGCTCAATCTGGCCGTCTTTATGGTGTAAAAGTGGATAAAAAATAAAATTTACTAATTACGATCTGTACACGTCATACATTATATATATATATTTTAATTATTTTTAAAAAATTTTAATTTTATTATTTTAAATGAATTGAAACGAAAACAAAAGTAAAAAATATTCTTTTTTAGAGCATTTGTTTTTTTCACTTTACGATTAAGTAAGTATTTTTTTAATAATATTTAAAATTATTAAAAAAATATATAAATAAAAGGTTAAAAAAACACACAATACAACTAACTGTAGCTGTCAGCTATAGCAGTAGTGCTACCCTTGTCAAAAAGTGCTCATGTGCAGGTCTTCTACTTTCGGTTTTGCTTTCGGTTATACTGACGCTTGACAAGTTTTCAACTCACAACACCCATTTCTCGATCGAGATGGATTTTTATACATAAACCTTTTTATACAACATGTTTAATAAGCAATAAATAAAGAAAATATTTTAATTTGCTCAAAATAATTAAGCAAATAAAACATGGTGATAGGTTTCAGTTTTATTTGTTCCTAGGTAAGATAGTTTTTGAAACATATTTCTGATCTTTTTTTTGGTCTTAGATTACATTTAAATACTGAGATGATATTAAATAATTTAAATTGATTTGTAAATAGTAATATTTTATAAATCTCATTAAGATGTGTTTAAATATAAATAGGTTAAGATATGTGTTTAGGCATGTTTCGTTGTCCAAATCTATCCAATCCATCTCAAACTAATTATTGATGAGATTTACTATTTTTTCAATTTTCTATAAAAAAATAAACTTATCTAAACCTATTTCATAGATTTAAATACATATCTCAATATATTTATATTTAAAAACATTTCATGAGACTTACCAAACACTATTATTCATAAATTAATTCATATAATGTGATATCATTTCAACATTTAAATACAGTCTTGAGATAAATTTAATTTTTTTTTATAAAAAGTTAAAAAATAATAAATTCTATCCATAATTACTTTAAGATGAATTTGTTTTCCGAGCATGGTCTTAAACATAACTAAAAGAAAATGGCGGAAAGTGGTGGGGAAAAAATGGGAGACAACGATCATGTTAGCCTTGTCGAATGGTGAGGAAATCATGCCATCTGCTGTAGGAGACCTTCTACCCAGTCTGGCATCTCGCCCAGCTGTATTTAGGCTACTTTTGAACCTTTTTTTTGGATGTTATGAGCACAAGCATCTACAAAAGAGATTTGCAATGCATAGGGTACTTAGACCATCGTTCTTTTTTAGTACTTGGCAATGCCTAGGGATTGTTGCCTTACTTCATGATGTGATGTTTCAAACTGCCTAGCTAGTAATATCCGCACCTCTTGTGCGCAATGAAATCAACAAACCCCAGCACATTAGAAAAGGATCCCCAAAGATAAAAAGGAAGGAAGAGAAAAAAAAAAAAAAAAAAAAAAGACAAAGTTGAAATGACAAAGCAGAGGAAGTTTAGTTTTGGGTGACAACCATATAAAGTGGGTAGGAAACCAACGGCTCCAAATATGCATAGGAAAAAAAGGTGATTTCTCTACAAAAGAGAGGGATCATCTTCTTAGGCTCCGGATCAAAAAACAATCTTCTAGATACGTGAGGTCAATATTCAAAAATAGTGAATTTGCCTCCAATCATAGTGAATTTGCCTCCAATCTTTCTATGAACTTAGATTTTATGTCGAACTATATAAAAACATTATATCAATATTGCTCAAGCCACTATTGTGGGTTGTTCAATCGCATTGTTAGGCTTTGACCATATCAAAAATGCATCAAACATCCATTGATTTACTTCATCATGTTTCAACTGCCGAGCTAGTGCGGATAACATCCACACCTCTTATGCATAAACATCCATCCATTGGCGCCTCCTATGTTATTTCTAATTCCACCTCATGCTAAGGCCGTCCATTGCTATATGAAAGGATATACTTCCACCAGTCTAACAAGTCAAACTAATTATAATAAACAATGTTGCAATATGATAGGGAGAAAGTCATACCATACACACATCTTATATAATAAGATTTGATTTGTAAGATTCAAAATTTTTAATTTTTCTTAAAAATCAAATTATATCATTTAATATTATGGAATCCGTATCTTCCAGTCAGCATGCAAATGAAAGTTTTCTAATGACCAAGATAGTTGCACCCTTACTAGATTGTACCTTAGTAAATCCAAGCTTCTATGGCATACGTTTATAGCCCGTGTGCAATTACACGTTGCACGTTTAACCTTCGCACTTATACAAGGATTTCGATGCTTTAGAATTTCTATATGATTTTTAGGATTTAGAGCAAAAGAGACATAGAAACATAAATGGATTTTGCAACATTTATGGAATATTTAATGTAGTATAAAAAAATTCACTCAAATAATTATAAATTTAGATGTTTGGATAGGCAATTAAGTTGAGATGAGATGATATATATATATATATATATTTAAAAAAAAAGTGACTTTGAATCACAATCAATTAACTGCTAAGATAGAGACTAAATACAAATTAAAGATTCTTCTCTCAACGGCTTTTCTTTTTCAGAAAGCATCTGAGGCGAAGCGGTTAGTCTTGTTTCTCAACTGAGGAAAGAAGATTTTCTTTGCTCATGAGTGTGAGCAGAGGAGTGCGATGGAGGAAATGGAAGAGGTATGGAGGAGATTGAAGCTGAATGATGAAGAGGATAGTCCGATTGAGATACAACGCGATATATTAGGTTTGATGATTTTGAAGGGTGAACGAAGTCTAGTGGGGAAGGTTATTTCAAATCGAAGGATTGGGAAGGAGATTGTCAGATCTATGATGGAGAAAAATTGGAAGGTAGGAAAACCATTGGAATTTCAGGAAATTGAAAATAATTGCTTTGTTATTACCTTTGTAACTCAGAAAGATAAATTGAGAGCGCATGGTGGTTGTCCATGGCTATTTGACAACCATCTGTTTGTACTGAAAGAGTTTGATGGTGAAACGCAACCTAGCAGGTTTGATTTCGATCATGCCTATATATGGGTGCAAATGTTGAATTTGCCTTTGAGTTATATGAATAAGAAGATGTGAGAGCTAATTGGGAGATTGATGTGGGAGGTTTTGGAGGTTGATGTGCAGGAGGATGGATCAGCTTGGGGGAGGTGTTTGAGGGTGAGGGTGGAGTGTGATTTAAGAAGACTTATAGCTCGAGGAAGGACTATCAAAGCTAGGTGCCTTTTCAATACAAGAAGTTGCCTAGGTTACGTTTTAATTGTGGAAGAATTGTGCATGAGACTGAGGGAAGTGAGGAGAATTCTGGTCAGTATGGAGTCTAGCTACCAGGAAGGATGCTACTAAGGGTGGGAAGCATAAAGTGAAAGAGAAAAGTGAGGAGAGGGGAAACTTCGAGGCAAAGTTTTGAGGAAATGGAGAGGGTGGGGGAGTCTCAAATGGGAGGGTTGGAAGAGGAGATAGTGAAGGAAGGGGTGGAATTGAATGGTGAGAACTCTAATTTGGTGGAAGGAAATGAAGGCAGACTAGATCCTTGTGTGACTTTGCATGATGTTCAGGCTATTGTGCTTGAAAGTTAAATGCTGATAGAAAGAATAAACCCGAATGCAATGGATCAGAATTAGGATAGCAAAAGATCATCAAGGTGGAAAAGAAGGGCTAGAGCTAGGCTTGAGTCTGGTAAGCTTTCTAGTTCACTCTCTTTGGTGAAAAGGAACTTTGATTCTGTTGAGAATGATAATGAACAGATGGTTGGTGGTAAGAGAATTAAGAGGAAGGATGAGTTGGTCTGTGATAATAACAGACTAGGGGTGGTGGCTGCTGAGCAGCACCACCTGGCATTATGAATATTTTATGTTGGAACTACCGAGGGCTTGTGAGCCCTCGGATAGTTCAAGACTTTAGCCTTATGGTTAAGGAAAAACGACCCATTCTAGTTTTTGTATGTGAAACAAAAGCTAGATCATGCAAAATTGCTAGATTGTAGAGGAGGTTAGGCATGGAAGGATGCCTTGTTATGGATTCTGATGGGAGGAGAGGTGGTCTTGTGTTGTTCTGGAGAGATGAAAGATGTGTTGAAGTTATCAATGACTTAAAGTGACATGTTAATGTACTTGTCAAAGAGGAAAGTGATGGCAGGGATTAGTACTTCACAGGCTTCTTTGGCCATCTTGAGACAGGAAAAAGAGTTTTGTCATGGGATCTATTAAGGCAGTTGACACCTGCTAATACTGCTGCTTGGTATGTAGGGTGAGATTTTAATGAAAATTTGTGGCAGAGTGAGAAGATGGGGGATAAGAGAAGGGTTGGAGGTCAAATTGTTCAGAGAACACTTGAGGATTGTAGTCTGATTGATATTGGTTGTCGAGGAAATGGTTATACCTTGTCTAATAAACATTTGGATCAATCTTTTACTAAAAAAAGATTATTGGATGGTCAATCTGTTCTGAGGGAGAATGAGAAGAATGAAAGACAAAAACACTAGGTTTTTCCATGAGTGTGCTAATCAGAGAAGAAGGAGGACCATATTAGATGGTCAATCTATTCTAAGGGAGAATGGGAAAGATATTGCTATAGCTTTTAGAGACCATTTTTCTGAGGTATATACCAGTGCAAAGCCCTTTATAGAAGCTTGACATGCTACTTTAGGGTTCAAACCCTCAGTTATTTGGAGAAGTATGTGGGAGTCTTTGAATCTATTGAAGGAGTGATTGGTATGGAGAGTAGGGGATGGTAAGAGTATAAAGATTTGGGAAGATAGATGGATTTCAAAGGCTGTGACTTTTAAAATACAATCTCCTGTAAACATTTTACATGACGAGGCTAAGGTGGAAGAATCGCTTTCAGTTGAGAATGGAGGATGGAATGTGGGACTAGTAAAGCAAGTGTTTAATGAGGATGAGGCTGCTATTGTGTGCAAGCTACCTGTAAGCTTTTATGGACTTCCTAATAAACAAATATGGGCTTTTTCAAAGAATGGTTTGTATAGTGTGAAAAGTGCATACCATGTAGAAGTTAGTAGAAGAAGAAGAGAGAGTGGGAAGGCTTCAGGTAGATCAGATGAAGCTTGGAGGAGTCTGTGGAATTTGAACATTCCAGGGGTTGTGAACATTTTTATTTGGAAGGCTATAACTAATTGTCTTCCAACTAAGAAAAATTTGATGAGAATGAGAGTTGTTAAAGAAGCCTTATGTCCAGTGTGTAAGATAATTGATGAAACAGTTTGTCATTCTCTGTGGAGCTATAGTGGAGCAAGTGATGTGTGGGCTTGTGAGAGGAGCTTGGTGCAGAAATGGCCAAGCAGTGAAGAGACCTTTTTGAACTCTGGTCAGAGTGGTCCTCAAAGCTGCCTTAGGATCAGGTGGAGATACTGGCTGTGGTATTGAGAAGAGTATGGTTGAGGAGAAATGGTTGGGTCTTTGAGAATAAATTTGAGGGGTCAAATGAAGTTTTTAGACAAGCTGTTGTTTGTTTGATTGTGTTTCAGCAGGCACAAGTTCAATAAAGAAATGGTCAGTTAAATGGCACTCAGTGCAGCAGGGTTCTTCATTGGAATTCACCTGTTGGGGATGTAATTAAAGTCAACTGGGATGCGGCTTTGAAGATTTATGCAAACAGATGTGGGATTGGGGTGGTGATTCGAGATAATTGTGGTGAAGTTCTAGTCTCACTGTGCTATCCCAAATCAAATGTTTATAATCCTATAGTAGCTGAGATTTATGCTCTTTGGAGGGCCATGGAGTTGTGAGGAACTGAATTTCAATAAGGTTCAGCTGGAGGGAGATGTTTTATCTGTGGTTAAAGTTGTTAATAATACAGAAGTGTGTTGGGAGTGGCATGGCCAATTGATTGAGGAACTGAAGGAAGTTTTGAAAAACAGAAGGCAGTGGACAGTTTTACATGTAAACAAAGTGTGTAATTGTGTTGTACATGGTCTTGCAAAAATTGCTTTACTTGTAAATGAGGAGAAAGTCTGGATGGAGGACCATCCTCAAGAGATTTTGAATTGTGTACAATTTGATAAGCTGTGTAAATCAGTGAATACGTGAATACAACATACTTGTTTTATTTCAAAAAAACAAAGTTGAGATGAGATGAGAGTTGAATAAACTATTGTTAGAATATAATTTTTTAATATTATTTTTATTTTGAGATTTAAAAAAATTGAATTGTTTATTATATTTTGTTTGAAAATTTTTTAAAACTATAATCATTAAATGAGATGGAGTTGAGATAATTTTTCTCCTTTTAACACTTTAAAGTTGTTCTTTGTGTCACGTGAAACTAAAAACATAACAAACCTGATGTTTTAAGCATCAAACAGAACATTAGACAGAATAACCAATTTGGGAAGATGTTAATAATGCTTTATTCATGTCTTTTCTCCCCATGACATTAGATAATCGTTTAACTTCTCCGGCATCAATAGTCTTTTAGTTTTCCTAACTAATCTCTTTCCATTTTGTTGATTCATGCCTTTCTAGTGTTGTAACCAAAAGAGTCATGATTAATGATTATTGTTAAATTTTAGAGAAAGATAAAGGAGATTATAAATGATTACTCTTGATGAATATAGTTATTTTAACATACTATATAAAAAGTGCTCTTGGTTGCTTTCTATATCCAAGTAAAGTTATTTAGATTTTTCATGACTGATGTACAAAAGTAAGAATAACAAGCGAATAGAACTTAAAAGATGAAGATGCTCAGCCATATTTTGGAGATCAATGTGTTAACTAAGAGTTCTCTTAGAAGTTTATATTTGTTGTGTAATGGTTCATGGTATGTCCTCGAGAATTCTCCCTTTCCCTTCAAGTCGTTTAAGTGTCTAGTTCTAGTATCATCTCTCAATTGTACTACATTGAATGATATTCCTTTAGACTGCATTTAGATGTTCAGATGATCTTAGACAATTTAAATTAATCTGTAAATAGTAATATTTTGTAGATTTTATTGAGATATATTTGAATGTAAAAATATTGAAATTTGTGTTTGAATGTATGAAATAAATTGGAATGAGTTTAACTTTTTTGTGAGAAGTTAAAAAGGTAGTGAATCATATCCATAATTTGAAAAACAAGAATGCACCAAGTGCATTCTATCTGTAGACTATCCGCTGTAAAAGCTTCATTGCAGAAAGAGTTTTGATACTCATCATCTCCAGACATTAAACATCACTTATTATTTTTTTTTTTTGTTTTGTTTTATTTATCTGAAACTAATTGAATTTTTATATTTATCATCTATACATCACATATTTAATAAAAAAAAAATTATGTATAGTGTGTAATATAAATTATGAATATAATTTTTCTTGTAAAAACATCATCTCGCCTCATAACATCAATACTCACGGCGCGAGGTTCCTTAGTTGATCTTTCTATCTTGCCTCCTGTGGCTGTGCAAGCGAGGACGGTTTTCTCGGCCGTTTATCATGTAGTTTTGGGCCTTAAACTTTTTGGGCTCCCAAAGCCCACTTACCCAACAATTTTTATTGAAGAACATTACCTATTCCTCGGCGACTACTTGTTATTTATTTGTTCATTTATCTGTTCTTGAGAAACTTCCCAAGCCTTATTAGTTTTGGGGTTGGTAGAGTCTGCTCTGTTGCAACAAATATGATCTCAACCTAATAAAGAATTTGGGCTAGGATTGGCATCGGGCGGGCTGTGTATGTCTAAATTCAGCCCAGACTTGGGCTTCAAAAAGCAAGTCCAACTCAGCAGAATTCGCTAGAATATGAACTTGGGAGGGCATTGGGTTGGATTTTGAGGTATGATTTCAGTGACCCTACGGAAAAGCTTAATCTGAATATGCCCGAATCACACGTTGATAGTTCAGAGTGCCTGTGTTAGCTACACTACCAAGCTTAATCTTAGTTTTCCGTGCAACAATTCTATTACAAGCTTACCTATTAACGTAATGAAACAGTAGAGATAATAACACAACTCTAGTTCATGGAAGTGTTTAAGGTATGGAAAACATCATCCTGCAATTTAGCAAATGTTGGACCCAAAACAAAGCAAAAACAGCAGCAAAACAGATAGCTTGTCAATTACAGATCTGGAAAACAGGTGCCGACTTCACTTTCGAATAGACATTTAGAATTATAGACCCGAGGTGGCCACTGCGAGGCCGACATTAGGAATAAGACCACCGCATTCTGCGGCTGGGTCCATTGAACTCATTTTAAAGATTTATCAAAAGAAACTGGTTGCTTGCTATGGTATGAAATACATATATATAAGATCAGTTCAGTACTACTGTTGACATGTGTCAGTCTAATCATTGTCCATTTTATAAAAAAGATTGTAATCAGCCTGGGAATATATTCTTGTCACATTCTTTTGTACAGAACAAACAAAGTCATCACATGTTTGAGTGAGTACGCCAAGTTAGACAAACTGAAGTTAGCTAGCTACCTAGGTCCGAACTACCTTCTCAAACCCAATTTGCATATATATATATATATATATATATTAGACAAAACAGTTCCATCAGCAGCTTCTTGTAGTTTTCAAGCATATATAAGCTTGTGTTAGAAAATATAATATAAATAATTGAACGCATTAGTTTCTATTAACTTCAGTTTTTAGAATAAATGATCATGATTTAACATGCATAGTATCATAACAGTGGTCCTAAGCTCGAATTCTAACTCATATAGTTTTATATGTAATATTGAATTCACCATGTTCAGATAAGTTTTGAGATTAAATTGTGTGATTTAACAAAGGCTAGCTTATAAGATATGGGCATTTAATCACTTAATGAATAAGACTCTTATGTTAGATCATTTAATCATTTAATGAAGTTGTTGCTATGTTAGATCCTTTGGTACATGAAATCAGAAAGCTCCAAGAGTCATATGTGGAGTACCAAATACAGCATGTTTATAAAAAAGGAAATCGGGTTGCTCATAAGCTTACTCGTTTTGCTTGGTAGGGGTGTACAAGAAACTGTGGAATTGGCTGTGACCTATACAGACCAGCCACCGGAGGCTAGAACTAGTTGAAATTGCCAAGGATCTGGTCGACAGACGGCAATGTTTTAAAAAAACTGACTGTCGTCAGTTCGGTCGGGGTTTGACATCGACTCAAACTTTTGAACCAACTAATGTAATAATACTTTTTTTTTTTTTATAAAAAAAATACCAATATAAAACGACGTCGTTCAACTTATGTTTAAGTGGAACGACGTCGTTTTACTCCTACATTTGTGTTTTAGACACAAATAAAACGATGCCTTTTTTTATTAAACCAAATGGCATCATTTTATCTATAAGGTGCCAAGTAGAACGGTATCATTTGGTATTAAACAAAACGATATCGTTTAGATAATATGTCGTATTCTTCTTCCTTTTTCTTCCCTGTTTCGATGCTCTATTTCTCACCCTCTCTCTTTCCTCTACAACTTTCTCTCTCTACTCTCAGACAAACGATGTTGCTAGGAGGAACCAAGAACCGACTGTAAACCGGCGGAGAACCATCGGAATTAATACTGACGGTTGTTTTCCTCCTCATCGATCAGTTACGGTCGGTTGTTCTGTCATTTCCCCTCTTGTTCTCTTCCCGTCGATCGGTTACTATTGGTTGCTCTACCATTTCCCCTCTTGTCGATCAGCGGCGATTTTGCCTAAAAACCGTGCTGAATGGGTAAGTTTTCACTCCTATTACTTGGAACGTTGAGGATATCTTGACATGGTAGGATTGTTTTTCATACTTTCTTTGTCAAGCCGTTTGGTTTGACAAATGTATGTAAAAAAACTCTTATATTAATGAAATAATTTTGTTCCTCTTAAAAAAAGGAAAAAGAATAGGACTCTTGTATATGGTTTTAAGTAAGGGCCGTACTCATATGTTTTGGGGTGCTTGAGGATTGTAATGATTCTAATTTCATATATACTTTATTAAGCTGATGCAAAGAATCTTGGCCCACCATGGAACAGTTTATGTAAATTACCCAAATGACAAAATCCTTCAGAATCAAGAAAATCTGTATTCTCATGGAGGTTTTTGCACATATATGACATGCAAATCACTTTCCGCCATCTATCATGATCTTGATTGCAACGTGTAGATGTGAAAATAAATGGTTGCATGGGAACACAGAGATGATTCTTCGAGAGGATAAGACGATGTCGGCCCAACTCATGATGACAGTGATGGAGAACAGTAATACAACTAGCAGCTGCTCACCATTCTGAGGAAAAACTAACTTGCCTGGAAACAATGACCAGAACATGGAATAATATCTGATTAAGGTAACAAGCTCCAATTATTTTATCGATCGAAGGAGCTTTTGGGTCCCCCCCCCCCCCCCCCCCCCCCCAAAAAAAAATTAATAATAATAATAATTAACTTCCTGGATCACTTAATCCTTAAGCAACAAATTATATAGCATTATTTGAAATTACATTTATTCAGATTTAGAAAATATCTAAATTTGTCTAATAATTATAACTTTCTCAAATTTTTAGATAAATTATAAAAAATAATTCAACTTTTTCAAATTTCAAAATAAAAATAATATTAAAAAAGAATTTTGCTACATATAGTTATTTTTTAGTACTTCTTACACACTCCACTGATATGATTAGTTAAAAAAATTATTTTATATTAAAAAATGATATAACCAATCATATTAGTAAAGTACACAAAAAATACGCAAAAGTGACTGTATGTAGATTTTTTTATTTATTATTATTTTGAAAATATGATATAGTGAACAAGAAATACATGGTGCATCTATTTGCGTAGAGCAGCTACTTGTTCCCCTTGATTCCTGAGAGTACTAGTTTTGGCTTATTCATCTTTATCTTCATCTTCAAATTTGAATAATATGCCTTTAAATTCATCTACATCATTGGCTTATGCATCTCTAAATTTTTACTCTCCAAACATTATTTTTAATCTTTTTTCTCTCTCTTACTCATTAAAATCAATTTTGCGGAATTTGTATTAAGATGATTTTGATATATGAAATTTGTATTAAATTGATGATACAAAGTGTTTTTTAGTACATATTAATATTTATTGATAAAATTGATCATTTTGATATATGAAATTAGTAATATTTAGATATATGAAATTTGTATTCTTGAACACATGGTACTAATTGTAAAATCTATAAAAAATAATAATTTTAAGAGAAAATTAAAAAATAAAAAATAATGATATTTTATTATTATTTAGTTTAAAGATGAATAATCTAATGTGAGAGTTTTTCTTGATATGTAAAATTAATTTTTAAAAGATATAATTTTAAATATGTATATAGTGAAATCAATACTAGTGCTTGATAAAGCTATTAATTTTTAAAGTGTAACTTACCCCATACATTCCTTAGCTAATGACATGCAAAGTCTTTGGAATTAAGACAAAAAGTAATTTGAAAAATTATATATAACCTAGCTAGTCATGACTATCACAATAATGTATGTAAAGTACTAGGTTTTAATTCGTGTGGGCTATGGGAATTTCTAGAAAGGTACGTAGAAAAAACACAAAAATGCCCACGATTTATTGGTGGAGATCATAATTACAAGCTGTCACGTTTAGATCAGTGAACGACAATTTTGACGTTCATAGTTGATTGCAGTCTTTTTTTCTACAGTGGGACGCGTTGTTTGGTGATGCCCAAATACTCAAGAGTAGTTAGCTAAGCTAGCTAGGTGTGTATTTTTCAAGTATAAATTAAATGTGTTTTACCTAATGATTTTTAATGAGATCAGATCAAAGGTGATCATGCTATTTGAGAAAGAGATGCAACTTTATCCTTTTTAATTAATTTTATTCCATCAAGACTTTATGCTATGCTATGCTAATCTGCTCGATAGGTCCCTCGGCACGATGTAGGATGCTAGATTAACTACATTGTCCTTAATTAATTGGGTTTTGCAATTTTTTTTCCCTTAAAAGCTAGGGTTAATTCCTTGATTTTATGAAGATCGCTTCTAGATACCTTGGTTTTTATTTTTTATTGGGAAAAAGTATCGTTCAATATGTTATGTTACTATATATATATAAATATATATAGAGAGAGAGAGAGAGAGAGAGAGAGAGAGAGAGAGAGAGAGAGAGAGAGAGAGAGAGAGAGAGAGAGAGAGAGAGAGAGAGAGAGATTAAATGACTCTAATGGTGCTTCACGTAGGAACCAATAAAATATTTAAGTGTTATCAATTAAATTAAGGAAAATTCTATGAGTAAATCTTCTAGCCGGTCAGTCCAAGATTCCTCAAATTACAGCCCTTCAATGGTTGAGTGATACATAGGCTTCACAACTTAATAGCGGATTTGAAATCCATCCATTCGTCGCCCCTCCCCCCCTTCTTGCACAATCTTCTCCAGAGATCTTTGCCTCTCTCTCGCGACGATGGCAAGAAAACCAACAAATAAGAAATCAGAAATCTCGAAGTGGTGAGCTTACTTTGAGCATCTACGAACAACCAGATTTGCAATAAGAGAAAGCTCCGTTATCCAATTCCTCGCAGATGGAGGCCTTCCCATCTCTTCAAATTCTTCATTGAAGGAGCATTGCTTGCCAAGCAACCATTTGAATGATCATTCTCTTACCAAATCTTCAAGAAAATTTATGGGTTTGCCACCCGTAACCATCTCTAACATTCCACTAACCATCTTCTCTAATTGGTTAGAAACCCACACTCAAATGCCTGTCACAAATCTTGCAGTCTTAGAACCTCAATTTAATTGATACCACTTTCATAGTGAGATACAATTGATGTAACTTGAGCACATCACCTTTTCATTTGCAGTTTAAACATTAAATTTGTATAATGTGATTCTTACGTTTGCAATGGAGATGGTGGGCAACGAATGGGTGAAGGATGATGGGGATAGAACTGGTGTTGTGCAGCGATGGGCGACGAAGATGGTGTCATTCGACAGTCTAAATTTCTGAATGATGGGCTCAAACTTTCTATTCTGAAGAAAGTTTTATTATCCAGTATGATGACCCTATTGTGATTTGTGTGGCATTGTTGACGTGACGAACTATTATTGGAAGCTGTTAAAGTCTTACCAACAGATGGACCGCTCCAAAGCAACTTTGAAATTCTTTATACCATACTATCATTTAACTTTCATCCCATTATGTAAGATATAACACATTTATCACAATTGATTATATTTATATGATATTTTTTATTATTTAATGGTAATAAATATGCAACATCTTATATATTAATCAATTGAAAGTGGAATGACAGTGTAATATATAGAATTACTCTTAAACTAACATATTCACAAAGACAAGCTGACTATCAAATAAGAAAACATTAAAAACCCAAAAAAAAAAAACATAAAATGAACGACATTATATACACGGGCACAAGAGTGGTAGCTAGGCCCCTCATCATGGCTAGCTAGATCAGATCATGACGGCATAAGCTATCATTAAACTCAGAAGGAGCTAATTGATCACAACTAGTGCTAATTCCTTGACTACTCCAAATTATTATTTGAATTCATGCACAGCTAGCCTACATAATGATCAATTAGTAATTGAAATTCTCCAGTACTTACAAATAATATTAATAAAAAATCGGCAAATTTATTTTAATGTTTCCAGCTGTAAATGGATATGGTAAATTAAATATTGTCATAATGTACGTTTATATTCTATATCCAAAATCATGTAGGTTAATATTGTAGCATAATCATTACGTACCACCGAGTTAAGAGTCAGGAATTTGAATTTCAATTGAATGATAATTATGGTATATTTGGTAACATTCACACGTGAACGTCTATTATATATATATTGGGCACAAAAAGACACTGAACTTTCAACAAGATTATTGGATAAAGTTGCATGAATTATCATGTGGATTAGCTCCAGTTCATGTGGTGCTGCATGATCATGAACTTAGGGTTTTAAGTATGCTAGAACCCTAGAAAATTTTCCACCGCAAAATGTGGTTTAGGTGTATATATTAATGGCATTGATGAAAGTCTTACCCCAAGCAAGTTAATTAATTAAAAGCATGCACTACTGTCGTCGGAGAAAACAAAAAGAATCATGAAAAGCTTTGATCAGTATATATAAGAAGTAAATACAAAAATTCTTGCTGGAATTTTAGAAGAGAGCTGAGTCACGTCACGTGTCTATTTTGAGACGTGTAAAAAGTTGGGTGTTCGTTTCCCAAATAAATACAACAAAATTATCAGCCTGCATGCAGACATGATGATTACAAAAGGTTTGGGAGCATCTTCGAGACAGTACTTCCATTGGCGCGCGCAAGAGATGATCAGAATGATCATTACCAATGGATGATATCACTAGCTTTGCAATGAGCTAGCTTGTCTTGTGACTAATATCATGAAAGAATCAAAATGTTGAGGGAATTGACTTTTCTTTTTTTTTAAATATCGATGGTATATGATGTAGTAATGGCAGTACTCATGATGAGCAACAATCTCCTGACAAAACGTAGCCCATATATGCATCCATCTTGACTTCGATTGAAGTCATTTAATTATTACTGACTACTTTCCCAGTTTTATCAATCACCTTAATGATGATATCCTATGAATGTTTCAACACAATATTCTTCTCATCATTACTCAGCATATGCATTTCAGATTCCGGTGCTTCTGGAAAAATTTCATCGAGTTGTATAAACTGAATGTGTTAGATTAGAAACTCTTTATATATTTATAGAGCCTGTGTACTTCATCGAACGTTATAATTAAAGTGCCAATCAAATTAAACAAAAAGAGCAACATAAATAATTAATTAGGTCAAGGACTTTCGGATCACATGATGTTATTCGTCATTTGCTTAGATATTACCCCCATCGAACGTACGTACGTAAGTACCAATTATCAAAATCAAATGCGTTGTCAGTTGATTTAGATCATGCACTGCAGTGTAACGACCCATGCATCTGCAGGTTGTATCATTGTATATTACATATACAATATATATAGATCATGTTCTCTGAGTTCAAAATATTAATTATGATGATGGACCTGACATTTCCTAAAGTTTAAAACCCTACATGTTATTGGCTTCTTGTCCCATCTGAATTGCATATCGACCACGAAACCTTTGATTGAATTCAATGACTTGATTGCACCAAAATGTCTGATCTAACAACTTATCTACCCGGAACCAACTAACCACACTTTTCAGAATCCTACTTAAAACCCTACATATCATATATATATATATATATTGGCTTGATTACATTGATCTCTATGATCGGTTCTTCCCATAACGCACATTATTTTAAAAAAAAATAATATTAATTTGCAGTTATAGATCGAGTGTGCAAACGTAACGCACTTCTTTTTTAAAACAATGATTAAATATGAAACTTATATAAAACAAATTAATTTTTTAATAATACATCTTACATTTTTCCAAATGAGTGCCTAACACTTAAAGAACCTATGACAACTATATCTTACACTCTTTTTTTAGGCACAAGTGTCCGTCAAAAACATAGGATCTATATATACAGGCGGAGTTATTGAATTCATGAACAGTTGTAACTAGAATTAATTTCCAAGTAAATGTTTGAGGGGATGAAGCTTTTGCTGTTTGGCCCAGAAGTAGTTATGATATATCGATGTGGTGTAGGAGAACAAGTTAAACTCTTATCCCATTCGGATAGTGCAAATGTTTCATTTCTTTTTTTTTTTTTTTTTTTTTTTGAGGTAGAAATACTGGAACTATATTAATGATAATGTTGGCATCAGTCATTACAAGATTGGAAATACAAGGGATAACATCAATATCAATCTTTTCATCATCTAACAACACTGCTTAATTCCCTTGCTAGTTCATGTGCAACTCGGTTTGCATCCCTTTTAACATGTCTTAGGCACCAGTCATTACCATGCATCAACTGTTCATGAATGTCTGCAATAATAGGATTGTAGCTATCCACTCTAGTTTGGTTGCATGCAGCCAAGACAACATTTGAAGAGTCACCCTCAAAAATACAATTAGAAAAATCAAGAGTTGTGCGTAACTCTATAGCCTCAAAAATTCCCCTTACTTCAACCATATCAGCATCAGAACAAAAAAAACATAGGCTAGCTTCATCAAAGTCAATAGCACATCCCTTTCCCAGTCAGGAAGCACAATGGCGAATATTCCAATCCTATTAGCATGTTTCTGGACAGCAATATCCCAATTGATCTTTATATGTCCATGTGGTAGAAACTCCCACTTGACTGCAGCATTTAGAGTTGAAGGCTTCTGTTGACTAATAGCCTCCATAGCTTGCCGGTATGCATCACAATCAATAAAGATCAATTGTGATGCATACCAGAAAGCTGAAAGCGTTTTATTTTATATCATCTAATCATTATAATTTTTTTAAATTTTAATACAAAATATAATAAATAATTTACTTTTTTTAAATCTCAAAATAATAATATTAAAAATAATATTTTATTTAATTTTTATTTCAATTCACCTCCAAACCACGATACTTTAATCTAATTACACGACTTTTAATATTGATAGCTGGCTCTCTCTCTCTCTCTTTTTCTTTCTTTGTTTTTGGGAGGTTTTACACCTCGATCGTTTTCTTGTGCTGAAACGACCCATGAGAGACGTCATGACCTCTTTCTTTTCTCTGCAGAACCAACAGCGACGTACCCTTTAATTACTGACGTTGGTGGTAGACCTAAGCACATATATCATCCCCACTCGCAGCCAAGAGCGAGGGTTATATTGGAATATTGATCTAAGTGCAAAACCAATAAGGGACAAACACGGTGGTTCAATAGTCTTGTAATATTAGTCTTGAGTTATTCGATCGCCATGTAGTAATTAGCTTTTGGTTTCAATTTAGATATTATCTAAGAATTTATTGAATCTCCTTACGGGTTGAAATCTAAGTTATAACTCAAACTCGATTTGAAAGAGCGCCTACAGCTTTCCGCCATCAATACGACTATATATACCCCCCTGTTGTCTGATTTTCAATTTTTAGAATGCTATTATGGTCACTTTCAAATAGGAAAGTCACCTCCATTTGCTCCCTCCTACCATTTTTATTAAGCTAAAAAAACAAATGCAAAACCTAGCATGCTTGTTCCAATAAATCAGTAATCCTAAGGCGAATGCCTGTCACTTGAACCACTAGTCAACCAGTGGCCATTCCCATGGTGGAGGGAGAGACGCATCTTCTTTTACCCTATGTAACTCACCAGCTTGCTGTTATTTTCTAAGCTCTTTATATTAGAATATAAATCAAATGATTAAATTTATATCATTCCATAAGTTTAAAAGAATCATTTATCTATCTTCGGCCATCGTATGTGAGTAATTAACCTCCTAATGGCATACCTAGCTAGCTCAGTATGCACACTTTCGTCGTGTAGATTAATGCAACTTGCAACACATGTTTCAAATTATCAATGAATTATTAATCTAACCCTTCGAGCCTTATATATATGGGATCAGACGAACCATTTAATACTATTTTTTTTAATCTAATTATCCGCTTTATATATTAATTGGGGGCGTTTGATCTGCTAATTGAGTGCCTCAATCGCCACTCCATTAATTAATTCTAATAAATTGGTGATTTCCAATTGCATATATGCATGTCATGTCTTTTTCTTGTGCAGAGAAAGATGCAAGAATGATCATGTGAAAGAGCTAGCTAGCGTAGATATACAACAAGCTGAGCTCAATGATGCAGATCAGCAGATCAAATTCAGTATCTGACGAATTTGTAGTACTGAATGCGTAAATAAACAGTAGTACTCATGAGTAGTGTCCCACGATGACGATTGACTCAACTCCCCTCATGCAAAAGGCAACTCTCAACAGTAGTACTGATCAACAAAAACAATCCAAGTAGGTCCTAGTAAATAAATAAATAAATAACATACAAAAAAAAAAAAGCAAACAAGAGCGGTTTTCGCTTTGGTTTTCTGGAGAGAATTAGCTGATGATAATATTGTGGGCGCTAACTGCCTATTGGATTCATATTATATATGCAATGCAAATGAAAAATATATATAAATACAACTTAATTATTGGGAGAAACAGACAAATAAACAACACATGCAAGAGTGTACGAATACCACACATTAATCCTTAAGCTTGTTTGGTTTTGTTTATGTAACATCAACTTCTCACATATATATATCGATCGCCGTGGTTTTTCAGATATCATCTTTAATTGTACGTCTATTATCTATCTTGTTCTTAATTCGTCTCGTTCGTACGTGGTGATCTATAGCTTGCCGAAAATTAATTAAGTAGCTAGGTTTCCTTAGGTGAGCAATGCTAAGCTACCGATGCATGCATGCATGCATGCACATGATCATGAGGGTACTCATCCTGATCAAATATATACTAATATTGCTTCTACCATCGAATTTCGTGTTCTAACACATGAATTTATTATATATATATTTGATTTTCTTCGACCATATATAAGTATACTTCGATTTTAAGTTTTTAAGTTTTCAGGCTACTAATTAATTATATGTCACACACCATGCAGGCAAAATACACAACTTATTTTGACTAGGAATTTCCAAGAAAATATCCATCCAAAGAATATTCTTGGTAGAGGAAAATATTATACATTTCAGTTGTAATTATAGCGTGACTTTATATAATACATTAGATCTTATATACTTTATAATAAAAGTAGTTTTACAATCTAACATACCACATCAATTTTCAGGTTTACTTTTGTAAGATATTTTTATTTCTAAAGCATTTATCTAGTAGTAATTAAGATAATGTGCTAGTACTCCTATTATCTTCATTAATTCAACTTCTTTCAATATGTATGTATCATGCATTCTAGAATCAGTGGCTAGCTGTAAACTATATATGGTTTGTAATTTTCCCATTATGAGTTATTTATGGATCGATAGTAATGGTTTAAAACAACTTTTTGTATGAATTTAGATGCGTAATTTGCTTAGACGACAAAGTAATTTGAGGCGCATGCAGCAGCTAGCTAGCACTCTCAAACAAATCCAACCAACCAGCTTTATAGACCTTAGACCTGCATTTTATATGATGTTAAGCTTTTGAAATATATCACAACTTCTTGTTTAAGTACTGATGTTTTGAAATTTTGTCAATATATATAAATGAAAACTTTATATTTTCCATATATAATTTAGTGATGATCTGATGATCAAATTGCATGAATAATCTAAACTTACTTTCAGGTCATTTTATTTTGGCGATAATTTCTTTCAGTACTACAAGAAAAACGTTTATTATAGTATGTTATTTGCTATGAAAATTATGATTATTTTCTATCAAAATGAGTAATTCGTTGATCACATGACAAATAACTTAATTGTCACAAATAATCATTTTTCTTATAATAAGCTTATATATTTCTCACTATATATATTTTCCATCACATATACATGCACATGTTTAATTTCAACAAAACATTTTACATTTTTGAACTTTTATAGGTATCACATGATGATCATGATCATTAATACCATGCAACATCATGAGTTATTTATCTAGAGTACTCAAGGACCGGATTAAATTCAAATATATTTATGATCATGGCAGGAAAGATGTTCTCTTTGCATATTAAATTCGCGTAAATAAAAATATGATTGCTCCTTTTTTTTTTTTATTATGGTAACAAAATATATAAACTATCCTTTTAAATACCATGTATATATCATTAGTTATAGGCCAAAAAAAAAAAAATCGAATAAATTTATCACGTACCAAAGTAGTTTTTGATAATGCACGATGATGACATCCATATTATATGCATGAACAGCATGATGATGATCTATATCCTAGAGAGAGAATGAATGAAGAATTATATTTGGCCATAAAAAGAAAGAAAAGGGAGATGTATTTCATTTTAAAGGTATATATTGGTTTGCTCAAACACATTGGCATATGACTTATCTGACACCAATCACCTGGTGATTATGTTCACGTGGTTGTGGGTCAAAGCCTTTGTCCTCACCCTCTCCTTGAGATATGTGTTTGGCTTGATTTGCTACTGTGCGTGAAGTCCCGATCGATTATTTTGGTGCTAAAAGAAGTAAAAGGAAAAAAAGAAAGAACAGCTAGAGAGAGAGAGGGGGGAGAGAGAATAAAAATTAATGGTACTCCAATAATTTTTCTTCTTTATGTTTTACAAATGATCTAAAGGAAAAGACCAAAAGCTAATTCAAGTTCACATTTTGATATAGTGTGGGCAAATCATTTTGCAATTATCACTCAGTTTAGATAACCTGTACGTACAGTGGGCCAAATTTTAATAATAGAAAAGTTTAATCATCCACAGTAATGTTCTGATATTTCTTTTTAAATCAAGAAATAATTAAAGTGATTGATAATCCAAACTAAATAATAATATAAAAAGTACCGAAATTAACATGAGGCATTAACAACAGTACTCGACAATAAAATTATATAAATTATAAATAAACAAAAATTAAAGGATACACATTGAATATTGGAGAGTACTTTGGTGCCAAATTAAACAAATGAATTTGATCTAAACCCATAAAATTCCATTTATATAAATATATATACACATTAGGGCTTATATACTAATAACTGAGATAAAGTTAATAATACATACACACACTCTGGTTGAGTTCATTTATGCAGTAGATATCTTATTCTGAAAACATATTTATGATCCTAATTGGCAAGTAATTAAAAAAATTTGCCGTTAGATTAATAATATATGGACTCTTCAAGTTTATTGATAGTTCTAATAGAAAATTCCATCGTCTAAACCTGCCATATTTTTTGTATCTAGCTATAATTACTTGGTAACTTTCACTAGATGAGAGAGGTAATTGTTCTGATCTACAAGCACCAAGTTTTTTATGGTCCTTAATATATATATAGCTTGAACAAATGCAAGCCATTAAAGGTAAAACAAATTAGGGGAACGAATGTAAGTAACTCAAATAATACATAATCTAAATCCTAAATGGGGAGTCACACGTCCATCTTTCTAGAGAGAGAAAGCCCATCTTCTCCTTTTAAAAAAAAAATTCATATCTTCCGTCTTATTTTTTTGCTAAAGAATATTACATGTGACTCGTCATATCTATTATATTTAACCGACTCCATCCAAACACACCAACATATATAGTTACGCACAACAATTTCCGGTCATTGCTGACTTGGTTAGTGGATATCGTATATCCAATTATATTATTGTTTTTCCTAATTGAAGATCTTGAGGACGAGGAAACAAGTCCCTCATTCAAACAAATTGGAACAATAAACTGCAGCGCACTACCTTTTTTGACGTTGTATGTAGCACTAATTGTAATAGATTGTGTTTGCCAGGAAACCTCACCCCTTATATATGTTAGTCTCGCTCTATTAATGAACCACTTGCTTAGAAATAAAAATGTAGGACCTCATTCAAGACCCTAGACTCAATCTGGTATATATATTACATGCATGACATAGTCAAGCTAAGCATTTTGTATGCTCGCAAAAAAAAAAATACGGAAACATTTCAATTCCATTTGATTAATACTAATAATACAATATTCATTTGAGTATTTTTTTTAAACAAAAAAAAAAAAAAAGTGGAGAATGTAGTTGAACTTAAACATCATTTGCGTCCAGCAATTTCGCAACTCGAAATATTCCCCACTTTATGTATCATTGTACCATAATATATATTATTCAAAGACTTTGAAATCATCTCATGATATTAGGAAACCATCAGTGCATGTAGCTAGCACACAGCTTTCTCCAATCAAATCACCATTTGATCCGACAGAAGTAGTACTACACAGTACAATTAGTAAAGTATCATGTGAATTGTGAATGGCCGAGAAGCAGCAAATTTCTGTTTCCTTCTCTAATCTCTCTCTCTCTCTTTCTTTTTTTTCTTTTTTTTTTTTTTTTTCTCGGGAAAATGGGCGACAATTCAATATTGATCATCTACTCCAATGCAATTCTATGTGCTAAATTATTAAAAGGAATTGACTCCTAAAATAATAGAAAACTAACAAAAACCAGTAATATTAATTACGTATATATGCACAGATATTGTTGTAGTACTACTGCATGTCAATATATATTGTTCAGTAAAGAGGCCGACAATTCTCTAGGGTTATGCAGCTGCCATATATACATACATACATATATATATTTATATATATTATAGCTAATTATTCTTTTGAATTTCGCTATATATGATTGCCTGTGATTATTCTTTATGGGTAATATCTGAATGAATTAGCTCCTCCACGGTTGATATTTCATGTCCTCCACTGTTGATATTAATTTCATGTGCCCCTGAGAGCATTGGTAATTGTTTAGCCATTATCAAGTTTAAAATTTGATTAAAAGTTGAGTTTTTTAGTTTTAGATATTAATCCACATTATACTATTTATTTTAAAATCAAAATAATAATATAATATTATATTTTAATAAAAATTTTTAAATTTTTTTATATTTTGCAAATACATTCCATATATTATTTAATAATTTAATTTTTATTTAAAATTATTATTTTTTAACTATTTTTTTCCAACCTAATTACCGAATAAATACATTTAAAAATATTTTTAGAATAAAATATTATTTTAGAAATGAAAAGTGGCTAGCCAAATTTGGCAAAATAAATGAAATTATTATAACTAAAAAGTGAATCCATAGAGTTTTGACCATTCAATTCAATGCTGACCACTTTAATTTAAATTAGTCAAAATTTAACTAAGCACTGATATTTAGTTAGACTACTACCAGTGCTCTAACAAACTAGAATTCAACGACCCCTAATCATGTACCTGCAGGGAGACTAGTTTTAAAGATACGTACGAACGTTTGATCTATATTTTTGTTATCGTTCCAAACAAGGCATCCCTTCCTCGCTCCTTTGTAACTCCAATTTCATTTTATTCAAAAACAAAAAATCCCAATTTTATTTTTAACGCAATTTATTAAAAAACTAAATCCATCCGTTTTCTTTTTAGGCAGATGTACGGTCGATGCTTTCAGGGTATGGGAATTAAATATTGAAATTATTGTTTTGATAATTTCGGTGGAAGGGACATTAATCAGCCTTGAGAAGAGAGAGAATGGCAAAAGCAGATTCCATTTCCGTCTTAGGGTAGCTCTAGGTGCTACTTCGTACAAAATCACAGTAACATATACTATAATGCATTTTTAGGGAAAATTTGGGCCCTTTTTGTATATATTCTTCAACTTGGTGCAACTTCATTTCATTTAAACATCCCCATCCTTTCCTTTGAGAGAGAGAGAGAGAGAGAGGGAGGGAGGTAGGGAGGGAGGGAGCTAGAGAGGGAGATGGAGCTTACTCAACATGGTTTCTTGGAGGAGTTGCTGGCAACAAGAAGAGATACTTCTTGGAACGCTTTTCCTAATGGAGTGAACGAGTTCTTCCCTAGTGGGTGGAATTTTGATCCTTTGGAAGAGAACCCAGGCTTGGCTACTCTCAATCCTCCTTTTTTAGGATTCTCCGCACCAACAGGACCCAGCTTTGATTGCCCTTTCAGTGACCAAGCCTACCCTTTTCTTGATGGATTTACAGAGATTGATACATCATACCCCAAGAATGAGAAACCTCCATTTCCATCCCAGGAAGCTGACTACCCATCGATGGTTGAGGATGAGGAACTTGGTTTTCTGGGCAGTGAAAATCACAGTATGGAAGTTCACAATAATGGCTGCAAAGTTGAGATGGAACAGGCTGCTGATATTCAAGCTTTCAACATGGGTTTATTTGGAGAGAGAAAGGGTAAGGCCAAGAGATTGGAAGGGCAGCCTTCGAAGAATCTAATGGCAGAAAGAAGACGAAGGAAGCGCTTAAATGATCGCCTATCCATGCTCAGATCAATCGTCCCTAAGATAAGCAAGGTGATCTCAGATTTTCATCTGCTGAAGCTTGTTTTATGCTAAATCTACAGTGGTTGTTTCATTAATAAACAAATCTTTGATTTGCTTTCTTTAAATGTGCTTATTCGTTTTGCATAGAAATACATTTCTTAAACATAAGTTGCTTCTTATGACTTCTAAAAGATTAACAGAAGAATGTGAATATACTGCTAGCAGATGGATAGAACATCTATACTTGGAGACACCATAGATTATATGAAAGAGCTTCTGGAAAGAATCAAAAAGTTGAAAGAAGAAAACATGGAAGAAGATGAAAATCAGGTTAGCTTAATGGGCTCCAACTCCATGGAGCTAAAGCCGAACGAAATGGTGGTGAGAAATTCCCCAAAGGTAAAAGCTTTTTAATTTTCACCATTTCTTAACTTATCAAGATCTCGAACTTATTTGTGATAATATACTGAATGCTTGGATTGATCTTTATGTCCCGGTCTGGCTTTGCAGTTTAATGTGGAGAGGAGGGACATAGATACTCAGATCGATATTTTGTGCGCACCTAAGCCAGGATTGTTGCTATCAACAGTGAATACGCTAGAAGCACTGGGTCTTGAGATTCAACAGTGTGTTATAAGCTGCTTCAATGATTTTTCAATGCATGCTTCTTGTTCTGAGGTATGTACATATATATGTTGCCTTAATTGCTTGAAATTAGCAATGCGCATGCCTCAGATGACCAGGTCAATTCATATGTGTGTATTCTCTTATAATGATGATAGGGAACTCAACAGGGAGAATTAATAAGTTCTGAAGAAATAAAGCAAGCATTATTTAGAAATGCGGGCTATGGAGGAAGATGTTTGTAGAAGAAACAGATGCATGGGGAAAAACAAAACACTGTTGGGTACTTAACAAAGCTGGCCGAAGACTATATTAATTATAAAGTTGTTGTTCTTCAAGGAATTTCACATGAGACTAAAGAGAATAGTTGTAATGATATTGTCTTTTCAATAAGAGTTGCCCATTCATCAGGTTCATCTCGCACCCTATTGTGAATTATTGTCTACAAATTGTTTTTCTTGTCTTTGCTTTTTTGTTTTTTTTTTCAAGGATCGTTCCTTTGTTTCCCACTCTATATAATAAAAGTAGATTTTGTTTTAATTTTGAAATTGCATGTTTGTAATATTGGAATCAGAATATATATGAAATAAATGCACAGATCAATTCGGTGTTCGATCAAAGTAGTTCTTTCTAGAAGCGAATCATCAAGAACAATTAGTAGCTTATTGATATCTTGTTCCCAAGTAGATCATAAGAATATTGGCATTTAGGATATTAAACAATCGATGGTGACTCCTGTTTCTGAATTTATTATATAAGAAAGAATATGATCAGCTATATATATATATATATATAAATTATAGTGGCAAATAGATCAATTCCATTAATGTAAAGGCCAAAATACTATGTAATATGGCACATGATCAGGCTAGCTAGTGGAATATTGTCATCACACCCTTCTATTCTATCCAATTCTTGAGTTCATATCTCCAATTCTAGTCAAAGATCGATTAACTTCATTCGCAGAGTTTCTTCTGAATTGTAATTCAGAAATTTAATTCATAGGTGTCAAAGGAGAAAGCCATAGCTTTACGAGAGGTGGCCATATACATCCTCGATCAGTAATATTTTTGCCATCATCCTCTCATGTAACACTAAATGATTTAAAAACTATTTCTTATTCATTACTTATCATTCAATCATAGGATCGATGTCACGTACGTAAGGAGATAACATGAATTAAGAATTATACGGTGGATACAATTTTTTTTAACTATGTAATGGCTTCACAAATGTAGCGATTCTATTCTATTGCAATCCAAGTTAAGAGAAGATAACCCTAGTAATACTATTTAATCTCAGAACCTGATTAGAGTGCCTGTTTGTGTGCATGAGAGGCCCGCTGCGCTGTTCCGGGGGAGGGGGGGTGCGCTTCCGACGTGTACTGGACTTGATTTAGGTCTTCCAAAGGTTTTAACTCCCACTCGGTCAAGTGTAATGCACGCTAGAAGATTTGGCTCACGCCTGATCATTAGTAAAATGTCGATAATTTATTTGATTCATATGATATGAATTACGTATTACATGATTTAGACTTTAAAGATCTAAAACATGATGATAATTTATCGGATTTTATAGGGCCATGTGCTTCGAGTTTGAAATTTAAAAACGTACGTCAAACATATTGTATTTGCACAGCTGATCTCATGCTTTTATCGTTGAAAATAAAAAATGGTGGTGCCGGGAGGCAGGCCAGATAAGATTAACATGTTCCAAAAAACAAAAAAACAGAAGTCACATGTTCGCAACTTCATTTCTGAGATCAGGCCGTACTGGAAAACAAAGTGGATCATCCTGGTAGCAAGCTGGACACGGTTGATATACGGCCACGTAGCAGATTATTATAACTAGAAGTTCCTTGAGATAAGTAAGCATCTTCACAAAGCTCTCATTTCCTCTCTAAGGCCTATAACGTATGAATACCAACTTGAGGGGGGCAAGACCGTGTATGGATACTTTCTAATGTAGTTAGAGCCGATAATATTGACACATCAAATGCGCCACTGATGTCAAAGCCTGTTATATATTAGTTAGCATAAAAAATGCATTCAGAATATTTTTTTTTTTCGCCAATCATGTTCTGATCCCACAAAAAGCAGTACTGTATTTTCAATGATTACTAGATGTTGAGGTTCAGGAACACGCTTCTATTTCATCCTTAGGATAATCAAAGGAAGATTCTATATGATCGATGTTGTACAGCTAAACACGATGTCTGTAATTTTTCACTACTGTTGCAGCTATATTGCAACTGAAATGCTATTAAAATGTTCAAATCGGATTTCTTATTCCTTGATCAAATGATATCCAGCGGACCGGCATAAGTCAATATTAATGCTATCAGGACCCAACTGATCAAGAGTTATATGGGATTGGAGCTTCACCATTTTAAATTCTAGCATAAGATAAGGATTCCATTCTTGAACTTGGAATAAGCTAGCTAGATTAATTTGAGGAACAGGAACACAACTATTAAGGACAAGCTATTTTTCTTTTTAAAATACAAACTTATCGGCTTAAGAAAACTTATATTATTATTGTTTTTCTTGTCTTCAAGCCCACAATTCACGCTCCTAGAGGTGAGTTTGTCAAAAGCAAGACGAAATATCCCACCCATAAAATCTTTCGTATGCCGTATTTAGGTAACTTAAAGATGGGAAGATTCAATGAACCATATATAATAAACCAAGCCACATGTATTGCACCTGGCAGCTATCATTCCTCAATATAAGATGAAAGATAATAAATATTTACTCGTAAATTGAAAGAAAGGGAACCATCATGTTAATTTCACCATTATGTATGTTTAACAAAATTTGCCCAACATAGGATTTTCGAAATGGGTTATAATATTATACAGGAGTCAAAGTCAGCAGCTACACCCGGAAGCTTCAATTTACATCTCAAATGTACATCTCAATCCACATCTCAAAAGTCAGCAGCAATGTAAGGAAATCTACATCTCAAATGATCTTGAAGCTTTTAATGAATTATGTTATGTGGCTAAGTTTCATCTTCGCCTTCATCATCATTGCTGTCAACATCATCACCATCGTTGAAATCTGAGTTGCTCATGGCAATGGCTTGGGAATGTTGATACTGATCGATAACATTTCTAGCATCATATGCCAAGGCATTCTTTGCAGCTCTAACCACATCAATATTCTGATTATGGATATCATTTGTGTCCTCTTTAACTACAGAGGATTTTTGTGCCCGTGCTGATGCTGCTCTTCTTTTGGCTTCCCTACAATGTAATTGGTCAATGTACTTCTCGTGTAAGACCCTGTTTTTTACTTGCTTCAGTACTGGAGGACTGACAAGAGTCGTCAAAGATGAGCTACTAGATCTTGGAATGGGCTTTTTACGGACAGATGAAGATCTCTCACGGAACTTCTGAAAAAAATCATGTTTTCCCACTAATTGCTTTGGGGTGGAAAGTGTAACATTCGGCTGAACAGCTTGATTAGATGTATCCATATTGGATTCAAGCACTGAAAATAGATCAGCTTCATAATCCTGGTCCACATGATAATGCTTTTGTAACAAATGTCTTACGGATTTTTGTGAGAGATGAGTCTTCTGTTTATTGCAATTCAACCTTTTAGCCATTGGTTTAAGTAATCTACTTGCAGAAAACGAAAAATGTTGAAGGGGTGAAGATTGCGCTTTCTTAGCCCTTGATCGAGGACGAGGTTGGAGTGGGGTTAAATTGTCAGAGTGCACTTTATCAAAGCACTCCTGTGCAGACTTTCCAGGCACCTGTGAGAAATTTTGGTATCACATAAGTTCAACCATTGATACAATTCCAATAAAGCAATGTACAAGGAAGCTAACTCCAGGGAAGAGAGATTTTGTATCAGATAGTTGACAGAGATTACTAAATACTAATTCAATTATCAAAGAGCAAGTATATGTTGAGACAAGCTTTAGAAAAGTACTCAAAATGAGATCTAGCTATAAAACTTATGGTTGTTTCTATGTTAAAAATATTGTTTTTATGGGAAAATTACTCCTTGCACTCCAAACTACCACCTTTTTTCAGTTTGTACCCTAAAGTAGGTTAAGATCTGACTGCTAAGATTGATATTAGTAGGACATATGGAACGATCTTAATAGTCTGATGTTTATCTAAGGTGCAAAATAGCTAAGTTTTGCATGCTACAATGATTTCTATGGAAAACAGTAGTTCATGAAAGTTTAGCTAATTTACACAACCTAAACTGCAAGACTTATAACTTTATCAATATCTTCTAAACAAGCATTATCTAATAGCCAAGCGTCTATGTAACTCCTTGAAAAGAGCATGATCGTTGCTCTTGCTATTTATATTTCCCCAAAATGCATTCCAAACAGAACAATGAACAAGAAATTCCTACTTATCAAAAAAAATGAACAAGAAATTCCAAACCAGGATAGGAAAATACCAGTCTGGAAACCCTCTTCCAGAAATGGGGGGTCGGCTTGGCAGCAAAATATGCTCTCTGCAATGCTAATTCTTGCTCCTTTGTCCACCCTTTAGTAATATCATCACATTCGTCATCTGGCTTTCTCTTCCTGTTAATCACATTATCAGCCTCGTCGCCTTCCACGATAACTTCAGGCCCAATAGAAATCCCCCTTGTCGCCCTAGTCCGCCCATCACGTTTCCCTGAAACCTGTTCGCAAGGAATTGCCCCCTTTCCAGCTTTTCCATTATCTGTTTCCTCTTTATCCAAGGAGTTCACGCTGCTACTCTTCTCGACATGTTTATGAATAACATTTTTCTGATTATAAATCCTATGTGATTTTCTAAGACCTCCAACATCAATACCACTATCCAATCTGGGAGACTTGCGCGACGCAGAACTCCGACAACTATTGAACCCACTATCAGATTTCCTCCTTTTCTCAAAAGTTTTCTCCACATAATCCATCCTTTCATCAACGACATTTTTATGACTAGAAAACCTAGGAGAGCGTCTGAGACTCCGAAACGCCTCGACCCCATTGTTCAACCTTGGAGATCTTCTCAGCCCCGAACTTAAATTCCAGCAATTTCTAGCCCCACGATCGGATTTGCTTGTTCTCTGTGAATCCTTTTTCAGGTTATCCTTGTTCTCTTTCGCTGAGATGAGAGAAGGATCCCAAGGACATGCCCTGTTGTTTCTGGATTTGGACTTGGGGGTTTTCGGATCTTCGAGTTCTGAAGTTGCACTCTTCTGGTGGAGTCTCGGGGATTTTCGAAGATTCGTGGGTTGCTTTGATTCTGGGGTGTTCTTTTGGTGGAGAAATCTCGGAGACCTGCGGAGTGTATTGCATTGCTCGGTGCTACTGCTACCGATGAGATTTCGAGAAGGCATTTTCACGAACATTTGGTGGTCAAGACTCAAGACCCGTATATAGAGAGGTTTGGGAGGGAAAATTCAGAGGATCCGCTATTCAAACTGGACAGAAGCGGGCTTTCTCGTGACACAAGGCTACGAAAACAAGAGCTTCCCTTGGGCCGGAACCCAACTGCGGTGGGCTCCTTTATGGTTTCACTAAAACCTCTGTTCCTTTTATTCCTTTATTTCCTATTACTTTTGAGATTACAATTAAAAATAAGGATGAGGAATAAATTTCACTATACTGTTATTTCATGTGTTTATTTAAATATTTTTATTATATATAGTCATTTTTACATATTTTTTACAAAATTTACTGATATAATTATCCAAATCAGTTATTTTATATTAAAAGAATGTGGTGAAACTAATTATATCAATAAAATATATAAAAAGTACACAAAAGTGACTGTACATAGAATTTTTGTTATTTAAATCTTAGTTATGAATTTCAAATTAATTGGCTGGAAAATTTCCATCAATCATTTATTATCTTAAAAATTTATTTAATATGGTAAATACTCCGATGACAAATATTGAATTTTCTAATAAATATTAATCGTACAAGAAGATCTCAATCATTTAATCGTACAAAAAAATTATATGATAGAAGACCCTAAAAATTCTACCGTTTTGATCCTAAAACACGAGTTCTATATTATAAGTAGAAGTTATCTTGAACACGAAGTACGTACAAGATAAGGGTTGTAATAATGCCATTAAAGATCAATGGGCATCTTTATGCTAAATATATACTTGTTCTCGAATATTAATGATTTTCAATGTTCGAACCTCTTCGTTTTCGCACTTTAATTTGTTTAAGAATTTCATGTGATTATATTTGAGATACGAATATTTTTTTCGAGACAATGAATTTGCAGTGAATTAATTGATTTTTGCATCTCTCTCTCTCTCTCTCTCTCTCTCTCACGGCTCAACACAAAAATCAGGTCTTAATATTCACACTTTCATGAGGCTTGTGTGTGCAAGATTTTGGTTGAGGAGATCATCAAGCTAGCACTCTCAAAACATGAATAAGAACATGCTTTCTAATATCAAAATCGACAGATTCATCAGCTTATAATTAGCTTTATAACGTTTGTGAGAAATGGGTGTTATATATAGCATGGATGAGTACTAATTGGTTCTTCATGATTATAAAGAAAGAATGATCGAATGCAAGAGATCAGAGAGAATCAGATATACATGATGACATGCAATTAAAACAAAACCCATGCAAGATCTTAAAATACGCATGCTAGCTAGACCATAATGATCTAAGCAGAATCTTCTTTTCATGAGAGAACAAAAACCAGATTGCATGGAAACAGAAAATTAAGGATGCATACATATATATATGTTGGAGAATAATGTTCTTGATGAGTAATGTTCTTTTTAGCTGCTAGCAGCTCATGACCCAAACCACATTATTATAGTATTCTAGCTTTGAAAAGATCGAAGACATTTATCTACCTAATTTCGTGTTTGGTTTACTTAATTCTCCACCACTAACCTTATTATAAAACAATTAATATCGATCCTTTGCAAAGAATCTAATAAATAATTAAGATATCTATGATCTATTTTGTAGTGCTAGACCGATCATGATCATATTGGATGGTTCCAAGCAGCTAGAGATCGATTACATGATTTACATGAACAACTCTTCAACTAATCCAAGAGGTACGTACTAGCTAGCTAGAATAAAAATGGATCGAAAGGAGTTACTAGCTAGAGAAAGGAAAGGAAAATTAATCATTACAAATGCATGCTTTCTATGATTTATACCTAACTTTATTACGAGGATTTCCACTATAACTATTATACAAGTACTTGGATGCTTTCTTGTGTTTAGTAGTACCCCACTCCAATCAACATGAATATCTTTTCTCGCTCTATCATGTTGGGATGTTTATGCTTAAGATTTTCTTGAAATCTTTTACAGCTTTTAGAGATAAGGTTTTATATACGTAAGCTTTTATAAAAGTGATTGGACCCTTCAAATATGTATATAATTAAATTGACAAAGTTTCGTAGAGGTGTTCATATTGAAATTTGAAAATCGGCAAGATCCATTGAAAATATGAACGGAATAAGCTTTTTACAAGAGTTTCTTTTAAGTTTTGTGAAAGTTGCTTTCGCTTTTTGTTTATTATGGAAATTAAGATAAAGATGTTTTGACAAATTAAGATTCACGTTTTTTTTATACAGATGTTTGGATGGAGAGAAAGAAAATCTAAAGAAATATTCGAAATTTTTCCTTTTTTCCCTAGTAGAATTTGTTTATAAGTATATTTCATAATCTCATATATGTATATATATATAATTTAATTCCACATTTAACGCGGTCAGTGCATCAAACCCAATTAATTTAAATCCTAGAAGAATCTACCCTTTTTCGAAAGATTATTGATTATTGTTTTATACAACTAGACATGATGAGAATCCATGCAGCTTTGTCATCAACTTGTTTTTATCTTCTTTTTAGCTAAAAACCATATATGTTTCTCCTCCTTCTCCCATTGGATTAAGACAATAATCTTTGTTACTATTAAAAAACAACATGGAAAAGAAAAATGCAGTGTTACATCATTCAGGCTCTGTTGGGATAAGGCCACTCAGAAACCACTAGGAATTGTCTATCCAAGGGCTCGGCTCCTGTCTCCATGTGAATTTGGTGTGTAAGGGTCCCATTGGATAACGTGAGTATCATCCGTACGTTTAAAGCGTCCCTGTTTTTTCTCTGAACTTTCTTTGAATTCAAAAGCAAACAAAGTGGGGGCAGGTTGAGTTTTCTTTGAAGCCCTGATCTCTATGCTCTCAAGTATGGAGTAGGCGGTTGCATTGGCATATATAGACCAAACTGAAATAAAAATTAAAAAAAATAAAATTTTATTTATAAAACATATAAATAGAAGAAGAATGAGCCCCTCGATAAAACAAAAAATTGTAAATAGAAGAAGTCAAGTTGATTTATATTCTCTTTACGCGCTGACATAGTTTGATGGAATTGATTATAAGGGCTAGACAATCAAATGAAATTTGCCTGATTGATTCTGTAACATGGGTCGGAAAAACTTTTGTAGAATAGGGTATTGAGAAAGACTAAACTAAAAGTAACGTAGAATACACATATGAGTGATTAAATCCTAACAAACTTAGAAATTTCATAAGATTATTGAGTCCCATTTTGATTAAATGGTTTCTCAAATTGATTTGCCTTACCAATCAACTTTAAAAAAGACATCCCTGAAAAGTGTTGGTAAACAAATTACGTGTCGACCATCTTTGCTATGAAAAGGGTTTGAAGACGGGCAGACTATATTCTATGTTTGTGATGTTTTAATATGAGCAAATCAAAGAAGCCACGAAAGCTAAAGAGAAAAGTGTGATTTTCTTGACATGTTTGAGTAAGATTGATGATGTTAATTTGAGTGGCGTAAGAAAAGTGTGGATGGGCATGCAGTGGGGACAGTTCTTTATTTTTTTTTTTTAGTCTAAATTAAAGAACCAAGGAGAGAAAAAGGAGGGTCAATGTCAGAGTACAGTACGGGTGGAAAGGAATGTGAACCAGAAAGAAAGGGAAATGTACCTCAACAAGCACGGAACGGAAGGTCCAAGGAGTACAATCTTATAGTATTGGCAAAAGGATAGAAAGTGGTCTAAGACTCTAATTTAACCAAGTTTTAAATTAGGATATAAATGTCATGATATTCTTGTGGTTGGGCTCTTTCAATTGTCGATGCCGTCCATAATAGGACTCCATGTTTTGTCTCTCTATGCTCAATTTTATTACACGAGTGCTATTTCACATTTAATTTTATTGCACAAGATGTAAAGCCATCTTTCATGCTGCCTATGATGCTAAGATACAGAAAATGGGAGTTGGAATTGTAATAAGAGATAGCAATCGTGATGTTCTGGCCTCAATGTCTAATCCAAAATATTATATTGCATCTCCTTTTATAGCATAAAGTAATGCTCTATGGAAGGCAATGAAAATGTGCAATGAGCTGAGAGAGATGCCATATTCAAAGGTGACGCAAAAGTTGTCATTGATGCAGTAAATTCTGAAGAAAATCATAGAAGACATAAAGAAGATCATAGGACAAAGAGAATGGTGGTCTGTGTCTTTTGCACATAGGGAAGGAAATTAATATAGTGGCCCATCAGCTACCAAAATTAGAATTACAGAATGAAGAAGAAATGTGTTGGATCGAGGATGGTCCTTCGCATATACACAAGTTGATTGTACATGATAAAAAAAATGTAACGAACTCAGTGATGAATGAAATGTATTTTCTCTTTAAAAAAGAAAAAACTTGAAATAAGTAGGATTGAGATATGGAGACCGAGTCCCTAAATAACTCTTATAGGGGAGAGAGTCGGAGAGATAGAGAGAATGATAAGATAAAAGCATACACCGACATAATTTTCTAAGAACATGGAAGCTGTCTACCCTTCAAAATTATGGATTTAAATCTCTACTTTCTATTTCACGAAGGAGAATTATTTGTGCATGCTTAGAGTGTGAGAACATCGTGCAAATTCTTTTGGAAAATATAATAATAATAATAAAAAAGACGTCTTTGAAAAAACCTATATTTTTATCATGAGTTCTTTTTTAAAAAAAAAATAAAAGAGGTTGCACGCCCTCTACTTATATTTAGTATTCCTCTTTTATAAATTATGATCTCTTACTAAAAGCTCGTTTAGATTATAATATGAGATGAGAAATTTATGAATAATAATGAAATGATTTGAATTAAGATATTTTATTGAGTTTTGAAAAATGAGAGAAAAAAATTAAATAAAAATATTATAAAGTTAAAATATTGTTATAATAGAATTTTTTTAATATTATTTTTATTTAAAATTTAAAATTGTTGAATTATTTTGATTAGATGAAAAAGTTAAAGATTTGATATTGAAAAGTATTTTTATTTATGATACTTAAGAAGGAGATGAGATGAGATAGTTTCCAAACAAGAACTTTGGATGCCCTTTAAAAAAAAAAAATGTATCTTGGATGCCAAATTAATGTTGTTATTAGGACGTGGCAGACAAGTGCTAGAATCACCAAAACTAAAATTAGAGCAAAAGGAGACTATCTACCAACCAAAACTCATTTGAAAGATTTGACATACTTATCAACGATTCAACATAATCATGAGCACAACCTATATACATACATATATATATATATATATATATGCTTGACTTCTAAGCCATATATACTTAAAATGATATTTGCTTCCAATAAATAAAGTGTCCATTCCCCTGCAGGACGGACCCCCCATGGCCGATTCTACTCAATATAATATATAATAAACCAACAAATTAATTAGACTAACATAGTACGTACGCTACAAGCAACTCCATTATATTCTCTAGAAAAGAAGAAAATAAACAAACCAAACTCCATCATACTCAAATTTCCCTATTTTGTTGGCCATCTTATCATCACAGTTTGGGTAAAGCTTGGGTAAAGCTTGGTAAAGCTTGGTAGCTAATTAAACAAATGGTTTAAATTCTTCAGATCAAACTCACCATGAGGAGGCTTCTAATAGAGCAAGTTATAGGCCAATAAAACAAAGCATAGTTTCTGTCAATTAAATGACCAAATTAACAAAGTCAAGCATTGAAACTTAAGCAACCAAAAAATGGATTTTAATCAAGCTGCTACTGAATAATCTTCCCTCTATTTGGATATGTACAAGATTTATACAAAATTTTGGGGGAAATCATGATGAACTGGTTAAAAAAATAAAATTACAAATCGACCTTTTCTCATGGGCCTAACAATATTGCTAAAAATCGAACTATCACAAGGGGAATAATTGCAGTTGGTAAAATAAGCTTCCATCGTTGTCACATATATTTACATCAATTCATGAGTCCCTTTTTCTTTTCGCTAATACAAAGGCACTGGCAGACGTGGTGGTGGCTTCAGTGGCTTTTGCACTTTTACCACAACTTTTTCTGGACGTGGAGGTTCACGTGGGCATGGCAATGCTATGAACTTTGGAATCCGATCCCCAGGCATCAACACAGGCAAGCTTTGGCTTTGATTTTGCTTTTGATTCTATTAAAAAAGAACAACCCAGAAAATATACGTCAGTCACTGTTAAAATTCTGAAACAAACAATGAAACAGAGAATAAATTTTCACCAATTTAGATTAAACTATTGGTTTATATATACCGTGCATATGGGTTTAGATTTGGAGGGTGAAGCTTCGATATCTGTATGGTGATCTGGGTCGTCCTGGGAGAAAGAGTGGCGTAGAGATCTGAACCTGTCCCAGTGATAGCAGCAGGAGAAGATTCCACTCAAGCTGAGGATGATGATGAGGAGGAGGGCAGTGCCGAGGGGGAAACCAAGGGATGGACGAGATGCGTCCATGTGGGGTGGCGAAGAAAGATCCTGGCTGTCCATCACTTGAAGAACTTGGACTTGTTCCTTCTTTCATGCGTTTGGAGGAGGAAGAGAACGGGGAAGAGAATGCTATAGAGGGGTTTGCGGAAAGGCGAGGAGGAGAGTTGGAAGTTATATACAAAAAAGAATGGGGAAGAGGTGGTGGTGGGTATGTGCTAAAGGTACGTCCAGGCCATGGTACGGAAAGATATGGGGCCTACGTTCTTTGGTGCTGCTAAAAAGCATTTGTATTTTGTTTGGGTGGAGGGAATAAACAACTCATTTAAAGAAGTGTGAAGATGGAAAACCAAAATGAAGGCAGAAAACTGTGTGTAAAATCAATGTGAATGCAGTGCATGAATTTGATATTGAAAAATAGTAGGAGGATTGGTAATGAATTCTTTATCTTTATATTCAAAATTATATCTTTTTAAAATTGATTTTGAATATAAAAAAAAATTCTTAGATTGGATTATGTATTTTTTGATCAAATAATAATAAAATAATAAAGAGAGAGAAGAGAAAAAAGAAAAGAGTGAAAAAGAGAGAAAAGAGAGAGTTGGGAGGCGAGAGAAAAAATAATAAAATATAGTTTGAAAAAGGAAAATGAGGTCTTCATCTTTGAATAAGCACTATATATAGTTATTTATAATTATAGATATGAATAAACCAATATAGACCATTTTAAAAACATATTCTTCAAATTCAAAGATGAAAATAAAGATAAATAACCCATTAACAATGCTCTGGTCAGCCTATCACCTTAAAAAGTTTCCATTTTTTCTCGCTAGACTGCAACAGATGTTGTTTTTTACATGTTGTCTCAAGTTCTTTTATACATACCACTGGAGGCCTTTCTGAACATATATAGAAGAATTGAGCATTTGGGGGATATGATGCGAAGACGGTACATAAAGGCACTGATATATGAATACTTTGTAATGCTGGAGACCACTAGTGCTAGCCCTTGAAGATGTGCCGTTTGCCATTTGAATTCTGAAATTCTGTTCAACTTGTTTTATGACAAACAGGTTTGAATTTAGAGATGGGATGATGATTTCAGATTAAAATTAAAAGTTGAATAAAATATTATTATTATTATTTAATTTGAAAAAATTGAATTATTTATTATATTTTGTATGAGAATTTGAAAAAATTATAATTATGAGATGAGTTGAGATGAAACACTATCTGAATCCAAACTAGCCCTTAACCCTGCAAATGCAGTGCAGGTTTTTGCCCTGCGGCAACCAATGGAGATTCTATCTAATGGTTTCAAGATGGCCTCAACACATTTCATATCATCTCATCTCATTTCAACTTTCAAATATTGTTATTTTTAACTTTTTAAAATTTCAAATTTTTGACTTTTTCGTCTAATTATTACAAATTTTCTAAACTTCTAAACAAAACACAAAAAACAAGTCAATTTTTTCAAATCCTAAAACAATAATAATATTAAAAAATTATATTTTAACAATATTTTAATTTTCTAATATTTTTATTCAATTTTTTATCTCACATTTCTCAAAACTCCATAAAACATCTTAACTTAAACTCATTCCTCCCACATTTGAATTAGTTTCCATTTAATGGTTCAGTTCAACTCTTTTTTAACCAATTCTTTTCTTAAACTATTTTTGTTTCATCTTGTTGTATAGAGAACATGTCTTAAGCCATCATTGATTCATTAAATTGGATGATCAATTCTCTCTGTTCCTCTTCATCCGTTCTTTTTCAAGTACCAAAAGTACTGAGAGTGAAGTTATTGTTATTTTATTTCCTCTACATGTTAAGAAAGTAATGATGTGTTCACAAGATGAAGAGAAACTATTGAATATAGTTGTAACTTGCATTTTATTGACAAGAAGATGACCAGTATCAAATAATTCTATCGTAATCAATTTCATTTGAAGTACGTGATCGCTCATGCTTTCATCTTCTTTCATGCAAATCCTATTATACTTATATAATAATAATTATATATAAGTATCAGACCCCAATCCATACTTGCCTTCAACTACATCTATAATTTCTTTAGAAAATTCATAGTCTTCAAAAAGAGGAATGATTTCATCATTCATGCAATGTAAAATCAAGGCTCTTGCCCAAGCATTATGTTCTTTTCATTTGTCTCTAGTTCTTACGCAGCTTTTACTTCCACGTTGGCCATTTTCCATATTTTTATATGACTTCGACGTTGTTAATTATTAAGTCTTTCCATGCATTAGAAGAAAAGTTATATGCATTTTTCAGGCTCGAAAATTCCTTCCATTTAATTTTTCAATCCCTAAGGAATCAATACTTTTCTTTGGTACCATTAATAACAAACCTAGAAGTCCTCCTGTTGTACTTCAAATAAGAAGAATAATGGAAGTAGTGCTTCGATCAAGTGTTCTCACAAATTTTCCTTGAATTTTCTCTTCTTTCAAAGAACTTCTAGCGATTTTCTCGAGTAGCTGATGCCCTATAATGATTTGGCATAGAACCAGGAGAGTAACGACTTTTGAACGGACCAAATAGGGGTTAAAATGACTTAAAACAACCAAAAACGTGAAAATTGGTCTTGACTCTAAACCAGTTCAAAAAATCAAGTCAACTAGTTCAAGCGAAGACCAATTTTTGGCTCAGTTAATGGCTCAATCAACAGTTCAGCATACTACTTCGGTATATGGGTCGGCTCGATTCTTGGAACGACATCGTGTTTGACTTTGTTTGAAATAACATCGTTTATAACTAGAGAAGAATTGGTAGCCACAATCAAAAGAACACCATTTTGTTTGGAATCCTTTTAACTGGCTGAACAGCAATGCCATTTAGCCCTAAAGAATTTGAGTTATAATGACCGTTGGTCGTCGTTTCAACCAACAGTATCATCTTCTTCCTTATATTCACAAAAACATGTTTATGATAATCTCCAACACTCTTCCTCTTCCAACGTGATGGATGGTGATGGTGCAATGTTTGAAGTGTCCCCAACACTCTCAAATTCTAGTGGCGGCGAGGGATGCTGTCGACCGGCCGAAAAATTTTCTGAAGAGTTTTTGGACATTTTTATCTCAGGCTTCACTTATTTTCCCTCTAGGTAAATAGCTTTCAATGATTTTCTTCAAAATAATAACTAATAATCAAATTTTATAGATTATCAATGAATTAAAACCCTCCCACCGTTATATGCCTCTTTCATTGTAATTTGGAGAATTTTTTAAGCCATAGTTACAAAACCACCGTAAATGGTTTTATTACCCAAGTGTAATTGTTCAACCAAACACTTGCCTCTTGAAATAGCTTTGATACCACCGTTAGAAAATGAAGAACAGACGTGTAGGTGTTTTCTCAAAATGGTGACAGGCTCGTTAGGGTATTTATCCCACGGGTTGGTGTTTTATGAAGGAATTGCATGCTACAGAGTTGTACACAAATGGTCTCTATTTATAGACTATAAGGTACGGGTTAGTGAAAAGGCACAAGCATTAGTAAGGAACACAACCATTTGACTAAATTAAGTGATTGTGTCTCTATTTTTTTTTTTTTTGAAATAGGCTCCAATTCATTACTGAATGAAGGAAGTTACAGCTGTGACCAATAAAAATAGGTAACAAGCCTCGCTTACAAGCCAACTAACTAACGGTTATACGCTCCCCCGCACACAACTTTCATTGCGCTGGACAATGTCTAAAACTTCTAAACTCTCTAAAGACAACCCCATACTGAGATGCGAGACTCTGTTAAAATAGAAGTGTCCATCTCGACTTGTCTGCAAGAAAAAACAAACACTCAACATCCACACCCTCCAGGAGAGGAGAGGAACTACCCAACCTTCACCCTTCAAAGGAGGAGAGGACTCACAACCCTCATCCACAAAAGAGGAGAGGGACTAGCCTATATCAAAAAAGGTTTATTAAAACCTAAAAAAAAAAACACCCTAACAAACCACTAAAACAAACAAACTGAAAACACACTTAGCATTCCTAAGCCCGTATGCCCACAAGCTTATTGCCCGTCTGACAGCAGCCCACAAACTTCACAGGTACAGCACACCGTTTCACTAACAAACTGCATCACCGTCACTCTCTTTCTGCAAAAGAGTTTTCTGACAGCAACCCGTTTCACCATTACGCTGAGCAACCAGCTTCTCACCAACGCCAGCTCCGTCACCGTCACCGACACCAGCCCAAAACCTCCAAAAACTAGCCATTCTCCACTTCGGTTAGAAGAGACGGAGACCAGATACAAAAGCCAGAGACCAGGCATACTGAGAACTAATACAAAGACTAAACAGCAAACCAACAACAAGACCAAAAAAGAAACGATGTGTCACCCCCAATCCGGCCACCAACCAAGAGAATCTCCACCGTGAGTTCAAGTTGGACTTCAACCCAGAAACCTCCATCAACCCCCATGCATTCCAGTCGTTCATCCCAAAAATCACCTCTGTTTTCCATGGATAAAACAGAGTCACTGAACCCGTCGGGAGAACACCCCAGAACAACATGCATACCAAAGCTTCTGAACTCGAAATCCATGGCTCTACACACACTGAAAACCCTCCCCTTTACCATCACGCCCAGCTACGTGGTTGTCCATGGTGGTCCCTCTTTCAACTGAATCGCACTCACGGCCAAAACAACGACATCGAAACCCTCCACCTCCATCGTGTAAAATGTCTTCATCCCGTCCGATTGAAATAAAAAGGTAGATGGCTTCAAAGTCCTAGACCAGCGACGTTAAAGCCCTCCATCTTCATCGTGTAAAAACGCTTCCATCCCATCCGATTGAAAGAAAAATGGTAAACGGCTTCCATGTCCTTGACCATGTGGTGAAAACACTTTCCGGCCACCATGATCGCCGCCAACCGACGCTTATTAAAAACGGAAAACAAGCAAAACTAAACAAACTGGGTGGAGGGAGGGGGGAGTCGTAGCTCCCACCCCCCTCAGATGGTTTAAAACCCTTTTTTCCTTAGAGAGAAGGATGAGCTTCTCTCTCTTGAGAGATTTAAGTGATTGTGTCTCTTGACTCTTCCTCAACCAACACCCCCCATTGGAATTATCACCATGGAGAGATGGTGTGAATCTAAAAGGCACACCGCTTAGTGAGTGATCACAATCCCTCAAATTTATAGCGTTCACCTCTCCATCCAATTTGTTCAAAAATTGTTCAAGAGATCGGAGAAAATCTTAATTTGTCAAATCAAATGGAATCACAAACAAGTAAAAAGAATTATTAATGAGTAAGTTTAGTAATTTTATTACTGTTCATTGCACTGAACATGAACAAAATTGTGAGGAACCGTGCATTTGCCGGTGAGCTTGACCTTTTACCTATCATTTTTCATCATTAATTAAGCTTGTCGAACCATCCCAACATGCCTGTTACTCCAAACAGGTCATGTCTAGTTGTAAGCTGCCAACTTTTTGTTCCAGATAATCTGAGATAGGGAGTTGTGAGGGGTCATGGTGCACATTGCTTGTGTCCATTATAGGTATCAACACCCCTTTGTGTCACTCAATCCATTTATCCTTGGGAAGTGGCGCTCTCACGCTTGTCTCCGAAAACAATGGTTCTCAAATGTAGAATACATGCGTAATTGGTACATGTATACGTGTGTATATATATATATATATATATATATATGCACGTATATTCCCTGAACATACAATTTCTCTCAAGGTACTCCCATCCTTACGGGTAGCTTGGATTCATCTCATTTCCATCATATCTCATTTCATTAATCTCAACATTTTTTATAAAATAAATTTTAAATTTTCATACATTTTTAATTTTTTTCATTTAATCATTATCTAGTCATTACCAATTCATCCAAACTTTCAATAAAATACAAAAATTAATTTAATTTTTTCAAATTTCAAAATAAAAATTATATTAAAAAATTATATTCTAATAATATTTTAACTTTATAATATTTTTATTTAACTTTTTCTCTCTTATTTTCAAAATCAACATAACATCATAACACAATTTATTTTATTATTATTCATAAATTTTTCATTTAATCTCATTCAGCAAACATTCGGTTTCAAGCTTGGCACCGGTGCATGCAGCATCCAGCTGCTTGACTATAGTTCAGCATATCCTTACTTTCCATCTCAACGCCAACTTAGCAGCTTATGCCCATGTCAGCAATTTGCAACTTAAGCACTCTAATTGGAATAGTGAAATTGAAATCCAAGTTTTAACTAATATAACATGAATTTATCTTTATCTATTTCCTTCACTTTTGTTCTACTTGGTCAATGAGAATTTTCAGATAAAAATTTTGAATTTTAAAATTAAATATTAAAATATTATATTTTAATATTATTATTATTTTAGGATTTGAAAAAGTAGGAGAAAAGTTAAATTATTTATTATATTTTGTATGGAGATTTATGAAAGTTATAATGATGAGATGAGAATTTTATATTTAAAATGAAAATTTTGTGTAGCCAAACAGTACCTAATCTTCACATTAGATTATCTATATATTTTTTATATAATAATAAAATAATATTAATTTATTTTGTAAAAATTTTAAAATTATTTAATTTTATTATATTTTATCATTCTACTAATTATATGTTAATTAGGATTAATATTATAGCCCTCCAAAAAATGCTGCAACCAAATAACGGTAGAAAGTAAGGATGAAAATATATTTTTATTTCTTTTGATCATGCTATAGTAACTATTAAATTTGATCCATAATACTAACTTATTGTAGTAAAAAGTCATCATTTTTTACATTTACATAATCCGATGCAACACATTTCGAGATTCTATTAGCCAAATACTCCATTGAATTTACATTTGTATAATCCAATGTCAGTGATCTAAGTTTGTTTAGTTCAAATTCTGAACACCAAATATAGCCACAGCAATGAAAACAATCTTCGGCAGTTCCCTCCTTAGTTCAGTTGAGAAATATAATTTTGATTTAATATTTTATTCTCTATGTTCTTTTTATTTTTATCTCCTCTGAACATAGCAAAATACTTGATTTAATTGTAATGCCATTTTGATTACAAAAATAAAAGTAAAAACCTAATAGTTATATATATATATATATATATATATATATATATATATATTGTATTTCTCTGCTTTTTTTTAAAACAGAACATGCATTTGTAACCAAAGGTTAATTAAAATAAACTATACTTTGAAAACGCACAAACCCGTATCTTTAGCTTATGAGTAATGCTACCTATAATCGTGAAATGCAAATGTCGTCGTGTAATCACTTTAAAAAATAATATGATCTATTATTAAAAAATTAATTTTATTTTATATGGATCTCGTATTCATTCACTGTTTTAAAATAATTACACGACGCTTGCATACTCATAACTGTAACTACCATTTTTAAAAAAACGAAGAAGAAGTTGAAATTGAGACATTCTCTTACCACCTTCCTTGATGATGTCTTTGCAATAATGAGCTGTGATGGATTTTCTTCCTCAATATATATATTTCCACTAAGATATGTCTCTTTTAGTACATGCTATACCATAAAATCTATTTGTTAAATGTTTAATGTTCTAAATCCAACGGTATGGAAGACCCACTTGAAAGATAGAATTAATTAAATTCAGATCACTTAATAGTTAATTTCACTGGGACATGAAGTTAAATCATTAATCATTTTTAAAATTTAAGATAATATAAAATAACAAAGTTAATGAGATAGTAAAGACACGAGTACTAAGATCTTTTAACCATCTTCAAAGATATGCCGTGAGGAATCCAAAGTACTTCGAAATATCTCTAGCTAGTAGACATTTCAACTTAACCCCACATCTCAATTAAAAAATAAGAGAAGATTTGTTACTGTAATGTTGGGTCTCCCTTGATCATCTTCTTATATTTTTCCTTTTTAACATCATTCTTCATGTGGGCTATCGATGTGGGACTCAATTTAGTACTAACTGCAATCATTACTGGCTTTAATTTGATCACTTACATCACTATATATATGGTGGTCAATCTAGTTTTTTATTGGACTTGACTCTCTCTACTGTACAAGACTGGAAGGACACAAGAAAATAAAGATGAAGCAAGAGACATGACAAGAATATGCCCTGAATCTTCTTCTCCAATAGCAATATTACTAGGTAATAGTACCCAAGCAGGATTGATTCATATATAGTTTCCGACTAATTTCTTTGAAAAGTGCATAAAAAGGCTCAGATCAAGTCAGGTCATTGCATAAATTGGGATGACCTTTTGGTAAGCTGCAAGACATACGCGGTTTCTATAACCTAGGTAGCTGTAAGGAACAAGATCAAATGTTCAATAGTTTATGGATCAAAATGCGTGTCGTTTTCACATCCTTATTATTATATATGGGTCTTCTCAAGTCTTAATCCACCAGCCAGCCCCACTAACACTGGCTTGCTGCCCAAGAAGAAAGAGCACTTAAAATAGTGTTCCCCTTGTGCTCCAATGGAGTTTATACCCCACCCTTTGCAACTTCTTAGTATTTTCTTGTCGAACTTATCCTCTTTTAACATTTCTAGGAAGAGTTGCATAATGGCCTTGCATCACAAAATATTTGCAAACAAATGACATAGGGTTGAGTGTACATTATCTGATCATGGGTTTGGTTTGGACTATTGATATTAGTAAATTAAGGATTCGTTAAGTTTTTCAGTTGAACTGGGGTATCGGTTATGATTTAAATTAAGCCTGAGTACTTGTGATTTCCCGCCGTCTAGCGCTATTCTTTCTAGTTCTCAATAAGTAGTAAAATGCTACTATGGTCATAACCAAATGGGAAAGCTATTTGACGTTATATTTCACTAGTATCCCCACGTATATGAAATGTCAAGAGTACAAGACTAAATTGGGACCGACCAATAGCGACAGATTCTTTATCTAAATCGATCCATTATTGATCTCAAAGTTTTAAGAACCCATTATATTGGTTTGGTTTTCGACATAGGTGACATGGTTCATATGTTACTAACACATCCAGCCCATATGTACACTTTTAAGGTTTTACTTGTATTATGTATATTGAAGAAAATTTTCATATAATTAAAACAACATAGTTTCTAACTTTCTATGTTTTAGACCGAATAATCTCGTTTAATCGCTTATTAATTAGTTCAAAACCCTTTTGTTTTCCACTTTCTCGATTCTTCTCCCTCACTCTCTCAATTTGCATTATTTTTTTTTGTTTTTTTAGGTGATTATTTTATGAATGATATTATTTGATCATCTGAAACTTATTTTGTTTGTATAATTTTCTTGACGTCGCACCACCATGTGATACCACTTGATTTATTAAAAAAATGTATGAATATACACACAAAAGTAGAAGATTGAATATAGAGTTTCAATAATATTCATCTTTTTATATTTTTAGACGTGGTTTTGGTTTGAATATAATTTTTGTGTTTTTTTTTTTTTTTTGTACCGTAGCGGTGTCACGTCAAAATGGTTATTTAAACGATAAATGAAATTTAGATAACTTATTTGAATTCTTATAGATAGTTTATAAATAATAGTAAAATAATGTAAAAATATCTTACCACAGTCATTTTATTTGACATTGATTTACTCGACGCCTTTCAACAAGCACCACCCATCAGTGAAGTTCTGATCAATGCAGCACCGCCTACCAGACCGAACTGTGGTTTGACCCCACTTGTCAATTTGAGACTTGAGAGAGTGGATATAACACCCTCAACAGTGTAAATTAATTTTCTTTCTTAAGACTTTGAATTTTTACTCATCCTTTGAAATGGAACGTGGTTTCTCAGTATGCGTAGGGATAGAGGTTTAAAAAAAAAAAAAAAAAAAGACCTTTGAATTTTATAGTCTTTTTCGTTGCAATACCAATACAAGAAGTTGACCTCTGCAGGACAAACAAATGAACAGATGAGTTGCTCTGCCCCTAGTTTTCGCACCAATTCAAGTAACAATGAGGCTTTACTTTATTACGGCATCATGCAGTATTTTAGAAGACGGCTAACCTTTAAATCAGGCAGGAATATGGTTTAAAGGACTTGATATAAACTTCAGTCGGCTCAACTTGATGCCAAACAAGTCTACTCTAATCATTGCTTATGATGTGGTGGATGCCACCTCAACTGCCCGCGCATTTACAAAGTTAAAAATATAAAAATATATACATATTTATTTTTACGTATTTTTTTATATATTTTATTAATATAATTAATTATATATTAAAAAAATTAATATAACTAATAAATATATAAAAACAATTATATGTAACATTATTTTTAAAAATATAACTGCATTCATTAACTTTAGAAGGAAAGAAAGAGCTCATGTGTAACCCTACTCCATTCCCACTTGCGCGTGAGATTGGTACTATTAACGATCGAGTTGTTGAGTAATGTTTAATAGAGTCATGAATGGTGTAAGTATCGAGTATTTTTTTTAAAAAGAATAAAGTCTATTATTAAAAGATTAATTTTTTTATATAAATTTTATATTTATTTATTTTTTCAAAATGAGTGTACAATATTTGTATATTTTATGACTGTAAATATCTTTTTTTCTTTTTTCTTTTTTTTTTTGCAAAAGGCATCCCATCCCCTCTTCTTGTATCTCGAATTTAGTTTTAATACATCTTTCATTATAGAGAGAGATGGGGAAAAAAAAACAGCAAGAAAGTAAGGATTTAACAATGGGTAATGATACACTTACCACCCTTTTACCACTATTTTACCACTTGTAGTGTATTTATTTTTTTATCATTTTTTTTTAAGTATTTTTTTAACATCCTTAGCCATTAAGAAAAAATTTTAAAAATATATAATTTTAGTGATAGTCACTTGCTTAATCATTAAGTAAAAAAAAAATATTTAAAAATTAAAAAATTAAAAAAAGTGGTAAAAGAGTGGTAAGATAGTGGTAAACCTATCATTATTCTTTAACAATTGTTTCACTATACATATTTGTGGCATAGAAAGGAGGATGTGCATAATGTACTTTTCCCGCCACTTGCAGGAACAAAAGTTAGCATTATAATATGAGTTCAGATAAAGTAAAAAGCTCGGCTTCTTAAAACAATATAACATGGATGTGATAGAATTTGGTGAAAACAGAGTGCTTCCTTCACATCCCGGCCCATTGATTTGATTGCGAGATTGGCCAAATCCAACTTTGTTTAATACTTTTAGCATTACTGAAATGACTTTAGTGCAGCGCTTATATGCTCCTAGTAACCATTGTCGGAGGACAAAGGTTTAGAAGGAAGTGGTGTTTATGTTTTGGGCATTACTTTCTTTTGACTCGTGACCAAGTGGCTGTCAAACGCGTGATGACAATTATAGAAAGCAATATGCTAATTGGCTAGCTGGTAGGATAAAAGTTAAAAAGAAAAGTGGCTTTCATTTTTTCAGCTACATCCAACACAAGAAAGTTGAAAATCCACAGTAACAACAGGAAATGGAACTAAATACCTTGATGCTGAACCAGCTCGGTCCTTTGCCTTTTGAGGTGTGAAATTGACCTGTTGAAATTTGAGTCATTAGCCCAATACCACATCCTGCAAAATGCTGTCTAAGCTGGGCTTATTTTGCTTGGACCTCCAAGATGCAACTGTTTGCTTGGATCATTTTGGGTTTTTAAGATGGAGAGATAATAGGATTTTTAAGTGGGATTGTTTTTGAATTGAGAGAACATTGATTGATTGAGATTAGAGTTTAACTTATTGGATTTAGTAATGTTGTATATAGTTTTAAAGCGTGCTAGTTTTTTGTATTACCTTTGAAAATTATGGGGCTTATTAGAAAAAGTTGGGTCCTTGACCTGATCTACTTTTTGTCAAAAAGAATTTTTTCTATTTATAGATTGGTGTGGAGTGAATGATGTACTTTTTAGTTTTTACCATGCTTACCTAAACAGATTTAATTTATAAGAAATTTGATTTTTAAATTCTTTTACAAATTACATTACGTCATGTCTACAATGAGGAAGTTATAACTTCCACGCCAGCTTGCTTTTTTACACCTGCTATGTACGATGAAAATATATATTTTCAGAAATTGAGGATAGGAACAACCTGGCCCCACCGGCTACCAGCAGCAGGAATCCAACCATCGTCAACAGTCAGATTGATCTGATTATTGCGTTCTCCATCCACCAACTTATGTGACATTGACAGCCCCGGAATAGTAGTAGGAAGCGCTCTTATAAATAAATGCATAAAGCTACTACGATGACTGGGCGGTACCGTTTAAGTATATCGTTTGATAAAAAATATTTAATAATTAAGAAATTAATTTTAAATATATTAATATATTTTTAAAAAAATTTAAATATATTAAAAAATTTAAAAAGAAAATTTAAAAAAAAAATAACCTGACAGCTTCTTGTAATAAAAGTTTAGCGACACAATAGCCCAATCCTAAATGAATAGGATTGGGATCATAATTAGGGTAGAGACTGTTTAAATTTTGGTTTCGTTTGATTGTATAATTTCGATTAAATGAGATGAAATATTTTATTTAAAATTAAATAGAATATTGTTATAATATAATTTTATTTAAAAATTTAAAAAAAATTTAAATTATTTATTATATTTTGTATGAGAATTTGAAAAACTTATAATAATCAGATAAGATAAGATAGTTTTGTATTCGATAACCAAATCAGACCTTAGTATATTAAAATGTGAAATTATTTTAATGTTTTAAAATAAACTCTCCTCTGCCCCGCCTGGCTAGACTAAGAGCCCCCCATCAAATGTGGGTTGTGGGGCATCCACTCGCATATTAAATACATGCGAAGATAAGGCCCAAGCCTACTCGAAATATACTTCATCCAGCCTGTATTTTTAATATCTACATATATTATAAATTTGTAACGAAAGAAACGACGTTATTCGTTTCAAAACTTAAACCTAAATATGAAAGGAAAATTTTCTTTCTCATATCTGATTCCTCTCATTCTTTATTCCCAACTGTCATCCCTCCTTCTCACTTTCTCCCCTGATCTCTTTTCCCATTCTCCTCTTTCCCCTCTTCTCCCCCATTCTTTTTTCCCCAATAACCACTTTCCTCTCTTCTTCCTCATTTCTCTTCTTTTTTGCTCTTTTCTTCTTATTCTCCTCCTCCCTTCAAGCTAGCATGGGACTTCTCTCGGTTGTTGCGGCTCACAACTTGTGTTAAAAATCCTTGGTTTGAGAGTTCTAACTTATGTGGCTGGCAACTATGACTATGGATGACCACGTGACAGGTCTACGAGGTTAATGACTCGCGACCATGTAGATCTCTAAAAATTTATGCATAGATATTTATGACGCATGACCACAATGGCTCATGGGTTTGTGCATTTATTTTGTATTTTTTAGGTTTGTATGTTTCTTAGGTTTTTTGTTGAATTTGTTAGATTTGTTTGATCCGTAAGCTTCTTTGGTCTTGGTTTTTGTTTAGATTTGTAAGACGTATAATTCTTTCTGCAATTTTTATTTTTTGAAATTCTTTATAAAATTTATATTAGGTAAGATTTGAGTATTGGCCCTTCGAAATCTTTAATGCATTGTTGGACAGGATGGGAGAGGGACTAGTGGGCCAATCCGTTCCCCGAACATTAGGTAGTGTCAGAATTCGAGCCCAAACTATTTTCCGCCCATGCGAGAGCAAGGGGCACCCTGTGCTGTATCCCTGGCGGCTCGGAAAAATATCTACGTTTGTCATGCTTGGTTAATACAAGACTACAATCGGTTTTATCTGTCCAGTTGTTCCCATTATTGAATAATGACATCTAAATTCGAGGCTCATCCAACGGTCTCCTGAAGCTGTTCGTGAACAAATGGGATTTTAATTGCAAAACTATTTTCTTTAAAATATAAACAAAAAATTACTTTTATTCTGACACGATTTCCTCAGCAGTAGGCTAGCAACTTGTCACGTTAAAGCTACTTTCAAATATAAATACGTATCTTTCACACGTGAGAACTATCGGAGGAGCGCGTGTTAGAGAGGGCCCCTACTTCGCCAGCTTCATTGACCTTGAAGCACAGATAGCCCTTTCCCTGTCAGTCACAGTCCACGTGCCATTACGCCAGTATCCATAGATTAGAGACGTGTCAACATTTTATTGGACAAAAGAGACCTTTAAGTTAAAACAAAAACAGAAGCCTTTGTCCAGTACCGTGGTTGATTAATGCAACAACCTTAACCGCGGTTAGATGAACTAGGGTTAAGATGAAAGTGACCGGCAAAAGTGGAGGTCTTCCCCAGCATTGGTTCCCTTTGTCGCGGCAAAGCTCCGCAATCTGTGGTTTTAAAGGAAAGTTCAAGCCCCTTATATTTTTTATTTTTTACTTTTTAATTTCTTGAATATTCTTTTTAGACCTTGATTTAGACTTTTAGCATCCATGTATACGTACCATGATCCATGGACATATTAAAAGATAATAATGATTTATATAAATTTTAAATAAAAAAATATTTATACATCTTTGTAAAAAAATAATAATAATATTTATAATCATGAATATATAACTACCGTATAATTATTTAAAAATAAATAAATAAATATAAAATCACTTAAAAAGAAAATAAATCTTTAATAATAGATTTTATTCTTTTTTAAAATAACTATATAATATTTATACAATCCACAAATATATATATATAACATTACTAGTAAAAAAAAAATAGGCTTAGTTTAAAAAATATAAAAAAAAAGGTATTATATTTTAATTTTTAATAACTTGGACATTTAAAAATATGACACGTGTCCTTCTATGATTGGTTATGGTATATATGTCACGTCAACATTTTTTTGTCACTAGACTAACTTAGAAATCAGTTTGAAATATCATCCAATCTTATATAAATCAATTCAAAACTTTTTATACTACATGTACCGATTTATAAAAAGTCTAAACCACAAAGACCAGAGTATTTTCTTATTATTGTTATATTGTGACAACATTAGACAATATAATATATAATATGCATTGTATTGCACACATTTTGCATGATAGATGTTGAACTTCTTTGTTACATGCATTTGGTAAACGGTACTTAGTTCTTTTTTATATATTTTTTAATTACCGACAATGTCACTATAAAAGAATGTATAATTTTTCAAATTTGATATTTTGAGTTTTCCACTCTGTGCTTTGACTTGTTTAACATTATTTATTTTATGTTAAGATTTGAATTAAAAATAACAATTTTTTTTAAAAATAAAAAATAAAAAAGACCTATCACATTTATCATTAAAAAATAGGAGTGTGAAAAGCCTATTAAATGAGACAATTAAAAAGGACCATAGAAAAAAGAAATGTTTGGATAATGAGTTAAGGTAAAAGTTGAATAAAATTATATTAAAATATTAATTTTAATATTATTATTATTTTGATATTTAAAAAAGTTGAATTATTTATTATATTTTACGTGAAAATTTAAGAAAATTATAATGATTAGATGAAATGAAATGTTTTTTATATCTAAACATAACCTAAACTCCATAGAATAACAATTTAGAGCATTAGTAGTGGCCTAGTTAAAATTTGTCAAATTTTAATTAGAAAATTCACTTTTATAAATTTAGCTAACTACTTTTCAACAATACCAAATAAACAAAATCTCCAAATATATTATTACTTGATTAAAATATTGATTTTGACATTTTTATTTATTTTAATTTTAATTGTAATTGAAATATTTATTCATTATTTAAAAAGTACACATTAATTTTTTAAGTTTCTATTATTTCAACAAGTACAATTTTTTAGCGGTCTTTCATTTTATAACGGTTATATTCTTCCAATGGCTATATTTAAATTTCAAAAAAGAATGAACAAATCAAATAAAAAAAATCTGAACTTACTGGAAGGCTTTCAGCGATAATAGTGAAATTCTTGAATGATAACTAATCTAACAAAGAGTTATATTATGAATAGTTTTGATTTTATGCAAAATATAAACTTTTAACTAAATTTATCGATGATTTTGACTAGACCGATACCAATGTTCTAAGGAACTAAAATATCTGGGATAATACAAATAATACGAAAATTAGAGTGTTTATCCTTGAACCGGAAAAAGGGCCAAAAGGCAGGGGATATCCGCCTGCATTTTGCAAATGAGTGGTCAATTTGTGAATGCTCTTCATTCTTTTAGAGCGATTTAAAGGCAACAGATCCAACTACATACTCCAATTTATGTAAAATGCTTTGAGTAGGCAAAACCACTCCATTGACCTAATTAACATATCTCATGTGTTTTAGGCATAAACTGCTTTAAAAATATATTTTAAAAACACTTAAGATTAATAAGTACAATAAATATAATTTTTTTTACAAGTAGATGTGAATTATTTCACAATTTGTACATATAATTTAAAAAAATTTAAATCTTTTCAAATTAAAATTGGGAGTAATAGGTTCTCCACACGTATTTGCAAGCAAAAGAGAATATTTGTAAAGATAATTTAAAAAAAAAAAAAGGATACACTTACAATTATTTTTTATAATTTCTACGTAATTATGTTTTAAATAAAAGATATTTTATAAAATAATTTATAAAAATAACATTATTTTATATAAATATCTTATTTTAACGTATAATTATATAAAAATTATACATTTATCATTTCTCTAAGGGAGTTGCTAGAGCTATCAGGATTTCTACCAACTGTGCAAAAGTTTTTTTTAATATTTTTAAAATTCTTTAAATATTTATTTAAAAAGTTATAAATTTATTAAAAAAATATTTCTTAACCATTAAATAAAAATTAATTCGTTACAAAATTTGGTGGGTGTGGGAGTAGTGTTTTCCTTTCTCTAATTCAAATCCCTCCAGATACAAGTTATATAAGCTCGTAACCAAGTAGTTTTGGTGCAACCGTCGGATTACAATGGAACTGGATCCAAGACTAGCCTTTTGTTTTTTAATATAAAAAGGCAAAAAAAAAATGGGGGAGGAATGTGTGATTAATGGTAGAAGAGTAGAAGTGAGGTGAGGGTGAGGTGAGGGTGACGATGGAGGGTAAGGATGCATGCATATAACGAAGAAAGGAAGGGGGATGAAAACGTTGGAACCAAGCGTGCAAAAACAGTAGCAGTTAATGATGCAAGGGAGACCGAGCCAGCAGCATGATGCCCCCCCAATATATTCTATTAATAAAATTATATTAGAATTAAGCGCAGAGAGAGAGAGAGAGACGATAGGGAATAATGAGGGACAGGAAAAGTCGGTTAGATGTCGCAGTCACCAGCCGGCAAACTGCCTTGAAATGTCCCTTTCTTGTCCCCCACCCACCGTTCCCACTTCTTCCCTCCCTGTTTTTCTCTGTCCCCTCTCCTCCCCTTAATTGCTCTTTACTTGCGTGACCTTCCTTTCATGCCCACTCCCCATCCCACTTGTTTCTCTTTACCCTAATCCCACCCATTTCTTTTTTCTTTTTAAAAAATTTTTTGAATTGCTTGATTTGTAAATAATAATTATAACAATGCAATAAATAAATTTAATTTTTTTATATAAAAATCTTATATTAACTTGAAGTAAATTTTGTTTTATTTTTTAATTTTATTTTATGAGATAAAAGAAATAAGTAACAGCATTGGGAATGATATTGGGAGTAGTAGATCTTGGAGACAAGAAAAAAAATTGGCAGAATTTGAAATTATTATTTCAGTTTGCAATTATTATTAATTCTGCAACTGACAGTTTGCTGCCGGTTTTATTATGTCTTTGAATGGTTTGAATAGAGTAGCCATTGTTAATGAAAGTCACCTTTAAAGAAAGTTATATTAAATTTGAATATTTGATTATTGTACCTTTCCTTTTTGTTATATTTACACTACGCCCACTTTGACATGATCCCAAAAATATCAGGGCGACAGCATTATCTTCTGGACAATCTCAGTCACGGCCTGCTAAAGATAAAGAAAAGCTGCATAATCACGAAAATAATTTTTAAAAAAAATAAAATTAAATTGCATCCCTTATTTAAATTGCCTAATTTAAAATCTGTCTAAATATAATAGATCTTTCATCTTATTTTATTTTATTATTATAATTTTTTTAAATTTTTTATATAAAATATAATAAAAATTTAAAATTTTTAAATTTTAAAAAATAATAATATTTTATTCAACTTACATCTCAATTTATTTTATTTCAACTCAAGATACAAACCGTATTTTAGTGTATATTTAGTTTTAAGTTTGAGTTTACAAGAAAAATTTGAGGCTATTTTTTTTTATGCATAATTTATTATTGAGGTAGATCTATATATATTAATAAAAAAAATATTAATTTCTTTTTTTTTTATAACTAAAATAGATTTCCTAATTTATTTTTTCTTTTTTACTAAAATATATCATGAGCATTTTTAGTGTTATATTTTTCGTCTTCTAATTTCAAAATTCAAAATTGAGGTGTTGAGAAAATTAATTATCTTTCAAATCTATCATTCAAACAAAAGAATTGGGAAAGCCCCAAATTTGAAGAACAATAAAATAAAGAAAAAAAATATTATTTTACTTTTCACATATAAAATGTAGATTATTTATGGATAAAATAATTAAGTACCATGTATTCTATGCACCGACTACTGTATGATTGGGAGTTTAGGTTTTTATTATTCAAAAAAAAAAAAAAAAAAAAACACAATGCGGATTTCATTCAAGTAATCGGGACCGTTGGATAAGATTCCTCTCCTGTATCGCCGCATCACGAAGCGAAAACACTTCGACATGCAAAATAATAATAAAAACATGAATAATAGCGCCAACTTCCTCTTATATTTACGGTTGTGCCCCTGGCTCGATTTTTAATTTCCCAAGCTTCCGGTTTCTCGTTCAACACGGCCTAAAGTTTCTGTTGCTTTCTGCATAATGGAAGGTCCTTGAGCTCTCTCTCTCTCTCTCTCTCTCTCTCTCTCTGTGCTTTGATTTCTCTGCGTTTGGTGCATTTTCTTGCCCATTCCTGAGGTGTTCATCTGCCTTCTCTTCTTTGTCCGATCCACGAAAGAAAAGCTCAGGTACGTTGTTTGAGTATTCAGCTTCCGTTTTTTTGTTCATAATTTATTTTAGTCGATTATATGCTTGATGCTGAGCTTCGTTTAGCTTGAAACCAGGGTCTGTTCTCTTGGTTGATTCCCTTCTGTAAATTTCAGCCGTCTTTGTCCTTTTTTTCAAGAAATATACTGAGGTTGGAACCCTCTTTTTTGAAATTTTTTTTTTCTTTGTTTTAATTTTATTTATGTCTCTATTTTAGGCTAGCCTTCGGAGTAGTCATCTGTCGTCGGCCCTCCCTTTTCCTCCCTCTTTGTGGATCTCTTGAGTTGCATTCAATTCTCTTTGGGTGTCTCAACTGTATTCACTTTTTCTGGAGTCTGGTTGGTTGCTGGGAAAACACATTAAAAGGGCAAGAAAAAATCAAACTACATACTGTCTAACTTCCTAAATTATTTTGAAACATAATTTGATGAGTGTGCAGTTTCATTTGATATTATTTTGGTTTTTCGGTGATTATCTTCTGATCTCATAATTTTTCTGTGATGCTTATTTGTTGGCCTGCTTCTCAACCTTCATGTTGGCGGAGGATTAAATTAATTGGATTGGCGCATTTTTGTTTTATTGCGATATTTTACTTGCTGGTTGTAGTCAGGCCGGCAATGGGGTTTGGACTTGGTCACTCTGTTCCTTTATTTCCTTTTCCTTTAATAAAATTTTCTTATTAGCTATTTCAAGTTTGTTTCTTTTTGATGGTTCATGTTCTAGTACTTTATGTTAAAGATATAATTTAAAAATTAAATTTACCTCTTTCCTTTCCATTGGCCGAAAGTTCTTTCGGGACAACCGGCGATTTCACAGTATATCATTTCTGTTGCATGTTATGTTGACTACTATGTTAAATACAACTTTCACATCTAAATTACCTGTGATTTTACATTTTTCACCTCAAACCATCCAAACCGATACAATACAACCCCCAAATACCGACTGTAAAATGTTCTATATTAAGATCTTATGGTCAACGTGCATTGCCTCACTTATTTTTTGCTATCTTAAGTCAAATTTGGACGGGGGTTACTACTTGGCAATTCCTGGTCTTGAACGAGCAATATGTCAATTTTGGTATTTTGGGGCACAATGTATAAAACCTTCGTAGTTTATGAGTGATGTGTTTTTAACCCTTTATTATTCACAAGAGTGAAAGTTGCAAAGAAGTAATTTGATTGCTATGGCCCACTGTTTGATCTTATTTGTATTTTAATGTATCATAAACTTTTGGAAAGAACTTTAGGGATGTCCTCAATCGAATTCTCAATTTTAATGCAAAAAATTTAAGTTTTAGGTCTTTAATTATTTTCTTCTTTTATAATATTATCAAATTTTCAATTTTTGGTTTAAAAAGTATTTTTTTGGGGACTATGTATGTTCATTTAATGTGGAAAATTTTCTTTCTAAACAGTAAAAAATATTGGTGTTTCATGTCGTCTCCCCTGCTGAGAGCTGTGGAAGGAGAGCAGAGTGATGTCTCTCTAGTGGCTTCTTCACCTACTGTGGACTCCTCGCAAAATGGTTCAGGATTAAAAGAACGCAATTACATGGGTTTGTCAGACTGTTCTTCAGTTGATAGCTCTGCAGTCTCAAGCTTGTCGGTAGAGAAAAACAACAATCTGAACTTGAAGGCAACGGAATTGAGGCTTGGTCTTCCTGGATCCCAATCACCAGGACGAAGCTCGCTGAACACAGGGAAGCTTGATGAGAAGCCACTGTTTCCTTTACTTCCTTCAAAGGAAGGAATCTACTCGTCAATTCAGAAGAATGTTGTTTCGGGCAACAAGCGAGGTTTCTCTGACACTATGGATGTGAAAAATTCTGTGTATACTGCAGGAAATTGGATGTTTAATTCGGCTTCTGAGTCGGAATCTCCACAATCTGTGGAGCAAGGGAAGTTTTCTGGTAATTCTGGGATGAACGTCGTACCATCATCCAGGCCTTCTGGGGCTCAGTCCTCCATAATGAAGGAGTTTCCCGGAAATCTTTTGCAGGAACATCATCGTGCTACAATTGGAACTAGCCACAACCACAAGACTGCTTCAAACAACAACAACAGTGCTCCAGCTCCTAAGTAAGTGAAGGGTGCTACAAATAAGGTCCTTAATTTCTTGTTGTATCAGAGAATAGTATTATAATTGAATAGGTGTTTCTTTTGTATACTTCCTGTATACATGGGCTATGCCTACTTCATTAGTATGAATAAAATTCTCTAATTACTTATCAAAAAAATAATAATTGAAGATGTTTTGGTTTCTCCTCATAGTTTATCTCAAACTTCTACCTATTACAGGGCTCAGGTTGTTGGTTGGCCTCCAATAAGATCATTTAGGAAGAATTCATTGGCCACCACTTCGAAGAACAATGATGAAGTTGATGGAAAACCAGGCCCCGGTGCTCTTTTTGTGAAGGTCAGCATGGATGGGGCTCCCTATCAGAGGAAGGTAGATCTAAGATTATACGCTACATATCAAGAACTGTCAACTGCTCTTGAGAAGATGTTCAGTTGTTTCACTATAGGTGAGATATTTTTTTAGCTTCGTTGCAATGGCAACATACAACAGAATAGAAAAATACCAAAAAAATCTTAAAATTGTTGGAGTACGATAATTTTTTCCCCTGGGTTTGGTTATTAGTATTTATTGTGACATCAGGTCAGTGTGGATCCCGAGGAGCACCAGGGAAGGAAATGATGAGCGAGAGTAAATTAAGGGATCTGCTACATGGATCAGAGTATGTGCTTACATATGAGGATAAGGATCGTGACTGGATGCTTGTAGGGGATGTACCGTGGGAGTAAGCATTGATCCCTATATTCTCATTTCATTTGTCTTATGCTTCTTTCGTTGTTTACCCTTGTTTCTTAGTGAATAATAGTTAAATCATAAATGATCTGCACATGCTTCTTTCGTTGCTTGCCCTTGTTTCTTCGTGAATAATAGTTAAATTATAAATGATCTGCACGCTCATTGTGATTTGTGTGTAGAACTAAAGATCTATTCTCAAACTGAAATGTGTTGTATGATATTCTTTTGCCTTTTCCATGCAATACAAAGGTAAATATGAACGACTTCAATATTAAATATTTGCAAGTTTTTTTATATAGCCAGTGGTGGAGTCACATGAAGAACAATGGGGCCATGCCATCCCACCCAAAGGTTGATTAGTCCTTTACCGTGTCTGTGTGTGTTTTGGGGGTGGGGGTGGTTTCTAAGAGGCTGAGCTTATGGCTTCCTAAATCCCAAGTGAGATAATTTAATTGAGATTTCAGTTAAAGCATTTTGAACTTGATATATCAATTATGGAGAATTATGAAATTTTTGTTCAATGGATGAATCATGTCAAGGATTAGTAGAGAAAGAAAAGTCAAAGGGGCTTTCCATTTATTAATATATTTGGTTGGTTTGTCTTGTGAGACTCTATTCAACTAGTGACAATGAGAAATTTAACTGTGAAAATTAAAGCAAGGCTTTGCAACAATATGGCATCTGGGTTTCTTAAAGATAATTTTGTTGGTCATGATTAAAGAGAAGTTGCCAAGAAATTCAATTTGAATTCTATTCCTGTTGATTGTAGTTTACCAGAAGAGTTATGTTGCAATTCTCAGGAAATTTACTGGCTTTTATAATTTTGTTTCTTTTTGTACCTTCATGTTGATGGACAAAAGATTGGTGGAGATATCTTATATTTGTCAATATCTGCACAATTTGGCAGGTTTGATATGTGCACTTTTATTAGACATTGGTTTAAAAGACTTGCACCCTAAACTATGTTTAAATGTTTTTGTACTATTATATGTAGCTAAAATACTTGGTATGCAGAACAAATAAAATCTTGGCCCTTCCAAAAATTAACTCAAGGCTTTGCCGCTAAGTTCTGTGCTCATATTTGGTTTAGCTTAGATTCAACGTTCTGGAAGTTTCTAATTCACTATTTGGTGCCTAAGTCTCATTCTTGATGGTGGCCATATATGGTTCTGAGGATTTTCTTGACATGAAACTTATGACCACGCATGATCCTTCCAAAAAGACTAGAAATAATATAAATTAGAAATAATATAAATTAGTATACTTCTTGGATTATCTTTGCTAGAAATAAAGAAAAGTTACACAATAATTTTATATTTCAGTCACAATATCAACTTCAATCCCCTGCTTTATGTGAATACTGTTATTCAAATATGCAGTTTCTATAAGCAGTGATGAGATTTGAAGAACTTAGTATAGACCAGTGAATTATGTAGTAACTGTCTGCGTTGTCATGCATACCAGAATGTACTTATAGTTCAGTTACCGTGTTTTCTCTTACTTTATTTAAACAAACGTGTGCATGGAAAATCTTACTTCCTGTGAATGTTTATTGTGAAATAAGGTAAAAGTCCAAGACAAACAAGTGGTGTTTCTTGGACGAACTAGAATGTACAAAGCTTTGAGGTTGATAATCTTTTCATTTCAAATTCATTGGTTGTATGTAGTTTGATCATCACAATCTTAATCTAAGCTTTTTGTTCTACTCATATCTTGCTCATTTTGCTCTGTAACTTTTTCATTGAGCTAGTGTTTCCAGTCCACACGATTGAACTATTGCATGGGATTACTTGTCCTAAATTAGATTTCTGTTACTTGAAAAAAAGTAGATATCAATCATTGTATGGACTGACCGCACATTTAATATGGATGAGCTGATTTTTTGTGTCACCATGTTCTTAGTGGCTGCAACTTGTTATCTTACAGGATGTTTATTGACTCGTGCAAGAGGCTGAAAATTATGAAGGGCTCTGATGCCATCGGCTTAGGTATGTATATTTTATGAATCCACACTTGTATGGATGAGATTGGTTCTCATTGCCCAATATTATCACGTGTAGTTGTTGGCCTGGATGAAGACCAGTCAACTGAAATCTGTATTCCATTGTACTTTTTTTTGTGGGACTGGAAGGTTTTTTTTTTTTTTTTGTGGGGGGGGGGGGGTGGCAATAAGAAGAAAGGTCAACATTAAAAAGAGTTGGAAAATAGATGGAGATTTTGATAAAAATCCTCCAAATTTGGTGATTGGATGATTTCTAAATTCCAATTACAGTTGAGGTGACAATGGCACGCTAATGGAAGATTTGCATATGATAATACTGCCTGGGGATTGAAAGCTGAAAACCGGAATGACTACCTTGGGATTGGTGCCATTATCTGCAATGAAAATGGTTCTGAATATAAAAAAATAAAGAACCGTTTTCAGTCAGATGGTCCAAAATATGACTTCATGGCTTCTACATCAATACTCTTTTTTGATCAGCTCATCAATTTGAAGATTCTGCACCATGAACAGTGTGGCAATGAACATAGGTAAAATTAGTGAGAATTGAATCCTGGTGTTTGTAGGCATACTTGCTAAATAGTCATTGTTTAATAGTGAAATATGGCCTGGGCTTTCAATGGTTTGGTTCGGGTAACTCTTGCTTTTTTGCTTACTAAATATAGGACTGCTTCAACTTGGTAGTCTTATTTTATGTGAGTGTTATGTAGTTCCCAGTTATGTATTTGACTTGATATGCCCCATAAGTTTACACCAATGAGATTACAGATTATAAATTGCACTAGATGCCTGTCATGGTGCTCTGAAGTTTGTATGTTTGTTTGTTTTGTAGCTCCCAGGGCCATGGAGAAATCCAGTAATAGGATCTAGCTAATCTCTGAAACTCTCGACTGTGATGTGGTGTCACCAAATTAAAGGCTTGAATTTGAAGCAGGTGAGGATTGAGGAAGGTGGAGGAAGCCATTGAATATGAACAAGAGAGGACAGGTGGCCATGCCGGATGGGAGGTCATGTTTGAATCTTCATCTTGTCTCTGGAGTATCTATGTTTTGATATCTTCAAAAAAGTTTGCTTGTCTGTCAAAGTCCATCTTTTAAAATCTGGTAAAGCTGTTGGAAAAAAAAAAAAATTAATATTATGGAGTTCATAATCCTTATAAAACCTATTTATTTAAGGTGTTCTGTATGTGATGGATGTGTTGGATCAAAGACCACTTGGATGGTATGCAACTGCTGTTTCTTATTGGCTGCCAAAGTGCTCTGTGATGGTTTTGATATTAACTTCTATTTGATCAAATGTTACTACTAGTTACCATTTTACAGCCTCCCTCTCCCTTTTTAAAAATGTTTCATCCCATCTTTGTACCCAAACAAATCCACAATTCGCCTGCCTCAATAACGACTTGTGGAGAGTCTAGACGAATCGCAGACTACCCAAATATTGGTAAAATTTGTTTGTTCCGGCTCTTTCATTCCTGATCCGTTCAAGATTCTTCTACAAATTGAAGCTTCAGGAATACGTTGTTACGAATGTTTAATGGCTTGCAACTTTGCATGCAAAATGGAAAATGGCTTGTTGTAGATGCACAGATACGATTTTTAAGCTCAGGAATCGGCTTTAGATAGGTCGCATGTCTTGTGCCACTTTTTAGCACTGGTATTGAACTAGTAAAATGTCAGTGAAATTTAAAATATAGTTAAATTTTGTATAAATGACCTGCATTTGAACACCCCAACTCTAAACAAAAGAACATAGCCCTTCTCAAAGCATATGCCTCAGCACAAACAGGCTTCAACAGATAAGTCAACCTTAAGCACAAGCAGGCAAGAATTTCCCCCTCCGAATCTCTAATTATAACCCCAATTCCCACCCTCTTATTAGGGCACCATCCCAATTAATTTTGCAGGCCGAAGCATCAGGTTACTTCCATCTAGCCATAATTCTGTTAGGCTGAGTAGACTTAGGTCAAGTAGTAGCATCTCTAAAGTCTGCATAATTCTGCTGAGCAGCAATAGTGAAAGCTTTCGGGCATTCAAACTTCTTTTTAAAAATAACAGAGTTCCTGCTCAATCATATTCTCCTCAAAAGTGGAGGCCACCAAACCAACCTCCTCCTCCAAAAAATGATTCAGCAGCTTCCATAGCTCCATGAAATCCCCTGCTGTACTAGCCTATTTGTGAACTGGACTGTCACTTTCTGTCCAAACATCTGAGGCAGCTGGGCAACAACACAAAGCATGAATGGTAGACTCCTCCTCCCTCTTCACATATGGGAGACATACTATGATCTACTATTTTCTTCTTGGCCGAATTCAATCTGGTAGGCAGTAAGTCATTTTCTAAAATTCATCGTTGTTGAGGAGGCCTAATGGCCCTAATCCCATCTGTAACCCATTTTTATACATGTGGACTGGCCTTTACACTTTGGCACATCAGAATAGGCGGGCCTCGTATTTGATAATTTTTCAAGATGGACATGGACTGGGTGATTAGAAAGCTTTTTGCGGGCCGAACAAGCCCACTACTATAGTGATGTGCTAAAGAAGGTATAAAGGAAACTGCATGACTGGCCTTCATTGACTTGAGGTGCAAATATTGAGATCTCACATAATGGTTCTCAGGATGCTATGAAGATTGTCAAAGATCTTTTTACATTTTTTATTTTAAAGTTTAATGAAAATTTTGTAGTTAAAATCTTAAATGGTTCTATTTAAAGGCCTTTACATCATTCATTCACGTGGTATAATTTAATTTGAAAGATAAAATTTAAAATTTGAATCTTACAAATCAAATTATACCATATCAATATAGATGGTATATGGTGTAAATGTTTTTAAATAGCACTACGGCACTACAAATGGGCCATGATTCAGATTTTATGTCTTACCATAATAACATTGGACAATATATATTCTCTTACCATTGTTTTAAAAATTAAAATATTCTCTTAATACTTGAATCAAGATAATTGGGCGACATTAAACATCTAACAATAATCAAGCAGGATAAAATGCCACCACATAAAGGATCCCGGCTTCTTTAATTTTATTGTATTATTATCCTAATTTGATTTCATTTCTATTAAATCATCTTATTTGATTTTCATAATTATCAAAATCAAGATATTTGATATTCAAACACAATTGATAATAGTGTTAGGCCGGATGCTTGGCCTGGAACGATACGAGATGATAATTTTGTAAATAGTATTGAAATTATTTGAGTTAAGATGTTTTTTTGGGTTTTGAAAAATGAGAGTGAAAAAGTGAATAAAAAATATTATAAAATTAAAATATTGTTATAATATAATTTTTTTAATATTAGTTTTGTTTTTAAATTTGAAAAAGTAGTTTTATTTTTTGTGTTTTGTTTAGAAGTTTGAGAAAGTTCTAATGATTAACTAATGATTAGATGAAAAAGTTGATGATTTGAAATTAAATGGTATTTGTGTTTAAATTATGTTTAGGAAGAAAGTTATGAGAAGAGATGAGATGAAGTATGTTTCCCAAACAACCCCTAGTGTAAAAATAATATGTGGGTATATTCTTATGACAAAACGTTATCCAATTGAGTTATTAATATGTTGAGTAAAATCTAGGTTGCAATTGGAACAAAAAGTGTAAATTGGCAAGAAAATCGACCTAACTAAAGTAAATCATTCATAACTTTTGATTATCATATCAAATTGAGGTGATATTTGTGGTGTTAGAAAGCTAACCAAATTCATGTTTCACAATGATCTTCAAATTCCAACGTTTGTTAGGTCAAAAACAGTTCGACAATGTCACAATGGAAAATCTGGACAAAAAGTTTATTTGACTGCTCACTTGATCTTTGTTCAAGTGGAAATTCTAAAGATCACTTTTCACTAGGTTTGGACTCTCTAAGTAGCCTATCTAACCCAAAGTTCATATAAAATAACTTGCATGACTTCTAGGTCGTTGAGAGAGGTTAGAGCTACCCTATTCATTGTATTCTAGAGAAAAATCTAAAGAGATCCATTGCACATTGAAGATCTATTCTTTCTTAAGAACATACTTAGCTCCATCATATTGTGCTTGTGCTTGTGCTCGAGTATTGCTGAATTCATTGCTCAAGTATCCTAGAGATGCATGGGTGTAGAGATCGAGTTGGTGCTCGTGGTGAAACTACAAAAAGACCGATGGTCTGGAGACTGGAGTTGCCAAGGTATAGAAATTGAGTGGGATACTCGTGGTGCTACAAGCTAGATCTAATTACTTCATGGGTCTTGTAAGTGTTTCTAAATTAGTTATAATGAACTAAATTTCTAGAGTAGATTTCAAATGGTGATTTACACACTGAGTGATATTTAGATTTGTAGGCATTCTTCAAATGAGTTTCTACTTTATTACCAAAAGTGATATGGTGATGGTTTCTAATGATCAAATTGATTGATTGTTAATTTAAATAGTCCAATAAGTTTAGAAAACACATATTCACCCTCGCTAGGTATATTTGGGATATAAAGTACTCCTGATTTTTCAAATAAAAATAATGTAGCCCTTAAATTTTTCTCCCTCTTCTCTTTTCCTTCTCATTTCTATTATATTTTATATTTTCATCACTTTCTTCCTAAGCTAAGATGATTTTCTTCCAATAAACATTTTCCCTTCTGAATATTTTTTTTCTTTCAATTCTGCCAAAAGTAATGATTTCAGAGACTAGAGGCTATGGATATCAGAGAGAAATGTGCAATTGGACTCGATATGCCAGGTCCAAACTTCTTTTTCAGGTGATGATGATGATGATGCTATATATATATTATTCATATGATGCCTTTGTTGACATTGTGCATGGAAATGGATAACTTGAGAATTGAAAAGCCGAAAGATTTTCTATCCAAAAGTAAGATCTTTGCTAGTGGAAGCAATCATTATAGAGTTATTGGAATGTCAACATTATGATTTTGTTCTTTCTTGGTGCAAAGTATATTATCTCTCTTGCAGCTCAAAATTATGCGATCCCGATATGATTGTACGTACAATATTGCCAATACCACATTTCCGAGCTAAGCTAAGCAAAGCTCTCAAGAACTCTTTCCTTAAGAGTCATTATGTAAGATGTGACAATTACACATACTTGATTATTGTACTTCTTGACTTTATTACTTATTATAATCTCCTATATATTTTCACGTTTTCCCTTATTCCCATTATATCTTTCTGTGTTAGCTAGCCCCTTGATTTGTGGTATTGGCTTTATTTTTACTTACGTTTTTTTCCTCGAGATAGTGCAAGCAGCTTTAATCATGACAAGTAAATTCAGTCAGTTTTTATTTTTTTCGAGGCTTCGTTGCTTATTCTGGGTTCTTTGGATTATATATATGGTGTTTGTTTTATTACAATCATGTAAAGTTGGACGGCACATGATGGTGTCGCTTCCCTTAGGAATCACATGAAACGTCCTTTTTTACCACTAGGGATATGTATTTATACTACTTTTACAAAGTGCATGTAACCTCCTCCTGAGGAAAACAGTGCCAAAATGACGGCGGGGATCATTGATTTAGATCAGATAATCAAAGGAAATTAATATGCTTCTGGCTATGCATCAGTATCATATGGTTTGGAGTTTCCAACCCTTTGTCCCTGATCAATAGATCGTGAAGATCAGATAATTAAATTCAATCCAAGTTTCAATATAATTCTGAGGTTTAATTTGTTCATGTTTCTGGTTAATCTCAAAAAAATTAAAGTACTAGCTTGGTCCTGTTGTTGGGTGCTAGATCTCTACTCGAGTTAGAAGGTATATATCCAACCAATAAGTACTACAACTAAAAAAAGATTACACAAAAGTAATCTTATAAACTAATATAATTTTATGTGATTTGTCAGATCTATTTCATAATAAAAGTAACTTTATAATCTGATAAACTATATGATCAAGTTACATTAATTTATAATGTTATTTTTATATAATCACTTATGTGGTTAGTATATTTTTCAATCTAAAAGAATTATATATATATATATATATATTATCCTGGTCAAAAGAAGGCTGATTTCATATATATATATATATACACAAATTCCTTTTGCTTTTAGGGGGCCATTAAGAGTAGTGCTTTCTGGAAGCCATGTTAAATAATTAAATGCAATATATTGCCGTCTTAAGCAGTGGAACGAAGAATATATATATATATATATATATATATATATATATGTACCAAAATAAAATTCAAGCCGGCCATGCATATCGATCGATTCGATCCCATGCATATTTTCAACTTTTTGGAGAGCTTTTTTGACTTTTATTGGGTGATGTTATCTTCATTCTGGTGAAGATTCACTTAATCTTATCATGTATTGGATTTACATACATATGTTTCTATATTGATGTGGATGTAAGCTTTTGACCGACCGGAATGTGAAAGTAATAGTGTCAAAGAGTAATAATTAATATAGAAGAAATTATAAAAAAAAGTGGAAAGTTGGTGTTGTTGGTAGGATTAGTTGTAATGAGCTAATCACGTACAATTAACTAATTAATTCGTGGGGCGAGCAAAAAATTAGGTTTTAAGGCTGATGATATTCTTCTAATTACATATATATATATATATAGAAAAAATTTAGTTGTAAACGATTTTGCTTACCAATATGCATATATATTCAACGTAATTGGTCAGAAAGTCAGATTTTAATAAAAATTATGTCAATTTAAATTTTGAATATGAAGAAAGCAATATTGATGCACAAATCGATAAGAAAAATTCACTTATATATAACAAAATTCATTTACTTTAAAAATGGTACCGTATTTATTGGGAGATTAGATAAAAATGCAGAGAAATCTCTAAGCATTAATTATATAGATGTGAATTTGGTAGGTAACTAGTCATCTCATTTTATTTTACTATCTAAACGATAGTTCCCTTTTTTTTTTTTTAAGTTTTTATACCATTTACAATTTAATAGAAAATGTTGACTGCTACAGAAACGTCGTCGTCACTGTTTTCACCATGTACGTACGTGTGACAACTGTTGAGAAGGGATGCGACACCAGCTTATGCGACAAATTATAAGACAGTGGATGACAATATTGGGATCTACAAACGATCCAGGACCTTCCGAGCTAGCTAATTCATGCATCAGTTCATGTTTAAGAATGAGGTGTTACAAACTTACACGTACGTTCACATGATCATAAACTGCCATTTAATTCTGTCGTAGTGTCATGAATATGACTATTCAATACACTTATGGTTCCAATTGCAAGCACGTACGACGTACAGCTTTGAGTAGTAAATTAAGAAGCCCAATCAGCTAGCTAGCTGGCTAGGACTTGCAATAATATATATATATATATATATCCATGAGCCAGCAAATGACGTACTTATTTAGAGCCACGAAAATTAAGGGTTGATCGATGGATGCCCCCAGCAAGGATCGATGTAACTTCTTAGACCCACATCTGCTATTCATGATCCAACATCCATCCTTCCTTTAGCAATGAATTTAGAACAGTAGAGCTCAAATGGGCGGTTTGAAAATCTATGCATTAGAATAATATTATAGGGATATATAGCCAGTAGGAGTCATTTTCGCTTATATATATATATAGATGTAGATATAGATATACCTGTTAGCTAGCTAGCAAGGCAGGCAACAACTTGTATGAATGAGCCATGCATGAATATGACGTATCATCCTCACTGAATTATTATATATCATGCACATCTCCGATTGCTCATGTGCACTCACCTCACCACAAGCTTCATCCGCTTTCCATGCATGAATCTTTAAGGATTACAATAATCCCGAAAACCAAGATTTTTGTAAAAACGGTATGGGCTCTCTGCCTCTCAAGCGACGTCATGACTGTACTCAGAATATAAGACAAATTACGCGTCTCATATATAATAAATGAGAACGAATGTGCAACCGAAATTGATTGGATCCCAATTATCTCTCATACTATCCAGTGGACGTACGACTCCTGATCCTTTCCACCAATTTGCAATCATTTGAGAATCAGTTTAATAACCCACAACCCAAAAAAAGTTAATTTTACACAAAAGCTTCAAACAATTCATGTAAAGCTAGCTAGCATGCAGGTATATCTCTCAGACTCAGTAGTAGTTATTGAGTTCCCATGCACCTCCAAATCATGAGCTCATGAAAACGCTGCTACAAAAACACCATCTGCATTAATTGTGATCATGATTTTAATGGCTTCATTCCCTAATATAAATTATTCGAGCTTAATCTCCAGATTTACTACATCGATCAAGAGTGGAAATTAAGGTCCCGGCCCCTCAGTTATATTAGTTTTCTCATTTCCATTGTTAATCTAATCGTGAAAACTATCGATTGGAAATACTCTCTTTCTAAAAAAATAAAAAAATAAATTAAAATATGTATAATTTGCCAACTTTACTCAGCTTGTATTTCTATAACAAGCATGTAAAAATTTATTTGAAAATTAAACTTGTTTGTCTATATATCTGTCTAGTAACGCATCGTTAATACGTAAACTTTTCACATTTTTAGTATAAAATAACAATAAATTTTGAATTTTATTTTTTATAATTGTAATAAATCTCACAATAAACAACTGATGTGTTTACGGACAAACTTGTAATTAAATAGCATAACACGTTATATATCACTTATATGTACGTGCTAAATGCTGCCACATTGCCTTTTATAACCCTAGATAGACACCAACCGCTAGCTCCTCGACTGAGAATCCTAAACTGTCTGTCTTGTTACTCATCGAGGAATCCACGCATTTCTCCAGCCACCACCCCATTCAACCGTGTCGTTCGTTATATAGCTAGCTAGGTATATAGGTTAAAGGTATCGCATACAGTCATTCTCAGAAAACCTTTACAGTCTCTGTCATTCGCTAATTGTAACTTTCTGAGATGGACATTCTTAAAAGTCTTTTCTAATTTAATTCGGTTTCAGCAGATCAATGGAACAATTATTTTGTATTGGGAGTTTGGAAATCCAACGAAATTGGCGTCCGTTTGTTAAAGTCATAACTGGTAACCGTTCACGTCATGATTTTAGAATCGTACGAACTGATAAAGATGTCGGGGGCTAGATCAGACTTCTTCTAAGAATATAATTTCCTTGACTATAGATAAATTGCTGATCATTTTCTTGACCAGAGATAGCAAGAAGAGAAGAAAATAAAAGAGAACATGACTAAACAGTAAAACACAAAGCAGAGCAAACCTTTATGCAAAACTCATTGATCTGGTGGGACAGATCATGCATGTCTGTTTTATCCTAGTAAATGTTTTATACAGAAATGAAAACTAGAAATTAATGTGTCTGTTAATTCTTTCGTCTTTATACATTATTTTTCTCGAAACCCTTGAGGGTTTTCAATTACCATATACTGCAAAATAACGCCCCCAGCCCGTTTGAATTTGGAATACGTTTTATCTCGTTTCATTTCATCATCATAATTTTTTTAAATTTTTACATAAAATATAATAAACAATTCAATTTTTTTAAATTCAAATTCAACTTATTCAAATCTCAAAATAATAATAATATTAATAAATAATATTCTAAAAATATTTTATTCAATTTTTATCTTTCATTTAAAATCATCTCATTTTATCTTGTATCTGAATCCAAACTAGCCTAATTCGGTCCGAAGTATTGAGATGCGTTGTACTTACCTTGCAATTAGGGGGAGGGGGTGGTTCTGGGATTAATCATAGTTGGTTGGAGGGGGATTCTAGGAGTTATGAGTTCGCAGCATGTGCTCCAATAATGGCAACCACGCAACCACCAACCAAGAGGGAAGGGATATCTCAACACCTATCACAGAATATGATTATTCCTAGTCCTCTCAACATTAATAGATTTGTGGGATTAATTATCCCTCCTTCCCGCCTTCCCTATACTGCTTATCCAAGTTACTTTTATTGCCTTGATCCAATGGCAGTTCAGACGAATCTTCATGAAACTAAATCATCATCCACTTTTAAATCAATATGTAAGTGATATTAAACAATTGATTTATCTTATCTTTTGGTGATTATTATGTCTGTTCATGCATTCCTTATAGTTGGACATGATGTGAAGGCAAGCAAAATGCATGGTTAGCCCATCATTGGCATCTGTCTTTATGGGAAAGGTTTTCAGACTCTTGGCAAGCACTTTGCACCAGGGTGGTGATCATGTGGGGATGTCTTCTTTCTACGCACACTTCACCATTTATACGCTCAAAAGCTCCAACTTAAGTGGAAACTCGAGAAAATCCCACTTCTTGATACCCATATATATGAGTGGCCATATATTTTATTCCTAAACGTGCTTATGAAGTCCCAACATTCTGTAGGATTCTTAAATATTTCTCATAAAAAAAAAAAAAAAAAAAAAAAAAGGAGGAACATATACATAATTTTGCCAAGTATATATAATATATTAATATATATACTGATCTAATTCCAATTAATTTATCTCATTCTATTGACAAGACATGATTACTTATATTTTTCAGATCAACATGATTTGTATTTTCAATAAAACAATTTTAATAGTAAAGAAGCAATACCACCTCAACATGGTAAGATGAGAGTGATATACGAGTATAGGGTGGCTCTACAGCTACCGTTGGAGCCGATATTGCATTTCATTGTGTTTTTTTTTTTTGTTTCACATGCATTTTAACACTTTTAAATATATATTTTTTAAATTTACAACATGAGTAATCATTTAAGTTAAAAAAAAAAAATTCTCAACAGGAAAACTAGCATTTTCCTACGAGTATATTATATAACTTAACTTCGTTTGGCATATGCATTGATCCTGTGACAAGATAGATCATATGCAGATGCAACCATTAATTGTAATTTCATATGCTTGCTTACCTTTGATCTAAGAAAAGATCATGAGGGTGTAGACTTTCCTCAACCCATGTGTTGGAAAAATACACGTTTTTTAGGATCTACCATATGGAGGGGTTGTATCGATTCCATGTGGAAGACTGTACTTTTCAACTTTGTTTATCTAACAGGCATAATAATTAATATGGGTGACCACTTAATTGATTGATTAACCTCCTTGTAAAAGGACACATTTGTCCTCTTAAGAAACTATTTGGCTATCGTGGGCTTCAAGCACTTCATCCGATACCTATCATGTAATTTGTCCAAATTAGGCGCACCGGATGTGCGCTAAATGATTGTCACACTAATTTTTGTATAATCCTTCCTTGCTAGCATAACTATGAATAAAAAATCATGTACACCCCAAAGGAAGATGGGATTAGGTTTTAATAGTACTGGTACTGTTGATTAGGTTACTTGAAACTTTTTATTATATATAGAAATTTATCATATACTATGCACTCATCTCACTCCCATCTTAGTATATTCTTATGGCATCTAAAATCGTGGTTGATAGAGAATGTTAAAGAGTTCTACAATATATATACAATCATTTTTACTTATTCTTTACGTATTATACTGACATGATTGGTCAAAATAATTGTTTATATTAAAAAATAATATTGTTAATCACATTAATGAAGTACGTAATTAGAATTAATGTATAAAAATAATTACATATAAAATTTTTAAATGTTAAATTAACACAATATAACATAAGGTGGAATGAAAATATAATATATTCATGATATGTAACTCTTTAGTACACCTATCTAGGTACCAAACCCTTTCAAATTGTTTTTACAAAATATTTTTTAGAATCTATAAATGGAGAGTGGTCAAAGAAGATCATGCGTTTGTCCGGCCTTTAGATACATGATTAAGCGTTGAAGGGACAAGGATGTCTAGGCACAACATCTCGCACTACCAATGGGCTTCTACCCTGTGGAATTGTACTGGTTGTGTTCGATACTGCATGTTGCTTGATTTTTTGAACAGGTCCTTTTTGTTTTCTTCATCGACCGGTACGAAAGGTTTTCATAAATGATCGCAGTAGACGTGACATCAGAGTTAGGGATGAGCAAATAGATGGGGAAGGAATGGTGGGTGAGACAGAGCTATCAAAGTCAATAGAGAGGGCCCATGTGGCAGAAGTCATTGAGCTGCGATTGAGGGTACTCGATCTTGTGGATGTGCCATTGGGAGAAAGATCAGGGATCGGTAACAGTCACTGAATATGATGGAAATGCATTTGTCAATCTCCTGATGGAGAAGGGTGTTAAATGACTGAGATATGAAAAATCATGGTGAATAGGCCTGTACTAGTTCTGTCATCGTCTCGCTGACGAGCCTTCTAGCGAGATTTTTTATTTTTTTTTATTTTAAGCAAATGAATCAATGATACTTTGATGAAATCGGATTCTTTCGCATCATATGGGTGCATGCGTCTTAAAGATTACGTTCACTTTCTTAAACCAAAAAACGAAAAGCTTTGACTAAAAACCCAGCTTGATGAACTCCACGCATCTAGGAGTTAGGCTAATGGATCCGAATTGCCTCTTAAATGTAGGAGAGGACATCAAATGTAGGAGAGGACCCCACAAAAATATATAATATCTTTATAATTTTCCGGAAGAAATTAACTATTTTTGATTCTACAACATAGTGTACTGGTATTTAGATTGTCAACTTGCCATGTGTTAAGTTCCACTAAATATTTATTTTTGCAATAAATAATCCACAACGTGGTACGTAATGCCAATTTAATACATTTAGTTCATATTTAGACTGGGAATTGATTAAAAGTTCCTTTGTGATGGAGTAAAATATTTAGTGAGAAGATTGACCATTGAGAGAGAATGAGTTTTTCATTTTTAATCCCCTCTCAGAAGCTGCTTTTTTCTAAATAATTTTTTAAAAAGAATTGTTTTACTTATCATCCTTATATTATATGTCTCTTAAGCTAATAAAATAAAAACAAAAATAAATATGTAGTATAGAGATGATGAGTAAGATTTTCTTCTTAAATACTTCCCAATAGATCATTTTGTTATAAGATAAACATAAATTAGTCTGTGGACCATCTAGGTTTACATCTTTAGATTGGTAAGCTTACAGTTTGCTGAGAGTTCATATAATCTTCTCTTGAGAATCCATCTCTTTGCTGCCACCATGTGTTGTGATTGAGACATCACTACAGGAGAAATGGGTTACTCATTTTCTTCGGAACAGTCATTTTAGTTGTAAAATTTTGATCGCAAAAACTTGTTTATCTTGTAATGCATGGAAAATACGTCCAATATTGGCGATGCCATACCAACCCTTAATTTTGTGATTCTCGCTCTCGTTCCTTCTCTCAATCTCTTTGCTAGTGCACGTGATATGTGAATTCGATATGAAATCAAGAATTTAAATTTTATATAAATTTGATAAAAACATAATTTTTAAATAAGCTAATTACGAGTCAACCTGCAAAATACGGAATTTACCCGTATAACCTAAATTTGTTATATTTTCAACAAGATCAATGGTGACACTCCACTTCTATTTTTCAATTCTATAAAATGCTTGGATTTATGTCTATGTTGTTATTTATATGATTTAATATTGATATTATTATTTGACAGATTAATATCTCAACAATATTAACTATTTTTGGTTGGTATCTTTTTTTTTTTTTTAGACATTAACTATAATGTGACAACTAAAACTTATGAATATTAATTTCCTTATGTAGACATTAGTGGTTTCGATATTGATTTGAAATAATTTATCATGAATCTAGTTTTAGTTGTGAATGATTAATTTGTGTAGTTATCATTGTTTTATATATAAAATTATATATGTTAATAAAGTTAAAATCAATATATACAATAATCAGCTCAATCCATTTGTACGAAACAAATCAAGATAGGTTATGCCTTTATTAACCCAACTCAAGTTAATTAAACGATTTATGCGAATTATATTGTGTTACTCTTATTTATATGGATTGTGGTATAATTTTATAGTCTGACCTATTTAATTGAATGGATCGTGTTAAAATTAACTCATATAATCAAATAGTCATCATTTGATAAGACATGAACTGAAATTTCTATTGGGCCTACTTATTCGCTCATCTTCTTTTTATCTCTCATCCCCTTTCTTTCTTGAGAAATATTACAATTAAAAGAAAATTTTATAAAAATAAATTTATAAATTGATATGATTTTATATTATATATTAAATCTACTTTATTATAAAATTAGTTTTATAATCTAATTAACTAAATCACTTCGTATCAATTTATAAACTTAATTTAATAAGATTTCTTTATACCTAATGGATTTCTTTCTCTCTTTAGTTCTCTAATTTTTTTGGCTTTGTCACCTTAGCCCCATGCAGATTTAGTCCAAGATTATAGTCTCGAAGCAGACGCGAGATCTACAACTTTTTGAATGCACCCATGCTTTATATTTGAGGCTAACATTGGCGATCGGCGCCGGAGATTGATCTTAAATGTCCATCTCTTCAAAATATTTATTATTTTCCACCTCATCGAAATGACCTCTCAACTATCAATATTCTTCCCTTAATCGAAAGAGGTGACTGGCCATCTTATTTTCGTTTTTCTTATTATTATTTTTTATTAGATTTTAGTGAGTCCAACGTTTTCTGACTTCTTCATTGTATTACACATAGAAATTTTATGTGTAATATCTGTGTGTCGGCATTTTATTAAATAGAAAAAAAATATTATTTTAAGAAAAATATTTTTATAATTTCAAAAAATTTTAAAAATAAAATTATTTAGATCTATATTGCAGTCTTTAAATAATGAATGTACGTGACATTACTCGACACTGAAAATACTAAAATCAAATAACAATCTTAGTGCATTTTGTTAAATCAAATTTATTACAAAAAAATTGTTTATATAAATCAAAATAATTTTATTTTACTAATAAATAATTATTTTTATTACAAATAATTTAGCATGAATATTCATTCTTCAAGAAATATGTTAATAAATTTTATAAATATTTACTAGATAATCTCTACAACTTGACATGACAGTTTATATGAATATTGATACCTATCACAATTTAATTATGAGAGAAGTTATTTACTCTGCATATTTTATATATTTTAAAATAATATTTTATTTTAATAAAAATAAAATAAAATAATAAATAATAAAATTAAAAGAATAATTTTAAAATATATAAAGTAAGAAAACGAATACTGGCAACAAAACATTAAGGACCCACTTAACGAGGTTTAAGTTAAACCGATGTCATTTTTCAGTAATTACGTCATTGAGTTTTAATTTTTAGTTTTTAGTCTTTTTTTTATTTTTTATTTTATTTTTTACCTTGACTTGATGATGGCAGTAAGAAAACGAGTTTCGAGGTTAAAAAGGCCAAAAGGACGACAGAGTTGACTAACGCCATCTCACATGGTTGCAATTTCCGATGAAAGAGCTAACGGCGTTATACGAATGTACACAAACACGTGAGGCTGGGAGAGATAATAATTGAGTGTGAAATACTGTGAATTTATCAAATCAGTGTTGGTATTTTCTTTTTATTTATTTTTTATTGTTTTTTATGGGGAAGGGTGCCTACTTCCTCTTCTCCTTCGGTTTTATCTTCCGAAAGGACTTTGTGGAACGTTGATTCAATTATTTTCTTTTACATATTTCTATTGTATTTTTGTTTTTCTCTTTTTATCTGTTATGATTTTCTCATTACACGGAATTTGATGGCAAAATTACAAAAACTTTATGACTTTTGCTATAAAGGAAAAATTCTTTTTATCATCTTCATATTTTACACATTATATTTATTTTAATTTATTTTTCATTTTTTTATAATAAATATGTAGTGTGTAGATAATAAATAAAATAATTTAATTAGCTTAATAAGAATAAAATGAAATAAAAAATAAAAAAAATAAAAAATATTATTTTAATATATAAAGTGTGTGGTGTGGGATGATGTGTAGCATTTTTCTTTAGCAAATAATTGTTTACTATGGCTCAAATATATAAGAGTTTTGCTACGTACAAGCATGGTCGTGTATTAATCTGTGTATTAATACTGATTTATTCATACTTAAAATTTAAATTAACACTATTTTCAATAAAATCTACTTTTTGATCAATCACATCACATTGGTACACAGATTAGTACATAATTGTACTTGCAACTATATTTTTCCAATATATAATCATTTCCTACGTGGACATACCTTTATACTTCAATTTTGTTTTTTTTTTCAAAGATTCATTTAATAAAAAATATAGAAAGGGGAACAATACATAATCCATGAAGTGAGTGGATTAAGTGCAAATACATTTTTTTTTATTTTTTATACAATTTTAAATAATAATAAAAAATCAATTCACGAATATTTACTTTCTTAATTATTATGTAAAAATAATAAATAAATAAATAATTCAATCAGTCACTCTTATCGATCATTTTTACTGTTTTAACTAACATTTTCCATACAAAAATGGTAAACTTACTATTAGTTAATACCTTTATGCAACTTTTTAATAAAATATTAATGTGTTCGATTTTCTTTAAAAACATATTACTCTATTATGTAATTATAATATAGTTGTAATTTAGTTGCCATCGTATCATTGCTCCAAATACAATCATACTAAGTATTTTTTCAAAATAAATTTAAAAATTAATAGATGGCAAGATAAATAATAAAGTAACACTATATACAATATTAGAGTGTGTAAATTCTGTACACTGATTTAAAAAAAAGAAAAAGATATATAATATATATATAAAAGATATACATTTTAAAGTTGCAAATATCATTTTTAAAAATTGTAAATATCATTTCTTAAAATAAGAAAAATTATATTTACAATCCCTACTTATATTGTATATTTTTGTAATTTTAAAAATTTTTAAAAATAAAATTATCTAAACTTATATTATAGTCTTTATATAAAAACTATATGTAATATTACTCACAAAATAATTAAAATAAGATAATAAGAGGATATGTAACGTCTTTCTTTATAAGAATCATAAAGTGTTTTATTTAATAATCCTTTTCATATTTTATTTATTTAGATTATAAAGTGCACTTGATTATGAGGATTTTAATCATTTCGTGGAAGCCAAAAAGGTATATGGCTCTAGAATCTAGAGATTATTTTACATTATTGTGGATGAAACTCAATTATCCCAAAATGCTAGTTGGCATTATCGATTTCTTCTCTTTTTGCTACGTATTTTAGACAGCTAGCACAAGTTTAATTGCTAGCCGGCCATTTTCTGGATCCACACTTAAATGAACCATTTTCATTATTGATGGTTATCTTTTTAAGCAGACTTTATATATATAGAGTTATGTTATTTACAATTATTTTTACGTATTATTTATATATTTATTAATGTAATTGATTAAAATAATTATTTTATATTAAAAAAATTACACAATCAATCAATTTAATAAAATACGTAAAGAATACATAAAAATAACTATACATAAAATTTTCGACATATATATATATAAGATACTTAGAAACAATAAATTAATAAATAATAAGAGCACCTCAATTAAATGAATCTATGTTTTTAACATAAAAGGCCTATAATTTAAAAATAAAATAAAACATTTACATGAATCTCTGGCCCTAGCTAGGTCTCTATTATCAAGTGGGGTAGAGGATTAATGGCCTGTGCTTGATTAATTAGCAACGATAATATATCTTTGGGGCCAGCCAGGATGAATGATTCCATATAACCACACTTCACCCATCACCATGGCTGTATAATTGCAAGCCAGCTGCACTATCTTCCTAGTAATTTTAAAAGATTAGTGATAATTAAAAAGAATTATTTGCAAGTTAGTGCCATTCTCTCTACATTGTTCATGTCATATTTGTAATTTAAATTTCTCTCATAAACTAATTTTTATTGTATTAACAATGTGAAAAATATATTTGCTATGCATATTTGCACTTGAAGTTTTTCACAAAAATGTTGCATCTAAACCCCAAAACTCAAAATAAAAATAATATTTTAATTTAATTTTTTTCCCACATTTTCCAAAATCCTATAAAACATACATGTTAATTCAAACTAATTTACTAGTAGTTACATATTTATCATCTCATTGAATGTAATCTTAACCTTCAAACGAGGTTGAGTTGGTTAGGCCAAACTTTTATACGTTTGGTATCTTTTTCTTAAAAAATTTTAGTTATCATTCTAACATTACAAATTGATATGTGATTTATCATTTTATTTAAATATATACATATGATGTGTAAATATATGCGTTTAAACAAAAGAATAAAAATAATAAAGAGTTTGCTACATATAAACAAAGTCGTATATTAATTTATGTATTAATACTGATTTTTTCATCTTTAAAATTTAAATTAGTATTATTTAATAAAATTTACTTTTTAATTAATTATATTAGATTAATACACATATTAATATACAGTTCTATTTATAACTAAATTTTTTTTTTTATATAGAAATAAAGTTAAAACTAATTTTAAGAGTAGACAAGCAAAAATCTCGGATAAGTACACACACGTTTATATCACACGTGATTCAAAAGATTATGTTTCCACGCTGGTAGCACCAAAAATGATAATTCAAGAGTAATTTATACGAATCTTCAAAATCACTACGTGACTGCCAACCCGTTACGTACGATTGCCTGGACGTATTGATTGGTGTTTTCAAGTGAGAGATATTTTTCAGAGGTAGGGTGGGGATCACAACATTTACTGTGCTGGCCGCTAGCTAGCTGCCTACCACCACCAATGCATGCAATAATCTGACCCTATTGTATCATAGACGGCCCACACGAATAACATACTCATAATGCATGGAAATCATTAATTCGGCATAAGCAATAACTCATTTTCCTCCATAAATTTAATAGCTATATATATATGATTTATTTTTTAATATGCATAATATTACTTAAATGATAAAATTTAATTTATAATATTTAAATTTTAAAATTATTTTATTAAGTATACTTTATACATCAACAGTGGGAGTATTGTTGCTAGTAAGGCTATAAAACACATGTATCATAGAAATTTCAAGCAACCTCAACTAATGTACGAGGGAGTTTAAAATACATATTAATGAACAAACTCCAAAAAGAAAATGACAGAAATTCAAATAACTTTAGCAATACGAAACAGCTAGCTTATGTAAAAAAGACATGGCATTAATTATTAGTAATGAAGTAAGACAACACATAATTATAAGATTAGGAAGACCTAAACCTTCAAATCATTTTTCATAATTCATCATTAATTTTTACTCCAACGTTAAAATTTTCCACCTGGCCCGTACGTGCCTAATCAATTATTTTCCTAAAATCGGTGGCAGTAGTACTATAATAATGCAATCGAGTATTGTACTATTACAACTTCTTATCATCAAGTTTCCAAGTTATTGCTTGAGTGTGTTTTTGGGATTTTACTTTTACAAGAATACAAAATCTTTTTTCTTTTTATTTATTTATTTTATAAACTTTTTATTGATATTAAAGGCTAATATTATTCTTATTTTCAGTGCTCATCACTTGTTCTAAGTGACATGTACAATTTCTATTACATTTTTACCATTTTTGGTTTTAATAAGTTAGTTATTGAAATAAAAATTACTTAGAATATAAAAATAATTAATAAAATTGAAGAACGTCTTCTATGCTTTTAATGCTAGAAAGGTAGAAGCTACTGTATCTATGATGCAGATGTGAAAGTTACATAAATAAGGTGCTAGCTAGCTAGCTGGCAGAAAAGATGTAGGTACCCGGATATATGTTTGTGACAATTAACATTAGCATTGTGCTGAGCAAGACCCACAGATTTGGGGGTTTGGGATTTGTTGCTTTACTGTTACTACAGGGGGGGCTTGTGGTATCTCTAGGGATTGATGTAACCCCAAGAAAAAAAAGATAAGAAAAATAATGGTTGTTTTTTATTTTTTTATTTTAAATTAACTAGAAAATGGGGAGGGAGTAATTACCAATTATCAGTGACAATCAGCTTTTGAAAAAATGACTATTAACTCCACCCTTCCCAACCACAGAAAAGAAGCCATATTGACATTTACATTGAAGATCCCACCCCCATTAAATTCGCTTGCAACGGAATGGACCCCACCTCCATGAACGGACCGGATCAGAAATGGATGAGACTTCAGAGATCAACTCAGCTGGTGAGCCAGCTAAAATTTTGCAGAGAGCAGTGAATTCCCATGACCCCACAGATGTCAGTAACTCCATGCACCATAATATGTCAGATTTCTTAATTATGGACTGAAAAAAAAAAAAAACAAAAATTACATGTCCAGAAAAAGCAAATTTTGCTTTGTGAGAAAAAAGGGAAGGTCCCGAAGAGTAAGGCGAAAGGATGAATCAAATGTGCCCTTAACGACGGCACCATTGCCACCCCAATGAGATTTGAAATCACGTTGCACAGAGAGAGAGAGAGACAGAGAGAGGGGGAGGGTCGGTGACCAACTGACCATAACGTGGGAATGGGACAGTAATACCAAATTTCAAGAGACGGCCCCGTTGACTTGTTACAGTAGGTGGAAACCTCCAGTTGCCAGTCATCTCCCACCTTTGTTAATCCCAATACCCTCTAACTCTCATCTTAAAAATATAACGATTCCCATATGAGATTGAACTTGTGTATTCATGTATTCTATTTGCATATCGCATGTCCCACGGCCATAGGGAGGGAGGGAGAGAGAGAGAGAGAGAGAGAGAGAGAGAGAGAGAGAGAGAGAGAGAGAGAGAGAGAGAGAGAGATTTCTATTTGGAAGGAACAGTGAGGCCTTTTCATTGCAGAACTCTTTTTGGGGATTTCGAAAGAGGGAAAGAGAAAGAAACATCAGGGATTGTGAAGAAGCAGAGAAATAGGAACATGGAAAAAAGGGAAGATGGAAAGGGTGTCTCTATCTAATCTAATCCATTTCGTTTGTCTTTTTAATCACTTCCATTCCCAGCCCGTTTTGTCCCTCTTCATAATACCACATCAATTTATTTCCTTTTAGAAAAACACCTTTTGCAGAGTAAGGGACTGGGAGAGCTTGAAAGTGAAAATGGTGACTGGTTGGAGACGAGCGTTCTGCACATCCATCCCCAAAGATAGAGAAACCAAAGTATTAACAGAGAAGCATCGTCAGCAACAGCAGCAGCATTGCGAGAATAGCAACGTCGTCCAAAGTCCAAAACTCAGCTCCAAGTTCGGTTTTTTCTCCAGCCCATCCACGCCTCGGTTGCAGTCTCAACCCGTCTCGAGCCCCAGCCTCCGGTGCCGAACCACCTCCTCCACCACCACACCCACACCCACTTCGTCGGTACCCAATAGCCCAAAACTTCAATGCAAAACACCAACTACCCCAAAGAACAACGGCCCCGGATTGTTCCAGCACTCCAATCACCTCTCCCCCAAATCACCCTCCAGCCTCTCACTCCTCAAAGCCAGCTTACGACTCTCCAAAGTAAGGATTTTTCTTTTCTTTTTGTCCATTCGTACATTTATATTCGATTCCCATCGACCCCTCTCAAGTGAGTCATGAATGTTCTTTATTCCTATTACTTTCCGTGACGTTTTGGGTTATATTTATTGCAGAGTAGATGCGGAATCTGCTTACAGAGCGTGAAGACTGGTCAAGGAACAGCTATTTTCACCGCCGAATGCTCGCACACTTTTCACTTCCATTGCATATCTTCGCACATAAAAAAGAGCCAGCTTTTGATTTGCCCTGACTGCAGCGCAACCTGGAAGGATCTTCCTTTGCTCGCTTTCCACCAGACCCAGAATCAAGATAATAACCAAGCAAATAAAACTTGTGATAACAACTGTAATAGAGAATCCAAAGTCAGAGATGTCAATACGAAGTGGGTTAGAGTATACAATGATGATGAGCCTTTGATGTCTCCCACTTTGGGTGCTCGGTTCAATCCCATACCGGAATCCGATGAGAACGAAGAGGAAGAAAACGGCGCCGTTGAGTTCCAAGGATTTTTCGTAAATTCTTGTCCCTCTTCTTCCCCGAGTGATGGAAGAGTCACGAGTGATCACATACTCAGAAACGTCGAAGTGAGGTTGTTACCGGATGCCGCGGTAGTAGCCATAGGTAAAAGCTACGAGACCTACGCCGTCGTTCTGAAGGTCAAAGCCCCGCCTTCTCCAGTTCTGAAACCGTCGCATAGGGCTCCGATTGACTTGGTGACGGTGCTTGATGTGAGTCGGAGCATGAGCGGATCCAAGTTACAGATGATGAAACGTGCTATGAGATTGGTCATATCGTCGCTCTCTACGACGGATCGTCTCTCGATCGTTGCCTTCTCCGCGAGCTCCAAGCGGTTGTTGCCTCTGACGAGGATGACTGCGAAAGGACGGAGATCGGCGAGAAAGATCGTCGAGGCTATGGGTTGTATCGGTGACGGAACGTGCCCGAACGATGCGCTTATGAAGGCCGCTAAAGTACTCGAAGATCGACGGGAGAGGAACCCCGTAGCCAGCATTATTCTTCTATCCAACGGTGACGACGAACGCGGGTCAATGAGCTCTGCCAATCGGAAGCGCTCATCTCCAGCAGTCGTGTCGTCCACGCGATTCGCTCACTGGGAAATCCCTGTCCATACCGTGGGGTTTAACGATAGTGGCGCGTACGGACACGCGCATCCAGAAGACGCATTTGCCAAGTGTGTGGGTGGTCTGTTGAGCGTTGTGGTTCAGGATCTAAGGTTTCAACTCGGGTTCGTTTCCGGGTCGGCACCGGCGGAGATTGCGGCGGTATATTCTTTAACAGGTCGGCCGGCGTCGCTCGGATCCTGTTGGGCCCGGCTGGGCGATCTCTACGCCGAGGAAGAGAGGGAACTGCTCGTGGAATTGAAAAGACCGGCTTCTTCCATCGGGTCCCACCTGCTGTCCGTACGACCCTCTTACAGAGACCCTTCGACCCAAGAGCTCGTGTATTTGAAAGAACAGACGTTCCTCGTCCCGCGTCCACACTCCGTCCGATCCTCATCTCCTAACATCCAACGGCTGAGAAATCTCCACGTCACCACTCGCGCCGTGGCCGAGTCTCGGCGGCTGATCGAGCACAACAATCTCTCCGGAGCCCACCATTTGCTGTCCTCGGCTCGAGCCTTGCTGATGAAGTCGAGCTCCCACTCGGTCGAGGAGTTCTTGCGCGGCTTGGAAGCGGAGCTAACCGAGCTTCAGCGGCGGCGGCAGCAACATCAGCAGCTGCAGAGCCAAAGACAGGGAGGAAACAACGGACTGGACCTCAGTCGAGTGGATGAGAAGCCGGAGCCGCTTACGCCGACTTCGGCTTGGAGAGCTGCCGAGAGATTGGCTAAAGTGGCGATTATGAGGAAGTCAATGAACAGAGTCAGCGATTTGCACGGCTTTGAAAATGCCAGATTTTAAGTTTAGTTTTGTTCTTTTTTTTTTTAATAATATTTGTAGTATTTAATACAGAAAAAATTCTAAATATAAATAATTTTTATGGAAAAAAAAAAGGCAAGAAAAATTATGATTGGAGAGGGCCCAGGCCCATGATAGCGACAAGAAGTACCCGACGGCTAGGCCCTTTTGAGCAGTGGGAAAGTAACGGATAGTGAAAGGACAACCCCACATGAATTAATTGGAGGGCTTTAGGCTCTCTGATTTGTTTCCTTCTTTATTCCTCTTTAAAATTTTCTTATTTTGGTGGGGGCAAAAAACCCAAAGAAAAAAATGTAAGGACTATAGGGAGTGGGAAGGTATCTATATGTCTGTCTCCCTCTTTTTGCATTATTGTATCTTCGTTGTTTGGTTTTGGGGGCCTAATAGATAATAGAAGAAAATGTACATTTGGGTAAGTAGCAAATGATGAAATGGGGTCCATTTTTCTTGTACGTTTATATGAGCTGTAAGTTGTTTTGTTTTGTTTCTTTCTTTTGTGGTTAATGCCAAAGTGGGTGTGTCTTTAAAGTTAAGACACAGGATGATGCCAAATGCTTGTGGATATTTTCTTGTTTTGAGTCTTGGGTTTGTTGTTGATCGGTTTAAAGAACTTCAGGGGTAGGGAGTGGGGGTTAGAGGGTTTTTGTCCTAAATTATGTAATATTCGTGATTTTAATAATATAATCATGATTTTGTACCTTTGTCATTCGGTGACATTCTTTAAGTTTAATGCCACGACAAATGAAGCCATTATTATAGTATTGGTCACAATGAATACTTGAGAGAAGTTCATTGTTTCATCTCCCCTTATTTTATGTCTTATGCACACAAAGTAAGACCATCCCCATGTTTGTTTCTGTACACAGGCATCTTAGTTTTCAAGATTTTTTTTTGTATGCTTCTAGGATTTTGTTTATGTTGCAGTGGTCGTTGTCATGTTAGTCCTGTAGCCTTCACAGAAACAAACAAACAAAGACATGCGCACAGAAGGTGAAGGGATTAAGGAAGGGATGCCCCCATCAAGTGATATATAATTTAGAATAGTGTATACATTAATATTATCTTGTTATTCAAGATAAAGCATCCTTGCTATATTGTCAACACCATATTTACAAGTTGGTGATTTGATGTGCGATTATTGCAAAACCTAAAGGTGATACGTCCTTTTCTTTTGGTCTTGTTGATTTGTTGAGATTTATACGCAAGCAAATTGACATAATAACTTGAGTTTTGTTGAAAAGTGTTGTATTTTTGTCCTTATGTATTTTAACCTCGAAATTTTCAAAACTAATGTCCTTCAAGTGTCTTGCTATGTCTGAATCATTGTTGCCAATTTTCATGGAAAAAAAAAAAAAAAAGAAGACGAGGAAGAAGAAGCCTTTACTTCAGGTTGGCATGAGTTTGGTTGAGCTTTTTAGTGAAGAATGAGAGGAAAACAAAGAAAAGGGCATTGGAGCCTTTTGGAGCCTTGAATCTGCGTGAAAAAGATGAAAGGGTGTGACAGTAACTTTAAGCTTATAAAAAAGGTTTTGGGGTGAGAGACATTGGATGTGTTTTTATGTATTGCCTTGGGAGGGAGGGTGCTCTTTTTACTGAAACGCTTTTGCAGATGCTGATACTGATGTTTTCCTTAAATTGCGAAACACTTTTTTTAGCGGTGTTCATGAGTGGCCTACTTTTATGTGCCATTATTTATTGTGCGTCCCAAAGGACATGCATTTTTATTCATTTCTTTTTTTATTTATCTTTTACACTAAAAGTTTGAACTCAAGGCTGAGCACATCAAAATCATACAATTCTAAACAATCCTAGCATGCTCAAGTTATGCCCAAACAAGCCAATTGGGTCACTCCCAATGATGGATACGAAACCCAAAAGCATGGTCCAATCGACCAGTTGAACCAACAATACGGTTCAGTTGGGTTTATAAAGTATTCATTATATCCATATCAATTCAAGGCCCAACCCAGTCGATCTGGTCCATTGGCATGGGCATCTTCCCCATCAGCTTGAGCCTGGGGCTTCATCCAAACTTTGTACTACCTCTGACGTTGCCTCACAATTTGTTATAAGGAAAAAAATATGAAAAGTAGCATAAATATAAAAGATCCCACAAACTGGCGTTATATGCTTAGTCAACCTTTTTTATTGATTTCATTTTCCCCTCCCTCATATTTGGTTTCATTTCCTCCTCCTGGCCGGTAAGGTAATTTTTTTTTTTTTTCCCTGTTTTTCCATGTTTGGTATGGGTGCTTTAGATGTGTTAAGTGGCTGTATTTGGTAAACCCATCAACCACACCCAGAGGTTGTAAAACCCATGGAGATAGGAAGTCCTTCCACAAAGTTCATTGTTATGTGGGCCCAAGGTTGAGTAGGTATAGGGAGTGGTTGTAGTAATCCATGTGGGTGGATGTTCGATGCCTTAACTCTTTGACAAAAGTCACAGTCTCTGATAAATTCTTTGACATCTATTTTGAGGTCTGGCCATAAGAAGTCCCTCCTAACCCTCTGTATGGATTTGTAATACCCCGAGTGCCCTCCCCAAGGGCTGCTGTGTGCTGGCTCCAACAATTTGATCTTAAAGTCTGCATTTTGGGGAATGTAAAGTATTTTTTTATACACGAGTAACCATAATCTAATAGAGTAGTTATTACCTAATTTATCTTCTAGTTAGAGAGTGATAAGGGTTTGTACTTGAGGATTAGTAGCATAGGTTGCCTTTAAGGCATCTATCCAATCCACAGTTGGAAATATGATCAACATCACGGTGCCTTCTCCTTCCTGCCCCTCTTTTTATATTGCATCAACAGCTTTGTCTCAACCCCTTTCTTAGTTTCTTATATTCCATAAAAATCATACCCCATTAGTTTATAAATAAACTTTTGTGTCATAGGTGTCCCTACTTTCCAGTCAATAAGGTACTTGAGACTTTGTTGGTCTATTTTGATAACAAAGACTCTTCCCAAGAGGTATGGTCTAGGTGAGATTGCTGCTGAAAGCGAGATACAAATAAGGAACTTGGAAAAATCAAGAGGTATGCCTACACTCTGTCATTTGAATGATCAAGAAAATCTTTTTGGTGGCAATTGACTTCGGTATCGGAGATAACCCCCGGCTAAGGAGGCCTAGCCCATCTCACTTTCTGATTTCAAGTACAAGTGGGATCATCCAGAACCAATGCGGCTGCGAGCATGGTTACCATATGCGAAACATGTTCTTAACAACAAGTATAGGAAATTTATCATTAATGGTGGCCCCATTTAGCCCCTGTACTCCACACATAACCTCCATGTCTCGTCTACTTTCATAACCAATAATATCAGGGAAAAGTACTAACTTTGTCTAGGTCATATCACCCTCGAGGCCAATAGTTCCTCAACTATGCTTTCTGTTTCATCCTTTTAAAAATAGGAGTATCTATAAGGTCTCATTGATATAAGTTTGTTGTTTGGGGTTAAATTGATAGCATGGTCATAGGTTCTAGTAGGAGGAAGGCTCTTAGGTTCATCAAACACCTATGTATACTACTTCAAAAGATTTGGAACTGTTGTTGAAGTCTCACTACCCACTTCTAATTATTCTCCAACATCACCTTCTAGTACTTGTAGGATTACCCCTTTTTTCTAACTTGTTGAACTTGTTAAGGGAGCCCTCCTCAATCAACTTGAATGCTACTAAACTTTGCATTTCAATTGTTTTTCCAGCAAAAGAAAAAAATCATAGTCAACTTCTGAAAATTTCATAAAATAGACCCCAACTCTTTGAGCCATTGATTCCAAATACCATGTCACATCCAACTAACACCAACACATGTACCTCCATTGTGAAGGTGGTATCCTAAATTTTAACTCGGACCCTAGTGCACTTCCCTTCACTGGGAATCAACTCCCCACTTCCTACCCTTACTCTAACCTTCTCAACAAAGTTAAGTGGCAATTTAACCTTCTCTAACATTGCTAGATCCAAAAAATTGTGGGTGGATCCATTATCAATTAGGATAGTCACCCATTGAGCCCCAATTTTTCCCACTACCCTTGGTTTTTGGGTTTTGAGAACATGTTAGAGCATGGAGAGATATTTCAAGGTTCCCTTGGATTATCTTTTCCATCCATTGCTCCTACTTCTTCCTTCCTTTCAACTGGAAGATCTTCTGCCCTCCCTTTCCTTTTCCATCAATACCTCTTCTAACATATATAGCTTATGGTTCTAACATTTGTCACCATGGCTTCATATAGCATCACAATATAACATACTCTATTTTCCCTTCTCTCCTTCATTTAGTGTTAGTTTATTTTCTGGAATTTACAGGTTAGGTTTGGGTACACTCCTGTTGGTTTTCCCAAGGGTAAGTTGTGTTTCTTAAGTATTCATGGATCATGAGAGTAAGCAAGACCAAATATATTGTTTTTCTTGGATAGATTTACATTTTCCTTCTATATTTTCGCTAAACTATAGGTAACTATCAAATTTGGTGGGTTAAATATCCTAACTAGAAGTTTATTGTCATCCCTCAACCCACTGAGGAAACTGCTTAATTTATAAGGGTTAGATAATCATCTTCGTTTATTGGATAGTGTTTAAACCTAGGGGTGGGCGACAGGGCCCTACACCCCCTTCGCCCTCCATCAGTTGGCCCAACTTGGGAGGCCAAGCGACCCCGACTGTCAAATGCAGAGTGTTGGCCCCCACTCACACTTGACCACAAACGCGAGGATAGGCCTGCCCGCATTGGGGCCCATTCCTTTGCTTAATATAAATATATATATATATATATATATATATATATATATATATTAATAAAAAGATGTTGTTTTGGGGTTTTTCCCAAAATGACTTCGTTTTTGTATAGGGTTCTGAATAAAAATCCCCCCAACTCCTAAGTCCATTGAGTCCTCACTTCTCTCTCTCTCTCTCTCTCTCTCTCTCTCTCTCTCTCTCTCTCTCTCTCTCTCTCTCTCTCTCTCTCTCTGTGCTGGTTTCATGGCAACGCCGTCGCCGTCATGGTCTCTCTCTCCCTTTCTCTGTCAACTCCATTTTGTCTAGTTTATTATGGATGTTGCCCAGATGACTAACACAAGAGGGGGGTGAATTGATTTGTATTAAAAAAAATAACAATTATAAATCAAATATATAATATAAAATATAAACAAAATATGAAATAACAATAAATATAAAGAGTAAGGGTAAGAGAGAAGCAAACTTAGTATGTTAACGAGGTTCGGCCCCACTGCCTACGTCCTCGCCTCAAGCTACCCCTTGAGGATTCCTAAATTCACTATTCAACCTCCTTCAGGTGGAGATAGAAACCTATTACACCTTTGAACAACACCGCTACAAAGGATCCGTGTAGAACACCCTCTACACTTGCAATCACCTTACACGTGGTGATTCAACTATTCCCCGTGTAGAATACTTTCTACACACACAAGGCTTATACACACCCTTTCTCTGATACAAGAGCTGATAGTGGGTAGGTTATCAGAAAACACTCCTCAATGAGTGAAATAAGAACAATACAATACAAACTATATCTCTCAAAATGAACAAAGATTAAGGCTCAATGCTTAGAGAAGAGAGAATGAAAGTTTTGAATGAATGTTGTATGCTCTTGGTGTTGTGAATGTGAAACTCTCAAATGACCTATTTATAGGCATATGAGACTTCATATTCAAATTTAAAAATATTCACATGTCAAAGACAACATCATTCATTTTTTTTCAAAATATTCAAATAAAAGGTTCTTCTTTTTCAATTGTCAAAGACAACATCATTTACTTTTTCAAAAAAATCAAACCTAATCTTTTACGTTTGGCATATGACAAAATGAGCACACTTTCCTTTTCAAAAAATTCAAACCTAATCTTTTACTTTTTGCATATGACAAAAGGAGCACACTTTTCTTTTCAAAAAATTCAAACCTAATATTTTACTTTTTGTATAAGTCTAAAAAAGTATCAATCACTTTTGAAAATATTCAAATAAAACATGCACATGTGAAAGATGACAATCAATCATCTTTAATATTTTCAAAGTTCAACCCTTTAATCAAGGCATGTACATGCAAAAGATGACAATCAATCATCTTTCAAAATTTTCAAATTTAATTTTCAAAAATATTCATGCACATGTGGAAAATGTATTTTAATGCTTTATGATAAAATATTAATTTTGAGCATTAATCCTAATTTTAAATTTTGAAGAGATTTACAACATTACTCTATAATTTTAATGTGAACTTGTTCCCTTCTTGCTCATGCTTGTTTCCTTGATGTGCTTGACTCCATTGTGTAGACAACTTGAGCTTGAGACTTCTTTATTCTTTGAATTCATTTATTATCATCAAAATCCATGTGTAAATATATAATTACACAAAACTTGAAATTTTGGGTTCAACAATCTCCCCCTTTTTGATGATGAGAAATACTTGATAGAACCTGAAACCTGTATTAATACTTAAGCTCCCCCTGAGAATGTGCGTTAGTTTTTCAAGCAAAAGTATAAATATAATTCCAAGCATATATAATAAGTTTAGCAATTAAAATAATGTTAATGTTCTAGTCTAATACTTCTCCCCCTTTTGGCATCATTAAAAAGGATCCACAACAAGTAAATGGATCTGAAGAAAACGGTGCGTTAGTAGACACTGTCGATAGTTAAAAAAATAAATAAATTTCATCCGTCCGTGACCCGACAAGTGCGGCTGGAGATTTGAAAAAAAGGCCTGATGTTGTTGACAAACGAGATTGAAGGCTCCGAGTTTCTAAAAAAAATGTCATTTTCACCGATCGGGAAAAAATACATTACTCTTTGACTTGGATGATAGCTTGTCTTGTTTTTTATGCTATCTCTATAAAATCAGTCATGAAGTTCATCCAATCCGCATCAAGTTTTCTTCTCATCTCTATAACTCATCTGCATTCCTTCAACATTCTTGTTTTAAGCCTTCTATTCTTTTCTCAATGGCTCATTCTTCTAACATTTCTCTAGATCCATCCATGAGGCATTCTGCATCTCAACCTCCTGTCCTTTCTGCAGCTGCCATTGGTGCCATGTTGCAGCAGGAAAATAATAATCTGACTAATAAGTCAGATTCTGATGCTATTTATGACTTGGTGAGTCTTGGGACTCGCTACTCTTCCTCTATTGTTACTTTTTCTCAACGGCTATAAGCCAAAAATCATGAAGTTGAAAAGCTCAAAGAACAAATTGTTGTACTTCAACGAATTGTTCAAGAGTCTCACACAAGGGAAGGAATCATTCGGCAGAAGAATAAACAGTTGAAATCTTTATTAGATTCTTCATTCCGCTTGCCGGTTCCCATGGATAAGAATGACATGATATTGTATGAAGAGAATGAGCGTCTCAAACATGAGGCTAAGAATCTCAAGTTTATGTAAAAATATTTAAAAAATCTATCTCTATTTTTATTGACTCTAATTTATCTTTTAAGATATATTCATAACATGCATCATACCTATTTTTCTTCTGATCATACATAATCTATCTTCTGGTAAAGGCTTTGTGAAAATATCTGCTAACTGATCGTGTGTGTTTGTGAATTCTAGTACTATATCGCCTTTCTGCACATGATCTCGAAGAAAATGATATCTTATTTCAATATGCTTAGTTCTAGAATGTTGTATTGGGTTCTTTGAAAGATTTACAGCACTTGTATTATCACATTTGATTGGAATGTGATTATACATGAGTTTAAAATCTTCAAGTTGTTACTTCATGTAGAGAACTTGAGTACAACAACTACCCGCAGCAACATATTCTACCTCAGCAGTAGATAGTGCAACAGAATTTTATTTTTTACTAAACCAGGAAACTAGTGCATGACCTAAGAAATGACATGCTCCACTAGTGCTTTTTCGATCTATTTTACAGCCAGCATAATCTGCATTTGTGTAACTGATTAGATCCAAAAATGTGTGCTTAGGGTACCATAACCCTAGGTTAATTGTACCACTAAGATATCTAAGAATGCGCTTAACTGCAATTAAATGTGATTCTTTTAGAGATGATTGAAAGCGTGCACATAAACACACACTAAACATAATATCTGGTCTACTGGCTGTTAAATATAATAAGCTACCAATCATACCTCGATATATCTTCGAGTCAACTGGCTTACCGGATTCATCTTTATCAAGTTTAGTTGATGGGCTCATTGGTGTTCCAATTTTCTTAGCATTTTCCATCCCAAACTTTTTTAGTAATTCCTTAATATATTTTGATTGATTGATGAATGTCCCACTTTTTGCTTGCTTAATTTGCAATCCGAGAAAGAATGTAAGTTCTCCCATCATGCTTATCTCAAATTCTTTCTGCATAGTCTTAGCAAAAACTTGACACATATTTTTATTAGTAGCACCGAATATTATATCATCAACATAAATCTAAATCAAAAGAATATCATCATTTTCATATTTAATGAAAAGAGTTGTGTCGATTTTTCCTCTTGAAAAACCTTTTTCAATCAAGAAACTACTAAGTCTTTCGTACCAAGCTCTAGGAGCTTGTTTAAGTCCATATAGTGCTTTTGTGAGTTTGAAAACATGATTTGGGGAAATATGATTTTCAAAACCTGGAGGTTGCTCAACATATACCTCTTCATTTATAAAACCATTTAAGAAAGCACTTTTAACATCCATTTGAAAAAGTTTGAAATCTTTATAACAAGCATATGCAAGTAGCATTCGAATAGCTTCTAATCTTGCGACAGGTGCATATGTCTCATCATAATCGATTCCTTCTTCTTGATTAAAACCTTGGGCTACAAGTCGAACCTTATTTCTAGTAATGACTCCAGACTCATCTTTCTTGTTTCTAAAAACCCATTTTGTTCCAATAATAGTATGATTTTTGGGTCTAGGAACAAGTGTCCAAACATCATTTCTTTCAAATTGATTTAACTCTTCTTGCATAGCTAGAATCCAAGATTCATCAAGAAGTGCGTCATCAATATTTTTGGGTTCAATTTGAGATAGAAAAGCAGTATGATTGCAAATATTTCTAAGAGATGATCGAGTACTTACACCTTGTGAAGGTTCTCCCAAAATTTGTTCCACTGGATGATCTTTCACAAATTTCCACTGTTTGGTTGCATCTTGTATTAAATTTTGATGATCTTTCCTGATGGCTCCATGTTGAACTTCCTCTATTGTTTTCTCTTTGTTGAGATTGAGACTTTCCGTATTATTTATATCTCCTGTTTCTTCATCAATAGATTTCTTAGAGAGTGAAGAATTAGATTCATCAAATACTACATGCATAGATTCTTGTACAGTCAAAGTCTTTTTATTGAATAATCTATAAGCTTTACTATTAGTAGAATACCCGAGAAAGATACCTTCATCAGATTTTGCATCAAATTTGCCTAAATTATCTCTGTCATTCAAAATAAAACATTTGCATCCAAATACATGAAAGTAATCAATGTTGGGCTTTTTCTCATTCCAAAACTCATAGGGGGTTTTATCTAACTTAGACCTTAGCATAACTCTATTTATAACATAACATGCAGTACTTATCGCTTCGGCCCAAAAATAACTAGGCAAGTTGTTCTCATTGAGCATTGTTCTTGCCATCTCTTGAAGAGATCTATTTTTCCTCTCTACTACCCCATTTTGTTGAGGAGTTCGAGGAGCAGAAAAATTATGCACAAAACCGTTTTCATCACAAAATGTTTCAATATTTTTATTAACAAACTCTTTTCCCCTATCACTTCGGATACTTGAAATAGTATATCCGTTTTCATTTTGAATTCTCTTGTATAACTTGGTAAAGGCATTATGTGCCTCATCTTTATGAGCAAGAAAGATGACCCAAGTATATCTAGAGAAATCATCAACAATAACAAATGCATAATATTTTCCTGCTAGACTTACAACTCTATTTGGTCCAAAAAGATCCATGTGTATCAGTTGCAATGGTCTAGTAGTGGAAATATGTTTCTTAGTTTTAAAAGAAGTTTATGTTTGTTTACCAAATTGACATGCATCACAAATTTTGTCTTTAAGAAAATATGTTTTTGGTAAACCTCTCACAAGATCATTTTTTGAAAGTTTGGAAATAAGTTCCATGTTGGCATGACCTAATCTTCTATGCTATAACCAACTAGTTTCATTTTGAACTGGAAAGCAAATAGCATCTTGTGAGATAATTTTTTCAAAATCAATTGTATAAACATTATTGTTTCTAAAAGCAATAAAACAAATATTAGAATCATGATCATTCAAAATAATGCACTTATCCATTTTGAAAGTAACTGTAAATCATTTATCACATAATTGACTTATACTTAAAAGATTATGTTTTAGACCTTCAATAAGTAGAACATCTTCAATTATGAGAGAAGATTCATTACCAATTTTACCTATTTCCATGATCTTCCCTTTCGAGTTGTCTCCAAATGTCACGTGTCCTTCTTCTTTAGATCTAAGATCAAAGAACTTAGTCTTGTCTCCCGTCATGTGTCTTGAACATCCACTATCTAAAAACCATTTGTTTTTTCTTGTGGAAGACTTCATGCATACCTATAAAAACAATTAAAATGATTTTTCTTGGTATCCAAGTTCTTTGGGTCCTTTATTTATTAGTATTAGAAGAAACAAGATTTTTAGGTACCCATATGGCCCTAATAGTCATTGTATGATTTCTTCTAATAGGACAAGTATGATAATTATGACTATTTCTATTACAAAAATTGCAAATAGCATGTGACATATATGAAAAACTTGAATGATTATAATAATATCCTTTTTTGACAAAATCATTTTTATGAAAAGAATTTTGAATATTAGTCTTTGATGTAGAATGATTATCAAAGAAATTTTTATAAGGTTTGTATTTTTGTTTTAGCATATATCCCAAACCTGCCTTGTCAAAAACACATCTTTGACTACCAAGAAGTTTTTCAAAATTTCTTTCTCTATTCGTAAAGTTTTCAACAATATTTTCTAAATCGGTTTTCTTCTTATTTAATTCAAGATTTTCATCTTTCAAAATGATACTTTCTTTTCTTAAAATTTCAATTTCGTTTGTTAAAGAAAAATTTTTCTTTTTCAAAGCAATATACTTGATACCCAATTTTTCAAATTCCTCATATACCTCTTCTAAAACATTTTGCAATTCTTCATATGAAGAATCTTCAATATTATCAAGATTTGTTACTTCAATGTCATCTTTAGCCATAAGACAAAGATTTGTTGATTCTCCATTGCTTGTTTCACTATCTGAACTACTTGAATCATCATCCCATGTAGCTTTCATTGCTTTCTTGCCCTTATTTCGATCTTTCTTTAGCAGAGGATAATCTGGTTTGATATGACCAGGTTTATTGCATTTATAACAAATTAAAGTGTCATTTTTACCTGAATCTTTCTTAGAAAACTTTTTGAAAGATTTCCTTGGAGGAGTTCTATTTTTCTTCAAGAACCTTTGAATTCTTCTTGTTATCATCGCAACTTCTTCATCTTTATCTTCATTTTCCTCATCTTCATCACTTTCACTTTCATGAGGAACAGCTTTAAGTGCTAAACTCTTCTTTGACTTTCCTTCTTCTTCTCCTCTTCTTCTCCGCTTCTTGAGGTCTCTAGCTTCAAGAATCGCTGTAACTTTTGATTCCCAGCGTTTTGATAGAGAGTTGAAAATTTTTCTTACTATCTCCACCTTGGAATAAACTTTGTCAAGAGCTGTCAAGCTGTTTATGATATTAGTAAAACGAGTGTGCATACTAGAAATAGATTCATCATCATTCATCTTAAACATTTCATATTCACGAGTAAGAATATAAATTTTTGATTCCTTGACTTGCGAAGTTCCTTCATAAGTAACTTCCAAGTTATCCCAAATTTCTTTTGCCGTAGCACAAGTCATTATTCTATTAAATTCATTTCCATTGAGAGCATTAAATAATAAATTCATAGAAGTTAAATTCAAAGTATAAAGTCTATCGTCTTCACGATCAAACTCTTCTTCTTCCTTTTTGACCTTTACTCCATCAACCACTTTTGTTGGAATATAAGATCCATTTACAATACATTTTCAGATTTCTCGACCTTGAGCCTGAAGGAATATTCTCATTCTAACTTTCCAGAATGAGTAATTATCTCCACAAAAGAGTGGAGGCTGACTGCTAGATTGACCTTTACCAAACGAAGCTGAAATGTTAGTTATAAGATCTTAACTCAAAAGATAGTTAGTCTTATAATAGAGCTCTCAGCTCTGATACCAATTATTACTGATCATAGGTCGCACCTATGTCACCTAACAATTGTACCTACCAGACTAGCCGGCCACCGTCTCTACCGGTGCACCGTCACTCATGGTCAGAGAGTCTTGCTTCGGTGACACAGTCACAAGCGAGAGTTCCCATGAGTGATCTGCCTGTATGAATAGTACATGTCAACTAGCTCTGATACCAATTGTTGCCCAGATGACTAACACAAGAGGGGGGTGAATTGATTTATATTAAAAAAAATAACAATTATAAATCAAATATATAATATAAAATATAAACAAAATATGAAATAACAATAAATATAAAGAGTAAGGGTAAGAGAGAAGCAAACTCAGTATGTTAACGAGGTTCGGTCCCACCCTCTACACTTGCAATCACCTTACACGTGGTGATTCAACTATTCCCCGTGTAGAATACTTTCTACACACACAAGGGTTATACACACCCTTTTTCTGATACAAGAGCTGATAGTGGGTAGGTTATCAGAAAACACTCCTCAATGAGTGAAATAAGAACAATACAGCGCAAACTATATCTCTCAAAATGAACAAGGATTAAGGCTTAATGCTTAGAGAAGAGAGAATGAAAACTTTGAATGAATGTTGTATGCTCTTGGTGTTGTGAATGTGAAACTCTCAAATGATCTATTTATAGGCATATGAGACTTCATATTCAAATTTAAAAAGATTCACATGTCAAAGACAACATCATTCATTTTTTTTTCAAAAAATTCAAATAAAAGGTTCTTCTTTTTCAATTGTCAAAGACAACATCATTTACTTTTTCAAAAAAATCAAACCTAATCTTTTACTTTTGGCATATGACAAAATGAGCACACTTTCCTTTTTCAAAAAATTCAAACCTAATCTTTTACTTTTTGCATATGACAAAAGGAACACACTTTCCTTTTCAAAAATTCAAACCTAATCTTTTACTTTTTGTATAAGTCTAAAAAAGCATCAATCACTTTTGAAAATATTCAAATAAAACATGCACATGTGAAAGATGACAATTAATCATCTTTAATATTTTCAAAGTTCAACCCTTTAATCAAGGCATGCACATGCAAAAGATGACAATCAATCATCTTTCAAAATTTCAAATTTAATTTTCAAAAATATTTATGCACATGTGGAAAATGTATTTTAATACTTTATGATAAAATATTAATTTTGAGCATTAATCCTAATTTCGAATTTTGAAGAGATTTACAACATTACTCTATAATTTTAATGTGAACTTGTTCCCTTCTTGCTCATGCTTGTTTCCTTGATGTGCTTGACTCCATTGTGTAGACAACTTGAGCTTGAGACTTCTTTATTCTTTGAATTCATTTGTTATCATCAAAATCCATGTGTAAATATATAATTACACAAAACTTGAAATCTTGGGTTCAACAATGGACAACCAAGGGGCCAATCCACCCCGCAACATGCAGATGAGGGGCAGGGCTGAAGTCTAGGGGCAAAACTCACCCCCCACACATATGTTTGTACTCCTTTACAGCCCCATTTTGTCTTGACTGAGTGAGATATTCTATTTGATCATCGTAGGCGTTCGGTCTAAATCTGACCAACAACGCCTTGATAAATGAATCACAGTCAACCATTTATGCTGACTCCTCTTGGTCTTGACACCATGTCAAGACTCTACCCTCAATGTGAAATAATGCTAACTTGATTTGATGTTGTCATAGGGTATTATGAAATGCAAAAAACTGGTATATCTTATAGATTTAGCTCCATGGGAAGACTAGGAAGTCCAGATGTACTGTTTTGGCTTGCACCTCACCTCTATGCCTAGGATGGACATCCTCCTCCCTAGTATGGACATCCGACGAAGACCCACTAGGGCTATTGTTCTTATTTCTCCTCTGTAGCTCCATTGTTAGCTTATAACTGATGTACAATAGAATCATTTTTCCTTTTTAGTGCTAGTGTTTCAATTTCCAAGTTTTGATACTTGAGAATCTGTAGATTTGTTTAAAGTATTGAGCCCATCTTGTAGCTGGTTCAATCTAGTGCCCTCTGCCACTGCATGTAATTAGTAAACATAGAGACCGGTGTTTCTTTGATACTAAAGTCACAAAAATGCTCTCTTCGAGGATAGCTCTTCCAAATAATAGAAAAAAGAAAAGTAGGAGAAAAGAATACAAGAAAATATCTATAACATTCCATAATAATCCTTACAAACCCCTACCTCCGGTACATATACACTCAGGCATCCATAAACAGAAAATAATCATAAGTCCATAGGCCAGTTTGCAAATAAAAAGGCTAAAGCAAATAAACGTGAGTCCCTACATCATAACCCCATCCCAAGGAACAAGCTCCTGGCCACTAAGACAAACATAGAATAAAAATATAACTAAAGAAATGAAGTCGTTGGAGGCCCATCAACATGGCCCAACTCGCCTGCCTCGTACTTCAATTGAACTAAGTTGACTAACCCTCAATGGTTAATCTCAAGTACACAAAACCCTTTTATCCCCTGTCCCGAAGCTCCCGCCCTGTTCCAATCATGAAACCCCAGATCCAGCTCATGACATCCCTGCATGCCATTCCCGTCCCGACGTTGAAGCCCTTAGTCCCTCAACTTCTCTCAATACCCATTTCTTTCCCAAATTTCCTCCCTCCATTTTTTCACTTGCTTACCATCCAACTGTTGCTCCGCCATCATTATTGACATGCCTCTCTCTGTGTCAACTACTACCATTCATTCACTTTTTCCTCTTTCTCAACAATGTTTTAATTTGCATTGCTCTTCAACCATAGTCAACCTTTCATTTCCTATACTGAAAAACAAAAGAATGGGAATCGCATTTGGGGTTTTCATTGTTCTTCATTTATTCGTCCAAAATGGCTTACATAGATGGCTAAAGTCCGCAAGGTTGGGCAAAATAGGGATTGAGGGAGGGAGAGTAATGTTTTAAATACCGTACCGGATGCCGTACCGATCAAGACACTGAAACAAAATATTTTGATACCGATACCATTTTGTATACCGTTTCGGAATAGTTGATATATGAATAAATTATATATATAATTATATATAAAAATTATATTACAAAATAATAGTCTATATATGAATAAATTATACATAAAATACATATATATAAATTATAAATAACCTGGTCTGAATTGGAAGTAAAAAAATGAGCTTGTAGTTTAAAGAAATAAATTTAACAAAAAAAAAGAAAAATGTAAAGGCTGAATTACTGGCCAGTTTGTAGGCCAATACAGGTCTTGTACGAAACAGGTAAAATACTTGTACCAGATCAGTGTCTGGTACGGCATATACCGGTCAGTACGGTATTTATAACACTGAGGGAGAGGCATACCTGGCAGCAAGCGGGTTGTGCAGGCGAATGACTCTATGCCTGGAGGGTTCGGGTTGGGAAAGCAGGGGAGACTGAGGCGCTGGAAGTGAAAAAATAAACCTCAACTGACGTGGTATGTAAATGATCAGACTTAGAAGACAGTTTCATTACCAAAAGTGAAGGAATATCTATTTACAGCAATGCAACAACAGATATTAGACCGTAAACTTTTGCCACCATCACCACACATTCCCGCTACAGAACACAACTTGTTTCTACACAACATGATTTAGTACATGAGAGAGAGAGAGAGAGAGGAGAGAGAGGAGGAGATTTTTTTTTGGGGGGGGGGGGGGGGGGGGGGGGGGGGTGGAGGGGGTGAGGAATACCCCCGAGCATATATATTGGGGTGTGCATCACAAATAAAGTTGCCTACATTTTGTTGCTTCAACATCGGATGGACAGTAAGGGCACTTGAAAGATTTTGAGCTGTTCTTCGACATCTTCATAATTGATTGCTTGCACAGCACATGGCCACATGGCATCAACATTGGTGGGTTATCGTCGGTCGATTGCTCCTTGGACACTGGACATACAAAGACGGAATGGAACTGAAATTCCTTGTCCAACTCCACTGGCACAGGCAACTGCTTCATGGTCTGCCATTCCTGCTTCTTCCCTGCCATCACATTCATAAACTTCAAAAGAGGTGGCAACCCCTGGATCCCTGCTGCTATAGTCACACTCAACGGGCTCTCAAAAGAGTACCCAAGAATATTGCAGAACTGTTTGCTTAGCTCCTCAGCTAATTTCTCCCAATTAGTTGGTGATATTAATGCAGAGTATGGGGAGCTATCAAGTCTTCCAGTGAAGAGAAGACAGGCCATGAGCTTCTGTAATTCAGCCATGTGGTCGGAAGAAAGGGGAGTGAGGTGATTTCTGACATACTTCAGAGCTTCATTTCTACTTCCCTTCTTCAGTATTTCCAGAAACTGCATGCTGTGAAGTCTCAGAACAAGGTCTGATCCATTTTGTTTAAGTTTATCAGAGTTGTTTGCTGCCCAGTTCAGCGCTGGCTCTAGGTTCCAATGCTTCATAGCTTCAAGTATCTGATACATTTCCAAAAATGAGGATTTCATAGAAGCAACAGATTCTAGTTCCCTGGCCTCGCTTATGAAGCAGTCACCAATGTCAAAAAAACCTTGTCGATAGAAATGGACGGCAATTATCTGGTTCACCGTGTGCACATCGAATTCAATGTTTCGATAAGCCTTAGCTATGTCTGGATTAAAAGATTTCTCAATAACCTTTGCATACTTGCTTAGTGCTATGTTCAGCTCCTTTTGGGTACCCTCCAGCTGACTGAGTGGAGCAATATCTTTTAGTGTGGTTTGAAGATCAGAAAGGACATGTTTATAATCAGAAGGGGACGGCTGTATTTTCCCTAATGCCCTCTCAATTTCTTGGATAATCTGGTCAATCACTTCTTGACTTTTAGAACAGGACAGCTTTTGTTTCTTTGCAACACGGTCAAAAGCATCTTTAATACTATTCAGCTCCATCTTCCTGTTAATCACCCTATCAGAAACTTGTGCTGCAGAACACCTGTAGGAAAGATACAAGGATTTATATGATTGTAATATCAATGTACCAGATTCAAGATATACTACTCCAGTGCATAAAATGAGAAGACCAGAAGCTTCGCAAAAGTAATTTCAGAAGAAAATATTTTGCTTCTTAGAGGGCCTGTACCATATCAAACCCTAATTGATTGAAAATTTTTAGGGCCGGCACCAACATGCAAGAAATAATTACATCGAAAAAATTTCAAGCAACTTTCAGAAGAAACAAAGATGGCAGTAACTTGCAGCCATTTCTGCCACAAAGAAGAGGGATAATGATTGTCACCATCTCCAGTTAAATGTATCATGTTAATAAAATCAGTAAAGAACATATCTACTACCAAAGAAAAACTACAATAGAAGTGGTCATGAATGGAGACAGTTACAGCAGTCATTTCATGGAATAATAAACAAACCAAACATAAAGAAAAATAGATTCAATATGAATGCCATGAAAGCAATCAGACTCCAACCCCTATTCCTGATTTGGGGCTTCTAACAATACCCGTATAGATTCACTTATTAGTAAGCATAACATCAATAATAAGTAATGATTAATCATTTATACAAACTTCATGATATGGAGTAACTCGGCCACAAGGCCCATCAGTAGGTGTGTGATTGTGGTTTTAAATTGAGGATGTGATTGCACTAAAGGCCAACAAGGCCCCCTTCCCTGCTGATTTTCCATTTTAGGTTAAACATAAGGCAACAATATTAGCTTATAAGTTTGATTCCAATTGAGCGACATTCAATAGACATGTTTCAAATCTGAAAAAAAGACGCTTCCGAGGGCTGGGACACAGTGCCATGCTCGGATTGACAATTCAAGTCCCATTCATGTAGGCATGTTCACTGCAATTCCCAATGACAGCAAAAGTACTACTACTTTTAATGTCCCCCAAATTTATTTATTTTTTGTCATTCATTTTTCCAGAATTCCCTTCATTCGTAATTACAACATTATGCCTTGCCCAGATCAAAAGCAACACAAGCCTTAGAGTGTTTCAATCTATTTATCACTTTTCATTTCTTTTCTTTTTTCTCATACACAAATTACCTTTCCCTAATATTGACTACATAATTCTCTTTTAAGTGCATTCTGCATAAACGTCATGGCACGCTAGAACTCAATAGATTTCTACCATATTTCATAGAAGAAAATCCTTTGACTCAGATGTAGAGAATGCAGGACCCCACCTATCAGAACATTTATAAAGCTACAGCTCCTCACTTACTAAATTTTATAACTAAAATAACTCCAGCTGCAAGGATAAATAAAATTAAATATTGGTGTACCTTCCTAGTACAGTAGTATTAGTAAAGCAAAATCTCAATGTACCAAGTCTTTTAGTTTACTGATATTATTCTCACCAGTATCTACACACAAACAAAACTCCATGTAGTTATCAATCGGTAAACACAAATATCTGAAGCATCTAAACCATCCAATGATTGCAGATATATGATGTGCAGACTCGAATAAAGTTTTCTTTTTTAGGTTCATTTGTTCTTCCTTTATATTGCTTTCCACACAGTCACAGTTCCCACACAAAAGAATCAGAAGAGCATCTGGGAAAGCTCCTAAGAGCAAACATGCATTATACAGAATCAAACCAACCCTATAGTGGAAACCCAAAGATGCTAAACAAAATATAAGTTGTCTTAAACAGTGTAAGAGTTCAAAACAAAATTATTCTAACACTCATCAATTAGGTGTTCTCTGAAAACTTGAAAAACTAAACCTACAGTGGAAATTCAAAGAATCTTAAGATTACCCAAGTTTCAAAACAAACTAATCTCAACTATATTAATGACAGACTAGATAAATTTACTTGTCATTTGCAATGTAGATTTAATCACGAAGCCATGACATGTAAAGCACGTGCATAACAATTAAGCCAGTTGCCTGCTCTCCCATCCAATACTCTAAATTAGAAGAAACATTCCAATAACTATCTTAAGTTTCATAGTGTATTCATTTTGCAATCATAGATTTTAAATTTCAAAAGCTATTCACGGTTCATATTTGTAAGAAAAGTCAAATCCTATACTCGTTCACTCAAACTTTGGAATTAAAAGGGGAGGAAAAAAAACTCACTTTCTAAGCTGATTAAAAGAGTTCCGTCGTCAATTGCTTTTAACTGAGTCGTATATTTACCTATCCCAAAAAAAAAAAAAAAAAACTGAGTCGTATATTTAAAAAAAAAAAAAAAAATCATATTCATCGCACCGCCAAAAAAACTGAAAAATGAATCATATATTTACTAATAATTGATCAAAATCTTATTGGACTATCAGATCAATAAGATTTTCAACCTGGCAAAAAAAAAAAAAAAAAACCAAGAAATAAAAAGAATCGACTTTTAAGAATCAAGAAACCAAAACGAAATATTGAATTCAAATACAAGTAAGTTGAAAACAAAAGCAAAGTATGGAAATATGAGATTCAGGAGAATGCCACTTGAAATTCCAAGATTTGAATGACTGTGTAGAAGCAAATGTTCTAAGAAATAAATTTCTCCGCAACAAATTCTACCAAATATTCTGATAGAGGAAGAGAGAGAGAGACGTACCGGTGAGAGGAGAAGCGAGATGGAGAAAACCTATACGGGCAAGGTGATCGGAGGGTATCAGGGAGAGAAACCTCTGGAGCAAGCAACGCCCTAGAAGCAAGAGAGATTTGTCCGTGGATTTACTAAAATCGTTATTTATTTTTATTACTATTTTATAGAAACAGTAAAATCTTTATTAATGCATCTCATAGTTGTAATTTATTTAAAAACTAAGTTTTATATAAAATAATTGTTATGTGAGTCTAAATATATATATTATAATATATTGATGCAAGTGACGCCTAATATTATATTTCCTGCATTTTTATAATTTTATTTACGTCAGATTATTTTTATCCCACAAGAAATAATTTGGACCGCTTAGTAGATGGGCTGGGGCCCATCCGATTGAATCTTAAAAAAAAAAAAAAATTAATGGATACGTGAAAGCGCACTATATTTTTGTATTAGGGGGAATCTCTTCAAAATTCATATAAATTACTGCCAAGTTTATCGTACAAAATAGAAATTTATTTCTCTTTCTATTTTGTCCTTTGCTTTCCTCAGTCAACCAGGTTATCAAAATGATTACGGCTTTTTATTTTTCACAAAAAAGGAAAGTCCTAATCTTGTTTTTTATTTAAAAAGAAATACCCCTTTCTGTAAAAAGATTTATTATTTCTCTTCTTCCTCTTTTTTATCCATATTTGAGATTCAACCATTGTGCAACTTTTTTTAGAATTTACGCATGAACCAAGTGGCAAGTGAGTTTGGTTGCCACAAGGTGTTCAGCCCCCTTGGCGACCGCCAGTTGTTGAAGGAGGGAGAGACTTCCAAAAATATTCAACACGCGGCTGCCTTATAGGATGACACGTTTTCCATTCATTACGATAAGACGAAATTTAGTTTCACTTCCTCTTCTAGTATAGGTTTTGGAGCCCTAAAGACAAGTACTAATTCAAAAATTGCATAATGACTAAATCTCAAATATGATCAAATAACGGAGATTTTCATCCAAATTTTCCTAAAAAATAAATGGGAATGGATGGGGAAGATTATTTAAAAAATGCCAGGTTTGTAAAGAAAATTCTAAGAACAATTTTACATACATGCTTGATATGGTGCCCCTAATTGTAAAATTTTTTTATTGTAAAATAGAAATAATATATTACATAAAGTCAAATCAGTTTGTAAATTTAGTTTCGTAAAACCTCTTCATAAACCTAGCACTTCTCAAATGATTAGATAGTTTGAAATTATGTATGGAGCGGTACTCTCATCTTATCATACAATGGCACGACGTCCATCGAGTGAAGTTGCCCATTTGAATAACTTGTGGTCGGGGGAGTTTGCCGAGCTGTTAACTTTCCCAGCAGTCCAAACACTTCAATCGCGTAATCACACACATATATAAACATATATTTTACTTTCCATAAACGTGATACACTGATATTAGATCTTTATCTCAAGCTACAAAGCCCTTAATTGCTTCAATATGGTATAACCCTAACGTCCCCAACATCCTTGAATATCAAGGATAAAAATTTAAGCAAAATCTTCGTTGTAGATGCCCACCAACTTTTGAAGAATATAGAAGTAGATGCCCCCCACAGGCAACAACCCATGTTTGGCTGCGGGACCCTGGTATTAGACCCCCATCAGCTTTGGTTAATTGAAGCAGAGCATTGTTTTCCTGCTTCAGTCCTGAACACAGGAGAGGTACTTTTCAAAGAATAGTGCATGATTATCTGCATAAGAACACGTCTTCTTCTCTTAAATACAGAAAGGTGCCGAAGTAACGAACCATACCAAGAAATGATGGACTTCTAGCATAAATGAAATGGGTTCGAGGTACTGAAGAAAAATTCCAAACATTCAAAAGTGAATGGATAAGTGAATGCTACAATTTCAAAATAACAAACATGTTCATGAAAAAAATATCTAAACTAAGGAGGAAACATATGTTCCAATCCGATCACATGTAACTATATTACCGGTGTTTTGGGGTTAAGTTGATTGGCTTACTCCAGCTAATATTGCATTAGAAATTTAGAACAAGAGACTCAATTTGTCATTTTTGGGGTCGTGGCCCTTATTTGTTGAGTTCCAATTTTACCTAGATAAAATAAACTAGAAGAAATATGCCTAGGTAACTTCAGTGGGTATGATCTAGATAAGGATGTCTAGATATAATGGAAAAAAATGTCATACTCACGTACTTGTCTTCATTTTGTTGACAGACAAAACTCCTGAAAAAAACCACAAAAATTCATCTAATCCCATTGACCAAGAATCTATTTTCATTGACAAACTGATAGTAGCTCGCCACCCCATAAAGTTTCCTGAAGGATCAAAGAAAACAACATCAGCTCCCATATAAAGATCAAATAGAACAAATGCAATGCACTAAGTTAATTGAAGAACTAGATTTTTGAGATATTATATGTTCTTATATGTCTTGGCCCTTTCACACTATCTCAATTTGTTGGGATTTTCATATGCTTATGCAGCATATCTTCTGATCTATTCATGCTTTATTTGATCCTTACTTGTTAATGGTCGTCATATTACTTTGCAACCATACAAAGCACATATCTTACAGTTGTGGCATCTAAACAAATATCAAGGTGAGGTACTAAAAATTGGGTTGAAGTCAAGAAAAAGTGTATAAAAACTATAATATCAACATTCGAGTTACATCAGATTCCAATGAATTTAAATTTTAAAGCCAACAAACTTCATATATTGGCAAGGCTCCGTCAACTCAGCCAAAGAGCATTTCCTCACCGCAAGAATTGTAAATTCCATTCAAAATGGAATTGAAAACCTACAAACATGATATATTGTTTGGTTCCATCAACTAAGCCAAAGAGCACTTCTTCACCACCTGAGTTTTAAATTATATACATGAAAAAACAAAAAGGCAAAGGTGCTCGATGGATATTCTAAATCCATTGATTATCACAAACCCTTGGGTACTTCTGCTGAAAGTAATCCTGGACAATGGAATATGTGCCCATCAAATAAAATGAAAGTATTTTTGTTGAGTGCTTAACATATTGAACTTACGCTAAATCTGCCAAGGATTCTGATTTGATCACAGCTTTTCCCTCTGGGAGTTCAAGCGAAGAATAATGCATAATCATTTCCTTCAACGTGTGCTTTGTGCTTTTAACGTCATTATCCCAAAAGATGCTCTGAAATCACGTGGAGAACCAGTTAGCCCACCCAAACTTCAACATGACCTACTAGAATGCAATTCTATTCTGCATGGCCATTATGACTTCGATAAACATAGACTAAGTTAAGAATGAATATACTACAAAGTAAGCATCCTTACAAGAAATAAATTTCTCTTCAAATCTCTTAAAAAAACAGAGAAACTCTACTTATGACACAAAGAAATTATCAATATATATATATCATAACCTATTCAGGGTTGTTCCAGATAAGGGTAAGCTCTCTCTTAATCTGGTGTAGGATCAGGCTATTTCAATAGATTAGTGACTCAACCATGCACTTATGATGTTATCTCTCCTGATGTGAACTAACGTGTTAGTGAGACAGAGACTCAGATTTATGTTGTTCCTTATTCCAGTCCTTACAACATAAAGGAAAGATAGATCTAAAAGTAAGACGTCTCAGGCAACCCAATCTGAGTCTTACTTTAGGATAGATCTAAAACCATTTGGATCAGGCAATCCAATTATTGGAGGGATGGTCAAAACCGTTGGATTTGAAATTAATAGGCCAATCTCTCCTTGATGAGAAAGAGGTGGAAAGGGTATTGTCGGATGATGATAGGGCAAGGAAAATTGACTGTTGGCGTTGAGCTGGAGAAAATTACTCTTAAGGAGGAGATCTCCTAGCGGCAAAAATCACAAGTCCTTTGGTTGAAGGAAGGGGATGGAAGTACAAAGTTTTTTCATAGAGTTGCCAACTCTCATCGAATAAACAATGCCATAGAGGTTCTTCACGAGGAGCTTATTGGGTAGAGATGCTATTAAGGATTACATTGTTCACTTTTATGATAAACTTTTGACAGAGCAGTACCTTTGGAGGCCCAAGGTAGACGGGCTAGTCTTTGACTCCATTGACCACACAAGTGCGGCTTGGTTGGAGAGGCCTTTTGACGAAGACGAGGTGCTTTGTGTGAAAAAGGTATGAACAAAGATCAAGCCCCAGGGCCATATGGCTTTCCAATGGCTTTTTCCACGCTTGTTGGGACATTGTTAAAGAGGATCTAATGAAGGTTTTTATTGAATTTCATGCTTTTATGAAATTCGAGAAGAGTCTTAATATCTCATTCATCACTCTTATTCCAAAAAGGGCGAGGTCGGTGGAAGTGACTGATTTCCGTCCCATAAGCTTGATAAGTGGGGTTTACAAGATCATATCCAAAGTTTTAGCAAAGCAGTTGAGCGAACTCATGGGGAAGATCATCTTGAAGTCCCAAAATGCTAATGTGAAAGGAAGGCAAATTTTAGACTCGGTTTTTATCGCCAATGAATGCCTGGAGAGCAGAGTCAAATCTGGCATTCCAGGCATCTTGTGTAAATTGGATATGGAAAAGACATTTGATCATGCGAACAGAGATTTCTTGTTGTATATCCTTGGTCGGTACGGCTTTGGAGAAAGATGGTGCCAGTGGATAAAGCATTGTATCACAACAGTCAGATTCTCAATCTTGGTCAATAACACTTCTGAAGGCTTCTTCAACAGTTCTCGAGGATTGAGGCAAGGGGATCCTCTCTCCCCACTCCTATTTATTCTAGTCATGGATGTGCTAAGCAGAATGCTGGAAGGGGCGGTCGATGGGGGTTTCATCTTAGGTTTCTCAGTGAGCGGTTCTTCGCAGGAAAGCTTGACAGTCTCCCCATCTGCTTTTCGCCAACGATACTTTGATCTTTTGTGACCCGGATCTGGATCAGTTTCGCTCCTTAAGAGCACTTCTACTCTGCTTTGAAGTTGTATCCGGCCTTAAAGTTAACTTATCCAAGTCGGAAGTAGTTCCCGTTGGATTGGTCAATAACTTATGTGAGGTGGTTGACATATTGGGCAATATGTCTGCAAGATATCATCATTGCCTATGAAGTATCTTGGACTCCCCTTGGGGGCCCCTCATAAATCTAAGATAACGTGGGAAGGGATCGTTGAGAAAATTGAAGGCAAACTAGCAAGGTGAAAGAGAATTTACTTGTCTAAGAGGGGAGAATCATACTTATTAAGAGTACGTTATCTAATCTTCCAACATTCTTCCTTTCTTTATTCCCTATGCCTAAAAGGGTGGCGAATAGATTAGAGAAAATTTTCCGTGATTTCTTATGGGAAGGGTTAGAGGATGCAAAGAAATTCCATTTGATCAAATGGGATAAAGTATGCACCCCCTTGTTTTGTGAAGGATTGGGCTTTAGAAAATTGAGAACTTTCAACAAGGCTCTCCTTGGAAAATGGTTATGGCGTTATCATCTTGAAGGAGACACTCTATGGAGGAAGATCTTAGAGGTCAAATATGGGAGTGTCTGGGGAGGTTGGTGCACAAAGGAAGTAAAGAGGGGCTTATGGAGTGGGAGTTTGGAAACTTATCTGGAATGTTTGGGATGATTTTCTCGATAACTGCAGATTTGTGGTGGGAAGGGGCACGCGAATCAGGTTTTGGCACGACAATTGGTGTGGGGATGTCGTCCTGAAAAACCCTTTCCCCTCTCTTTATAGCGTCTGATCAGGGCTCCTCGGTAGCTGATAATATGTGCAGTAATACGGATGTCATTCATTGGTCTGTGAGGTTCACTAGAACTGTTCAGGATAGGGAGGTGGGAGACATCACTGAATTCTATAGAGTGTTATATGCGTTGAAACAAAGGGTAGGAGAGGAGGATAGGTTATGCTGGACAGGCACTGGTAACAAGAATTTTTTTTTTTTTAACTTTTTTATTTTTATATATATAGGTAAACGATAGTATTAATACGAATAGGCATAGCCCAAGTAAAACAAGAAGTTATATAAGAGATAAAACCTATCTAAGTTGCTAAAGAAGACAAAAGAAAATCGTGCATATTTTGGTCATTAAAGTCTACAGCAATGGCCCAAAGGACTATAGAAGTGAAAAAAAAAAAGAGCGAAGCTCCACTAGTGTCCTCTCCTTGTCTTCAAAAATCTGCTCATTACGCTCTCGCCATATGCACCACATAACACATATTGAAACCATTTTCCACACGGCTTTGATCTGTGGTAATCCACCCGGCATCCTCCAACTGGCCAATAACTCAATCACTTATCGTCAAAATCTTATCCAGGGTCGCTGGCCAGACAAAAAAAAGTGCTTTGGGAGGTGCCTTATTCCTCCACAATCTTTTCCAAGGGAACTGACTATTTGGTGTGGTTATAAGGGATTGATAGAATGAGCGAACCGAGAAGTTCCCCTTACTCGCAAGTGTCCACCACAACTTATCTTCTCGCATACCATTCAACTTCGTGGAATACACTAAGCTGAAAAAAGCCTCAAAACTATCTATCTACTTCTCAATCTTGAGGTGCTCTACTAAAGGTGACATTCCATTGGACTTGATCCCCTAAAAGAACCAGAAAATCCACCACCAAAGCTTTTGGCTCACATGCCACACGGAACACGGTAGGAAAAGCATCCTTCAGCACCATCTCCCCACACCAAATGTCCCTCCAAAATTTTATACCAGTCCCTTCCCCCACCAAGAATCTAGTGCAGTTAGCAAACACTCCCCATTCACGTCTGATGTGTTTCCAAATCCCCACCCCATAGGGAGCATTCCCATTTCTAGTACACCAACCACCCCATATTCTCCCATGTCTGCGGTCAACAACTAATTTCCATAATGCTTCCAATTCCATATTGTATCTCCAAAGCCATTTACCAAGAAGTGCTCGGTTAAACATCTTCAAGTTCTTTATTCCCAATCCACCTTATGAGAGTGGTTTGCATACCTTGTCCCACTTAACTAAGTGGAATTTGAATTCGTTCCCCATCCCACTCCATAAGAAATCCCGGTAAAGTTTTTCAATGCGTGAAGCCACAGAGGTTGGGATTGAGAATAAAGACAAGAAATAAGTTGGTAGATTAGAGAGAGTACTTTGGATAAGAGTCACACGACCTCCTTTTGACAAGTATAGTCTATTCCACCCTGCTAGTCTTTTTTCCACTTTCTCAATAACTGAATCCCGGATTTGTAGGGATCATGAAGTAGCCCCCAACGGTAGCCCCAAATAAGTCATAGGGAGAGAACCAACCTTACAGCCCAAAGTGTTACCCAATTGCTGATTAATACTGATTCTACCGACTGGCACTAATTTTGATTTATCAAAATTCACCCTTAAACCCGACGCTACTTCAAAGCATAGAAGAAGGGCCTTTAATGCCCTAAGTTGTTCTTTATCTGCTTCGCAAAAAATTAGTGTCGTCTGCAAAAAGCAAGTGAGAGATAGAAATAAAGCCCCTATTCGAGTCACCCACTGAGAAACCAGCCACAAAACCATTGGCGACCAGAGCAGTTAACATCCTACTTAGGGCCTCCATGATGATAACAAAGAGGAGTGTGGACAAAGGATCTCCCTGTCTTAAAAAACCTCAAGAGCTGTCAAAGAAACCCTCCGGGCTGCCATTAATAAGGACTGAAAATTTTGCCGTTGAGATACACCATCTGATCCACATGCGCCATTTCTCCCCAAAGCCACATCTCTACAATAGATATAGGAGAAAGTTCCAGTTTATATGGTCGTAAGCTTTTTCCATGTTTAGTTTGCAAATAATCCCTGCAATACCAGATTTTAGTCTACTATCCAAACATTCATGGGCTATTAACATGGAATCCAGAATTTGACGACCCCTTACAAAAGCATTTTGAGGCTTAGAAATAATTTTTCCTAAAACCTTCCCTAGTCTGTTAGCCAACACCTTTGCCAGAATTTTGTAGATTCCGTTGATAAGGCTAATGGGCCGAGGCTCCAGATTTCTTCGGAATAAGAGCGATAAAAGTAGCATTCAGGCTTTTCTTGAATTTCCCAGCATGGAAAAATTCTTGAAACACATTCATGATGTCTTCTTTCACAACCTCCCAACACGTTTGAAAAAACCCCATCGAAAAACCATCTGGTCCTAGCGCTTTATCTTTCTCCATTTTCCTAATCACATCATGTACTTCATCTTCTTCAAAGGCTCTTTCTAACCATGATGCTAATTGTGGTTCAATAGAATCAAAGTCAAGCCCATCCACTGTTGGCCTCCATCCCTCTCGTTCTGAAAAAAATTTTTCAAAAAACTCACCACATGGTCCCTGATCACTGGAGCCTCTGTGCAGTCTCTACCATTGATTTTCAACATCTCAATGGTATTATTTCTCCTATGTGAGTTGGCCACGCTATGGAAAAATTTCGTGCTTCGATCCCCCTCTTTTAACCAAAGGGCTCTTGACTTCTGACGCCAAGAGATCTCTTCTAAAGATAATATTCTTTCTAATTCTGAAACCAGATCTGTCTTACGTGATAGTTCCTCTAGGGTGAGGACTCTGTCTTCGGTGATTCTATCAAAATTCTGAATCTCCTCAGTCATGGTTTGCTTTTGTTCTCCCACATCTCCAAAACTTTGAGAATTCCAAAGCTTTAAATCGTTCTTTAGAGTTTTTAATTTACCTGCAAGAATAAAAGGAGGAGTGTCATGAAACTGATAAGAAGACCACCAATGTCTTACTTTGTCCACAAAGCCTTCACTTTTAAGCCACATGTTTTCAAACCTAAAAGAACGCCGACCACCTTGAATACCACCTCCATCCAGTAAAATGGGAAAGTGATCCGAACATAGAGATGGTAATCTCTTTTGAGATACCTCCGGGTAATGACATTCACAATCCGGCGAAATTAGGAATCTGTCTAGCCAAGAGTACGTCTGGTTGTTGGACCAGGTGAAAGGGCCACCCACAAGTGAGAGGTCCACCAAATTCAAGTCAAAACTACAATCTGAGAACTCAGTCATGGTTGGGCTTAGGCGACTAACTCCCGATCTTTCACTAGAGAATCTTGTGATGTTAAAGTCACCGCCTATGCACCAAGGGAGGTCCCACTAGCTCCAAATTCCAGCTATTTCCTCCCATAAATGTTTTCTAATGTTTTCAGCATTGGGCCCATATATACCTGCAAATGCCCACATAAAATTGTCTTCCGCCAAATTAAAGGATACAACCACTGAAAATTCCCCTACAAACTCCTCCATTTTGTCCATCACCCTCTTATCCCACATCACAAGAATTCCACCTGAGGCCCCATTCGAGGCTAAATAAATTCAGTCTACATACAGACAATGCCACACACTTCTCACTAATTTTCTGTTCACCAATTTCAATTTAGTTACTTGTGAACAAACGACATCCGCCCTCCATTCTCGAAGTAAATTTTTTGTGCGTAAGCGTTTGTTGATCTCATTAAACCCCGAACGTTCCATGATAAAATTTTTGGCTTCATAACAAATCAGCATTACCCTTCCCTTTGATTCTATCACGGCTTGAACTCCCCTCGTTCAAATACCAGTCAAGTCTCTTGAGCTCCCTTTGTTTCTTGGAGCCATTTTTTTCGTATGCGCATGACCCACCTCTATTGCCGTGAGAAGCGCCATGAATTGTTCTTCGTAACCCACACACTTTATTCCCACAACATGTTGTATATCCTCTACCCTTCTGAGGACCCAATCTGACATCTCAAAATCTCTAGGTAATAAGCAATTCAAAGGGTAAGGGTTCCTGTCACCAACCTCATTATCATCCCCAGATAAATTATTTCTTCCTCATTCAGCCATGGTGTCCACGTTATTATCCTTTTTAGCAGCAACCATTTGAGTATCCGGGACCATAACGATGTCTGTGTGATTTTGCGAGCTCCCTTCCGATCTATCCTCCCCAGTTTCCAAGTTCCTGTCGTCGCCACCTTCTGAAAAAAAAAAAAAAAACCAAATGTTCACCCGGAACTAAGGGGGCCTCCACTTGGGGTGACGTTGACTCCTTACCCATATTCAGCGTGCTTTGTGTGTCAAGGAGCTCACCCGAAGCCACAGGAGCCTCCATCTGGCCTGAATGAAGTTCGATGCCCCCTGTCGTTACATTCTATGCGGGGAAATCAGGGAGAAACGTGTCAAGGAGCTCGCCCGAAGCCACGGGAGCCTCCATTTGGCCTGAACGAAATACGATGCTCCCTGTCGTTATGTTCTATGCATGAAAAACAAGGAGAAACGAAGAAAAATGCCAGCTATCCTCTCGTTCGGCATCCCATGATGACAGAATTTGCTCCATTGTGAGTGCCGGCATTGTCTGTTCCACCTAGGTTGGGTTCATCGTCGGTATCAGCGCAACCGATAATTTCTTCTTTGGAGCAGGTCCGGACGAAGCTAGCGGGTCGCTGTTTTGGATTCTCCTCCATGTGGGAGCCTGCCCGCTAGGCTGAGAATTAAGGTTGGGCTGGGACTGGCATATGGTGAGGTTGGGCTAGGACGGGCCTATAATGGGGCTGGGTTGGAGGGAACCCATATGTTCCGGTGTGGGTTTTTCTAGATGCAAATCAAATGCCCCATTCGGGCCCAAGGAAGGCCCATAACCATTCGGCCCCTTTTCTTTCCTTATTAAAAAGTCTACTTGAGCCTGCAAATCACATAACTGAGCCTTAGCTTCCAGAAGAAGCCTCAAAGTCTCCCCTTTTGTCACGCAACCTTCATTTCTGCACCCACTACCCTGGCAAATTGTTGGACGTCTTTCACTATCAAAGGGTTGTCCCGTATTCGGACCACTGTATCCTTTCTTGCCTTTGTTTTCAAACCGATGTTCAATGGGTTGCACCACCATCAGTGCTTCCCGGTAGGAACAAGGCTGTGGCTGAGCTTCCGTATGTGTCCTCTTCACTCCTCCATTGCTGTGAAAATTTCTGTTGACAACTAAGGACTCCCGCAACGCCTCCCCCATTCTCCTCCATCCATTATCCTCTTCCTCTGGGACAGATAAAATTCCTCCTCCCTCCACCACTAAATTCCACCACCGCCAAGTAACGGCCTCTTTCATTTGAGCACCGCTGGGCAATGAAGCTTCGGTTACCTTCCCTTATTGTGGTGTAGAAATCACTTTTCTCAAATTTTGAACATGAATCCATTGCCTTGGCCAGCCATTGTATCGAAGCAGGTCCCAATGTAACCGTAGCCACCACCTTCCAAGACCTTTCTGTGATAACCAAGTTGACCCCCTCTTTCGCAATTGTAAATTGCTTAGAGTCAATAACTAAAACTTGAATGAGACCCATGAAGTGTGTTGCCCCCAGGAAAAAAAAAAAAAAAACCGTGCAAACCGTCGCTAACCACCCAAACTCAGCGGTGAGATTGAGTAAGTGCTATCATCGTCGATAAGAGAAAAGGTATGGAAAGAAAACAAGTACTAAATATCCTTATGGACAAGTGAAAACAAGCTAAATTGTTTTCATACTACAAGACCTTGTCGACTCAATCCCCTAATGCTTTTCCTTGGAAGAGCATTTGGAGGAGCAATGCCCTCTCAAAATTGCGTTCTTTGGTTGGCTGGCTTCTCATGGTAAAATACTGACCATAGGCAAATTAAGAAAACATGGACCATACATAATGGATTGGTGTTACATGTGCAAACACAATAGCGAATCTGTGGACCACCTTCTTCACTGTGAAGTAGTTAAGGTATTGTGGGATGAAATTCTCTCGAGGCTTGGTATCGCATGGGCTATGCCTAGGAGTGATCGATCTATTGTCTTGTTGGCGAGGGATAAGGGGCAATCGCCAGATTGCAGCTGTATGGAAGATGGTACCTCTATGTTTAATATGGTGCACATGGACCGAAAGAAATGGACGATGTTTTGAGAACATGGAACCCTCTCCAGAGAGTTTCAGGGCTTTTTTCTTTCATATTTTACTACTTTAGGCATCTTCTATTGTACTAAACAGAACAAGCCTTAATGACTTTTATGCTACTATCAGTAGCACTTAGTTTTGTAACTAGGCTCTTTCTTTTATACTCCCTATGTACTCGGGCTTTGCCTATTTACATGGATCAATAAAATCTCTTTACCTATTAAAAAAAAGTACATCTTACAACTACTTTACCAATCAGAGTTGAAGCAGGAAAACAGAAGCATTTTGAGGATAAATAGTTAGCTCATAGATGAGAAGGCTAGATAGAAGGAGTTGAGTGTTAAGGCATTCAAAAAGATAAAACAATTCTACAAATGATACAAAGGAATCATCAATACATTATCAATTTCATCAAAAGTTTTTAAACTCACTCATGTATAACAAGAAATGTCACAAGGAGAAATTTACCTTCCTAATATATTCTCTTTTCACATCTTCCCATGGTACTTTGCCTAGGGGAGAGAAAATTGAAGCATTCCAAAGAGCTCCTCTAGCAACCATCACCGATGAAGCACCTAAAGAAAACCAGTATTAGTTAGAAATTGTATGTATTAATAAATATTATAACCAAGAAAACAATAAATATTTATGAACGTAAAGGCAAAAAAATCAATAACAAGGGAAGAAAGATACCAAGAATACAAGCCATAAAAGTTAATATTCCTCAAACAGATAGCTTTTTTCCTGATAAGTAATCCCTCAGACAGATAGCAACAACCCATATTTGCAATCTCTAGGCTGAAGGGTTTTGATGATACCACATGCTCTTTTTATCCCTGCCTTTCCTTCGAATTGGCATCTCTCCACCTTAGTATACTGGCAAACCCACCACATCCTCAAAATATCCCTTCTTCCATTTAAGTCAGGGTTCCTACTGGCCACAATCTCTAAACTTGCCCACAATCACAACAATAAATTGAATTCAGAAATCAGGTGATTGTCCCTTCACTATTATTATGCATGCCTACTCTCGCTAATAAATTTCCACTAAACACATACCTTCCTTGTGCCTATGACTTTATGCATTCCATCATCAGGGACAGAAGATTATAAGTGTAAGGAGAGCCAAGATAACACACACTTTCCTATAGCTTCAAGATGCTGGAATTATAATAGACCAGATATCCTCACTTAATATGAGATGACATAAAGCAACACTAGGTTGAGTTAACCATTGACTTTAAGAATCTGTTCACTTAAGATTGGAACAATGCTTCAGATTGAACAGAGACAACATTCTCCAAACACCAAACTCAGACAAGATGAAGAAGCCCTCCCTACACTTCCAGATAGAAAGTGATATATGAAAATAAGACAGAAAAATAAACCAACTAGGGCAACAACAGCATCTCTGCACCATGTACAATGGATCAAATTAGATTCAGAGTCTCTTGAGATCCTATTCAGATAAATTCCAATCCATCAGAAATATGTCCATTGAATGCCTGATGGTAACAGCACCAGATATCATTAATGAAATATTTAATTACAAAAAAAAAAGAAACTGTAACTGCATCAGTTAGGTTTCAAGTAACATCCTTTTCAATAAAATTGAGAATCTCTCAACTAAATGTAGCATCTTTGATGCACTGAAACTGATCATACTCAAAGGCATCACCTCACATAAGTATAAAGTAACATCATTTACAATAAATTAGAGAATCTCATAACTACCTGTAGCATCTTTTATGCATTGAAAATCATCATACTTGAAAACATCACCATTTGCTATAACTGGAATGGATAAGGCTGCTACAACATCAGCAATTTCATCCCACTTAGCTGGATCCCTGGGCCTATCAGCAACTCTTCTGCAAGTAATTGAACACGAATAGATAAGTTCTTTTACTAAACAAATAAGATAATTTTGTATATTTAAGTTTACTAGAGGTCCCAAACTCTAAAAGAATGGTACAAACTCACAATCCCACTTGACATTGCAATTACAATCCTACAGTTTGTTTTTGTTGTTTTTGTTTATCAGGATGTTTCTCTCTTTAGCATTATACATATGAACACGTTGGTGCTCCACAAAGAATTGCCTTTACAATTGATGACACTTCAAAAGCCTTATCTTCAACCTCACTTTATTGAGTAAAACTTTTTTCCTCAACCACTCATGATTATCAAAAGTACTTTAGAAGCCTCAGTATGTCCTCATTTTGAGTTTTGGTAAACAAGTCAACGGTTGAGGGTCTGCTACGTCACCTACTACTGGGTTCTACTAACCTCTCCTTGTCTATCTCTGGCCTAAGACACTTACAATTTCTGCCATCTACACCATCTATTTTTCCACTGCTAGCCTTCTCCCATAGCATTTTTAGCTTCCATGATCACTCTTAGTCCATCTCATTCCCTGATTCACAGTTAAGACCCATTCTGTCTAGTTAAACCAAAATGTTGGCTATCTGTATCCTCTGTTCTGTACTTTGATTTTCCATGCTGTCAAACTATAAGAAAGAAGGGAACTATCCAGTGGACACCACTGGAACAAAAATCCAAAATCTTAAGGGGGAAAAATAAGAAACAAGAAGCTCTCGTGCATCATTTCTCTCCCTTTTCCAGGAAGCAAAATGGTGGGGCAAAGATGACTGGATCCATTTCCTCCCTCCCTCACTTCCATTTTCTTCCCCCTTCGAACTAAACATACCATTAGGAATATGATCATCTCTATTACTTTCTTTTAGTGATAAGTATCTGGTACTGTTGAAAAAATAGAAGTGTTAAGATGCACCACGGAGGTTGATATGATAATAAAAGCCTTCATGAAGTAAAAAACCAAGGGTTTCTACCATTTTTTTTTTTTTTTATAAGACATGGAACCTCTCCCTGAGGCATGGCCCTTTGGACCCACTCCTTGAGAGTAATTCCGTGAATACACAACCCTATCTGCTACAACCATGTATCAGGTAATCCAGGGGAACTACTAGCAGGGAATAATACTCGGGATGTTCAAGTTTACAGATCATCCTAAGCCTGTGCTTCAACTACTAGGATGCTCCTTGAAGGGTTACTGAAAATTATAGAGATCTAGGACAAGAGAGAAAAGTGAAAATTAAAGACTTACCTGCCATGGACAGCAAGAGCAGAAACACCAGTTTTCTCAATTCGCCTTGCTAGTTCTACGGTATCCTGAGGTGATCTTAAAAGTCTAATCTTACATGTAACTGGTATCTCCAAGTTCCTCCTTAATGTCGTCAGAATCTGGTTTTTAAAATAATCAAGGGTCAAGGAAAAACCACAAAAAGTGCTCACAGGAAAGGGAGGGAAAAGACAGGAAAGAGAAATAAAGCATTTTGAGAGGATAAGCATTGCATACATCATGAATTAGCTCTGGTTTAGTCAATAGTGCAGCACCCATGCCCCCACTAATGGAAAATGACTTAGGGCAACCCATATTGATATCCACTGCTGCTACATCTTTACAGCTACAAGAAGGAATGCTGTGTCAGTAGTTTACTCATCGCGGCGAATGAAGGTAAAAGCCAATCCAGACTTGAATTTTCAACAGATACATTGTACAGACCCAGAAAAAATATGGAGAAGCTGCTAAAAGTGGGGAGAGGTACTTTGTAAAACATAAAGAACCTAAAGAAACAAATGGGTAGATAGCAGACATGTAAATGGACCTAAAATCTGACAATTTTTTATCCAAAAATTCTTTGTCATACAAGTAATACTTTCTATCCAAAATTATAAAAACAAAAGCATAGAAGTGAGTAATTAGTCTTGTTAAATTATCCTAATCTCATTATAAGGAAAGGCAAGGCACAATTAACTTACACTATTTGAGCAGCAGTGAGAGCTCTCGCAGCATCGGAAGTGCCAATCTGAAATACCACCCGGTTTCTTTCTTGGTTGCATGTACGGAAAACAACATTCTCTGTCCCCCTCTCGACAAAATCAATACACCCAACACATTCTGACCAAGATTGAGATAAATATGAGTTTCCCAAAGCCAAAAAAAAAAAATGCAACAAATAGGATGAATCATTTCCTTCCACGATGTACTCACATTTTTTATGAAAAAAAAAAAAAAAAAACTCATTTCCTTCAACGACTGCCGTCAAAAACTTATCCTTTTTGTTGACCAATAACAGCATAGATACTCCAATCACCTTAAATTCAATTCGTCAATTAAAAGAAGAGAGGCTATAATAATATGGGGAAAAAAAAAACAAAACAAAAACTTTTTTTATTTATTATTTTCCCATTGAAAACGTAAAGAGAAAAAATTGCTTACACAGACCATTGATAAGCAAGGTACCTTGAACCAGATCGCTAATACACAGCACGGGCAAAAGTGCAATCTCCAAAGTTTAAAAGAACTCCCAATGTAACCTCACCCTTGTGTGGAAAATGATGCAATTTTTTTTTAGGAAAAGTTAAAAAAAAAAAATATTTGCAAATTAAAACCTCTAAACTAAAGTCCTAGCCCCTATGTTAGGCTTACCAAAGAAAATATACAAAAAGCTGATTTTCTTATTCACTCTTCTGAAGAAAAACCTCCCTCACTTTAATGAATTCTAACTCAAATAATACTCCCTCCCTCCATAAGAATTGGATGGAAGGTGAAGTTATGGATGTAAGACCAAATAAACGTATGTGTAAAGTGCCTTTTTAAAAAGTTTCAAATCCTCACCTCACATGCATTATTTAACGTACCTAAGAAAATAATACTAAAGTACCCAAAGTGCACTTGCAAGACACTCCTAACTGAGGGTTTGTACACCCCCAGAATTAGTCAAAACTTTCTTCACGAATACCTAGTGCTAATAAAAAAAAATTTAATTAAATTAAAAAAAACAAAAAAACAGAAACAAAAACAAACAAACTCACTTCAACCCCCCTAGGAGTTGGCTCAAGTGGTTAGAATTGTAGTGTTGGCGGTATGCTCCGTCCAGATCTAAGATTCAAATCTTCTTGGGTGCAAACAATTTCTAGGGGCCATCGGATTGATCTTGAATTACTAGAAGTGCAATTGCAGAAAATTCCTTTTTGAGGGTTTGTGCACCCCTGGGATTAGTCTGGACTTTGTTATTGGAAACCCAGTGCCAATAAAAAAAATTCCTCATTTCTCCTTCCCCAGCAAGTTTGTATAAATCTTTATGTTAGTCCTCACCTAGCTTATGACATACATCATCTATGCTGTACAATCAGTTGTGCCCACAGCATTTTTGTACTGATCTTAAACATAGAGCACAAATTTACCATATAATCTGCACACACGAGTCCACGACTTGACTAGTCCCTGATCAATACTCTGCTCTTCTACAATATTGGCACCTTATTGAGCAGGTATTGTAACATACGAACCTAGAATAGGACTTAGAGATTAATTTAGCTAGTATTTATTTATTTATAAGTATTATTTTATTTTATTATTTTTTAAATGAGATAACAGACCAGATTAAATAGAGTTTTTAGCTCATAAGGTAGTTTCCCCTTATCTTGGTTCCTCTGTTGTTATTGGATGAGTCTCAATTTAAAAAGATTCCTAGATAAGAACCAACACTCAAACCAGACCTTATCTAATCTCGTGAGGACCCACGTAAATAAAAAACTCCTTCCCTCATCCATAAAATCCCACGATACACCCAGATTCATCCCACAAAAAGAAAATAAATAAATCTAGTTTACACGGGATGGAGGAGACTCACGCATAGGCTTAATTTCCTGCACCCTTAGCCGACCACCCCCAGGATGCCGGAGAATCACCATTAGCCACAGAAATCGCCGACCAGTTCATCTCCGACGAACCCACTTCCTCCAGTAAGCCATTGCCGTCGCACTCACTCTCCTCCCTCTCTGCTTATTTTCAGTTTCAGCCTATCTCACTCTAACTCCTTCCTTTCTCTCACTTTGTCGCACCACCCTACCCAAAGAAGCCCAGTACATCACCGGTCAAACCCAGCCACCAGTCCTCGTCACAACTGGTCCTTTTCTCTCGGTGAGTTGAGTCCTTTTCCGTTCGCATGATGCTGCCCCTTGTGCTACGAATTTCTTCACTCCTCTATCTTCTACCTTCCCGTAATGCCTTTTATTAAGATGAGTTTAATTAGGGGCTGGGTTAAGTTTTATTTGGACTTGTCTTTATTTGGGTGGGCTCTATTTATTTCAAAAACTACCATAATAGTGTTTGTGGATTAATTTTTATGTGGGTTTGATGGTTATATTGGGCTAGTTGTGCTTTTACAGAAACTGTTTTTGTAACTTTAAATGGGTTGTTTCTTTATTTGGTTTTATATTTATGGCATGATTCTTAGTACTTAGAATGCTATGATGTATTTTCCTAGAAATATTAGTGACGACTAGCATCTCGTATAGGTAACGCGCTACAAGTTGAAAATTAGGAAACAGCACTAAGAGGTAAATAGTATGATCATATATATATGCATGTGTACTGTAAATATTATTGTTATGTATGAAAGTACGATGTGCTCGCGATGACTATTTACGCTAATCCAAGAGCCAAGTCAAGGTTAGATTCCTTTCACGATTTTGGATGACTTATAGCATGATGCTTGTATATATAAATGGATTTGTTGCTTGATGGACTAAATATTATTAACATGTCACGTAAGCGGTATGCCATGTAATGTTCACGTTGTATGCAAGTCGTGTATGCCATGAAATGTCCATTTAATAATTTAAGTCAAGTATGCTATGCAATAAAATAACTCGATCATGTATGCCATGTCCATGTAAGTACTTAGATCATGTATGCTATGTTCATGTAGTATTTAGATCATGTATGCCATGAAATGTCATAAAGTGTTTAAATCATGTTAGATCACGTCATGCCATGCTTCGCCATGTACAAGAAATGTCATGTATAAGAATAGATCATGTTATGCCATGCCATGTACAAAAATATGCCATGTACAAGAATGTGCCATGAAGTCCAAGAAAGTTCTCGTGCATTAAGAAAGATAAACATTTTAAGGTAACACGTACCCAAGCGTGGTTACCACAAGTTAAGTGAAACACGGACTCAAGCGTGTCCCACTCCATGTCATGCAAGTTAAGTAAAACACAGACTCAAGCGTGTTTTACTGCATGTCACGCAAGTTAAGTGAAACATGGACCCAAGTGTGTTTCACTCCATGTTATGCAAGTTAAGTGAAATAGGGACTCAAGCGTGTTTCACTACATGATAAGTTATGGGGTGCCACGGACTCAAGGGTGGTTCACCATATGATATATTAAAAACAATATAAACAAGTTATTCATGCATTCACGTTACATGTTTGCCATGATTATGTATTTTTCTACTCATGTTAATGGTGTATAGACATGCTATGTAAATCTGTGACGATATATGCATGTATTAAATTAAGTTATGACTATGAGAATCTATGAATGCTATATGTTATTTGAAGAGTCTTTAAAAAAAAAAATTAAGTCTATGCTAAACTAAATAATATTTTATGGTATAATGTGCTATTTACTGAGTATTCGACTCATTTTATTGTTGTTTGTCTTTATGTTTTCTTCTATGTCTTATTGCCACAGATGGTGATTATGATGACGCAGAGCTGGACGGCCAGGAGTAGTTCTAGTATAAAGACTTAGAGAGGAATAAGTGTCAATTACACAATGATTAGCTTTCTATTACGTCATTTCAATAACTAGTCTTGTTTAAGACTAGCTTATGTTTTACTTTATTTTCAGTTTCAAGTTCCAAAGACTATTTATGTTCTTTTCAATTAATATTTTCAATAAATGAGGTATTTCAGAATATTGAGTCTCTTTACCGGGCTTTATATTATGTATGTTAGTAATGTCTCTATCCTATGGGAACGGGGGGTTACAATTGGCGTAGCGGAAGCGTGGTGTGCCCATAACCCACAAGTCTCAGGATGGAAGCTTGGCTCTGATACCAATTGTAACCCCTCGTTCCCGTAGGATAGAGACATTACTAACATACATAATATAAAGCCAGGTAAAGAGACTCAATATTCTAAAATACCTCATTTATTGAAAATATTAATTGAAAAGAACATAAATAGTCTTTGGAACTTGAAACTGAAAATAAAATAAAGCATAAGCTAGTCTTAAACAAGACTAGTTATTGAAATGACGTAATAGAAAGCTAATCATTGTGTAATTGACACTTATTCCTCTCTAAGTCTTTATACTAGAACTACTCCTGGCCGTCCAGCTCTGCGTCATCATAATCACCATCTGTGACAATAAGACATAGAAGAAAACAGAAAGACAAAAAACAATAAAATGAGTCGAATACTCAGTAAATAGCACATCATACCGTAAAATATTATTTAGCTTAGCATAAACTTAATTTTTTTTAAAGACTCTTCAAACAACATATATCATTCATAGATTCTCATAGTCATAACTTAATTTAATAATGCATATATCGTCACAGATTTACATAGCATGTCTATACACCATTAACATGAGTAGAAAAATACATAATCATGGCAAACATGTAACGTGAATTCATGAATAACTTGTTTATCTTGTGTTTAATATATCATATGGTGAACCACGCTTGAATCCGTGGCATTCCATAACTTATCATGTAGTGAAACACGCTTGATTCTGTGTTTCACTTAATTTGCATAACATGGAGTGAATTCACTTAACTTGCATAACATGGAGTGAAACATGCTTGGGTCCGTGTTTCACTTAATTTGCATAACATGGAGTAAAACACACTTGAGTCTGTGTTTTACTTAACTTACATGACATGGAGTGAGACACGCTTGAGTCTGTGTTTCACTTAACTTGTGGTACCACGCTTGTGTCCGTGTTATCTTAAAATGTTTATCTTTCTAAATGCATGAGAACTTTCTTGGACTTCATGGCACAATCTTGTACATGGCATATTTTTGTACATGGCATGGCATAACATGATATATTCTTATACATGACATTTTTTGTACATGGCATAGGATGGCATGAAGTGATCTAACATGATTTAAACACGTTATGACATTTCATGGCATACATGATCGAAGTACTTTCATGGACATGGCATACATGATCTAGTTATTTTATTGCATGGCATACTTGACTTAAATTATTAAATGGACATTTCATGGCATACACAACTTGCATACAACGTAAACATTACATGGCATACCGCTTACGTGACATGTTAATAATATTTAGTCCATCAAGCAATAAATCCATTTATATATACAAGCATCATGCTATAAGTCATCCAAAATCATGAAAGGAATCTAACATTGACTTGGCTCTTGGCGTAGCGGAAATAGTCATCACAAGCACATCATACTTTCATACATAACAATAATATTTACAGTACACATGCATATATATATGATCGTACTATTTACCTCTTAGCGTTGTTTCCTGATTTTCAACTTGTAGCGCGTTACCTATACGAGATGCTAATCATCACTAATATTTCTAGGAAAATACATCATAGCATTCTAAGTACTAAGAATCATGCCATAAATTAATTCAACAATTAATCAGCTATACTAAAATTAATATATATAATATTATTTAAAACTCATAAAATATTCCTTGGTTTTATATTTAAAAATATAACATAATAAATTTACATACACTGATCTGACCAGCCAATGAGAAAATTGACTAAAATAATAGGTTCCATAATATTCAATAGAATATAGTTTAAGACTTACTTTAAATCCCCTAAATACTTTTTTATAAAATTAAGTTGTAAAACTTGGCCTGACTTAAATCTCAGCCCAGCCCCAAATAAAGAAACAACCCATTTAAAGTTACAAAAGCATTCTGTAAAAGCACAACCAGCCCAATATAACCATCAAACCCACATAAAAATTAATCCACAAATGCTATTATGGTAGTTTCTGAAATAAATAGAGTCCACCCAAATAAAGGCAAGTCCAGATAAAACTTAACCCAGCCCCTAATTAAACTCATCTTAATAAAAGGCATTACGGGAGGGTAGAAGATAGAAGAATGAAGAAATTCATAGCACAAGGGGCAGCATCATGCGAACGGAAAAGGACTCAACTCACTGAGAGAAAAGGACCAGCTACGACAAAGACTTTGGTGGCCGGGTTTGACCGGTAACGTACTGGGCTTCTCTGGCTAGGGTGGTGCGACAAAGTGAGAGAAAGGAAGGAGTTAAGAGTGAGATAGGCTGAAACCGAAAATAAGCAGAGAGGGAGGAGAGTGAGTGCGACGGCAGTGGCTTACCGAAGGAAGTGGGTTCATCGGAGATGAGCTGGCTGGCGATTTCTGTGGCTAATGGTGGTTCTCCGGCATCCTGGGGGTGGTCGTCTGAGGGTGCAGGAAATTAAGCCTAGGCATGAGTCTCCTCCATCCCGTGTAAACTAGATTTATTTATTTTCTTTTTGTGTGATGAATCTGGGTGTATCGTGGGATTTTATGGATGAGGGAAGGATTTTTTTATTTACGTGGGTCTTCAGGAGATTAGATAAGGTCTAGTTTGAGTGTTGGTTCTAATCTATGAATCTTTTTAAATTGAGACTCATCCGATAACAACAGAGGAACCAAGATAAGGGGAAACTACCTTATGAGCTAAAAACTCTATTTAATCTGGTCTGTTGTCCCATTTAAAAAATAATAAAATGAAATAAATAAACATAATAAACATAATATTTATAAATAAATAAATACTAACTAAATTAATCTCAAGTCCTATTTTAGGTTCGTATGTTACAGGTAACCAAAACATCCATCATTAGCCCTATGAATAAAATAATGTGGAACTTCATTAAATTCAGCGAACATGAAAACAACAGTAAATCAATGTGGATGAGTGCCTCAAATTCTACATGCAAATTGATTCTCATCACAAGTTTTTTCTTTTTGTTTTTTTTAAAGAAACAACTAAGGACCCCAGATCTGCAATCAACCAGCTAGTCCGCTAACACGTTGACTAAATGAAACTGGGTTCAATATTTAAAACCTGAATGAGCCCAGTGCCACAAAACAAACTTGGAAACCCATAAGAGAAAATTAACATTTGGCTCTGCTATAAAATGAGTAATTTCTAGATAAACTTCAGATTAACCACTAAAAGAAAAGTAAAAGAGAAAACAAAGGAAAAAGAAAAAAGAAAAAAGGGAGAAGCATATGCTACTTTGTGTTATCTTAATGGTTTTTATACTGATACATGCCTTGATCCTTCTGGTTGAATCAGATCTACCTAATTGAAAACTGTTCAAACAGAAACTAAGGGTTTCTTTTAACTGAAAAGCACAGAAACTAAAAAAGTAATAAATCATCCTTAATATGCAAATAAACTCAGTTTCTCTTACGTCTAACCATTGAAAGCTTATTATTTTATCATTTATGGTATTAAAAGAAGGAGGGCCAGGTGATTCATGAACATGTTGTTGATTTTTTTGAACATTTGCTTACATAACTAGAGGAGTGGCGGCCAACGCTTGATGGCCTCGGTTTTGAGTCTATTGAGCAGCATGATGTTTCTTGGTTAGAGAGGTCTTTTGAGGAGACATTGGTGCATAAAGTGGTGAGGAGAATGGTAAAAGACAAGGCACAAGGTCTGGATGGTTTTTCTATGGGCTTCTTTCAAACATGCTGGGAACTAGCGGAGGAGGAGCTAATGCAGGTGTTCCAGGAACTGTTCTCGGCTGGAAAATTTGAGATAAGTCTCCTATTTTTATTGCATTGATGCCTAAGAATGTTGGGGCAACGAAGGTAAAGGAGTTTCAACCCATTAGCCTAGTAAATGGGGTATACAAAATAATCTCCAAGGTACTTGAAAATCGCCTAGGGGAGGTTTTGGGGAAGATTGTTACAAAACCCCAAAATGCATTTGTAAGGGGTAGACAAATCCTTTTTTTTTTTTTTTTTTTGATAGGTGGGGTAGACAAATCCTAAATGCAGTTCTTATCGCCAATGAATGTCTGGATAGATTAAAAGCTAGCAATACAGGGATCCTTTGCAAGTTGGATATGGAGAAGGCCTATGACCATGTTAACTAAGAGTTCTTACTATACGTAATAAGGAGGTGCGGATTTGGGGAGAGATGGCAGTCGTGGATCAGATGGTGTACATCAACGGCGCAATTTTCAGTTTTGATAAACATCAGTCCAGACAGTTATTTTAGCAGCACGCAAGGCCTAAGACAAGGGACCCGTTGTCTCCTCTTCACTTTGTCCTTGTCATGGAAGCACTTAGCAGAATGATTTCGACACTAGTTATTAATGGCTTCACTTTGTTCTAAGTTTTTAGAACAACTTAGAACTCTAAAAGCGGTATTGTTATGCTTTGAAGTAGCATCAGGCTTGAGAGTAAATTTTGATAAATCAGAACTAGTACCAGTTGGGAATGTTAGTAGATCTCGACAGTTGGCTAACACTTTGGGGTGTAAGGTAGCCACTCTTCCTATGTCATATCTGGGTCTACCGCTGGGGGCGGCTTCACGTGCCATAGCTATATGGGATACAGTTATCGAGAAAATAGAGAGAAGATTGGCTGGATGGAAGAGACTGTATTTATCGAAAGGAGGCCGAGTGACCCTGATAAAGAGTACTCTTTCTAACTTACCCACTTACTTCCTGTCTCTTTTTACAATTCCAGCGTCTGTGGCGGCACGGATTGAAAAATTGTATCGGGATTTCCTCTGGAGTGGTTTGGGGGATGAATTCAAGTTTCACTTAATCAACTGGGATACGGTTTGCAGACCAATTTCTTCAGGTGGTTTGGGGATAAAGAACTTGAGAAAGTTCAATCAGGCACTCCTAGGGAAATGGTTCTGGAGATATAATATGGAACCAGAAGCATTATGGAAAACAGTAGTCCATAGTAAATATGGCAGCCTATGGGGGGGATGGTGTAGTAGAGAAGGAAATGGGCCGTATGGAGTGGGGGTCTGGAAGCAAATAAGAAGAGGATGGAGGCTATTTGCCAACCATACTAAACTTTTGGTGGGGGAGGGCACACGTATAAGATTTTGGAGGGACATTTGGTGTGGGGAGGAGGCACTGAAGGATGCTTTTCCTTTTGTATATCAAATGGCGTGCGATCAAGAAGCCTCGGTCGCGGATCTTTTGATTCGCTCAGGGGATCAAGTACACTGGAACGTCACTTTCTATAGAGCAGCACATGATTGGGAAGTAAACAGTTTCGCAGATTTTTTCAACCTAGTGTACTCTATGAAGCCGAATGGATTGCATGAAGATAAGCTGTGGTGGAAACATACGGGTAAGGGTATTTTCTCGGTTCGCTCTTATTATAAGGCCCTTACAGATATACCGAATGTTCCGTTTCCATGGAGAAGATTGTGGAGGAATAAGGCGCCACCCAAAACACTTTTCTTCATCTGGACAGCAGCCCTGGGTAAGATCCTGACTACCGATAATCTGCGGAAGCGGCGGGTAATCATTACGGATTGGTGCTGTATGTGTAAGAAAGCTGGTGAGTCAGTGAATCATCTTCTGCTACACTGTGAGACAGCAAGAGCATTGTGGTGTGAAGTATTCCGTCGAGTAGGGTTGAATTGGGTGATGCCGAAGTCAGTTGTTGAACTATTAGCCAGTTGGGCGATGCCGGGGGGAGACTTACATATCAAAGCTGTGTGGAAGATGGTACCTATCTGCATTATGTGGTGCATTTGGCAAGAGCGAAATGAACGAACTTTTGAAGATAAGGAGAGGACATCTGAGGAGCTTTGTATCTTATTTTTCAGCACTTTATTTCTATGGTCTCTAGCTATAGACTTTAATAGCCTAAATGTACACGAGTTTCTAATGACTTCTATAGCCACTTAGATAGGTCTTGCCTCTTGTATACCTTCTTGTGTACTTGGGCTATGCCTTTTATTATTAATACTACCGTTTACTTATCAAAAAAAAAAGATTGCTGGCCCCAATAAGGGTACTATTAACATTTCTCATTTGTTGTTTGCAAATGATATACTAATCTTTTGTGAGGCAAATCAAAACCAGGTTCGGGCACTGAAGGCCCTCCTACTCTGTTTTGAAGCAGCGTCCAATTTAAAAGTGAATTTTGAAAAATCAGAAATGGTGCCAGTTGGAAGTGTTAACAACATAAGGCAGCTGGCTAGCATGTTGGGATGTAAGGTTGCCTCTCTCCTCATGGAATACCTTGGCCTCCAGTTGGGGGTTGCCGCAAGAGCTATTCCAATATGGGACATGGTGATTGAGAAGATAAAGCGGAGATTGACAGGTTGAAAGAGACTGTATTTGTCGAAGGGTGGCAGGATTACCTTAATTAAGAGCATGTTGTCTAATCTGCCTACTTACTTCCTATTTGTATTCCCTATTCCTGCAACTGTGGCGTCCCGAATTGAAAAACTTCAGCGTGATTTCTTGTGGAGTGGATTGGGTTATGAATTCAAATTTCATCTAGTCAGTTAGGACAAGGTATGATCTCCAATCTCCTCTAGTGGGTTGGGTATTAGAAAAATGAGGGTTTTTAATCAGGCGTTACTTGGAAAATAGTTGTGGAAATATAATATGGAACTAGAAGCACTATGGAAGTCGGTGATTGAGTGCAAATACGAAGGTTTGTGGGGGGTTGGTGTACTCAAGAGGTGGGTGGGGCTCATGAAGTGGGAGTTTGGAAGCACATCAGAGTCTTAGACGAGGATGGGGGGTCTTTACTCGACATACAAGATTTGTTCAAGGTGAGGGCACTAGGATTAAGTTCTGGAGCAACATATGGTGTGGAAATAGTGCTCTAAAGGAAATATTTCCTTCTATGTTCCGGGTGGCATGTGAAAAAGAAGCTTCAGTGGCTGATCTCATGGTGTTATTAGGGGGATAAGTCCAATGGAACATCAATTTCAGTAGGGCAGCCCAAGACTGAGAAGTGGGCAACTTTGAGGATATTTTTTAGCCTACTATATTCCATAAAACCGAGCAACCAACGAGCTGATGTGTTGTGGTGGATGTCGGTAGGTAAAGGTAAATTCTCGATTCGCTCTTTCTATAAGTCCCTCACACACTTGCCGAATAATCAGTTTCCATGGAGAAGGATTTGGCGACATAAAGGCGCCTCTTAAAGTGGCATTTTTTCACATGGACAGCTTTCCTGGGTAAGATCTTAAAAAAAAATAACTTGAGGAAACGTAGGGTGATTATAGTGGATTGGTGTTGCATGTGTAAGAAAGCTAAGGAGATGGTGGATCATCTATTACTGCACTGCGAGACAGTTAGAGTGTTATGGAATGAAGTGTTCAGTAGATTAGAGGTAGCTTGGGTTATAACCGCTACAGTGGCTGCACTATTGGCAAGCTGGACAAATTTGAGAGGCATTCAACAAATCAAAGCTATGTGGAAGATGGTCCCGATATGTATTTTGTGGTGCCTATGGCAGGAACACAATGAACAGATGTTCGAAGACAAGAAGTGCACAATAGAGGAATTAAGAACTTATTTGCTAGAACTTTATACATGGGCATAGCTGTAGATTTTAATGGCCTCAACTTTCATGACTTTCTTGTCTCTATTGCTTCAACATGGATAGGGTGTACCTTTGTATATCATCTTGTGTACTCGGGCTATGCCTATTTATTCAATAAAATTATTTACTTATCAAAAAAATAAAGGAGAACCAGACACAGAGTAAGCTGCAGTAAAGAAGGAGCCTAATCATCTCAATGACACATACTTGGAAAAAAAAGGAAGACACTTCGGCTCAAATAACAAACAAATGATTCTTAGCTCTTTACAGATCATCTGTCCTTATATCTGCCCTAAAATATAAAAGCGATAAATTTGAACCACAAAACTATTGAACTTACACTATCAAACATCCGCAAATTATGAATTTTACTTCTAATGGTACGAGTCCAATCACAAAACTACAATCAAAGGAATGAAGTAGAACAAAATCAGTCAAAGCAAACAACCAGAAACAAAGCTTGTATTGTTTAACAGCGATATTTTGCGGCAGCAGGATCAGGATTACTTGAAACCAAAGCCACGAATATATTAACTGTACGAATAGTGCCGTACCATTCACTCTTCGCTCGCATTTGACTAATTTATGGTCAATAATCTCTTCCCCGTATGTGATATCAGCACCATACTGAGCGGCTAGTAGTCTGAACGGTAGCGTTCCCTAGGAAAAAAATCCCACCAAACCCAATAAGTTCCTCATTTATAATCGGAACACCAAGATTTTCTTTCTCTAACTGTTTCCTCGGTTTTCTCCGTAACCGGACAAAGAGTAATTGTGAACAATATATCCATTTAGAGGAACGTAAAACCATGATGAAGGCAATAAATGAAGAAATTGATTTGAACAAAAGCTTCGACAAAGTAAAACTCCAGGAGTTTGGAAACTCACAACGCGAACCATGGGAGCGAGGACGAGCTTGTTCTCGTACTCCATCTTCGTCGAGCGGGCAGCTCAGATCGAAGACCCGGGTTTGACCAGTTTGGAGGAGTCCGTGTCCAGCATGGAAATTACCACTGCTAGCTGATCAAGATTGTCGGGGGAAACAGTGGGCTGGAGTTAGGATACCCAGCCCAATTAAGCCATCTTTTTTGTTGTTTCCTTTTTGCTGTACGGTTAAAATAGCCTACCATTGATTTGGTTACACAGTTTAACACACTAGAAAAAATCTTTACAACTTCCCAACACTCTAAACTCCACATTTTTTTTTAATTTTTATTATTTTATTTTTTATTAAATATTTAATATATAAATAATGAATAAAAGAATTAAATTAATTTAAAAAGAATAAATTCAAAAAAAATATTAAAAAATATGAAAAAATTAAAAAAAAAAGTGGAGTGTGGTGTGTTGGAAGGTTGTGTACCATTTCCCTTAACACTAACCTCTCATATTAGAAATTAAATAAAATATTATTATAATATAATTTTTTAATATTAATTTTATTTTAAAATTTAAAAAATTAAATTATTTATTATATTTTATCTAAAATTATAAAAAAAATTATAATAATTATATGAGATAAGATAAGATAAGATAATTTAATTTTAACCAAAATAGCCTACAAGTGGTGATAAAAGAAACACCCAAGCTCAACTATTGTTCTAAAAAGGATAAATAAATAAGACTTACGATAAATCCTATTTTACTCTAAATAAGTTTTTCGTCAACATAAAATTACGCTCAATTATTAAATAATGCAACTCCTATAAAACACAATTCAACTTGTCTAAATTAGTTCCTATTCATAAATTTTATCATATTATTATCAACTTTACTATGAGAATATTGAAAGTATTATATATATGATAGGAAATTATGTTCCTAATATGATACATGTCTATAGTTTTATGAATACAGTTGATAATATACATAAACTATAGAAATATACTTATAAATTCCAATGTTGATTTATCAAAATTTTTAAATAAAATTTTTAAATATGTAATATAAATAATCAAATTTTTTATAAATTAAGTAATTTATAATCAAGTTTAAAATTGTGTATATATATATATTCATAAACATAAATTGTAATTCAGTAAATTGAAGTTTGACTCATGTTCAAATAAAAATTAAACTCGAGATTTAACCCAATTAGATACTGGAAATCCAGTGGCGGACCCACGTCAGTATTAGTGCATTGGCATTGGTTTATGCATATACTTATACAAAATCACCTCTTTTGGAGATTGACTTTGTCATTAAAGCAAAACTCACATATTGGATTATGCATCTTTGAGTCAAAATAATAATAAATTTTATTATTATTAATTTGTTGCATTTTTTTATATATAGATTTTGAAATTAGCACCTACTAAAATGTAACAGCCCGCTAAAAATTCAATTGTGGAATTTCTATTGACTTTAGGAACCTCGTGAATAGTCTATAAGTTTTCACGAATCCATTAATCATATAGGTTTTAGGCTAACTACATAGTTAGTGTTATTACTCATTATGATATCAGAAGTGTTTTTGATTATTTGAGATAGTTAGAAGTGTCAAAATGTATTATGGTTTGTGCCATTAGACTCAGAGGGTTATTTAAGGTCTTATGGCGCAATAACATTTTTTCATAATTTCGGACAAAACGTCTGTTCAAAATTGTAGTATTAATGGATAAAAATATCTTAAGCTAATTTTGTAGATATTATTGGATAAAAATATTTTAAGCTAATTTCGTGGATATTATTGGGTAAAAATATCTTGAGTTGATTTTTGTAGATATTATTAGGTAAGAGAGTCCTACACTCCACTCTCACTCCGGTAAGAGAGTCCTACACTTAACTCTCACTTCGGGTAAGAAAGTCCTACACTTAACTCTCACTCCAGCCTTATCTCTTCCATATCTTATCCACAAGTATCTCCAGCCACCCCTCCCCACGAAATTATCTTCATTTATGCTTTCCATTGAAAGAATACCAAACACTCTCTCTCGGACAGCTTTTAGGAGTTCTTTTGCACACCCATTTCGAAGCTTTTTTAAGTGTTTTATCATAAATTCTCCTTCATATAAGTTGTTCCTCTTTGAGTCTAGTTTCCGTAGATGTATTTTTCGTATCATTCCATGGTCATTTGGTCAGTCAAAAGTATTTTTAACCATAGAAAGGTCATTCTGGGCGTGAATCTGGAGAGTATGTTATAGTTTGGAGTTTTTGACCAAGCTAATGGATAGATATTGGTCCGAAATTTTTATGGAGTATTGTTAACATGTATATATGACTATTGATTGAGGATTTTTGCATGATTAAAGGTTTTGATGAAAAATTTTCTTAGATTTAGAAACTTAGAAACTGGAAGAGGAAAAACAGTTTCTGTTTTGAGAAAGTTTAACTCTTTGGTGGTCTAAACCTATTCTAATGACTTTGATAATTTTATTGGAGGATTCTAAGCATCTTATATACATGTTATATTATTATTTTGAAGATATTTGATATTAGTTTCAAAGATATGAAATTTTATGTAAAGAGATATTCAGATAAGCCAAAGTGTGGATGTTCTTGGCTAAATTTATGTTTTGGTTAATTTTTAACCATGTGATCTTGAATTAGAAGCTTATATATGTTTTAGGACGTCCTTTTAAACCATGTGATGGTTTGGTTTGAAGATCACATATTTATAAGTCATAGATCAAAAGGTTGATCAAAACAAGTTGGAACCAAAAATCAATAGAAATAGCATATGAGAATTTCGGCCCTATGGAGTTTTAATAGTTGTGATTAGTTTTAAATTTTTCTAAATTGATATTTGAATTGAGGATAAAATTTATATGAGGCATGTAAATTTTGGTGACTTTTGGAGTTAGTATGCAAAATCCTTAAGTTATGGGTAAAACGGTCATTTTCCTACATGTAGAGAGTAAAATAGAAATTTTACTCTTTAAGTTAGTATTTTTCCATATTTTAAATTATTAGTGATTTAGTGCTAACTTTTAGAATCACTAATTACAGTTCCTCGTGATCGCGCTTAAGGTTTTAATAAGAAACGCGGAGATCGAGGTAAGTTAGCTTTTAACTTACTAGCAGTCTACTGTGTATGTGTGCTAAGTAAAAGAATTACAGTGTATGTATGTATGTTATCATATATGTCATGCCATGCCAAGTTATCATGTAATTTTCTATTATACAGAATTTATTCTGTCATCAATTTTTATCTGTTACACAATATATTCTGTCATGTATTACTATACATTACAAATATGTCATGCTAAATATGTTGTTTGTTATATGTTATGCCATGTTACGAAATGTTACTATCTCAAGTTGGTTATGTATTTCAAATTATGTTCAAGTCACGTTATGTTACGTCAGGGCTTCAGTCCTTTCATATTCCAGTCACGTTTCATCTTGAGTATATTCAGTTTATGTAGAATACATGGGGCCACAACAACTGTGGAGTATGTATTTAACTGCATAGTGATGTATAGAATACATGGGGCCACAACAACTGTGGAGTATGTATTTACACATAGAATACATGGGGCCACAACAACTGTGGAGTATGTATTTTTAATGTTAAGTCAAGTTTGTGTAGAATACATGGGGCCACAACAACTGTGGAGTATGTATTTACACGTAGAATACATGGAGCCACAACAACTGTGGAGTATGTATTTTTCATGTTAATTCAAGTTTCAGAGCAAGTTCATGCTAAGTCAAGTTTCAGATCAAATTCATGTCAAGTCAAGTTCAGTTCATGATTCAATTTAAGCTATGTCAATTATGCTATGTTGTACGCTAAGTTATGCTTTAATTACTTATAAATTTGATTATGCATTTATACTTTTACTGTCATACATGCATCATTAGTCTGTATGGAAGTTTTTTGTTAACTTACTGAGATTTGTAATCAAATATCACTGTAGTAGTCCCAACTACCATTCCCCCCGAATGGTAGATCTTGTTACAGGACCTGAAGGAGGATCAGGAGCTGACCAACTAGACACAGTCGACTGAACGACGGTGCGTCGTTAATGTTAATATAGTAGTTAAATTACTACTTGTACGATGGAGTTGCATCTCCAGTACTTTTGGATCATAACTATTTTGGAATAGTGCTGTGATCTTAGTTATTCAATGGATCTTTATGTATGAAGTATGTTTTAAGTATTGGGATATTTTCAGTTTGGTGCATAGTATTGCTAAAGAAAAAAATTATCCGCTGCGAATATTGCATAATGTTATATGCATGTTAGGATTATTGCATATTATATGTCATGAACGGGGGCAGGTAACCTTGTGTTGCATGTCTCGACGCTTCAAATGTCCGTCCGATCCCAAACGGAATTTGGGGGCGTTATATAAAAATTTCATTATTTTACCTATGCTCAAGAACACCAATTTCATGTATCCAAATTTACTAATTTCATATACCAAAATGACCAAATTTATATATACATCAAAACTGAATCTCGTATACGCAAAAATAGTTTTGTATTAACATGCTCTCAATATTACCAACAAATACTAACATGTGCTCAAAAACAATTTGTACCATCAAATTAATATAAATTCTCGTGTATCAAAATCAACTTAAAACAAGTTTAAAAAAATTGATTTTGATACAAATTCATACACTTAATACAAATTCCTCTAAATTCATTAGAATACAAATTTCCAGTACTAAAACCAATACCGAGCATTCAAAACAAATAGCAGCTCCACTAAAATGAAATATAAGCAGTCTACAATACAAGCAGCAGCAACCAATACCAAGTAGTCAAAACAAGCAGCAGGTCCACCCTTCTTTCCAGCACCAATACCAAGAAGCAGCTCCACCACACAGTCAAAACACGTAGAAGCTCTACTAGAATTTCCAGCACCAAAACCAAGCAGCAGCAACAAAAACCAGCAATCACCAACAATAAAATTGACCCAATTGAAACGACCCACCAAAAACCAACTACCAACAAAATATAGTTCCATCAAGATGTACAAAAAATGATTTTCATTTTATAGCAATAGTACAACAATATCCAAAACATGTCACCACACAGTCAAAACAAGTTTATCAAAAAACTATACAAAACCAAGCATACAACTATACACGAGATATGACCTTATTTTTTTGTTCCTTAATGATTTCCATTTGAAGATTATGAAAATACCCTTGCTACATAGAATTTATGGAATCAATATCCAATTTCATAATTTTCATATCAGTTTTTCTGTTCTTAAAATCTACTAATTCAGTTAAGATCTACTAATTCAGATCTTTCTTATTGAGCCTTAGGCATCGTTTAATTACACAGATGAGATGAAATGTTTTAAATAGTAATGAATAAAATATTGTTACAATATAATTTTTTAATATTAATTTTGTATTGAGATTTGAAAAAGTTAAAAATTGTTTATTATATTTTATATGAAGATTTGAAAAAGTTATAATGATGAGTTGAGATGAGATGAGATTTTTGATTTTGTGTAACCAATCTGGGCCTTAATTTCCATTTTAAGTTTTCTCTTCTTAACAAGTAGTAACTCAGATCTATCATTGTGAAACTTCATTATTGATTCTCTTATCTCCAACATACAATTCCTTCTATCATCTTTCATTTGCTTTAAGACATCGTTAAATTCATTATCTTGTATTTCCTTATATTTTATTTGTTTCTCTCTTTTTTTTTTTTTTCCAGCCTTTTTGCTCAAAGGTCTCTCACAACCCACAGGCACATTTTTCAAGTCTTCCCTTAATCATATTGAGTTTGGAGTAATACCTAAACACGAGACATTGTCTTTTCTTCTTATGCTCTCCACGTGTGCTTGCCATTTCAGTTGGTGCCTCAAAATATTCCAACAATGATCGATGTTGAAGTTTGTTTTTTGAATCTCTCGGTATAAAATTTATGCCTTATCAATCTACAAAATAGTGAAATAAATACTTAATAATTAAAACAATAAAACATTGAGAAAACCATTATATCTTGTCTAGCTCGATCGCACCATTCGGATGCATTCTTTCAACTTGAGCCATGGAACCACAAATTTATTGACATATTTTTTAATGTTTGACCACCGATTGGTCAAAAAGGGTTAAGATCGTTTATAACCGTTAGGTTTTTTTTATAGGTAGAATAGTAATCATAAATTTTATTCCACAATTGTGACGTTTGGACATCAACATTTGTAGTATCCATAGGGGGATTGTTAATACCACCCTCACAAGTTTCCAACAATATGATGAAGAATGGATCTTCATCAATTAAAGTGTTAATACTTCAACAAAATATTGAATGACAAAATGTTACTAAAACAATGCCTTTGTATTAAAAGATCAGCAATTCATCTATCAACAGTATCAATTAATGTACCCATAGTCATATTGGCGATTAGAACAACACATTATAACATAGGATTAGCAAAACCAGCAGCAAATTACCATCAAACATTTTCAAAATAGCAACTGAAAAAACCTCAAGATTTAAAACAGTTTCTTAACAACAACTCCAAGCAACAGGCCAAACGTTGTGATGATACACCAAACATTGTGATGATATACATAAATTCTGCCTAAAATCACATGCTAATTAGATAATAGCAGCATAGTGATTATATTAAACATTTCTATGACACAACACATGCTAATTACACCAAACATTTTTTATGAACATTGTGATTATAGGTGCACAAACACACCAAGAGTGGTCAAAATAACTAAACATCATAGTACAAATACATAATAGCAGCATCATTGAAACCCTAATCTAAAACCAATAACAGAAAATTGAAAGTAATAAAATACTCTGTTATGCTCCTACATGTTTACAAAAATCAGATGACCCATTTACAAAAATCAAAAAATCAAAATCCTAAATTCATCCCTAAAATTAGTTCAAAAATCAAAACCCTAATCTAGATTAAACAAAGCATCCAAACAACAATTAGAAAATCCAAATCTATGTAATAAAAATCTCTAGGCAAAATAGAGAGCATCATGTTTATTTACCCTAGGTAGTCGATATGGAAAACATAAAGTGGTGTAGCGGCAGTGGTGATTTCCAAGTTACCTTGTTTGATTAACCAAAACCAAAAATCTCATCTCATCTCATCTCAACTCATCATTACACCTTTTTCAAATCCTCATACAAAATATAATAAACAATCTAACTTTTTCAAATCTCAATACAAAATTAATATTCAAAAATTATATCATAACAATATTTTATTCATTACTATTTAAAACATTTCATCTCATCTCATCTCATCTCATCTGTGTAACCAAACGGGGCCTGGTGATGGAGGAAGTGCACCATCCTCGTGGGAGATTGAATCCTTGGAAAAAATTTCATTATCAAGAATTTTAGGAGGAGAAATATGGATTATTAGCCCCAGAGAGAGAATAAAGAATTAGAGGGAGAAAATTATACCTGATTGTGACTGTGATGAGTCCAAAGTTGTCACAAGTTCTATCAACAACCATCATGAGAGAGAGTTGCGCTAGTATTTTCTTCTGTTGGGGTTGTTCAAGTCGAGGGAGGGATGGAGAAGTGGAACCATGTGAGGGAGAAGAGAAAGGTCTCGGGATGAAAATAAATCACATTGGTACACAGATAGAGAGAGAGAGAGAGAGAGAGAGAGAGAGAGAGAGAGAGAGAGAGAGAGAGAGAGAGAGAGAGTAAAATAAGATTTGTAGAGTGAATAGTTGATCTCCAAACTTGTAGATATGCTGTTCCTAGATATGTAAAATTATAGATATGCATAATCCAATGTAGTGAAATTAAGGATTATATTATGCAAATATGCTTTTGCATATACATATGTAGATACCAATGCTAGTGCTCTTAGGCCCTAAGAAATTTATAATCTCATATGCTTTCTAAGATTTTTTAAAATTTCAATATACCTATAAATGCCTATTTCTAATTTTTTTTTTCTATAGTTTCAAATTTTTGTATAATTTCTATATATTATCTCTTTTCAAGGATGTGGCCTTACCAAAATTAAATTAAAACTAAATATGGGAGAAATAATAAACTTATTAACATGGATCCTAAAGTTTTTTGTTATACAATATTGAATTTTTTAATATGAAATCCAATGTAAAAATATAAAAAAAGTCATTTGAGATTGATAATAAAACTTAGCTAATGCAAATGCAAATTCAATGAAAAATTTAGCTAATAAAACTTAAAAATGCTCCACATTGGATTATCTAATTTTAAATATTTTGACTTTTAGTTACAGTAAAATTAAAGTTGACAATAAAATTTAGTTCTTACTGTATCACAACCAAATGAATAAAAAATAATATTTTTGTACACTCTCTATCTCTCTATTCTCCCTCTCCATTCTCATTCTTCTTCTTGCATTATTTTTTCATATTATTTAATAAAAAATAATAATGTATTTCCATATAAGCTCTTAATTTAGAAAAAAATTAATAGAAAAAAATTAAAAAAAATATTATGAAATTTACAATATTTTATTATTATTTTAACTAAGCAATGGATAATTGAATGTAAAAATAAATTTTGAATGAAATAATCAGATGTAAGATTATGTCATATGATGATTGAATAAGAATGCTCTAACAAACGTTGCCGGCACGGCCACTGCGGAAATCCACAAACTCCTTTTAAACAAATCAAACTCATAGTCTAACCCCACCAAAATATCGTATTCATGAATGAATATGGTAAGCACTTTTCCACGTGTGAGACTGAGATTAATCGGACACCTACACCATGGGCCATCCTCCTGTCGATCCCCGAACTCCCACCCTTAATTCTCTTTTCTATCGAGTACAGAACAGCCCACTTCTGTATTGATCAGTGAGATCAATCACCCTGTCGTTTAGCTCATCATTTCATAATTCCCGGACCCATATGTGCATTGCTGCAATAATCTTGATTACGACTCCTTTTGGATCATATACGTATCCGCAGTAATTAAAATGGAGCTCAATCCACCCAACACTTCTCTTTATTATTTTTTAATATAAATAATATATAAAAATAATTATTTTATATAAAAAAATAATACAATCAATCAATAAAAATTCTTATAATCGTAATTTTAAATGGTTGTTTTATAAAACTGTTTAAAATATTTCAAATCAATAAATACAATTAGAAGTAATAGAATTTAAGATTAAAAGAGTAATACTATTCGAAAATCAAAATATTTTTTTATAAACAAGAAGTTGTGAACTTAATTAGTATCAATGTTATGATGTTTTAAAAATATAATTTTTTTTCTCAAATAATGATGGATATAAATATCAAGTAATGTTCAAACAAGACTCACATACGGCTCTCAACGACAACCAAAAATGGTAGGTTTAGGTGGATGGACAATAGCGAGAAACTTCGCAACCACGTGAATCAACGATTCAACACCACAAAGAGAGGTAACAACAGTGGGAGGGCATGTGGTAAGGGTTTGGTCATGGGAATTGAAAGGGGAACAGTTACATCAATGAGCTTCGTGCACGTTATGGAAGCCCAAGTCCTGCCCATTGACATTGAAGTTTGAACTTTGAACAGCTTCTTTTGTAATAGAGTAATATTATATATAATCATAAAATGTATAAATATCGTACGATTATTTTAAAAAATAATAGAATTTACGATTAAAAAATTAATATTTTTTTATATAAATCTCGTATTAATTTATTTTTAAAAAAAATTATATGACACTTACACAATTACGATTATAAATATTATTTTTTATTATAATATTCTAAGTCTTATTTTATTTTATTTATTTTTTCCTTTTAACAAAAGGTCTTTCACGTCAACATTCAACAGGGTGGATTTATTAAAAGCTCACGGAATTTGACCATTTTCAGCGGGGACCATTAAATATATACGCTTTGTGCTGCTTTCTTAGTGGTAATTAAAACCCATGGTGGAAAAAGATAGGGTAGGCTTATCTTCTCTACCCAACTGTTTAAAAAAGTAGAAAATCTGACATTATGATTTACCCGTAAACAAATCACAGGAAAAGCAAAAGTAGAGAAAAAGAAATCATTTTCTTGACACATTCACGTAAAATATCCAACGCACAGAAGCCAGCAAGCCAAACACACTTCATCCAACCACCCGCCAAAAATATATAAAGCTTTTGATGGATTCGATATATATATATATATATATATATATTAATATGTGAAAAGTGCCGTCAAACTTCTGCTCAATTTTATCGCTCGTGTTTTAATTTAATTTTTTACTTAAAAATTAAAAAAATAATTATTAATAAAATTATATATATTTTTCTTAATAATTAAGAATATAAAAAAATGTTCATATAAAATGATAAAAAAAAGTGATTATTAGTTGGGCAGCCGGTAGCACCATCTACATATATATAGATAGAGCATGTAGATCTTATATTATTTAATATTAGGATATATATACCATTTCCAGTTTGCACTTAATGGTTTATACTCCAAGATCTATACGTTCACAAAAAATGGAATTTTTTATGTGAATTTAAAATTTATCATTTTTTTTAAAGAGTAAAAATTTTATGTATAATTATTTTTATATATTTTTTATACATTTTGTTAATGTGATTAGTTGGATTATTTTTTAATATAAAATAATTACTTTAAAATATATAAAAAAATAGTAAAAGTGATTGTATTAATAAATTTTTTAAAGAGATGTCGTGAGACATGAGAACGGAAAGTTTATTTTATGTTTTAATATTTGAGGAAAAATTACATCTTTCAATGCCTGTCCCCACTCCCAGGATCGAGAACGAAGCCATGCCAACCTTTTATTTATTTCATACGTCCAAGGGAGGAGTGCTAAAGTTAAGTTAAAATGGGAATTTCCGATCTCCACCAAGCTTGGAAGTAACCCACCACACCCATTTTGTTTATAAATAAATTAAAAAATTAAAAATTAATTTACATATCCAACAGACAGTAGCCACCTCCCCCCGAACCAGACAAATCCTGACCATACCAAACCTCCACAGGAATCATGCAACCCCCGAATTGACCCATCCAAGTCACAAGACTCAGTTGAAAAAGCTCAGAAAAAAGGGTCCAAAAAGGAGGTATTGAACCTCAACCACATACCCCCTCCCCTAGCTGCAACTACGCCCTGGGCCATCAACTCCTCCGACTATAAATTAAAGCCAATACAAAACAATACGACCGCTTCATCTTTTTGAATTGACGCTCACTTTCGCAGAAACTTTCTTTGGGATTTACGATTTCAATTACATCGGGCTGGAGGACTTCAATTTTCGTGGTGCCCCACTCTAATCATGTGAACGGGTCGACCATGAGCGCTTTGAATCGAATGGCCGGTTGTTCAGACATCAATGTCACTTTGATCGCGAATATATATCTTAAAAAAAAGGCAACATACAGAAACTTGTGATGAGGTTTATGGATTCTCTATGGTCAGCATGCATTCCGGTCCGGTACGTACAAACATCTTTGACTGCAAATGCACATATGATAATATATGATAAACATCTTTAACTGCAAATGCACATATGAGATAATATAAGATAGATAAATGATATATACAAATTCAAATGCTCAAATCTCGTACAATTTCTTCATAAAAAAAAGTGAACTTCATTGAGAAAAAGTGTTAAAAACTCATATTTTCTTGATAGGATCTACATTTTAACAAAAAATTTGTACAAAATTTAAACATTTAAAACTTTTACTCTAATATGATATCTGCTCTTGATCACAAAACTATAGACTCACGTTGTAGTTAAGCTTCTGTGAATCTCAAATTGATGCGCATGGTAATTCCATAATCCATTGATTTCGTTTACCTCAAATCTCTTAAATCTGATCTTACCCAACTCTCAACTCCATCACCTTGGACGTGAGTCCCACAGACCGACTCAATCGCATTTGGTTTATTTTCTATGTAGAATTTATCATTTAAGAATCGATCAAAGAAGTTGACTCTAAAATAATTGGACGTGAGTCCCATACACCGACTCAATCACATTTGGCTTTATTTTCTATGTAGAATTTCTCATTTAAGAATCGATCAAAGAAGTTAACTCTAAAATAATAAATTTTAATAAAGAAATATTACAAGAAAATCTTACACCATTCGTACACAACTATTTAATCAATATATTATTTGATATTTTATTTAAATACACATATTTAAACATTAAGATATAAAGTTAAAAATAATAAATCAAATAGGTGTAAGTATTTAATTTAAGATTTTCATGAAAAATTTCTATACGCACTCTATTGTAATTTGTGGGCTCGAAGAACAATCAGATAGTCCACCAATTGGATTCAATTAAACAACCGTCCTAGCAATCTCTCCCGTAGCTAGCCGAGGACGCGGGCTCGGAACCAATTAGTCGATGTAATATATGTTATTTTACTTTTATTTTTCTGTCCTATACTTATTATTATCTTGATCAGGAATGTCAAAGTAAACTTTTAGAACGAAATGCACTGTTTTAGAACTGGTCGTGCTGTTAATAATTACAAATTTTATAGAACTGTGCGGCAGAAATATTAATTTTATAATTCATAAATTATTCATTTGAGTGAGTTCCGAACAAACTCTATGCTTAACGTTTGATTTAGCAAGTTGTCTCACATATGTTGAACAAATATTTTATTTTTAATATTTTAAATTATAAATTAGATAAAAAAAACTTTCTCGAGAACACAAAAAATAAAATAAGATTGTCAATAAAATAATTTTTTATAAAAATCAAAACAATAACTACCATTAAAAATTTATAGTAAATAAACTTCTCGATTTTACCAATTCACTTTTAATCCAATTATAAAATATTTTAAAATAATAATCAAATTTACCTATTTATATTTAAAAACTCAATAAATAATGCATTTAAAAATATTTGGATGGAAAAATATCTTCAACTTGGGATGTCAAAACAGTTTCGTCATGAATGATCAATAAAGTAAAAGATTTTATCCACCACTTGGAGGGAGAAGCTATTCTATTTCCTTTTTAATTAACGTAAAGAATTCTCCATCCAACTATCACAAATTTTCCAAATGAGTATCTAAAGCTTCAATTTTTCAAGCCATGGAACAATTCAACTCCATTTTGTCAAATATAGCTCGATAGCATGACTAGGTAAAGCATTTTTCCATCAAAAGATAAAAGGAATCAATGGGTCCGTGGACCGCTCGTGTGCTTAATAGTTCCCCCAGCCAAAGTATATTCAACGAGTGGGTGCGTTGAATAATTTAGTATTGATGCAGATTAACTTGAAGACGATATAAATGGATGGTGACTTGGAGCCATGTCCCCTTGCCTTAATGGGTAGATTGCCTTGTATAGAGTCTCTTCAGTATAGTTTATCAAAAAAGAAATAATTTAGTCACAAAAAATTTTATAAAAACAAATTTATAAATTAATTAGGGATGAAAAATATTATATAATATATTAGATTTACCTTATAATAAAAGAAGTTTTATCGTATCACATCAAATTATTTTAAGTTATAAATTTATTTTTATGAAATCTTTTTATACCATATCACTTTCCACAATATTATAAATCTTAAAAGAATATACTTAAATGTCACAAAATAATCTCCTAGATCACAATTAATTATGTCAAATTTATTTTATGTTATAAGATTTATTAGTAAGAAATAGACATTTAGGTTATGTTTAAATGCTAAGCTAAGATAGGTTGAATTCTTTATGAATAATTTATAATAGAGAGTTGGAATGGTAAAATGAGTTTTGTATAACTCACTTAAAATGTGTTTAGATATTAAAATAAATTGAGATATATTTATGAGAGGTTGAAAATATTATAAATCTTATATATAAAGAGATATTAAATTAAAAAAAAAAATCTACATATAAAGACATTTTGTTTTTTTCTTTAACGTCGTATTAAGAGATCTCTAATTGAGTATATATCGTTAAATGATTTTGAGATTTACTACGTTAAAGAAAGAGATTGAAGTTTTCTAAAATTTTAGAAGCGAATTAAATTAAGAAAAAAATACACAACATTTTACTATTTATACAATTTTTTCACATTATATATTTTTTTAATTTTTTTATTTTATTTTTATTAAATATTTAATATATAAATAATGAATAAAAAAATTTAATTAATTTAATAAAAATAAATTAAAAAAATTAAAAAAAGATGTGGCGAGATAAAGTAGAGAGGATGATAGTATTTTTTTTATAATAATATTATATACAGTTTTAAAATATATAAAAAATACGTAATTATTTAAAAAAAAAAGTAAATTTATGATTAAAAAGTTAAAATTTTTTATATAGATTTTGTATTAATTTATATTTTAAAAAAATTGTAAGATATGATAATCATAATTATAAATATCATTTGTAATGTTATAGCCGGAATTTCCCGGGATGTGCAGTCGAAATGCTTAAACCTCGGATAGTTTCAAGCGAAGACAAAAGACGTGGCGCTTCCTTTTCCGGCCGTACTTGATTCAATGATCGAACGATAAGCGGCTGACGTGGACATTGTCCCGTAAATGTAACGATGTGAATGCCGTCAATAATGACGTGTCGACAAAGAATAAGAAAACGACGGGTCGGGCTCTTATCTTGTGAGCCTGAAGAGTATGTCTACCCTAGAATCTTTAGAGAGATAATTTCAACCGTGCGAGAAGAGATATTAAATAAAATATTACTTTTATTTTAAGATTTAAAAAAATTAAATTATTTATTATAATTTATTTAAAAGTTTAAAAAATTTATAATAATTAGATGAATTAAGATTAAATTAAATAATTTGAGAGTATTTTTTAATCCAAACAAGACATTTATTTTTCCTTTCGATGTTAAATAATTTGATTTGATTTATAAATAGTAATATTTTATAAATAGTAATATTTTATATATTTTATTGAGATGTGTTTGAATATAAATAGGTTAAAATATGTATTTAAATGTATGAAATACGTTAAATCGAATTTAAACTTTTTATAAAAAAATAATAAATTCTATCTATAATTAATTTGAGATGGATTAAAATGATCTTAACATTCAATCATAGCCTTAAAATTATACATTGGAATTACATTTTGGGAACCGCATTGCCTAAACACCAAAACATTTCAATGCAATTAAATTTTCTTTCAAAATTTTTAGATTATTCCTAAAATGTTTTTTAAGTAAGGTCTTTTTTTTTTTTTCAAATTCTTAACATTTTCAAATTTTTAGTATTTTTGTACGTAATTATGTCAAGGTAATTAACAACTTTGTAATAATTGCGGGGGGTTTTGTGTATTTCCTCCTTTATTTGTTATATTATATTCGTGAGTAACATAAATCACATATCATGGGAGTTTTTTTTTTTTTTGTTTGTTTGGGAAATGTATGATGTGAGTTACTAAAACATGCATAATGCATAGCATACTAAGCATAGAGAGAAAATAAAAAAAAATTATATATACAGTTATTTTTACGTATTCTTTTATACATTATATTGATGTGATTAGTTACGTATTTAAAAAAATTAATATAATTAATCACATTAATAAAATGTGTAAAAAATATATAAAAATAACTTTATATAATATTACTCAAATATAATTTATAATATAAGTAGTACAATTTTTGTGACTCACCAACAAGATAACAACGATGGATGATTCGTTTTCAAAGGTTATGGGCCTCTACCTCTTTCTTACCAAGTGGACAATGTATATACTCTTATATAAATAATTTTTTATTATAAATGAATAAAATATAATAATTTACTTTTAAAAATAGACCAAAAAATACAAGGCGGGGAGAGATGGTTTTCCTTCTCCGTGTGGGCCACCAATCACCTAAGCTAAACCATCCTGTTGGATGGGCTAGATTCGACCACTCCATGGTGCTCAGTATTCTAACCACCCAGTGGCTAGAACAAGGATTAGTACGAGGCATTCTTACAAAATGCCACGTGTTTTGTATAAACTTGGATGGATGAGATTTCGAAATGAGATTGATTCAAAAATTGATCATAATACATATGAGAGGCTATATGTATATATATAAAAAGCGACGTGTGAATTAATCTCAAACGAGGAATTGCACAAAGAAATTAAAATTGACTATAAATATAAATAATATTTATAATCGTGAAATATAAAAAAAAATTAATTCAAAAATTAATCATAATATACATGAGAGGCTATATATATATATATATATAAAGTGACGTGTGAATTAATCTCAATCGAGGAATCACATAAAGAAATTAGAACTGACCATAAATATAAATAATATTTATAATCTTAGAGTTTGTAAATATTGCATAATATTTTTTAAAAAATAATAAATATTAGAATTATATAAAAAATTAATTTTTAATAATAAATTTTAATCTTTTTCAAAACGATTATATGACGCTTACCTACTTTAACATCACTCATATATATATATATATATATATATTTAGTTGTATTAGTATACATATATCATCATTCTCAGTTTGTTTTTTTATTAAATTGAAACAAATACGTAAGTATAATGTTAGGTCAATACACAAGAGTACAAGACGTGTACGTCCTTTATAAAAAATTATATCTATTATATATACATGATCTTATCGATATTCTTTTTTATTTACATTATAATATATAAATGTTATGATTTTTTATTTAAAAAAGATAAGTACATAAGAAGTTTTTTTATATAACACATATAAATATAGATCTTATTATATATTAAAAAAAAAAGTGAAAATTTAACTTTTTCTCCATCGAGCCTACTTTTTGAAACTTGTTCATTATATTACCCTGGCATATATTGCTGCGTTCGGTCGTGCTACGAAGTTACAGCAGATTTTAGCCGCACAGAGTGTTTGAGGGCTGATGATCGATCATGTACAAAAATAAAATTGAGCTGGCCCTACCAATTTTACGGCTGATAGATCTGCACTTCGATGGTTCGTGGCGAACAGACGCTGATGAGGTTCGTGTAAAATCAAACTAGAGAATAAAAAAGCAGCACTCGGAGGCAGAGGGAAATTTCCGGAACTAAAAATGGAATTAAATTCAATTGAATGTAACAAATGGAGAGGAGAACGTGCATTCCACATAGTTGGTGCATACGTGTGGGGGCTACGTTGCTCACCGTTTGCATCTAGCTGTACATGCATGCATGCATTCAGAGATATTCGGATGTGGATGGGAACACGGAACCTTTATATATACTCTGATCCAATGTTTTGAATACTATATCGAATATCGTATCGTTTAAAAAATATTTTGATACTAGTACCATTTTGTATACCGTTTTAGAATAGTCGATATATAAATAAATTATATATAAATATATATAAATTATATTTTAAAATAATAATCTATATATAAATACATATATATATATAAATTATAAATAGTTTGATATGAATTGAGAGTCAAAAAATAAGATTATAACTTAAAAAAATAAAAAAGAAACATGAAGACCGGAATACCGGCCGGTACAGATACCTTATCTGTATCGGCCTGGTAACCGGTATGGTACGGTATCAAAAATACTGGTCTGACCAGAAGTGAGTGTGTATTTTTTTTTTCTTTTCTATAAATGTAAAATCCTAAAAACCAATCTAATAATTTTCATACGATTACATTTTTAAATTTTTACTTTTATTACTCTACCTTTTTAAATTAATTTCGTGGAATGAATAATATTGATCTTTTATCCTAAGTTTTGGCACGTGACTCAGACATAGACTAAGAAAAACGCTCTTTGAAAAATGTATATTTAAATGAAATATACATAAAAATTTATGTACAAAAAATAAGTTAAAAATGTTTTTTTGTTTTTTTTTGTTGTTGATATTTTGCGTTTTTTAAAATGTAGAGAAAAGGAAAGAGCGCGTAGCTGCGGTGGGCACGAGGAGCACCAGATTCTTACGCCTATCCGAGTTCAGCTTCTCGTTTAATGGGTTTTGGAATTTTTCTCTTTTTCGAGCTTGACCCCAGGGGAAGATAGGATTTAACTATGGTTACCAAACCAGAAACCCTGGTTAAGCGCGGTCGAATGAAGCTTTAAAAGGCAGCGCCCCCTCGCCATTTTTCCATCACCTCTTCTCGTTTGTTCTCTCGAACCAATATTGCAACTTTCATGGTCACAACACTCCCTTTACATTTCATTTTCCTTTAGCCTTTACGCTTTTTCCTTCCTCATTTTCGTTTCTAGTTCGCAATCTCTGGTTCGAACTCTCTCTCTCTTCTCTCTCTTGCTTGTAGTTTTATGATCTCTAGCTCTTTTCTACTCCTCTCTCTCTCTCTCTCTCTCTCTCTCTCTCTCTCTGTGTTCGTTATTATCTTCTCTAGGATGATAACTTGAAAAGCTTGCTCTCTGTTGCATGGCTGTTGTCTGAATGATCTGCTAGATCGTACTTTTGATTTTCAACCATGTAACACAGTTACCTTCAAGCCAGAGTTACCAGACCTGAAAAAAAAAAAACAAGACTATCTGGAATAAAAATCGAAGTTTTTTTTCTTGGAAAAACTTTTAGCTTTATACTTATCTGATCAGATGAATCCTAGCTATCAATCATTTTTTCAGACCTCAGTTGAACTTATAGGAACCATGACGTAAATATTGTGCTGAAATGCTTTGTCTTTTTTTGGTTTTGATAATAAAAGTTTTTTGCGTGCAGACTGCAGAAGAGAGAGATGGCAGGGGCCGGAAACGTGAACGGAGAGTTCAGCTTCGGGACGACCACGACCGGGATTGGGAAAGGGACCGGGACGGCACGGAACGGCCTGGCGAAGATCCAGACGAACAAGAAGACGAACGGGATCTGCCACGATGACAGTACACCTCCCGTTAAGGCTCAGACCATCGACGAGCTGCACTCGCTCCAGAAGAAGAAGTCCGCACCCACCACCCCTATCAAAGGGACTCAGGGTTCGTTCGCCACCATCTCCGAGGAAGAGCGTCACAAACAACAACTCCAGTCCATCAGGTTATATAGACACGCCTACTCACAGTATTACATCACTAATTAAACGTTAATTAAACGGTAAAGTAATATTAAAAAGCAAATTAAACAAAAAAATAAAGCTGGCGTCTGGAATATGGGACACAGTAAATAAGCGGACCCGAGCTTTTCTTTTCTTTTGACTCTAAGAAGTAGCATGATCCGACGGCGTACACATATGAGGGGCGTCGGTGATGGATGACTGGGACCCGCGTCAATATTCGGTGATGTGCCATTTTGGAAACGACACGTTACAAGATGCAGTATAATTTACGCAGGACTAGTTTGGGTAGTTTTTCTTATTTATTATTTTATTATTATTATTTATTTATTAATTTTTATTAGATAAGTTATTATCCAAACTCCATCTAAATCATTTGCTGGATTTCCTAGAATCCGATGAAATTATTTATTAACGTTGGAAAGACTTAAATACCCTTCAGTGGGGCCAGCCACCAGGCCCAATGATAATTAACGAATTAGTTCCAGGAAATTTCCCGGCGAAGAAATTGCTTTGGTTATTATTATTATTATTATTTTAAAAAATCTGAGGTTGTTTTCGTGTTTTTTGAAACAGTGCATCTTTGGCGTCACTGACACGAGAAACTGGACCGAACCTAGTGAGAGGAGACCCCGCTCGGAAGTGTGAGACCCCGAAGCACGTGTCGCACCACCATTTTACCCCGGCATTCAACGTCAGTGACAGTGCCTTGAAGTTCACACATGTCCTCTACAACCTCTCTCCCGCAGGTACATGTTCAGTTCTTCTTTATTGACTAGTTATTATTTTGTGATTAATTAATACGAAAAAATCATTTATCATATCAATAAATACCGCAAACAAAAGGATTTGTATTTATGAAAATCTTAATTAATATAGTTAGCAATAAACGTTTGTCAAGGAAAATTATTTACTCTAACATTTTTTACAATATATTTTATAATAATATATTAAATAAGAAATATATTTTTTTAAAATAATTTATAAAAATATTTTTATATTATAATATTATTGTGAAATATATTATAAAAATGTGTTAGGTGTAACTTTACTCTTGTTACTAACAGCCAGATGCTGCGTTTTTAAGATTAAAAAAAAATTGAATTTCACTATTTCTCAGTATACACAGCTTTGATATGTATGGTTATTTTTATATATTTTATATATATTATATTTATATAATTGATTAAAATAATTATTTTATATTTAAAAAATATATATAATCAATTATATTAATAGAATATATAAAAAATATTTAAAGAAATTATATATTAAATTTTTGCTTCACATTACATATTATTTTTATTTTTTTAATTTTTATTTTTAAAATTATTTATTTATTCATCATTTATATATTATAAATTTAATAAAAAAAAATATATATATATATATATATTATAGAATAATGAGCAGAATTTTTAAATTAAATAGTTCAGGATAAGGAGAAATTAACTAACTAGCTTTTTGGAGTTGGTATTTGGTGCAGAGCTATACGAGCAGGCTATAAAGTATGAGAAAGGGTCATTCATCACAGCTACCGGTGCCTTAGCAACCCTTTCTGGAGCCAAGACCGGCCGAGCTCCCAGAGATAAGCGCGTTGTCAGGGATGAGACTACTGAGGATGAGCTTTGGTGGGGAAAGTAAGTTTACCCCTTTGGTGGTCATTTTTTATTTTTTTATTTTAATTTCCCGGCAATTTCATCTATCTTCTAACTTAAGTTGATCACTTTTGTTAACATCCACTATCTTTTGATTATGCTGTCTGTGAATTAGGGGTTCACCTAACATTGAAATGGACGAGCATACGTTCTTGGTCAACAGAGAGAGAGCTGTTGATTACTTGAACTCTTTGGACAAGGTTATCTTCTGCAGCCTTTTATTTACTTTGCCAAAGTAGTTTTGATTTAGGATCGGTTTGGCATTTGAAAATTCTCATTTCAATCTTAAATATCTCGTCTCATTATTATAATATTCTCAAATTTTTATATAAAATATAATAAATAATTTAATTTTTTATTAATTTTTTCAAATTATAAGACAATAATAATATTAAAATATTAATATTTTCGCTTACCAAACTGAACCTTATTTAACGAGTTTTGATTACGAAAGGAATCACCTTTTAAAATGGGTCCAAAAGAGGAACATGAAAGAAAGTTGTGATCTTTGAATCCTTCCCGTTTTGGACAGGGTGATATCAGTGCTGGTATCTACTTTTTGTGTTTCTGTGTTTTTTTTTTCAGTTGACCAAACGGCCTCTGATCCTCTGAAAGACTTAAAAAACAACCGTGTCCTTTTTTTATACGTAAACAAAAACTAATTTGCTTGTCCGTGTTTTATTGGTGGCTTTTATTTAATTATGGTTATGTCTTATTCAAAACCTCACCGATTCAGCAATTGTAGCCCAGATAATTATGAAGAAAATATCGATGCCTATCATCAATAATTCGATGAATTTGTTCATTAGGCATTCAGCTTTTAAGTACTAGCATGACTTCCTTATCTTTAGGTATTCTTGTCCTCTTTTGATTATGTGACCACAAGGGGACCATGCATTGAAGTATTGGGAATTAATGGTGAAGAGTTTTGCTACATACAAGCACCGTCGCGCACTAATCTGTGTACCAATACTGATTTATTCATACTTAAAATTTAAATTAATACTGTTTTCAATAAAATCTACTTTTTGACCAATCACATCACATTGGTGCACAGATTAGTGCACAATTGTGCTTGCAATTATATTTTTCCAATGGTGAAATATGATGGAGAAGAAAGATTAATATATTCTTGAATCATTATATAAAGCATAGAGGTTGATGGTAATTGACAATAGAATTAAATTCATTATTTTCAGGTCTTTGTGAACGATCAGTTCTTGAACTGGGACCCAGAGAATACAATTAAAGTCCGGATTGTCTCTGCCAGAGCATACCATTCCTTGTTCATGCACAACATGTAAGTATAAAGTATGAATGATTAATCAATTTACAATACACTTTGTTTATCTGTTGTCTCTTCCACAGAGGTCTAAGCCTGCCAGATAAGTCTCCTTTAACGTTGACACTATGCAAATTTATCCTATGTTGACTAATTATCATCCCTAGCTAGAATTCCATGGAGGAAACTCGATGAGAAATGTAATGGTCTATTAGCTTAGTGTACAATTGGATAACTGGGTGGGTGGCAGGTGTATCCGACCCACTCCTGAAGAGCTGGAGAATTTCGGTACTCCGGACTTCACTATATACAATGCTGGGCAGTTCCCATGTAATCGTTACACGCACTACATGACATCCTCTACTAGCATAGATCTTAATCTTGCTAGGAGGGAAATGGTCATCCTCGGCACCCAGTACGCCGGGGAAATGAAGAAGGGTCTGTTCAGTGTTATGCATTATCTCATGCCTAAGCGTCAAATCCTCTCCTTACATTCTGGCTGCAATATTGGAAAGGATGGAGATGTTGCCCTCTTCTTTGGTCTGTCAGGTATAGTATCATCGGAGCAGGGCATGATGTGGCTCAAAATGCTGCAATATGATATGTGCCTTCTTACTCTATCTTGCCGTCCTTGAGCCCTTATTGTTATAACGAACATGAAACAAGATTTGGCATGTGTGCTCAAAAAAATAAAAAGATTTGGCATCATTTTTATATTCTCTCCCTTGGTCACTCATCGGCTTTATTTTCAAATGTCTTTATTTTAGGCACTGGAAAGACAACTCTGTCTACAGATCACAATAGGTACTTGATAGGAGACGACGAACACTGTTGGAGTGACAATGGTGTTTCAAATATTGAAGGCGGTTGCTATGCCAAGTGCATTGACCTCTCAAGGGAGAAGGAACCTGATATCTGGAATGCCATTAAATTTGGGACTGGTAATAGATGAAGTTAAAGATATATGAAAGGATCCTAGTTTTACTCTTATCTTCAAATATTTCTTTGTTATCCATGTCATCATTAAAATAATTGAATTCAATGTCAATGGCAGTGCTGGAAAATGTTGTGTTTGATGAGCACACCAGAGAGGTCGACTATACTGACAAATCTGTTACAGGTAAACTTTCCTTTATTCAATTTAGTTGGATATGATGAACGTTTTACCATCATCGACCAAGTTTACAAAAAATAGAAAAAACTTGGAAGCAAACCCAAAGAAACTTATGATTTGAACATGATAAGTACTATCACTACTGAAAGTTGACAAAGAATGGGAAGCTGACTTTGTAAAGCCATTGAATGGCTGAAATGGATAATTTTAAGGGATGAAAGTCTGAACATCATATACCAATATGCTTATGTATGACTAACTAAATTATTCAACTTTTCATGAGGTGCTATTCTTGTTGAAACAGAGAACACACGTGCGTCCTACCCTATTGAGTACATCCCCAATGCGAAGATACCATGCGTTGGTCCTCATCCAAAGAATGTCATACTTCTGGCATGTGATGCATTTGGTGTGCTCCCACCAGTGAGCAAGCTGAACTTGGCACAGACTATGTACCATTTCATCAGTGGTTATACTGCTCTGGTAATTTTATAAAATACTGTGATTCCGATTAACATTAGGAGGTAGGTTACTGGTAATTTTGGTAATAGCTGGGATTCCAATTGACATTTGGAGCTAAGTTACACACATGCTCTGGTTATGAAGGAACATGCACTTCTGCTCTTTTTAGGAAAGGAACATGCTATAATGGTTTGCAAACAAATTAATTTGGCTACTAATTTATCTGACTGAACCTCCTTTTGATGAAAATTTTAGGTAGCTGGTACTGAAGAGGGTGTGAAGGAGCCACAGGCAACATTCTCAGCTTGCTTTGGTGCAGCATTTATCATGTTGCACCCTACCAAATATGCGGCCATGCTGGCTGAAAAGATGCAGAAGCATGGTGCCACAGGATGGCTTGTCAACACTGGCTGGTCAGGTGGAAGGTATGAATTGAAGATTCTTGTCTATTGAGCTCGTTGAAGTCAAGTAACACTAGTTATTTCTTAAAAAAAAAGGGTGCTGATATTTTCCTCATCGCAGGTATGGTTCAGGTAGTCGAATCAAGTTGCCATACACACGAAAAATCATCGACGCCATACACTCTGGCAGCCTCCTCAAGGCAAATTACAAAAAGACTTCAGTGTTTGGGCTTGAGATCCCTACCGAGATTGAGGGAGTGCCTTCTGAAATCTTGGACCCGGCGAACACTGTAAGTTTTTGCCTTCTACTTGATACCTTTCACATGTATTTGGCAACAATTCTATCTACATGTGATTGCCATTTTCATTAACCCGATGCATGTGATCTTGGGTTGCAGTGGCCAGACAAGAAGGCTTATAATGATACGCTGTTGAAGCTGGCTGGTCTGTTCAAGAAGAACTTTGAAACATTCACCAACTACAAGATTGGCAAGGACAACAAGCTGACAGAGGATATCCTTGCAGCTGGTCCAAACTTCTAAGCCACGAGCAGCAGCAGCCAGCAGAAGAGAAGCTATAAACTATAAACTATCTTGGGAGGTAGCTTGGGAGGTTGATCGATGGAAAAATAAGCATTGGTTAGGCTTGGGATGCATTACTTGGCTCAGTTAACTATATGTAAAATGGTTGGTGTCTGTATGATCCTTAAGAATGATATGGTATTTAGATGATGTTTGATCCTTCGTGTCCAAGTTCTTTGACGTGGAAAATCCTTGCTTTTTTATTCTTGCACATGGTGTTCGGCTTTGTTGTCTGTAGAGCTTCATCCAAATTGCCATGTTTGCTTAGTTAGCCTTCGATTCCTTGCGTATAATTGAGGGCTTGAATATGAGAAAGGAGGAATAATGTCTTAAACCGATGAGAGTAGCTTGTGAAATCATGACCAATGTAGTCAACGTATTTACGAGGGCTTGAAAGTAAGGACTTGTTTGGGGCATGGGTTGAGACACAGATCACTTGAAGCATTTCATGTTAGAATAATTACAAATATGGGCTACATTTTGATTGCATATTTTATAAAATGGGTTAGATATGTATTGCTTACAATGGTATTTTGGTTAAATCCATTAAATTACATGATCATTTGAAGTTTTTTGCACCTTAATAGTATAGGATCATATCCTATTTATCGTGGTTAATTACGTATGTAGGCCTTCAAGTATAAGGGTTTGTATTTTGGAAATTTCTTAATCCCATTGGGATTTGAGTCTTAATGGTAGGACTCCATAAGTTTTCTTTACATAGGCTAGGTCCCCTCTCATCTCCGTACCTCTGTAGGCTTGTCCCATTGAAAGTTAATTTTTTATGAGGAGCAAGGAGGGGAAGATTTAGTCTACATCTCCGAAACTATGACTTTAGCAGGTCTATAATTCCAAAACTATATTTGTCTATTGAGATTCTACTTCTAGCATGTTTTCTAGATTTTACATTTGATATCAGAGCCAGGTTGCTAGGATCAGTATCTCCTCGTATAAAATGGTGTTCGTAAGATTATATTTTCCATTTTTTTCCCTATACAAACCCAACACTCAAAAATCCTATTTGTTGAGATTTGTTTATTGTAAATCTTCAAAACGTTAGGGCTTTTGTTCCTCTCAGTCTCATTGTTCTTTTGACATATTAATTGAGTCTTATAGTTGTGTTTTAGGATTCATTTAAATTTTTATATTTTTGAACCATATATTGAAAAGAAAATCAAATTCCATAAAAATAATTCTAAGACCGATCAAATTCTTCAAAAAACTATATCAAAAATCAGTTTATGAGATGTTGTTTACTTGTTTTAGCTACTTCAATATCATTGCTTGTGTCGGTTTTAAGTTTTACAAAATTAGGGTTCATACCCATTTCTAAGTTTGAAAAATCTACATAAAAACTTGATACCCATTGTATGAAAACATCATAATTGTGTTTTATTGGGTTCTAAATATTTTTTCCCTAAATTAATATTTTTTTTTTACCCAAGAATTGCAATAAATTGAGAAAAACTCATTAACCTAAAATAGTGACCCATGACCTGTTTACAGACTTACCTGAAGATTGAAGATGATTTTTTCTCCAGCCAAGACGAAGCCCACGTGCATCAGGTGGCGCGTGTGGCCTCTTGGAAATTGTTTTTTGTTCTTTCCTTTTTCTAGTATTTATTAACTCGGCCTATTAAATTTTTATATATTTTTTAAAAAAATTTAGTACCATCATAAGACTGTTTTATAATTTTGAATATTATTTACACTTTTTTTAAGGGGCTACAGTGTACTAATTATTGTGATAAATTTTTTTTGGGAATATTCAGTATCTTATATGATCTATGCATATATGTACTCTCTCTAAACATGTTTGTGGATGCATATTAATTTTATAATTTGTTATAAACATTCTTTTGTAAATATATGCTTTTCAAGTTCATTTTTAATTTTAGACATATTTTTTGTCTTATATGCTTGATTTGTTCATGCTGTTTTTGTCTCTTAATCACATTTGAACTCTGACTTTGATTGTGTCATGTTGATGATTATAATTACTATTTTGTGATTGATTTTTATGGGTATTATGACTATCTTTATTTTCCTATTAAGAGAAATCTTTTCAAATATTAGTGGTGGTAGCCGTCAAAGTGGCACACAAGAAGTAGTTAATGGGAATGCATTAATCTAGAAATTTCCTTCTGCCTAAAGGTTATGGTATTTCAAAAAGTGATGTGATTTTATTGATTAGTTTCATGATATATTTTAAGAGTACCTTATAGAATGTTGTTTAGTTAGCCCAAATGTAACTTTACAATGATGCACTAAAGTTTTTACCGTAATGAAACTCATATGTTTTCGAACTTAATTATGGACTGTCTAATCAATAGTCCATGTTAATTAGATAGATGTGTTATCATCCATTGACTACATGCATAAAGTTTGGATGATAAATAAATAAAATGTATTGTTTCACGTTTCTAAAGTTTTGAGTGTTTCTTCTCTTTCAAGTCATTTTTTTACTAAATAATTACGTGGGATGGAAACAAGACGTAAAAGTAACACTTGGTCTTTTGGGATTGGATTTTGCCTTGGATAAGCAGCCTTCAAAGCCAACTTATAAAAGTACTACTAAATATGTGGCTGAGTATCAAAAATGGAAAAGAGCAAACATGCTTTATTTAAAGATCATCAAACGTTTTATATTAGATTCAATTATGGGAGCTATTCCGAACAATGACAATACTAAAAAATTTTTGGATGCCATAGGAAAAAGGTTAATTGAGTCTGATAAAGCTGAATTTGGAGACCTGATAGACAGACTAATAAATATGAAATATGATAATACAGTGGAGTTAAGGAGTACATTATGAAAATGATACATATATCATCTAAACTAAAAGCCCTTAAAATTTCCATTGTAGAACCTTTTCTGGTCTATCATGTTCTCAATAGCCTTCCTAGCTAGTTTAATCAGCTAAATGTTGCTTATAATATACTTAGTGGGATAAATGAGATTTAAATGATTTAATTGTAGTATGTGCTCAAAAGGAGTATAGGACGCATCGTGAAACTGTTGAAACTGTGCAATTAACTTTTCAGCCACAACAGAACAAGAGGTCTTCTCATAATCATAAGTCTAAGTTTCATAAAGGCAATAAGTCACATCGCAATCAGCACAATAAAAAGTTTGGAGGTCAGACTTCTGATAGTCCTAAAGAAATTATAAAGAAAATTGATAAATGTAAGTTTTGTAAAAAAATGATCATTAGCAAAAGGATTGTTTTAAGTTTAAGACTTGGCTAGAGAAGAAAAAGAAGAACTTGGCAGGTACCTCTTTAACCTTAGTTTGTTTTGAGTCTTCCTTAGTAGATGTACCTTTAAATTCTTGGTGGATAGACTCAGGTACAAGTATTCATATTGCAAATTCCTTGCAGAGATTTATAAACAAACGGAGGCCAAGTGAGAATGAAGGGAGCTTGTGTGTTGGAAATGGAGTACAAGTGAAGGTCAAGTTTATAGGAATAGTAAAGTTATCATTGGAGTTTGGTTTTTCTCTTGTTTTGGAGAACACAATTTTTGTACCGATATGAGACGGAATTTAATTTCTATATCAAAACTTGATGATTCTAGTTTTTCTTTTAAGTTTGGTAATGGAAAAGTTGAGTTGTTTTATGATTCTCATTTGGTTGGAAATGGTCTTTTATGTGATGGTTTATATAGAATATCTTTGACTTCTTTTAGTGAAGTCTCTTGTGTTACCAATATAACGTAGAAAAAGTTTTTAATCCATGAATCATTTTTTATGTTGTGGCATAAGAGGTTAGGGCATATTTCAAATGAAAGAATGAAGAGTGTAAATGCAAAAATTGGCTAGGATTAAATGACTAAATGATAAGTTTTATCTTATCATTATTTGATTAAATTTGGATGAATGATAAGGTTTATTTTATCATTATTTGATTAAATTTGGATGAATGTAAAATAAGTATTGATTTGTATCTAAACAATATTAAGTCTATCTAGAAGTCTTAGGTGTTGTTTAGATAAGTCCTTGAGGTTAAAATCGAGTGCTGGAAGATTGGTATTTATCAAGAAGAAAGCTGAACAGAATTTAGTTAATAACAGAAGATATTATCGCGAAATGTTAGCAGTCCGTCGGGACGCGTTTTCGCATCTGTTGCTAACCGTCAGCAGAGTCCTACTGCGACTAGAACTCTTTCCAGACCTTCTATTTAAAGGGATTCGGTTTTGTATTTTTTCAAGCACTTTGAGCCACGAATTTTAGAGAGGATATTCTGAGTATTTATGAGAGAAAATTCACTTGAAAATTTTAATGAGATTTTTCATATCTTCTTGAGTGTGATCGTGCTTTGAGGGTGAAGTAACATCGATTGGATTTCAACCTCTGGAGTTCCAGAAGGGAAGTCAATATCTTTTCAAGCACTTTGAGCCACGAATTTCAGAGAGGATATTCTGAGTATCTATGAGAGAAAATTTACTTGAGAATTTTCATGAGATTTTTCATATCTTCTTGAGTGTGATCGTGCTTTAAGGGTGAAGTAATATTGATTGGATTTCAGCCTCTGGAGTTTCAGAAGGGAAGTCAATATTTGAAGATCGCTAGAGGTTCTGGCTGCTCCTGCGGTAGAAGACAAACAGGTCGTTTGTCTAGGCAAGTAAGAGAATCAAATTGCAAAGGTTTTGTAATTGATTATTACTTGTAATTGTTCTTCAAATAATAAGATTGACTTTCCTGGGTTTGGCTGCCCCGTAGGGTTTTACCTTTAAAGGGTTCTTTAAAGGGTTTCCCTTCGTAACCAATCGTTGTGTCTTGCAAGTTTGATTATTTATTTTAAAGTATTTGATTCATTTCATAATCTTGATAATTGAGATCTAACCTATTTGTTCAAGGAAATTGGTAGATAATTTCGTGGTTTTACAGGAGTACTTTGAGAATTTCAGAGAGATTGGTAAAAGTTGAGATACTTTTATCTCTAGATTTTTCAGATTTTAATACCTATGTGGACTGTATAAGAGGAAAGCTGACTAAATCCACAAGGAAGGGTTCATCTAGGAACAATGATATTTTGGACTTAATACATACCGACATTAGTGGACCTTTACTTTCTACTATATGTGGAAATAAGTACTTCATAATTTTTATTGATGATTTCTCTTGCTATGGATATATTTATTTGATTAATGATAAATCTCTTACTCTTGAGAAATTTAAAATATTTAAAATGGAAGTAGAGAAACAATGTGGGAAAAGTATTAAAGTTGTAAGATTTGACCGTGGTGGTGAGTATTATGGGAAGTATGATAAGTCTGGTAAAAACATGGGCGATTTTGTAAAATTTTCACAAGGGTATAGGATAATGCCTCAATACACCATGCCAGGGACACTCGAGTAAAATGGTGTTTCTGAAAAATGAAACTGGACTCTAAAGGATATGATTAAGAGTATGATGCAGAACAAATTTGTCAGAATATCTATGGGGTAAAGTTTTGAAAATTGCTATGTACATTTTAAACAAGATTCCTAGTAAAACTGTTTCAAAAACTCATTTTGAATTGTGGACAAGCTGTAAGCTAAGTTTAGCTCATTTCAGAGTTTGGGGATGTCCAGCTGAGATTAGGATTTATAATCCTCTTGAAAATAAATTAGACCTAAAATCTACTATTGATTATTTTATTGGATACCCTGATAGGTCAAAAAGATACAAGTTCTATTATCCTAATTGTGGCACCAAAGTTGTTGAATTTATTATTGTCAAAGTTTTAGAGAATGACGTTACTGATAGTGAGAGTTCTATATTAAAGGAATTTTTTGTTAAACCTAATCAAGCTGTTATTCCAATTCCTGTTATATAGTTGTTGAACTTCCTCCATATGCTAAGGCCATAGACAACAAGTGGATTTTCAAAAGTAAATATTCAAAAGGGAATGTTGAACGAAAGAATACAAGATTAGTTGCAAAATGATTCACTCAGCCATAGTGCATTGACTATAATGAAACATTTTCACCAGTTTCGTCTAAGGATTCTTTTAGAATTATCATGACACTTGTGGCTCACTATGATTTGAAGTTTCATTAGATGGATGTAAAGACAATATTTTTAAATGGAGATCTTTATGAAGAGGTTTATATGAGACAACCTAAAAGTTTTATTGTGAAAGAAAAATAAAACTTCGGGTGTAAGTTAAATAAATCCTTATATGACCTGAAGCAAGCATCTTGATATTGGTATTTGAAGTTTGATGAGGTTGTAACTTATATTGATTTTATTGAAAATACAGTTGACCAATGCATATATCGCAAGATCAGTGGGAGAAACTTTATTTTTCTCATTCTGTATGTTGATAACATGTTGCTTGCTAGTAGTGACTTGAGATTACTCCATGAAACAAATAAAATGTTATCTGCTAATTTTAAAATTAAAGATCTTAGAGAAGCTTCTTTTGTTCTTGGTATTGAAATATGTCGTGATAGAGCTCGTGGTTGTTGGGACTTTCTCAGAAAGCTTATATATGGCGTGTACCATAAATGTTTGAAATGCAAAACTATGCACCTGGTAATGAACCTATCATAAAAGGAGATAAGTTTAACAAAACTCAATGTCTTAGAAATGAGCTGGAAAGGGAATCTGTGAAGAATATTCTATATGTTAGTACTGTAGGGAGTTTGATGCATGCTCATGTTTGCACTAGACCAAATATAGCCTTTACAGTCAGTGTTCTTAGTAGGTTTCAGTTGAATCCAGGGCAAGGGCATTGAAAAGCTGTTAAGAAAGTTATGAGTTACTTGACGAAGACTGAAGGTTGCATGCTTACTTTCTAGCATTCAAATCACTTTGAGGTGGTAGGCTACTCAGATTTTGATTTTGCTAGATGTCAAGATGATTTGAAATCAATATTAGGTTATGTTATTATGTTGGCTGGGGGTGCTATTTCTTGAAAAAGTATTAAGCAAACTCTAGTGGCATTTTCTACTATACGAGTTGAATTTGTGGCGTGTTATAGAGCTACAATCCAAGCTGTTTGGTTAAAGAATTTTATTTCTGGACTCAAAGTTTTTGATTACATCTTGAGGCCAATTACTATTTATTGTGATAATAGCGTATTGTTGTTCTTTTCAGATAATAATAAGAGTTCTAGTGGATCCAAGCACATTGACATCGAGTTTTTTGGTAGTTAGAGATAGAGTTAAGGAAGGACAGATAAAGATAGAGCATATAAATATAGATGTGATGATTACAGATCCTTTGACAAAGGGACTTGCTCCTAAAGTTTTTAAAATATAGTTGCTAATATGGGTATTGTGGAAACTTTTGATGTTTTTGGTTAGTGGGAGTTACTTATGTAAAAAGAATTACGATCCTTTTACTGGATATGTAGGCAACCCATATATTATTTGGGTATAGCTTCTTTCAATAATAATATATATCTCTCACATCCATAAACTATGTTTTGAGCATGTATCTGGCTTATGTCTTTTATTACGACATCATTAAGATCTCGAGATATAATAGATAAAGACATAAGATGAGTCTCTTTCAGAGACACGAGGCTTCATTTTAAAGCGTTACGAGGATTGATATGAATTAGCACATCTTTTGATCACATTGGGGCTAAGTTCATACTACATACTATCACATTGGTCGGAGGATGAGGATCCATATCGATGAGAATATTAGCATTTGTAGTTGTGGAGTGGTCTTGCATCGTTTAAGTCGTGTAACAATTTTCATGTTCAATGTTGATATTCTTGTTGGACCGGATTGTGTTTTTCTAAGGTGTTATCATTTGAGATATATATTTGTGTGGCCACCTATGTAGTCTAACCTGAGAGTCATTTTCGAAACAAGTTTTTTTTTTTTTTTAATTTTTCCTTTTCAATTTTTAGCCATCAATGTTAGCCCAAGTGGAAGATTTCATTCCATCATGTTAGATAAATTTTCAAACATCTACTCAGATAAAATACATCTCATCTCACATTTCCCTTAAATTTTAAAAAATGTTCACCAATAGGACTCTTCACTTACGCGTATAGAAAACTTGTCCCCTTCCTCTGATCCAACCTTTCCTCCCAACATCACTCTCTTCCTCCCTCTTACAAATAGTTCGCATTCCTCATCCATTCCACAACCACCTTATGTTTGAAAAAATTTTCCTCCTTGTCGTTCCATTCCTCCTCCCTTCTCCAGATCTGCCTTGGTCCATCTCAGTCAAGGGAAATGCCCGCCATAACTACACTCATCCACTGTTCATGCAAAACCCCCATAACCACACTCATTCCAAATTACTCATGCATAAACCAAGACCAGCTCAATAGATTTTGAGGCCAAAGTGATAAGTTAAAATGAGGCATTTTCTTGTATCAAATTAACTAAATTATATCTAAATATGTTTTCATTTAAAAATTCTTCTTCTTACTTTTTGAGATGCAAAATTGCTAATTAAACTTTTATATTCAAATTCTTCTAATATCTCATTTCGAATTTATAATATGGCTAGTCTATTTAATCTATTCAAGTCTTTTGAATACACTAGCAATTTTCTATGCTTATGAATATTCTCTAACAATAGAATCATATATATTCTCGATATTTTTATTTTCTTCTATGCTCTCCTCAAATTCTTCAACAAGAACTGTAGCAGTACATGCTTGAGCACTATCTTTAGATCCCTTTTGTTGGGTTTGTTTTATTATCTCCATATCTCTTTTGTTGTATTTCTTAATTTGTTTTGTTGCCTTTTGGTCCTATTTGGCGTATTTCTTGATCATCTACAAATGTTTCACTTAAATTTTTTGCTATATTTTGTTTAATGCTAGTAACAAATTTATTTAAATATCCTTTTTGGGATTCAATCAATTTTTCTATTCTTCTCTTTTTCTAAATTTCTTATATCTAGATGCATATTTCCTATTAGACATATTTTCTAGTAGAAAAGAACAATATCTACTATATAAAATTTTACCATGCTTATGTTTTAGAATAAAATAAATATTAACATAAAATAACAGAACTTGATTTAGCAAATGAGCTTCACTTTTATATGACAAATGACCTTCACTTTTATATGACAAATGACCTTCACTTTTATGTAAAATTGTTAATCTACGCAATAAAATAAAATATCTTAATAATTAATATCCAAAATGAAAAAGTAAATTATACATTAGAGGAATTGAAAGAGGAAGAAACAAAGTTTGAAAAGAAATCATAGAATAGGTGGCCCATGGGTCATATGAATTGTGAAAGCTATAAATGGTCAAGTCTTGAAGAAGAAGATAAAAAACAACTAAGGATGTTTTAGAAAATAAGTCATTCACGTGGCTTTTTTTATTGTCACAAAACTTCATTGTATATATAAAATAAAAACTTTACTGTATATACAGACTGCATGTTAGATTTTTTTACTTATTTTACCTTTGTTGCCATAGCATAGTAGAGCTACTCAACGTTTGCTAGTGCGATTGGAGACAATGGAGAAGCTGCCAGTGCCAAATATGAGCAAGATGGATGCAAGAGAGATATTGGAGATTGGAGTCTAGAGTACAAGAGAGATGAAATAAAATTTGTCGATTTCAAGTATAAAAGGAGGGTTTTTGAGATGTTCTTTTGAAATTTTTTTAGACTTTGTAGAGATAGATTTGAATCATTGAATATATAATCATTATTGTTACTTTTAGCTTTCCTAAGAGAAATTGCATAATGTATTTAATTAAATAAAAATTTATTTTTTTTACAATTGTTAATGTTTTTTTTTAATTGTGGAGTTGAGATTTTCTTTTTCAATGTTCATGTCTCTTTGTTTTGTTTAGATAACTTAAAATTTTTTAGAAGTTTTTTTTAGTAATTATCTTTATAGTATTTTTTGGGACTTTCTTTCACTGTAAGCCTTAGGCAACCACCTAATTCACCTTAAGGGAGAGCTGGTCTTGGCCCAAACATGTTGACCTACACTCGCTTAATTTTCTTTTGATTCTCGATCCCACAATTTCATTCGTGCTAATCTCTGCCCTAACTTAGCCATTGCCGTGTGAATCTCTACCCTGACATGGCCATTACCAGTCAAATCTTGACCATGAAGTATGAACCTCTAAAGCAAAGGCCAACAATGCATCGTCCAGTAAAAGCGAATTGCCCTCGGTAGATGGGAAAGAAATATTTTATTAGTTAAAAAAAATTTGTAAATATATTGTAAAGTTGTAAGTTTTTCCAAAACTTACCACAACTCTTGGGAAAAAAACTGTTACTGATAATTAATGTGACACCCTGTTCCCGTAGGTTAGAGATGTTACTAACGTACATACATATATAGCCCGGTAAAGAGATTCATATCCTGGAATATCGCATTTATTGAAAACATTAATTAAACTGAACATAACTATTTAGTTAAAAACTTAAAAACTGAAAATGTAACATAAAAACATAAACTAACCCTACGCGTGACTTTTTATCATAAAAACATAAAGAACTAAATCCTTGCACTAGATCTACCCCCGGTCCTCCAGCTTTACAACCTTACAATCATCATCTGTAACATTTAAACATAGAAGAGAACAAACAAATAAAGAAACAAACAAAAATGAGTTGAATACTCAGTAAATAGTACATCATACTGTAAAATATAACTTAACAAGACTTAATTTTTGAAAGACTCTTCAAACAAACATTTAATTCACAGATTCTCATAGCATGTTTATTTATTATCAACACGAGCGAAAACATACATGATCATGGCGAACATATAAACGTAAATGCATAATTTACTTATTTATTTTGTCTTTCACTTATTATATGGTGAATCACGTTTGGGTCCGTGGCACCCCATAACTTGTCATGACATAGAGTGAAACACGCTTGAGTCCATGTTTCACTTTACATAAGGTGAACCATGCTTGAGTCCATGACACCGCATAACATGATTTGTAGTGAACACGCTTAGGTCCGTGTCACCCTTAACATAACTTGTGATGAACACGCTTAGGTCTGTGTCATCCTTAACGTAACTTGTGATGAACACGCTTAGGTTCGTATCATCCTTAACGTAACTTGAAGTGAAATACGCTTAGGTCCGTATTTCACTTAACATATGGTGAACCACGCTTAGGTCCGTGGCACCGTCTTAACATAACTTGTGGTTGACACGCTTAGGTCCGTGTCACCCTTAAACATCTTATCTTTCTTAATGCATGAGAACTTATTTAATATCATGAACTTTTCTAGCATGACATATGCTTGTAAATGGCATAGCATAACATGGCATATCCTTATACATGGCATGGCATAACATGGCATATTCTTGTACATGGCACAATGTGATCTAAACATAAACATTCCATGGCATACATGATCTGAGATCTATATGAACTTTACATAACATACTTGATCTAATTGACATTACATAGCATATATGATCTATCACTACATGAACATGGCATACATGATCTAGGTACTACATGAGCATGGCATACATAATCTAGCTACTTTATTATATGGCATACTTGACTTAATGAACATCTCATGGCTTCCATATGATTTTAGAATTATTTACTCTATCACACAACAATTTGTTCATATAAGCATAATGTCATAATTCATCAAAGATCATAAAAATGAATCTAACCTTGACTTAGCTCGTAGCATAACATAGACAAACATTATATTTTCACATACTATTAGAGAATTTACAGTATACATGCAATTGTATGATCATACTAATTACCTCTCAGCGCTACTTCCAAAATCTTATGTCGTAGCTTATGACCTATACGAGACACTAATCGTTACTAACATTTCTAGAAAAATGTGTTGTAGCATTCTAAATGCTTAAAATAATACCAAAGAGATAATTTAATAACTATTCTATTATACAAGGACTACATAAGATAATATTTTTCAAAACTCATAACATATTCATTGGTTTTCTAATTAAAGTATAACATAATAAGTTCACTAAGATCTGATCTAAATAGACAATGGGAATATTAATTAAAACAAAAGGCTCAATAGCATATATTAAAATATGCTTTAAAACATACTTTAAATCACGTAAATAGTTTCTAATAAAAACAAGTTGTAAAACTTGGTCTGACTTAACTTTCAGCCCAGCCTCAAATAAAGAAAACAACCCATTTAAGTTGCTAAAATAGTTTCTGTAAACACAACCAGTCCACTTTAAAACAATATACTAATTTGTGAAAACAACTTCTTTAGAAGATAGGAAGGCCCAAGGCTTGTGGGAATAAAACAGTTCTTTTAAGGATTAACTAGGCATTTGGCCGAATGGGCTTAAGGCCTAAGGTCACATTAAGAAATTAAAGGGTGGCTACCCTTCTGGAGAACACACGGGTCAGAGAGTAATGAAGGAAAACACTGATGCGATGCAAATGGGAACTCGCTAAGAGAAGGAGAATCGAGGTGCTGGTGGGTCTTGGTACTGGTCACAGAGGCACAAGCAGGCCGACAGTTTCTGGTGTGTGACATGAGAGAGAGAGAGAGAGAGAGAGAGAGAGAGAGAGAGAGAGAGAGAGAGAGAGAGAGAGAGAGAGAGAGAGAGAGAGAGAATCTGTCAAACCGAAACAAAGAATGGAGGGAGAGAGAAGATTCTGGCATGGGCTTACCGGAAGGGAGTGGGTTCGACGGGATTGGACTGGTCGGCACTTTTTGTGGCTGTTTCCGGCGAGTTGGTTGGCTGTGAGGGTGGTTTTCTTGGTTGCAGAGGCAGTTACGCTGGGCTGGTGTGTAAAATGTTTTCTGTTTTTCCTTCTGAGGGTCTTGTGGGTTTTATAGAGAGGAAAGGATGAGGTGCACGAGTGATCTGGAGATAAAGATAAAGTTTGAATTTGAAGTGTTGGTTCTAATCTAAGAATCTATTCGAACTAGAAATTGAAGATAACTAAAGTGATGAGGAGACTCCCAACAGAAATACAACCCTCTAAAACAGATCCACTGACAAAAAAAAAAAAAAAAAAAAACGGAAGTAATTAAAATAATAAAATAAATAAATCAAAATAATGAAAATAAATAAATAGGGCATATTTTTAGGATCGGATGTTACAAACTACCCCCCTTAAAAGAAATCTCGTCCTCGAGATTTTAATAAAAAGAAACATACTCAAAATACCTGATCTTTAAAAAAAAACAAATACCGGGAGAAATCTAAAAGAAAACTTGTAAAAGTACTTTTAAAAAAATCAATAAACAAATAAATAATTTTTTTTAGACCAAGTCTCACATGCTTAAAATAAAATGAAATAAAATTGATCATAGAAATATATAACTTAAAATAAAACGGACAAGTCTAAAAAAAAAAATGCCTAAGCCTTCGCCTCATCTTCCTTGTTATGATCTTGTCCTGCAGTTCCATCCTCACAAAGGTTGTCACCTGCTACCCCATCAACAGTAGCGAGGGCAAAAACTCTAGCTGGGGCCATGGGTCTTTGCCCATTCCCTTTAGTCAAAACTTGAGTGTTCTTTCTTGGGCAATTGCGGGCGATATGGTTGGGCTCTCCACAAACGAAGCAAACATTCTGACCTTGCAAGCATCTTCCTTGATGCATCTTTCCGCATGTCCCGCAAATTGGATAAGGTTGCTTATCTTGAGATGGTACCGGACGATCGTTTGGGGTAAACTTTTTGTTGCGGTAAGGCTCTTGCAGTGCCTGTTGGCGTTTCTTCTGATTAAGTAACTCTGCATTCGTTCTCATGTCCTCTTCCACCAGAGTGGCTCGCGTAACCAAGTCAGTGAAATTACGGATCCTGAGGGGTATAAGACGACTTCGAATCCGTGAATGTAGTCCTTGCTCGAACTTCTCACATTTCCTCTCCTCATCCGGAATAAGATAATTTGCAAAACGCGACAATGCTATAAACGTTGCAGCGTAGCATTCTACCGTCATGGTTCTTTGTGCTAGGTCCATAAATTGTCTTGCTTTTGCCTCCCGGAGTGCTGGGGAAAAGAATCGATCTAAGAATGCCCTCTCCGAAGCGGTCCCAAGTGATGGGTACTCCCTCGTCAAGTTCGAGTTGCAGTAGATCCCGTGTGGAAGTCCACCACTCATCTGCCTCGTCCGCAAGCACATAAGTGGCACACTCCATTTTCTGTTCATCAGTACAAAAAAGGGCTCTGAAGATCTTTTCCATTCTCTTGATCCAACTTTCCGCGTCGAGTGCTTCTGCTTTGCCGTAAAAAGTCGGAGGGTGCTGTTGCGTAAACTGGTATAGGGTGCAACCGACCTTGGGATTCCTCACTCCTAAACCCTGATCATTAGCAAGGTACCGAAGAAGTCTGGTAGCAGCAGCAGCCAACACCTCAGGCTCATTCGGTGGTGGTTCTGTGGAACCTTCAAGGTGCTCATTACGCCTAGTAACTGGTGCCATTCTAATAACATCGTTCATGCAATGAGTATAACTAATACAATCATTCAACAATGAATCACTCAATCAAGCAAAGCAATAATTAAAACATAATCATAAAGATCTTTGTGAACCTGAGCTGGCCAGGAGTCATCCTAGGTATTCTATCTTAGAATCCATTTTTATAAAAATAGTCTACAGAATCTCTCGACCTAGGCTCTGATACCATTTGTAACACCCCGTTCCCGTAGGTTAGAGATGTTACTAATGTACATACATATATAGCCCGATAAAGAGATTCATATCCTGGAATATCGCATTTATTGAAAACATTAATTAAACTGGACATAACTGTTTAGTTGAAAACTTAAAAACTGAAAATATAACATAAAAACATAAACTAACCCTACGCGTGACTTTTTATCATAAAAACATAAAGAACTAAGTCCTTGCATTAAGTCTACCCTCGGTCCTCCAGCTTTACGACCTTAGAATCATCATCTGTAACATTTAAACATAGAAGAGAACAAACAAACAAACATAGAAACAAACAAAAATGAGTCGAATACTCAGTAAATAGCACATCATACCGTAAAATATAACTTAACAAGACTTAATTTTTGAAAGACTCTTCAAACAAACATTTATCATTCATAGATTCTCATAGCATGTTTATTTATTACCAACATGAGCGAAAACATATATGATCATGGCAAACATATAAACGTAAATGCATAATTTACTTATTTATCTTGTCTTTCACTTATTATATGGTGAACCACGCTTGGGTCCGTGGCACCCCATAACTTGTCATGGTATGGAGTGAAACACGCTTGAATCCATGTTTCACTTTACATAAGGTGAACCATGCTTGGGTCCATGGCACCGTATAACATAATTTGTGGTGAACACGCTTAGATCCGTGTCACCCTTAATGTAACTTGTGATAAACACGCTTAGGTCCTTGTCACCCTTAACATAACTTGTGATGAACACGCTTAGGTCTGTGTCATCCTTAACGTAACTTGTGATGAACACGCTTAGGTTCGTATCATCCTTAACGTAACTTGAAGTGAAATACGCTTAGGTCCGTATTTCACTTAACATATGGTGAACCACGCTTAGGTCCGTGGCACCGTCTTAACATAACTTGTGGTGGACACGCTTAGGTCCGTGTCACCCTTAAACATCTTATCTTTCTTAATGCATGAGAACTTATTTAATATCATGAACTTTTCTAGCATGACATATGCTTGTAAATGGCATAGCATAACATGGCATGACATAACATGGCATATTCTTGAACATGGCACAATGTGATCTAAACATAAACATTCCATGACATACATGATCTGAGATCTATATGAACTTTACATAACATACTTGATCTAATTGACATTACATAGCATATATGATCTATCACTACATGAACATGGCATACATGATCTAGGTACTACATGAGCATGGCATACATAATCTAGCTACTTTATTATATGGCATACTTGACTTAATGAACATCTCATGGCTTCCATATGAGTTTAGAATTATTTACTCTATCACACAACAATTTGTTCATACAAGCATAATGTCATAATTCATCAAAGATCATAAAAATGAATCTAACCTTGACTTAGCTCGTAGCCTAGCATAGACAAACATTATATTTTCACATACTATTAGAGAATTTACAGTATACATGCAATTGTATGATCATACTAATTATCTCTCAGCGCTACTTCCAAAATCTTACGTCGTAGCTTGTGACCTATACGAGACACTAATCGTTATTAACATTTCTAGAAAAACGTGTTGTAGCATTCTAAATGCTTAAAATAATACCAAAGAGATAATTTAATAACTATTCTATTATACAAGGACTACATAAGATAATATTTTTCAAAACTCATAACATATTCGTTGGTTTTCTAATTAAAGTATAACATAATAAATTCACTAAGATCTGATCTAAATACACAATGGGAATATTAACTAAAATAAAAGGCTCAATAGCATATATTAAAATATGCTTTGAAACATACTTTAAATCATGTAAATAGTTTCTAATAAAAACAAGTTGTAAAACTTGGTCTGACTTAACTTTCAGCCCAGCCTCAAATAAAGAAAACAACCCATTTAAGTTGCTAAAATAGTTTATGTAAACCCAACCAGTCCACTTTAAAACAATATACTAATTTGTGAAAACAGCTTCTTTAGAAGATAGGAAGGCCCAAGGCTTGTGGGAATAAAACAGTTCTTTTAAGGATTAACCAGGCATCTGGCCGAATGGGCTTAAGGCCTAAGGGCCCATTAAGAAATTAAAGGGTGGCTACCCTTCTGGAGAACACACGGGTCAGAGAGTAATGAAGGAAAACAATGATGCGATGCAAATGGGAACTCACTGAGAGAAGGAGAATCAAGGTGCTAGTGGGTCTTGGTACTGGTCACAGAGGCACAAGCAGGCCGACAGTTTCTGGTGTGCGACAAGAGAGAGAGAGAGAGAGAGAGAGAGAGAGAGAGAGAGAGAGAGAGAGAGAGAGAGAGAGAGAGAGAGAGAGAGAGAGAGAATCTGACAAACCGAAACAAAGAATGGAGGGAGAGAGAAGATTCCAGCGTGGGCTTACCGGAAGGGAGTGAGTTCGACGGGATTGGGCTGGTCGGCACTTTCTGTGGCTGTTTTCGGCAAGTTGGTTGGCTGTGAGGGTGGATTTCTTGGTTGCAGAGGCAGTTACACTGGGTTGGTGTGTAAAATGTTTTCTGTTTTTCCTTCTGAGGGTCTTGTGGGTTTTATAGAGAGGAAAGGATGAGGTGCACGAGTGATAGGGAGATAAAGATAAAGTTTGAATTTGAAGTGTTGGTTCTAATCTAGGAATCTATTTAAACTGTAAATTGAAGATAACTAAAGTGATAAGGAGACTCCCAACAGAAATACAACCCTCTAAAACAGATCCACTGACAAAAAAAAAAAAAAAAAACGGAAGTAATTAAAATAATAAAAATAAATAAATCAAAATAATGAAAATAAATAAATAGGGCATATTTTTAGGATCGGATGTTACAATTAAGTATTTTCGAATTAAATCAATTTGGGAATAAATAATTTTTTAGAATTTTTTAAATAAATATATACAATAAAATATAAATTTTCCCAAAAATTACTTTGCATAGTTCTTGGAAAAAAATATTTTTTTTACTAATAAATAACTTTTTTGAATTAGATAACTTTGGGAAAAAAATAATTTTTGAGAATTTTTGAAATAATTATATACATTAAAATATAAAATAATCATTAAATACACTTTTCAATCATTTGTAGGACCCACCACATTTTCATTTTAAAAAAGGTTCAAGCCATCTCTTCTCACATTTACATCTAAACACATCTTACTATGGAATCCAAGGACTTTTATTAAAGCAACTAAAATATCTAATTTCAAACCATTTTAACACTATTTATAGAAATTTACGAATTTCTCATTTCATCTAACCTTCCAGGCATCCCCTTACGATTTGTTTGAGGCATGAGTTGGGGCATAGATTACTTAAAATCATTTCATTCTATCATATGAGATAAATTTTCAAACACTCACTTAGATAAAACACATGCCATCTTACATTTCTATTAAATTTAGAAATTGTTAATTGATAAGACCCTTCATTGACGCGTAAAACAAACTTGTCCTCTTCCTTTGATCTAATCCCTCCTCTCGATATCACTCTCTTCCTCATTTTTTCAAACAATTCACATCTCTCCTCCATTCCACAACTGCCCTCATCTATTCGAGAAATTTTATCTCCCTGCATTTCCATTTCCTCCTCCCTTCTCCAGATCTGCCTTGGTCCATCTTAGTTAAGGACAATGCCGCCATAACCACACTCATCCACTGTTTGCGCAAAACCCCCCAAACCCCCCAAACCCCTCATTCTAGGTTGCTCATGCCCAAGCATGTTGACCCACACTTGCTAATTTTCTTATGATTCTCAACTCTACAATTTCGTCCGTTTGCTTGGAAATTGATAGATATAACATGCTTGAAGCCGTGCAAATCTTTGCCTTAACCTGACCATTGTCGTGTGAATTCTACCCCTAATATGGCCATTGCCAGTTGAATCTTGACCATGAACTTCTAAAGCAAAGGCCAGCAGTGCATCGTCTAGTACAAGTGAATTGTCCTCAATAGATGAGAAATAAATATTTTATTGGTTAAACAAATTTGTAAATATATTATAATGTTGTAAATTTTTCCAAAGTTACTTTGCACAATTTTTGGAAAATTTGTTACTGATAATTAAGTATTTTCAAATTAAATGAATTTGAGAATAAATAATATTTGGAAAATTTTGAAATAAATATATACATTAAAATATAAAATAATCATTAAATACACTTTTCAATCATTGGTGGGACTCACCAATGTCACCACACTTTCTTAAAAAAAAAATTAAAATTAAAATCATCTCATCTCACCTTTATATCACACATATCTTATATGAGACCCATATGCTTTTATAAAATTTATTCAAAAATCTTAACTCAAACCATTTTAACAATATTCATATAAATTTTAAAATTTTTCATTTCATTTAACCTCCCAAGCGTCCCCAAACTTCAACATCTTCATGGTGATTACATTATGACGGACATTCCCATGGTCTGAATTCTTTTATTTATTTTTTATTTATTTTTTCAAAATCCCAATTTTAGGGAATGAAGAAAAAGAAAAGAGCTTCGAAGACATGAGATTTTTATTTTTAATTTTCCCAGTGGGCCAAATGCCCATTCTCAAGGAAGCAATCTTCGAGTAAGAGTTAAGACTTACATCTTTAGATGTGTTATGTTAAAAACTAAACTGATTATCTTAATGATTCTTTGCTCAAGAGAGGCTTTTTTTTTTTTTTTTTTGGGTACAAATTCTTTACAAGTAACATACTTGGGTGGGGAAGAACAATTTTAAATTTGGAAAATACTTCTTGTCATCCTCACACTTCACACACTATACTTATTTTAATTTTTTTTTTATTTTTTCTATAATAAATATGTAGTGTGTGGATGACAAATAGAATAATTCAATTAGTTTAATAAGAATAAAATGAAATAAAAAATAAAAAAATAAAAAATAATATTTTAATATATAAAGTGTGTGGTGTGGAATGATGTGTAGCATTCCTCTTTAAATTTATACTCATCATCTCTACAACACACATCAGTGACAACACACATCGCTAAATGATATCAATTCGTGTTTATAAATTACATTTAGTATCCAAGTCATGAATAAATGTAAGGAAGAATCCAAAACTTTTGATGATCAGATTCATGGCAGTGAAAAAATGATATGTTTTACCTTTTGAGAAGATAGTTATAATTATCATTTCCAAAAAATAAAATAAAAATAAAGAGATGGGAAATGACATTTATAATTATATAATAATTTAAAAAAAATAAATAAATATAAAATTTATATAAAAAAATTAAATTTTTAATAATAAATTTTTCTCTTTTACGGAAGGAAAATAATAGAGCTATATTATTCTACTATCTATTTATTACCTTTTCTGTATTTAATTTTTTTTTAATTTTTAATTTTATTTAATGATTAAGGAAGTAATTATTAATAAAATTAAATATTTTTTAATTTTTTTAATAATTAAGAATGTTAAAAAAATACATAAAAAAATGATAAAAAAAATAAAAAATTTCAAACCTATTAAATGAGTGGTGATGGGTCTTTACAAAATATTACACGACTGTACGTGCCAGATAGTAATAAAAAATTAGAAAATTGCTTCAGTGACAAGTAAACGAAGAACAGTTAAAAAAAAAAAAAAAAAAAAAGACGAAAAAAGAGAGGACAAAGTAGATAAAGGAAAAACAAGTAAACGGGCCAACGAGTAACCCAATTTATTTTTTCAGGAGTCGGAACAATTCAGATTCAAGCTTCGTGAAGCTATTCCCATCGATTCATCTGAGACGAAGAAATGGCGAAGATACCCAGAGAAGACTCGGAACTGAGTCCTTCTTGGTTCACCCCCAAAAGGTACCCGCATCTCACCGCATTCCTCCGTTTTACCGGATATTTTCAGTGACAGAATATTGTATTGTAAATTATGTTTCCCAAAATATTCTCGTCTGAAAGTTCTGACCTTGCGTCTGATCGATTTCTAGGTTTTATTTGATGTTGCGCTTCGTTTATTTTCTATGAGGGGGGTGGGGTAGGGTTGAAGATTCGTCTATGTTTTTTTCAATTCTTGGGTTCTTCGTGAGAATCTATATATCGCTCCAAACTTGGTCTCTGAGAAAACATGGGAAACTGGAAAAATATTGTCTGTTGATGATCTCCTTACTTCTTAGTTGGAGTGGCAGTTGGGGAACTTAATAATTTCTTTTTTCTTTCTCCTGTAATTAGACAGCAACGGAAATGGTGTGAATAATAGATGGATGAATTCATGGACTGAACTTGCCTAGGATGACTGCAAATTTTCTTGATGATAAAGGACCAATCTGCCAACATGGGTTATTGTAGATGGGCATTTGTAGTTTACATCTTTTAAAAAATATAATCTTATAAGCTGAATTTTAATAATTAAAAATGCAAAAGGAGCTTTCGGCTGCTTTGATACAGTTTCATCTTGCGCAATTAGTTGGGTATTCCGGTGAATGAGTACATGTGTAGTGAGTTGGTTGTAGGACTGTTGGGCCTTTACAAGGTTAGGAGCCATTCATTTTAATGCAAACATTTACTTTTTCTGACCTTATTTTTATCATGACAAATATGTGATTTGGATATTCTGAAGTTATACTTCTCCGACCTTGAATGTTGATTGCCGTTTTGATAGTGGTCATGTTTAAAGCTCAGCTTGGATTGTAATGTTTACTGAGTGGAATTCTGATGTGCTTCATATTCTTTAATTGTAACAATGAAATTAAATTTTCTGGTTGCCTCATTTTGCTTATTATAAATGATTTATTTATTGTTTGCAGATTACTTATGATCTTTTGTGTAATTAATATGATAAATTATGTGGATCGAGGAGCAATAGCAAGCAATGGTGTAAATGGTAGTCTTGGGACTTGCACTGACAGTGGCATTTGTTCTTCGGGTAGCGGAATTCAGTAAGATTTACTGGATGATTTCATGTCATTTAAATACTAGTTTAACAACCTGAATCTAATATGCTACACGGTATTTCTTGTGCTTGCCTATAAAAAAAATTTCTCGTGCTTACTAAGAGTGCCTCTTATGTGAATTGAATACAAAGAAATTCAAAGTTTCTTTCTTGAAATGCTATTTCTTATATCATACCTTCTCATATCATCACCAACATTTGAAGCTTTGTATTTGACCAGGCGTCATTGTGACACTAGAGGATTTTATATTCCTAGATGGCTATGAAATGGATATGCTTGAAATGATTGTTGAATGATATTTTTGGAAGTCATTTTCATCCAAGGCTGGATATTTAGGTCATGACACCGATGAGCTCAAACTTCATTGCACCTTTTCCACCTGTAAGAAAGGGCTGGAGGGTATAGTCATGGTTCAAGATCCACCAGGTGTTCAACTTATTCATTTGAAAGTAAATAAAAAAAAAAGGTCATTTGGCTCATGAATGTGCTTTTCCATCCCGTGTCACACCCTCTCTCTCTGTGATCCGCATGTGTTATTTCTCTTCCGGTGCTCATAAAAGCATGTATTTATGTTCCATGGAATAAGCAAGGGACTCCAATACTATACATCAAATGCAACGCCAATGCATCAAATTTTTTACATTACACATTAACTAATTGGTGTGCTCACACTTATATATATATAAATTTGGTGTGCATATTTGGTACATTCTATTGTACTATCTATATCAAATCTAAAGATAGGAAATTTGTTCGAGTCTTATAGAACTTTATAAATGTGTGTGTTTGTATAAAATTATTTTAAATTAGGTATTAGGTATGCATCTTCTTATACCAAAACATTGATAAAAAAATCTTCTTATGCCAAAACACAAGTTTTTCTTTTGGTGTGATCTAAATGGTTACCATGGCTCCACCACCCATGTTGGAGGTAACTGGTGTACCTCTTCAGGCATCTTGTGGGTCGACACATAACTTTGGCCAAGGTGGCAATAACATCAATAGCGCTGTGGAGGAGACGCGAGCTTTAGAAACTGGTGTGGAGAAAGGGACGGGTTTTCATTGGTGCCTTGTGAGGAGGAATTTTTAAGGCCTGGTCCACAGTTTGGAGTGGAGACTGCAAAAGATGTTGTCCCCTTGATATCTCTCCCACCAATTAACAATATAGCTGATTCATCATCAGATTGTGTTTTGGACAAGGTAAATGAGATACATCAGTGTGTGGGGATTACTTGCGAAGGACTGGAGGACCTCACAACACTACTCATTGCAATAGAGGCGGGTCGTACTTGGCGCAAAATCAAGATCTAAGAAGAGCAGAGAGTTAAAGCGTCTTATTTGGGCAATCAACTATGACGATAAGGGAGGTAGTTCAAGTCGAGGGAGGACCAGAGGGAAGACAGAACCAATTGCATATTTTTAATAGACCCGTTCACAGTTTACATTTACTGAGGAGTGTGTGGGGAATTTATAGTGGTTTGGTGTAAGGGCAAAATTTGGTTTGGTGGGATAGGCATTGGTGTATTGGTGGTGGTTTGGGGCAGGCGCGTCTTTGGGCTTGAGCTAGGGCTTTGTTAGGTTCATTTTCCTAGATGGGTTTTATCCCTTTTTTTTTTTTTTTGCACCCCAACCAGGTGTTTTCTGTTGTATACATCCAATGTACTTGGGTACGTCTATTGGCATTAATAATTTTTTGCTTATTGAAAAAATTGGTGCCAACTAATTTGTTGATCAATCTTAGTTTTCTTGATAAATTCTATATGCATGTGTGGGGTGCTCATGTGTTTGTGGGGCTTCTTGTTGGATTTGTGCTTGCTACACACGTGCTTGACAAATACATACCGGCACAATCAAACATAAATTATTTGGCTATTTACCACCAGTAAATCATGATTTATCTTAGATGGTGACCTGGCCAGGCTGGTAGCCTTCATACACACAACCACCATGCACACGCACTATGGTCACTCCTTCCCTTACACGCATACCACAGCGAGATGCTCTATACATTTATTTCCGAAGATGTTGCTTTTCTTAATATATTGGTTGAAAACTTTCAATTATCATATTACAGAGTTTTGATTAGTAGTTGAGCATGATATGCTATAGCATCTGTTTATCTGTTTATTAATAATCTTGGGTCCTTTTCATTGGCTTATCATATCATCATTCTTGCAGGGGGGATTTTAACTTGAACAATTTCCAAGATGGTGTTCTATCTTCTGCCTTTATGGTTGGACTTCTTGTAGCTTCTCCAATATTTGCATCCTTGGCAAAGAGGTGAACATCTTCTTTACATGCTAGTTGCTTACTAGTTCATAATTTAAGGTTGGACAATGATGTCATGATGATAGAACTTTGATTAAGACAATTTTATCATTAGTATCCTATCCTTTACCCTTCTCGTATCCCTGTGCTTATATATTATACATTATTGCTCTTGCAGCCACAATCCTTTTAGGCTTATTGGAGTTGGGTTATCTGTTTGGACATTTGCTGCGGCTGGGTGTGGTAGTTCATTTGACTTTTGGTCCATTGCAATATGTCGCATGTAAGTTTAACAAAGTTGTTGCTTTCAACAATGCGGTTTTTTTCAGTGCTTTTATCATCTTCTTGTACTAGGCTGCGATTTTTTTTTTTTTTTATAAGTCTAGGCTGCGAATTTTATTGTGGATCTTATCTGTCTAGGCTAGTTGGTGTTGGAGAGGCTTCTTTCATAAGTCTTGCTGCTCCATTTATAGATGACAATGCCCCTGCTGCTCAGGTTAGTTTCTTTTTGCTTATTTTTTCTCTTGTTAGTTTATAGTTAGAATTTTCTTACTTTTCTCAAAAAAAAAGTTTATAGTTAGAATTTTGGACTTTGCTATGTATTCATGTGCTGATTTTGCAATTTACACTGTATGTGTCGCTGTGATGGTTCCAGAAAACAGCATGGCTTGCCACATTTTACATGTGTATACCAACTGGAGTTGCTCTAGGCTATGTTTATGGTGGACTTGTAAGTTCTCGAATCGGGATAGTTAATCTTCCGATTATACTTGTCAACTTTAATTCTCTTTTTGGTTAAAATTGCAACTTTTGCAGTTTTCTTATATGGAGGTGGATTTGGTTGCTTGTAGTTGGCTAACACTCATTTGTCTTTTTTAACGTTTCTTACACCCATTCCATAGAGACATTCTATCCCATGAGGTGTGTATATAATTTTCTTCATTCTGTCAAAAGGTTCCCCAAAAACTGTAGATTGGATTTAGGCCCCGCCCCCTTGGCTTTCTGACAAAATTTCCTATACTATCCCTATTAGTATGAGGGGTTGTTCTCTGCTATTTGGTCAGTTAGTGTGACTGATTTTCATTGTGACATATTAAGCCAGAGAAGCTTCATTAATTAGCATGATTTGGCTTTAGAACCAATATTATAATGCTCCAAGAGTCTGCTTGTTCTTATCTCTATGGATGTGTTAAATCATCTCCCATGGTCACTCAACTTATGTGTTAGTTGAGTTACTTATATAAAAAAAAAAAAAAAAAAAAAAAAAAAACATTTATGTATTAGTTGAGTCAGCGGCACCCTTTATTGATTTTACTCACCATAACAGACCTTGGTATTTGTTTTTTTCCCCTTTTTAGGTTGGAAACACTTTGAATTGGCGTTATGCATTTTTTGGAGAAGCATTTTTTATGCTTCCGTTTGCTGTTTTGGGTTTTGTGATGAAGCCTTTGCAATTAAAAGGTACTTGTTTTGGAATTCATCATTTTTTCTTATTAAGTTTTGATTGTTCCATCAACACTCACCACAATTGGGTAGTTTTACTTACCAAAAAAGAATAAAGGTTCTGATTTTTTTTATCCAACATTATTAATTTATTTTTCCTTAATCTGGCATTGAACTTATAACCACAGGTTTTGCCCCTGTCGAGCTTACAAAAGATTTGACATCTATTGACGCTGTTGCTTGTGCCATTGAAGGTATTGTATGATTCGTTTTTTTTTAATTATTTTTTATAAATGAAATTAAAAAAGGCAAAAAGGGGCTTTACCTGAGTATACACGAATTAACAAGGGATGTGCATAATCAAAAAGAGTAAAAAAGAGCAAGATAATCTTGGAAGCTAGAAATGGAAAAGCATTTATGAGTAGCCATCTAGAGGTAAAGTGAGTTGAAAAAGGCGTAAAGTTCCACCACCATCTTCTCACAGTCGTAAAGTCTTCAATAATTTCTTTTTTGTCATCCAAGCACACTCCCTTAACTCCATGGAAGCCGAGCACACTAGGCTTCCCATTTTGTGAGCCAAACTACCATCATTGATTCTTCATGCAAACACACTCTCTTACTAAAATTCATGTATCCAACCACAGAAAGTTCCCATCTTGTGATCCAAAGCTCCCCTCAATTTGCCTTATATCAAGTCCAGTTCAATGTTCATCATGCAACTGTTGCATGCCCAGCTCATCCCATTATTTGAACACCAATTCTAGCAATTTTTACACTCATAAAGAAGCTAAGATAAGGGATTCTCTTGGGTATTTTAGGCTTGGTTTTGGTCTATTTTGTTTAGGCTTTGTGCTTGAGAGCCATGAGAAGAGATTAGGAGATTGAGGTGATCTGACCTTCATGATTGCCATGGAAGCTGGAGGCTGACCACTCATCCCATTCTTTGGTTGTGTTGGTTGTTGGCCATAAAATGAGGTGCTGGATTTGAGACGTGTGGAAGAGGAGTTATAGATTATGTTGCTCTTGGACTGGACATGCTCCATCTTACACTCGCCCTTTTTTTCACCCAAAGTTTGCCATCAATTGGTATTGTCTATGGGCAATGTGTGGTCTCATGTGAATTAACAGGATTCGCATTGTTAGAATTGAATGGAATGGCTACATTGAATGCATTTTAGGTGTTTAATGAGTAAATTGTTCAAATAAAAAGGAGAAATTCTTTTTTGTCCTAGATTTTATGGAAGTCAGTGATTGTTTACAATTATGGAGCTTTTTTTTTTGGGTGGGTGGGTGGGGGATAGGGTATTAGGTCTTATGGTGTGGGTCTATGGAAGCAACATTAGACGAGGGTGGGGAGTTTTTGTCCGGCATACTAGAATTGTGATGGGAGAAGGCTCAAGAATTATATTCTAGCACGACATATGATGTGGAGATTGAGCTCTTAGGGACTCATTCCCCACAGTATTCAAACTTGCATGTGAGAAAGAAGCTTCAGTGGCAGCCCTTATAGAGAGGGAGGGGGATTTACTATAGTGGAATGTGAGCTTTACTAGGGCGGCCCAAGATTGGGAAGTCAACAATTTTGTAGAATTCTTCCAACTCTTATGCTCTATGAGACTGAGTAATCAAAGAGTTGATACTTTGTGGTGGTTACCTAATAGAAAAGGTATTTTTTTAGTTCTCTCTTTCTATAAGGCTCTCACAAAACCGCATAGCAATCTCTTTCCATGGAGAAGAATTTTGAGAAATAAGGCCCTTCTAGGGCGGCATTTTTTGCATGGACAGAGTCTCTGGGAAAGATTTTGGCAATGGATGACTTACGAAAGCATGGGATGATAGTAGTGGAATGGTGCTGTATGTGTAAAGCAAAGTGGTGAGATTGTGGACCATCTTCTACTACATTGCGAGATCGCTTGAGCATTATGGGCCAATGTATTTTTGATAAGTCATTATGGACCAATGTATTCCAATGGGTAGAGCTAGACTGGGTTATGCTAGCTATGGTAGTCGAACTTTTGGCTTGTTGGCCGAACCTTGGCGGTATTCCACAAATTGTAGCTTTGTGAAAGATGATCCCTATCTGTATTCTATGGTTTATTTGGTAGGAACGTAACAAACGGGCGTTCGAAGATAGGAAGTGCTCTTTGGAGGAGATTAGATTATTGTATATTAGAACTCTCTTTCTTTAGGCCAAAACTGTAGATTTCAATGGCCTCGATTTTCATGCTTTTCTTATTTCTATTTATTCCCCCTAAATAGATGTAATCTCTTGTATACTACCTGTGTAATCGCGCTTTGCCTATTTGTATTAATATATATAATCGTCTACCTATAAAAAAAACATTTTTTCAGCCTCAGTCACCCTTGTTGATGGGCACATTTTAAGTGGCTGTCGAGTTAATGGTTGACATATTAAGCTACTTAAAATATGCCATATCAGAAGGCCTGACTAAAGCGACAAAATCTAGGATGAAGAGTAGCATTGTTCAATTAAAAAAGAGGAATCAAACTTACAGCACACATGAACTTGAAGCGACTGATTTTGACTTGAGCCTTAAAAGTTTCTTATTGTAGTAATTGTTCATTATATTCTTCTTTTGATTTGAGGGTTCTTTCACTTATTAGTTCCCAATTATAGATTCAAAGGTCCCAAGTGTAAATGGCTATGTTGTGGTTGAAGATGAAGGTTTTGGTGCTCAAGCCTCTAATAAAGCTTCCAAGTAAGTGGCTCTTGTGGCTGTGCTTCTCCATCTCTCTTTATGCTTACATATGCTTTTACATGTATTGGCGGTTGCTAATGACGAGAAAATAAAATAAGGCCTTCTTTTATGACATCTATAGATAGTGAAAAGAAATGAAGACTATCATTTTGTGAAATTCCTTTATTGTGGGTACGACTGTCTCTTCTCCTTTTGTATTTCAGGTCAAGGGGTGCATTTAAAATTTTGGATCAGTTCTCTAGATTTTCGAGAGAGATGAAAGTGCTTTTACTTGATAAAGTCTATGTTGTGAATGTTTTAGGTACTTTATCAATCCTCATTTTCTTTTCTGCACAAGGAGACAATTTTTTATTCGTTTATATACAAACTGGAGAAGTATCAGTACAAGAATATTCTGAATTCTTATGATATGGATATGAAATTATGGTCATTTTCACAATCATATTTTTTGTTAGTGTTATTCCAGAGTTTCTAATGCAGTGGTGACTTTCAGGTTACTTGGCACATATGGTAAATATGGTGTTTTATTTTTGTTTTTGTTTGGTTGTTTGGTTGGCAGGTTACATATTGTACAACTTTGTCATTGGAGCATACTCATACTGGGGGCCAAAGGCTGGTTATAACATTTATCACATGGTATGACACTTTTTTAACTTCCATCTGTTAACTTTTCATCTTGAATTTTTTCCTGTTAAAATATACCTTTTCTTTGATTCAAATCCTCATTTCTTGTATAATGAGAATACCATCTCTTCAGTTCTGATAGTTACCCTCTTGTTACTTGGGACTTTGGGCAGAATAATGCAGATTTGTTGTTCGGAGGGATCACAATTGTTTGTGGAATTTTTGGGACGTTATCTGGAGGCCTCATCCTGGATTACATGAGTGCCACGATCTCAAATGCATTTAAGGTGAGTTCTGCTTCATCTAGGGGACACGTGAGGCAGATGGCTCTTGCAATGCATAATCATTCACTCATCATTGTCCCAGGCACTGAATATACTTTAATACCAAGTTTGTACTATTGAACAAGACATTATTAAACTTTTACATAAGTTCACTTGTACGGATGTGAGCATTTGTTGATGTTGCATAAATGCAAGAACTTTCTGTTTGAGAAACTTCGATATGATTTGAGCCATTTCGTTCATTGAAATAAATGCAAAAAGAGTTTTGCAAAAGCCCCACAATTTCCCCTTGAATCTCACTAAGTTACTTCTATTTAACAACCTATTATTTCTTTAGCACATGAAAACATAAACATTATTTTTGGAGCAGCTAAATTTTGTTGGTTTCTTACTCAGCATTTCCTGTTATTTTTTGAATAATGAGTTTTTTTTAATTAACTTTACTCTCTGCAATTTATCTATTTGTAATCACGGTAGTAGTCATACTACTCTTGAAGAGGCTGAGTTTTACATTGAAATGAGTTTTTCTGACTTCTTTCCATGTTTGTATGCTGGCGTTGGTGGAGAATTTATCATCTGCTGTTCATTAGAAATTTTGAATTTGCTTTGTGTTCTTAATTTCTGAGTTGTCGGACGATAACATGTATGGTCTTAATTGTATTCTAAATTTCTCTACTCGTGTTACAGCTTCTTTCTGGAGCAACATTACTAGGTGCAATGTTTTGCTTCAGTGCCTTCTGCCTTAAAAGCTTGTATGGTTTCATAGCTCTTTTCTCAGTGGGCGAGATACTAGTCTTTGCTACACAGGTAAATTTGTAACTGTCTGAGTTGGGTTAAAAATTTGATAATCCATGGCTCTTTTTTTTTTTTTTTTTTAAATAATGTGCATGAGCGAGATGGAAAAGAGGAGGGAGAAGGGGGGGGGGGGGGGGGTAGTGTGTGTGGGGGCAGATAGTTGATAAATGGGGCATTATTGTTGGAAACAGTTTCATTGTGTGATGTATAGGACTCAAATGGTTCCGAGCTGCCAGAGATATTAAAGCTGTTGATCTGGCACATGACATTCCATGGAAAAATCATGGTAACCTGTGAATATAACTTAAAATGGATTATATGATGATGGACTCACAGCCTATTAGCATGTGGATGGGGGCAAATACCTATGTTATTAGCTCTGTATTATTTTATTTTAGAGTGTTCCAATTTATATTAGGGATGCTGAGGAATTTTTTCAACATTTGACCATGTCATTCGGTATATATTGATATCATCCTGTCATTTCAATGAGAAGTGATATGGTTAATAGAACTTGGCGATTTGTACAAACTTTCTGTTGTATTTTGTGTCTTGCTTAAAAAATAAGGAAAAATCTTCTTGTAAGCAATTCTGTGCACCTATACGCGTACCCATCCAACATGATTGGTCAGAAAGTTAGACTATAATGAAAATGGTGCTAATTTGAATTTTGAATATGAATGCAGCAGCATTGGTACGTAGATAGGTACTCGAATTTGCTTGTACGTAGCAAAACTAAAAAAATAATCCTTTCTTCTTCACCTTGTTCCTTTTGAAGTCTATAAATTACATATGAAAAGGCCTAGAAATCTTGAGGAGACTTTTATAGTTCAGAAATCCTTTGTCCAATGTTAGAGTGACGGAACTTTATTTTGTTTTTTATTCTTAAAAAAAAAAAAGAATGACAGAAATTTTAAAAATTGTAAGGTATTTGTATACTAATGTAGGCAAATGATATACTAATGTATAGGTATTTGTTGAGCTTTTATTAGAATAATATATTTTCTTACAAGTCATTTCTTTCTTTATTTTCTACTTAATAAAAAAAAAATTCTTTGTTTTATGTGATTAAACTTTTTGTTACCTTAACGATATTCTGTAGATTTTTGGTAGCTTGTTAAGGATTTGCTGAAGGTTATTGCTTTAGTCATTGAAACTTTTTGTTAGCTTAACGATATTCTGTAGATTTTTGTTAGCTTGTTAAGGATTTGCTGAAGGTTATTGCTATAGTCATTGAAAATGTAAGGTTGGCCTTGTCGGAAAAAATGCTTTTGATTCTGGATACTCATCAGAATTGTTGTATATATGACGCATCTATAATATAAATGGCATGTTACTATCAATTTTAAGAACTTGACACAATTTTCTACTTTTATTTGTAAATGCTCTGGGTTTCATTTTAACTGACTATATACTTGCATGTTGATGCACTTATGCACATTGACATTAAGTTCTGAACTACTTTATTCTCAAATAACATCCAGAAATTTGATCTACTCATATGTCCTTCACAGTCTCACTTTGCTTTTGCAGGCTCCTGTTAATTACGTGTGTCTCCATTGTGTCAGACCTAGTATGAGGCCTCTGTCTATGGCTATATCCACCGTTTCAATCCACATCTTTGGTGATGTGCCTTCGTCACCTCTTGTTGGGGTCCTTCAGGTGTGGCTTTGAAACTCTCTTGATTTATATATTTGAGGAAGGAGAGAGAAATATAGTTGATATTACGTTAGGTTTCCTTCACATGTATATGCTAATCTAACATGCATGAAATTACATCTTTTGATTTGTTTTTGTTGCAAGTATGGCATGTTCTGCTGTGGAAAAATAATCTCGTTACTGCATTTTGTCCTTTAACAGAAGTTATTGTGGCGAAAGCAGTTTCCAGTTTATAGTATTAGCAGTATTAATTATTTATGTCAAATCTGTTGTTCTTTCAAAATCATGAAAAGTTACTTCGGCAAAGTATAGCATGTTTCGCTGTGGACGAATAATCTTGCTACTCCATATTTTCCTTTAATTGTGTGTAACGAAATTTGTTGTGGGCCAGATATAGAATTAGCAGCAAGATCATTTGGTTGATTATTTATATAAAATCTGCGGTTCTTTCAAAATCATGAATAGTGACTTTCAGAGTACTGTCCCATGGGCCACGCATGTGTGGGAAAAGTAGTGAAGAAGAGATGGCCAAGTGGATGTTTTAGAGATTATGGGGCTAGAAATGGCCGCATTGAAGAAATTATTTGGCCTGTAATCTGGTTGAAGCAGGATGTGGTGGACCCCAATCTTGCGAAGCGTAAAGCACACACTCCAAACAAATTTGTGCTTTTATTAATGTTGGTCAGGAAAATTAAATGCACGTTTTTTTTTTTTTTTTTAATTTCAAAGCACAAGGTTGTGGAGTTTCCTCTGTTAACTCTACGGTATTGATTGCCAGCATCATTACTCAGTTAAATGATAATAACTCGGATTTGTGTGCTTTTTATTTATATGCTGAAGTATTGACTAAAATCATTATGTTCAATGTTTGAAAATGCACTCTCAATACCTTTTCCAGCCTGGGATGATAAAATTCTCTAATTTAATCACTAATAAAAATAAATAAAAAATCTAATTTGGTTTCCTTAAACTGCTTTGGGTCCTTTGTCTCGATCCCTTTCTTTTTACTTATCTAATTTTTTACAATGTTATCTTGGCTTTGGTAAATGTCACACACAGGATCATGTTAACAATTGGAGGGAGACAGCACTTATTCTAACGTCTGTTCTGTTTCTTGCCGCTGGAATATGGTTTATAGGTGAGTGACCAAGAATCAGATAATTAGCTTGTATAGATGTGATGATAAATTATTTTAATTAAAATGTATTCAGAGCTCTTTCAAGCTTTGATTGACTACCTATCAACTTCCTTAACTTTCAACACCCTGGTTCTTCATGAAACATCTCCATTCCTCATTTCACAAAGGATATAGAGACAAAAAGTTTTGTGGCTTCATTCACAAATCACTCTGCTGAACTACCAAAAATAAGATGTGAACTCGGGTTGAAATGGAAGTCCATACAACTTGCTTGGTTTGTTGATGAAATATACAAAAAGTGAGTTACAATGCAAATTGTATTTACTTTTACAGGGATCTTCATGAACAGTGTGGACATGTCCAATGAAGAAGGTGAAAATAAAGGCTCCACGGTTGAGAAAGCTAGCACAAAGCCATTGCTGAGAGGAAACAGACATGAGATGCTAGATGACTCTGTCGAAGCATAAGTTCTATATGCAAAGCCTGGAGTACCTCAAGGAATAGACATGAGAAGAAGGAACTCCGACAGCAAACTTTTCAAGAGTATAAGTGAAACCTACTTAAGTTAATCTGTACAGTGCTGGTGCCCTAACATGTCATATGAGTGTAAAGTGTTAGGTTCCCACTTGGGGTAAAAATTGCTGTCCAAGCTTGTGTGTTGAAGATTTGTAAGAGAACATGAAAAGAATATTTCCCCTTGGATTCAGTCAGAACACAAGCAGCTCAATGTCGAAGTTGTGCATTGCTATTTGTTTCACAGACAGCTTGTAGATAAGAAAAAGCATATTATCAGAATATTTGCATTTCATGCAGTACGATTTTCAGCTGTATAGTCTTTCCATTTATGTAAAGATAAATTATTGCTGACAACTTTATAAAATCCTTGTACTACGGTGTGTATTGTGTTCTTTAAACTCTGTAAATCAGTTTCACAAGCGACTTGGCCTGATTTGTGAAACAAGACAAGAAAAAGGCGGGGAGAAAAAACAAGAAGCAAAGAATGGAGACTTCCTTGAGCACATGATATACGAGAAGTTGGAGAAAGACAAATGAGATGGGAATGGGGCCCGGGGGGAATAGGCCGTCGTCTTCTTCTTGAATAATAAATTGACCATATATCATATTATGTGTCAACCACCAAACTGACATGTTTTAATACATTTATATATATATATATATATTGTATTCAATTTGTGAAGGGGCCTTCAGCTCTCTTTCATTCACTGCGACTCCCAATCCCTATGCACTATCGTCTTCAGAGATGGGTGTGCCACTCATTCAAGGATCCATCCTGATCATTCCAGATAGATTTTACAGTGTTATGGCCTCTGACCCTAACTCACCTTGTCAGCAATATAGATTCCTGCTTCCCTTATCTGTCAGCAATCTGAAGGAAAAAAAAAAAAAAAATAGTAGATAAGTCAAATAGTTTCATACTATTACCTTTTTTTTGTCCAATATATATATATATATATATATTTTAATTTAAAAAAAAGAAATTTTTTATTCATAATATAGTGTCGATAACACTTAATTTATAAGCTATTTTTTCAATTTTGTTTACATGTTATAATTTTATTTAGAAGATAATTTTAAAATTTAAATCTTACAAGTTGAATATTATCATTCAAGCGATATTGATTATATGCTCTACACATCAGTTTAAGAATATAATAACTCTTTAAAAAAAAATAAAAACATAGATATAATTAGTATAGACCTAACATTCAATAGTTTGAGCTTATTTTTTGTTCTATCACTGTCTAAATTATTGAAAGCGTTTGAAAAAACAATTATTAAAAATAATAATCCTGATTTTAAGACTTTTAAGAAAAAAAAAAACACTCGTATAATTCAAGAATAGTTGGTGGAGAAAGCAATGGCAATAATACATTGTAGATTAAAAATACCGTGAATTAATCTATTTACAAACTTTTTTTCATCGACACGTCAAACAAATATAAAGTTCTTCCACATTAGTTTATATAAAAAAATATTTACAACTTTTATCTATTTTATAAATAAAAAATCATGCACAGTCACTTTTGCATATTCTTAATATAAGGGAAATGATATTTAGAATTATAGAGTGTGTAATTATTGTGCACTTATTTAAAAAAAATAAATAAATATGAAATTTATATGAAAAAATTAATTTTTTAATAATAGATTATATTTTTTTTAAAAGAAGTATACAGTGCTTGCACAATCTATTACTTATTTCTAAATATAATGGAGCCAAATAGAATAACTCTTTTCTATGGTTGTTTTGGATTTGATCATAATTTTTTGAGGTGGATTTTCCAACTTTTAGGCAAGTGAATTTCACACGAATCTACCCCCTCTTATCTCCATCTCACAAAGGAATTATGTGTTTGTTTCCCATTATTTTTATTTTTTTTCTCAAATTCATCCAAATATCTTTGAAACATTTCTCTTGAAATATTAACGCTGCATTTGAATGTTGAGCTGAATTGAGTTGAAATTTAAAAATTAAATAAAATATTATTAAAATATTATTTTTATTTTAAAATTAAAAAAATTAAATTATTTATTATATTTTATATTAAAATTTTAAAAAATTATAATAATTAGATGATAAAAGTTGAATCTAATCCACCCACGTAAAGCTAGACTAAAAAGATCACCGGAAATAATACACACACAAAAAGCCCATCACTATGTCCGAATCACCGGAAATCATTGTCAACCAAAAAAGTAAAAGAAAACAAATCATGATTCATAACCCAAAACCACCAACCCAACCACCTTCCAACCAACCCTCTCGTTAACAATTACACTCCATTTTCCCCAATATTCCAAAAAAAACCTCCCATATCCAAACACCTATAAGCCACACTATCCTGCTGCCTCATTCCTGACTTTGCTCTATTAAAACTGTTGTCCCAACTTTAAGTTTAAGACATCAAGAGTATACAAATAGATATATAAAATATATTTTACAGTATTTATTAAATATTTATTGTTGCTTGAGAAATTTGTTCAAATAGTTATAAATATTGTGAAAATCATTTTATGTATATATCACTCTCTTATTCTAAGGTCTACAATTGGAACAATCTTATACCACACATTTGTTAAATAGAAGAACTCTTTTATTAAATTTTTGCTTAACATATATGTGGTATAGGGTTGCGGAGTAGAATTTTTTAATACAAATGATGTCTTACATATTTCTTAAATCAATAAACATAAAATTAATCCACAATATTAGACAACATCTAATATCGAGAAAGTCTTTCTCTTAGCATTCATTTTATGTCGAAATAAAACGATTTTAAAAATTTTATATGTAGTCACTTTTACGTATTTTTTGTTCGATAAATTCTGACTGATAACTGGACACTCCGTTCTTCCTTTATTTCCTTGCTCATTTAAATAATTTAATATTTTTAACATCAAACAAGAAAAAAGCTTTCAAACAAATATTCTCAAGGGACAACCAAATGTTTAATAATATTAAATGCGTGTTTATATTTCTTAATCATAAACTTGTTAAAACAAATATTCTTTGTAATTCAAAAACTTAAAATATTGAATAGTAAAAGAATTATTAAATACTTTCGCAATGAGTAATGTTTCCGTACCCCTAAGTAATAAAACTCACTTTTCCTAACTGACATGACAGCACCTTATGGTGTGACGGAGTATATTAAAAACATTAAAAATACAAACATAAAAAGTTATAGTTTTCACCTTTTTATATTTGGAGTGCCATTTTTTTAATATATATTTTTTTTAATAAGTCATGTGATATTTATAATGCCACGTCAATAGACAATAAACTGTATAAATTAGGGATATATTAATATAAACAATAATTTATACAAATTTCAAATAGGTAAATTTTACGTAAATATTTGTAAAAAGAATAATATTATATATCACATCATTATTCTATTATGTAAAATATAATAAATTTATTACTATTATTTAATAGTAATAAATATTTAACATCTTATATAGTGAGATAATGATGTGATAAATATAATTTTTCATATAAAAATATGGACTTTATATTGAAAAAATGTAAACAAAATTATTTTTTTTAAAAGAGATGATATTTGCAATCATAATTGTGTAAACGTCATACAGTTTTTTTAAAAAAAATAAATTAATACGTAATTTATAAGAAAAAAATTAACTTTTTTAAGTGTAGATCTTACTATTTTTTAAAACGATTACGTGGTGTTTATACACTCTATCACTATATATAATATTCATTTTCTTTTAAAGGAGACTCATTACTTTACAAATATTCTATATAAAATTTATCTATTCAAAACTTTTAGATGACATTACTTTAATAACATTAGTCGTTCACATGGATAATATGATATAGTCTTATCTCGACGAAAGATGTCATGATATGGAATTCACGAGTGACGTGTCTATCTTACTGTGCTTACTAGATGCTCTTTCTTCCACACCCACCTGCGCAATTTAACTGCTGCCTGCAACAGTACATCACAGTACGATACACCGTAGAACACAGAATCTTTCTTGCCTTTTCTTTTTTATTCGTCCACTACCTCCCATTACCACGCGCTTCCACGGGAGCCTTTTTTTGAGCTCTGGCATCGCATGTTTCCTCTCGGGTTCTGCATGCAATCTTTGGATCTTTCTACTTTTGTTTTTTTATTTTGAAGTTCTTGTTCTTCAGGTAATGGCTGATGTGTACGCTTTCCAAATTTCTCGCAACACAATGTGGTTGGAGAAAATCAATGGTTTGGTTGCTGTTTGTGGTTTTTTGAAGGAAAGAACTTTGTACTGATGAAAGCCTCTTTTCCTTTGATCTTTCCTTTTTTCCTTCTTGCCTTTTTTTTTTTCTTTTTGAATTTTCTGCTACTGCCCGTTCACTCTGCGAAGGGTAGGGACTCAACAAAATGAATCAGGGCTCATGTTGCCAATCAAAATGAAGTGCATTTCTGTGGAAACAGAAAGAAAGCAACTCTCCCGCTATTGGATTTAGTTTAGGCCTGTAAAAATGGTATGAACAATCGTTTTTCTTTTCTTTTCAAGATTTCAAAACCCGATCCGAACAGCTAGAGCCCCAGTGATACTTTGGAAATCGATGTTGGAGAATCATGCCGAGCATTAGAGCTCCTGCCGCAAAGAAAGCCACCACACTTACGGTAAATCTTTCCTTTCTATACCATTCCAGAAATCATTACGTTGCTTTTTTTTTGTTACCACTTTCTTGCTTGATATTTTTTGTTCGATTTTGGCCACAGGTTGCAGTAAAATGCAGGCCCTTTACAGAGAGAGAACGGGGTCGTAACATTGTCCGAGTAATTGACAGTAAGGTGTGTTGGTGATAGATTTCTTCTTTAAACCTATAAATCTTAGCTTCGCTTCAAATTATGTTAAGTTAGTTCTATTACTGATTTTTGTGAGTATGCTAATGCTGCAATTCTTTTTATAGGAGGTGGTTGTGTTGGATCCCGACCCATCCAAGGATTACCTTGAACGCATACAGAATCGAACAAAAGAGAAGAGATATGGTTTCGATCACGCATTTGGTCCTGGATGTACAAATGTGGTATGCTGCATTTTCTAACGTAGTGGAGTTATGTTTTTTTTTTTATCCATTATGATTAAAATTAAGTAACCTTTTTGGCAAAATGATGCGGTACTGCACAGAAAGACACAGATATTGACTTTTCTCTATGGTTAGGTCTCTTCATCTGTGATGGTTACTCAGGCACACGTATCGTATAAAATAGTCTAATTTCGGATAAATTGTGGTCGCTGCGGTCTGTTCACTTGCATTTTGCTTGTTCATATGCCACTTTCCACGAAAATCTTAGAATATTAAACCTTTATGATGTGCAAACTCTTAACGTAATTCCTTCAGTCCATCAACATTTACAAAAAAACTCTACTCAATGCATAGGCCAAACCATCTTTGGTATAAAAATATATTTGCTTTTTTAATGTTTTCTATGTTATTATGACCTATCATTCTGCTTATACTCATCTATCCAGGATGTCTACAGAAAATGTATATCCTCTGTAATCTCAGGGGTTGTTCAAGGTCTGAATGCAACTGTGTTTGCATACGGTTCAACTGGAAGGTAACTAACAAGATCTATTAGTGTAGTCGTTTTGTTTTTTATCGTCTCTTAATCTTTTGCCTGCTTTTATCTCCGTACTGGATAAGGCAAATTCCTTTCCTTGGTCATTATTTATCTGAAATTTTGGGTGACTTTTGCTTTGTTTGTCCATATTTGCTGCCATCAATTTCCTAGATTCCCCATATGCATAGAGTTGATTTCTAAGGCATGATTTAGGAATGGCATCAAAGCATAGTGGCTAAATGCAAAGCTAGTAAAGAATTTGACCATTAACCTCAGCCTATAACGTATTTGTTTTGTTGTAACTTTGAATTTTTTTCGGGTGTACTAGAGTAAAAGTTAACCATCCATCTATATGAATGGTATAAAAAAATACCTATACAAAAAGCGCTATACTAGTTTCTAGAATCTTAACAATTTTAAAATCAAAAGTGGAACATTCACCTAAGAATATATTCCAGTTTTTCATGGTATGGAAGATTTATAAAGCTGGTGGTGCACATCAACTACTCTTGGTGGTTAAACCATAGAAGTTTGCAGTTAGTCGAGATATGAATATCATTTCATGAAGCAGGTCAATGGGCTGCATATAAGTTTCCTTCTTTTGCCAGCATTTGCGATCAATAGTAGGTTTAAGTTATTAAAACAATTAGATTTTAGTCTCCTGGTCTGTAGTCACAGATGTTGTAGTTCTCCATATCATATTCTTAATTATTCTTTATTTATGTGGTAATGGTAATTCCACTTGTGAGCCTATATTCTGTTCAGGGATGTGCATTGGTTGTAAAGTTCATCATCATCTTTAATGGGCACTGTGAATAATTAAAAAGTTTGTTAAATCAACTAGTATTTATTCAAAAATTTGATCTTATATCTTTATGTATTTTGATTTGTGCTCTCATTCTCCATCTGTTAATTCTCCAGTGGTAAAACCTATACAATGGTTGGGACTAAAGATGATCCTGGACTCATGGTTCTCAGTCTGCATACGGTTTTTGATCTGATCAAATCAAACAAGAGCTCTGATGAATTTGAAGTTACTTGCTCCTACCTTGAAGTCTACAATGAAGTAAGGTTTGCGTTTTGATTAAGATATTGATATATATATTGCTCATGTTCTTTATAAGTCTCTTAACGTTTGATGTCATATGAACTTAGGTTATCTACGATTTGCTTGAAAAATCATCATGTCATTTGGAACTTAGAGAGGATCCCGAGCAAGGAATAATTGTGGCTGGGCTGAGATATATCAAGGTTCGTTATTGCCCGCGCCCTGATTCATCTGGCTGGTGCTTGACATGCAAGATGGAAGCCTTGACCACATCACTGAATCATGGCTGATCTGTCTTTGCCTTGTTAACCTTGTTCTGTGTTAATAAAAAAAATGAATAGGTCTTTGGGCTTTAGCGGAAAATTAATAAAGCAATCAAAATAGATTCTATGTGCTTGTTTGACCTTATGGCCACTTATGGTTTGGTTAATTCTTTTCTCATCCGCCATGTTTTCTTTTTTCAACATAATTAACCAGTTACTCTATTTTATTGTCCTTTATCAATGTGCATTCTGGGTCTTTGATGCATCAATTAAGTACTATGGTTAACGACCTATTGGTGATTACTTATGCTTCTAATTCAGGTTCATTCAGCTGATAAAATCCTTGAACTTCTGAATTTGGGGAATAGTCGACGGAAAACAGAAAGCACAGAGGTCAATGCAACTTCTTCACGGTGAGCATGCATTAGTTGGATTTCTTACTTGCCCAAAACATATCATCGTTGCTGTCATCATTAACTGTGTATAGAATCTCTTTTCTTGTAGACTATTCATAAATAGCCAACTAAGGAACAGGTGCTACCACTCCAACCCTATGCCAACCCCCACTCCTCCGCCCGTCTCTTACAGGCTCTTTGTAACTAACAAATATCCAATGAGGAACAGGGACTACACATACTGCTGCGCTATCCACATTAATGATACTCAAACTTTCCTGATACTATAATAATTATAAGCACCACATCATCATGTTAAGAAATTTCTCACTTGTCACACTACAGCTGTGATCATTATCCCACTATCATCTTTTTGAGATATTTCTAGCATGGAGCCATCTCTATGTAGTGCAACCTTTTTGCATGATCTCATGTGAAGTTGTTTCCATGTAACCAGATCACATGCAGTTCTGGAGATTACTGTGAAAAGGAAACAAAAAATTAAGTATCGAAATCAAATAATGCGAGGAAAACTTGCACTTGTAGATCTTGCTGGCAGTGAACGAGCTTCTGAAACAAATAGTGGAGGCCAAAAGCTAAGAGACGGAGCTAATATCAACCGGTCACTTCTTGCTTTAGCAAACTGCATAAATGCTTTGGGGAAACAACAAAAAAAGGGTCTTGCTTATGTTCCTTACCGCAACAGGTGACAGATGGTACTTATTATAATCTGAAGTTGTCCCTGCTTGATAGCTAATATACATTTCTTGCAGCAAATTGACACGAATACTTAAAGATGGTCTGAGTGGTAATTCTCAAACAGTCATGGTTGCTACAGTGTGCCCCGTGGACAGTCATTATCCTCACACTGTGAATACCTTGAAGTATGCTGACCGAGCAAAGGAAATAAAGACACACATTCAGGTGGGACTCAAAAATTAATACGGGATACATCTAGTTATCACTTTTTTTTTTTTTCTTTTTACCTATAAAAAAATTATCATTCTTGAAAGCATGAGTGCTGTAAAGTTATTTCTGGCTTGCAGTGCTTTACTTGATATTCTTTTTGGATGAATGCAATTCTGCTGGAAGGCTAATAGTCAGCTCTTTTTATATGAGAAAAGCTTCAAATCGGCTAGGGTGTAAACTAGAAGTTTACACCATCCAATGGAAAGAGAACACATAAACTTTTCATTTTGTTTACCGTGGGTACGACCGTAGATTATTACCCTCTATTCTGTCTCATTCCCCACAATCCTCTCTACATTCAGTTTGTTTTCTTCTTTTCTCTAGGGGTACCCTTTCCTTTCACTCTCTCTCTCATCTCCAGCCCGTGAATCTTCGTTCTCTCTCCAGTCAATATATTCGGCACATGAATCTGCCTATATATATAAATATATATATATATATATATATCTCATAAAGCCAAGGATATCAAGTCCATAAAAAAAGCTTCTCAAGTGAGACAAAAAGCTTCAGAAGCAATACCCAAAACAGAATAAGATCTTTGAAGTGTATGCCGTCGAAGCTGATAAGGCATTTCACGAAGCATATAGCTTGAAGAAAGCGGTTAGGCTGTTGCCTAATGCTGCTTGGGTGAGGAATGAGACATTGTTGTTTGAGATTAATTGAGACCTGGGAAAGAATGGCAATCATAATAGTAGAGGAATGCGGAGGATTCAACCCTCTAGTGGTGGTGGTAATATTGGTGGGGATGTGAATATGATTCAGGGGTTTGATTTTGCGAATTGGTTGAAGAACATGGTGACAGAGAGGGAATTTGTGGTGATGAAGATGGATGTCGAAGGGACCAAATTCGATTTGATTCCAAGGTTGTTTGAGACCGGGGCAATCTGCTTCATTTCATTTCAGTCTAAATGAACACTCGTACTTATTTTTCTTAAACCTTTTCAGTTCACATGTTTTTTTAATATATATGCACAAAGATGTTCTCCATCAGCATGGGCTGCAGCATTTGGCAGCCATGGCGAAGCTCAAAGCATGTACCTATGATTCAGTGAAAGATGCGAGGGAGATTGATTGAAGGGTGAGCTTCCTTACTTCGACCAGAGAGAGAGAGGGAGGGAGGGAGGAGCAACTAATTCTATTTTTTTCCTACAACCAATTTTATTTTATATCCCTTAAAACTTATACTTGTCAAACTATGATTGGATGGTGTAAAACTCTATTTTTCACCTCAGCCGGCTCCCAGGTGCTCCCTTTTTATATTATAGCTCTCAATAATTACTACTTTTTTCTTCTATTATAGTTTGGGGCAGCTTGCCAAGGGAGGGAGGGAGGAGCAACTAATTCTATTTTTTCCCTACAACCAATTTTATTTTATATCCCTTAAAACTTATACTTGTCAAACTATGATTGGATGGTGTAAAACTCTATTTTTCACCTAAGCCGGCTCCCAGGCGCTCCCTTTTTATATTATAGCTCTCAATAATTACTACTTTTTTCTTCTATTATAGTTTGGGGCAGCTTCCCTTTTGGCATCAGAGCAAGGTCATGTTGTTTGCTAATTGAATTGTCAGTACTCAGTTTCTATTCTGTCACAGTAAAGCGTATCTTTTGTATATGGTTCTGTTTAGTATCTACATGGTTTACCAGGCTTAATTCAGTTATCACTCTCTGTAGACTCACACCACATCAAGCATCGTTTCTTGGTAACGAGTTTTCATCTCGCTCTTGTTTCTCAACAGAAAAACATAGGCACAGTAGATACACACGTATCAGATTACCAACTGATGATTGACAGTCTTCAGGTAAGCTATTAAATGGAGCTTCATCTGTTTTTTTGAGGTAGCATAGCATGTCTTGGAATATGACATATTTGATTTCACAGGTTGAGGTTGGCCGACTGAAGAAAGAACTGGCTGCAAAAGAATCATTCAAAAGTGTCAAACCTGCTGAAAGGGCTGCAGACGATGAGCTCTCTTGGTTGAATATTTTGAGCCATGAAATTAGTGAAAATGTTCAGGAACGGATAAATTTGCAGAAGGCATCATTTGAGCTTGAGGAAACTAACCTTCGTAACCGAACTGAACTCCAACATCTTGATGATGCTATTGCAAAAAAACAGGTTAGATAGTGCCACTATTATCATGCAGACTGCATTTTGCCTATTCTACATCAAGTCTAAGAAATAGATTCTGTAACAAAGTGTTCATTTCTCTCTGAAATCTGATGCCTGAAAAAATTCCTTAGAATTTAGATTCTTGCACGTTGCATTTCTAAATTGTCCACCAAGATTTCATTGCCAAAAAAAGGGCAAGATAGAGGTCTGAATGTCTGCTTTACTGTCACATCTCCCTCACAATCTTTTCTTGCTCTGCTTACCATACTAGGACCAAATTTTTATATAGTTTATACCAACGATGAAGTACCTTTTTTCTATTACTGTCACAGGCTACTGGAAAAGATGGAGCAGTTGTGGAGAATTTGAGAGCAAGACGGCAAGTCATTCTAGATAACATCCGTGACAATGATGAAGCTGGTGTCAATTACCAAAAGGTAGTGCTCTCCACGTACTGGTGATCATAAGATTTACAGTCTTTAAAGCTTTTGTACCATATTACCAATTATCTTTTGCAGGAAATTGAAGCAAATGAGAAGCATCGATGCCAATTGCAAAATATGATTGAGGAAGCCATTAGTAACAATGGTAACAAAACTTACTTGAGCATTCTCAGTCAATACAGGATCCTGGTGAGTAGATATAAGTAGGACTCAATCTACTTGTCTTGGAATTGGCTGTTACGATTGTAGAAAGTCTGATACTTGTAACTGGATGAGCTTATATTATTACAAGAAGTCCTTGCTTTCCAAACAAGACTGGGTGAGGGGATATCTATGAATAAAATGCTCCCAAGACTATTAATCACCTCAACCTGGAATCTATTCTGAACAAGTTTACTCTTGTCACAACATGATCATTTGTCTTAAGCTCATGTTGGTTCCTTTCTGTAAAAAATGATGACTGGGCATTGCCGTCGTAAAACATTGGTTCAAGAAGAATCTAAGGCTTTATATGTTGTTCTATAAACATGCCTTCAGAGCCTAACAGTTATACTGCACTAATGTAGGGGATGGCTAATACTGAGCTTCAGTTTGAAATGGCAATGAGGGATCAAGTCATCCATGATCAAAGGGAAGCACTAAGAAATCTGTGGAACTTGCTCGGGGGATTAGGACTTGATGAAAGACAGATATTTGACCTCGCAGCCAAACAGGGAATAACAATTGAAGATTGGACATCGACAGCCTATCTTGGAATTTCTGACAGGAAACAGTCACCAAATATAGTGGATGGAAGATTTGCACCCTTGCGATATTCTTCAGCATCTTGCATCTTGCAGCATTCTCAACACTTTGGTTCAACCTCATTTTTGAGAGGGTACTGGGATTCAACTGCTACATTTTGCAGAGAGGAGCATCTTAACTCCTACTGTGTACTGTCACATGATCACCCTTCATCAGCGTGTCTGAGACTGAATACGAGTAGTGAACATTTGGTTGGTGGCAGGCCAAGTTCATGGTTTGGCACTCTAATGAAGCTTCCTCAAAACTTGCGCCGTTCTTATCCAGGCATACGAACTCATTCTTCACCACATGGTGAAAGCTGCATCTCCTCTTCACGTCACAGTGCTGATTTTGACACTCGGCATAAGGTATGCAAGCTAATTATTATTATGGTATATTTGCTTCCTGGAGTTTGTGATGCAGCTGTTAGTGTGTTGTTCTAGTCCTTATTCACCATGAGTTTTGTTAATCAACTTGTTAAGGTCTTAGACAATCATTTCTTCTGATTTCTCTTACACATCTGAGCTAATGGACTATGTCACTGACCCACTTACCCTGGTATCGCTTTGCTTTCCTTCTATGTTTTTTTCTTTTTAAAGGGGACAAGAAAATATTATATGCTTCATCAGAATTGATCTGCCTCCTCTTCTTTGGAAGAAAAGACAACGAAACGAAATTCCTTGGCAGAAACCATTAATTGTTCTCTTTAAGATTTGTTTAGAAAGATATGATTCTCAAGTCAAATTATCTGCAAGTATCTTCTTTACCGCACACATTTTTGGATTTAAATTATCTGGTTCTGCCTAAATAGTCTGTTGGAGAAATGTTCAAATTGGATGAGCTATGATCAGATCATTTTGAGAGTTTTGTTAGACTCGCAGAAATACTCTGTACCCTTAGTAATTTTTCCTCCTATTGTGAGGTTACCATTGTGTTTCAACAATATCCTACATATTTCCATTTGCTTTTGTAAGTCTGCAATGTTCTTTTTTTTTAATAATTGCATGATTACTCTCTTTTGACCCATGGTTATTTTTCACACAGGATGCATGGAATACTACTATGAGGAAACATTAAGGTCGAGAGTCCTCATATGCTGCGACGAGCAGCAGCCAAGACTTGTAGGAAGGAAATTGTATTTTGCAGAAAGCTAAATCCTCAGACTACACAGATCTGTCCCACATTCCACTTTCTTCTATGGGGCCCATTCCATTTGGTTACCATAATCCCAATACTGAAGGTCCCCTGTCCAATTTTGTATGATATTCTTGAATGCTAGATCATCTTTTTCCCCTCTTCCCCTTCCCATTTTTTCATTTTTTTAGTGCTAATATACATATCTGAAGCCTGAAGGGGAAGAAAAAGGGGGGGGAGACTAAACGAGGGTGTAGCTGAGAATATAGCCAACAGCAACTGTAGACTATGCTTTGCCTGTATATATTTGTGTACATTTACCTTATCTTGAAAACACCAATCCTATCTTTCCAATTTGGTGCTAATTGAGAACTTGATTGATTGAAATTTTTAGTCGGGTGGTCTCCAAAGACAAAATGGGGCACTCTCATATGAGTAAGGACACAGCAAGTATTCTTGCAGATTTCGGATTATAAATTGATTCAATTCCAAGAACAGAAACTTAAGATATTCTAGATATACATGTTGTGCCTACGAATACGAGCGGAAAATTTTGGGAGACCTAAAATGCGGAGATATATTCCTGATCACTAGGCAAGAATTGCTCTCAACTAGTTCTATCTAGTGTAATCACATCTACAGATGAGCTTGCTCAAAGAATTGTTGTCACTCTTTGTAGTGATGGTGTATTCCTAGATTAATCATAATTTCTTGTGTTGTTCTCATACAGGTTATGATCTGCCATAAACTGTTGTAGTTTTTATTCTTATAGATAATAAATATTATTTGCAAAAAAAGAAAAAAAAAATCCCCTCTGCCTCAAGCTTGAACCGTCCTTGAAAACTCTTTATTCTTGATTGGAAAATATTATTTACTATCCTTCAACTATCATCTACAACCTAAACCATAATTTCAAGTTTCAACCAATCCGAAGCCTGATTTGTTCATCAAAATAAAAAACCCTAAAACCAACTTTTGATATTTAAATCTTCTTTTTTAGTAAGTAATTTATAATATTTTTAGATTAATACTAGATACAGTCATATAGTGTTCAAGTTTCGCACACTCATCTTGAAAGTTAACAGGGACTGTCATTAAAAAATAAATTTTTTCATATTTAATTTTTGATTTATCATTTTAAAAAAATGTGCTTGACTTCTACGCCTGAAACTGTTTCGGCATATTCATATTTTCATTACGTGTCATTAAAAATTAATATTTTTTTCTTTTCTAAAAATTTTTTACTCGTCATCTATATATTTAGTGAAAAAAATTAGAGATATTATATACAGTCGTAGAGTGTGTAAGTACCGTATAATTATTTTAAAAAAGAATGAGATTTATTAATAAAAAATTATTATTATTTTTTTCATACATATTCCATATTTATTCACCATTTAAAATAAAAAAAATTGCCCGGATTGATACTCCAAAATATCATTTGTCAAACAATTTTAATCACGCGAGATTATTTCTTTCTTTTAAGTCCTCACTTGGGCCCTTGCCGCTTTCCACGTTCCCGAATCAGTATCCAGTACCCACCATCCAACAACAATGGCGACTGATTCTGAACCCTCCCTGCCCTTTAAACCCTACACCCTCACCCAAACCCTGACCGGCCACAAGCGCGCCATCTCGTCCGTCAAATTCTCATCCAGCGGTCGCCTCCTTGCCTCCTCGTCCGCCGACAAAACCCTCCGCACCTACTGCTTATCCAACTCCGATTCCAATGTCGATCCCATCGTCTCTCCCCTCCAAGAATTCCACGGCCACGAGCAAGGCGTCTCCGACCTGGCCTTCTCATCTGATTCTCGTTTCCTCGTCTCGGCCTCCGACGACAAGACTCTCCGGCTCTGGGATGTCCAGACGGGGTCCCTCGTCAAGACCCTCGCGGGCCACACCAACTACGTCTTTTGCGTCAACTTTAATCCACAGTCCAACATGATCGTCTCTGGCTCCTTCGACGAGACGGTCCGCGTCTGGGACGTCAAGTCCGCCAAGTGCCTCAAGGTCTTACCCGCCCACTCCGACCCCGTCACATCCGTAGATTTCAACCGCGACGGCTCCTTGATCGTCTCCAGCAGCTATGACGGCTTGTGTCGGATTTGGGATGCCGGGACCGGCCATTGTATGAAGACCTTGATCGACGATGAGAACCCGCCGGTCTCCTTCGTCAAGTTCTCGCCCAATGGCAAGTTTCTTCTTGTTGGCACTCTGGATAACACTTTGGTAAGTCTTTCTTACTCGAGCGATGTGGGTTACCTTTAAGTTTCGGTCTTGGTTCAATGACATTGCTGTCCTTGTTTGTTATTTTGAGGTGCTAGTGATTCTTAATTCTTGGTATATGGGAGGGGTTGCTTCTATTTGTTTGTTGAAATGTCGTTGGGAACAGACAAGAGGCCTATATGATCGTGGCAAAACGGGGTTGCTGCCTCGGACAAAATAAAATTAACTTTTTTTTAGTCTCGTTTCCTTCGCTTCCTTTTCAGAACCTCTCTCTGTTTAGAATTGATCCTCAAAATCTTTCTTTTCTACGTTTCGAATGACCACCACAGTTTGCTTACATAGTTGTTAGAAACAAGTTTTTCACTTTTGTCAATGATCACCACAGTTTGCGTCCACAGTTTTTATCAATTAGTTTGTTTTAACTATCCGGAGAACACGACCTCAATGACGTATATGGCAAGTAGCATCAATTGTTGTTGTAATGAAGGCGTCCATGTAGAGGAATCTTTTACTCTCTGGTCACTTTTCCGATTTATCATACGCACAAGTAATGATAGGTGAAAACTGAAAAGAAAAAACGTCTATGGGGAAATGAAACCTTCAAATTACTTATTTGATCACTTACTTCATGGGCTTTATCTAGAATATGGCAAGAACAAAATCTAAAATCCAATATCTTTTCCTAAATTTATTAGTAACAAGTTAATTTATGTACAATAACATGGAAATTTAATTAAAGATATCATTTATGTTTATTTGCTTGCTCAGTTTGAAGTGGACTAGTGAAAAAAGTGAACTCAATCTTTTCTAGCCAGTCCCAACCATCTTTCATGATTTGGGCGTTCAAGCATACTCGTGGATAATGTAATATGGCATAATGTCAATAGAAGGCATCGCTTTAGACTAGATTGTGGGTCTGAAGGGATGCGCCTTCCTGTGTAACTAGAGAAGTTTATTAACTTTCAGGTTGAGGACATGTTAATCTGTGATGTTGTACTTCAAATGCTGCTTACTCCTAACTCGACAATCTATATTCGTAGAGAGTCAAGGGATTTCTGATTTAGAACCCTTTTTAGCATTAGGAAGGGATTTCCTATGCTCCCTATGTGAAGCAAGACGGCATAATCCATAATCTTTAATGTTCTTGCACATTTCGAATGATCACCACAGTTTGTGTACATAATTTTTATCAATTAGTTTGTTCTATCCATCTAGAGAACAGGCTCTCAATGACTTTTGGCAGGTAGCATCCATTTCTGTTGTAATGAAGCTTCCCTGTAGAATCTTCAACTTTCTGGTCACTTTTCCTACTTATCATACACACGTCATTGATAGGTAAAAATTCAGAGAAAGAACACCTTTATGGGGAACTGAAAATGACTTATTTGATCACTTACTTCATGGGTTTTATCTACAATATGGCAAGGGCTTCAAACAGAATAGTTTTTTGGAAGAGGATGAAATCACAATTATATTAAAAAATAGCCTCACTTATATTGTAGCAATACCATGGTAACGAAATTGCAAACACACATGTCCCAAAGGCCCCAAAACAAAGGTGCAAAACATCTCAAACAAGCCTACAAAAACAAAAATTACATAGCAATAGTGAAAAATCTGTACTTACTCCTTTCTTTTGATCTGTATCTGTGGTAAGCATGCTTTATTAATAGCCAAAACTCCTATGACATCCTGAGGCATTTCACCCCACTTTGAAAACTGCTGAGTAACTCCTCTGGCCCCAAGTTTGGCCAAGGAGTCAGCTACCTTATTGACTTCTTGGTAGACATGGGAGATTGACAACTCACGTCTGCAGAATAGTGGAGGGTTGATCCCATAAATCTCTCAAAGACCAGGAAACCTCTTCCTTTCCTTTCAACCATGTAACTACCACTTTCGAGTTGGGTTCCAGCTCCAATGTTTACTAAATTCCTCTCTCAGCATTTTATCAGGCCATCAAGGATGGCCTTAGCTTCAGCCATGTTGTTTGTCTCTTCCTCATAGTATGCCAAAAAAGCAACCACAACTTGCCCTTTCGTGTTTCTCACCATCCCTACCCTTCCCATCACCGATGGGTTGCCTAAATAGCAACCATCCACATTTAGCTTTGCTTTGCCTTGCCTTATCTGCCTTTAAGAATCTTCCCAAAAATACTCAGAAAGTCCACTGGTAATAAGTGAATACTGAATAGGCAGATCCAGCAGTGTCATCCACACTGGGGTAAGGGATGACTCTTCCCTGCCATTGAATTCCAGTGTCCAATGAAACACCTGAACAGAAATCCCTCCATACCCCTTGCCTCCTGTGTCCATGCTCTTAGCAAAATCTTCTTTGTTCTTCAACTTCGCCATGATGTGCTTCATATCCAAGATCCTGATCAAAGGAATCACAAAGAGTCCCCACCACTTGTTCACATGAACCTTAATCTGTTCTAAATAAGGATGTCCCTTCAAGAATTTCAGATTCAGTGTAAATCATACCTCATTCTCTGCTGCTGACAATTCCTTCTCAGGGAAGGAAAAAACATGGTGCTTCCTCTTCATGGATAGGAGATTTCATATGAAGGGCTACTGGGGGAGATGTCTTCTCCACGTTGAATAGATCTACAAAGCTCTTTGCTTTCATCCTGAGATGTCCAATGACTCCCCTGGCAAGGATGCCAGCGGGTGTGATGATCGGGCATTCTTGTGAATAAAGTAATATGGTACAATGTCAGTAGAAGGCATCACTTTAATCCGGATTGTGGGTCTGAAAGGATGTGCTTGCCTGTGTAACTAGAAATGTCCAATAACTTTTCAGGTTTAGGACATGCTAGTCTGTGATGCTGTACTTCAAATGCTGCTTACTCCTAACTTGACGATCTATATTTGTAGAGAGTCAAAGGAATTTTGATTTGGAATCTTTTTTGGCATTAAGAAGGGATTTCCTATGCACATAATGTGAAGTAAGGCAATATAATCCACAAATAGGCTTCCCTAATGTTCGTGCACACTTCGAATGATCACCATAGTTTGCATTTTAGTTTTTATTATTAAGTTTGCTCGATCTATCTGGAGAACACAACCTCAATGACATATATGGCAAGTAGAATCAATTGCTGTCGTAATGAAGCTGTCCATGTATAGGAATCTTCAACTTTTTGGCCACTTTTCCTATTTATCATACGCATAGGTGATTGTGAAAACTGAGAAAAAAAAAAAGCACCTTTATGGGGAAATGGAACCATCAAATGACTTATTTGATCACTTACCTTATGGGTTTTATCAAGAATATGGCAAGGGCTTCGAACAAAATCTAAAACACAAGATTTTTTCCTTGAGTCTATTAGTTACAACTTATGTTTATATGTAATAATATGGGGATTACTTAAAGATATCTCCACGAGAAAAGATTGTTTGTGTATTTGTGTGCTGAATTTTTGAAGTTGACTTGTGAAAAAAAAGGAAGTCAAGCTTTTCTAGCTGGTACTTATCGGTTTTACATGATTTGGGTGTGTAAATTCTTGTGATTAATTTAATATGGCACAATGTCAGTTGAAGGCATCACTTTATAATGGATTTTGGGTCTGAAAGGATGTGCCTGCCTTTGAAACTAGAAAAGTTCAATAACCTTTCGGTTTTGGGACCTGGAAATCTGTGATGTTGTACTTCAAATACTGCTTACTCCTAGCTTGGCGATCTATACCTGTAGAGAGTCAAAGGAGTTCTAGTTTGGAATCGGTTTTAGGATTAGGAAGGGATTTCCGGCACACACTATGTGAAGCAAGACAATATTATCCACAAATAGGCTTCTCTAATGTTCTTGCAAGTGCATACATGAAACAAGGACACCCCCAGCAAATTTCCTGCTTTGAATTGCGCACATCACTCAATCATTACATTTAGATGTTTTTATTGTCCCGTCTCCTTCGGGTACTATTTATTTTGTAGGCTCATCTGTATTGTCTATGTTGTGTTCTGCAGAGGCTTTGGAACTATTCGACTGGGAAATTTTTGAAGACCTACACTGGTCATGTGAACTCCAAATACTGCATTTCGTCTGCCTTTTCTATAACAAATGGGAAGTATATTGTTAGTGGTTCTGAAGATAATTGTCTATACTTGTGGGAGCTGCAGACCAGGAAAATAGTTCAGAAATTGGAAGGTCACACGGACACTGCTATATCCGTATCATGTCACCCCACTCAGAACATGATCGCGTCTGGTGCACTTGGCAATGACAAAACTGTGAAGATCTGGACTCAGGATAAAGATTGATTTACCCGTTCAAGTCTGCAAGTCAGATTGCATCTGTCTTGTGGCTAAACCTCTTTTTTATGAACTTTTTATTTTTATTTTTATGAGCGTGAGCCAGACCCATCATACTGGCTGAAACACTTGCATTGTAGCCTTATTCAATCAATGTATGTAAGAGCCTAGCTTATTTAGGATCAGACCGAATTAATGCTGATGTCCAAACTGTTATTCAATATAACCAAGGCCGTATAATCTTGTGAAAAATGTTGTTGATAACTTGATATAGAACCAAGCATGCGAATGCCTCCCAAATCACTAGAGAGGTAAGTTTTTATTTTTTGTAAGTTTTTCAGTACAGTTAGCATTTTTGAATCCATGAAATTGGCCATCTTTAACAGGATACATTTAGTAATGTTTTGTGTGCCAAACTTAGTGACAAAAGTGCTCATACCTGCCCTTCGTCTATATCGATTGCTTGTAATCATGCAGGATTTTGCTCTAATCTTTATGATAAGAATATCTCCAAGATAATGAATAATGGATGACGGGCTGGTTCTTGAGTTAGATCAATATGATACTGTGAATGAATGCTTAGTTGACCTCTATGCAAGAAATGGGCATCTAAAAGAAAGGTAAAGGAGCTGACGCAGGAATGCCTTGCGATCCAAATTATGTACTGTGGAGTTCTGTTTTAGAGCTCTTGGAAAGTTCATACCGAAGTACTAAGTAGAGATCTGTAAGGCCCAAAGCCTAACGACTTACGTTGTGATGCCCGGCCAATGTCTCTGCCAAGACATACGCACTTCGTATCATAATCTTTTCTATTTTTTTTTTTCTCAAATATTTTTCACAACTTCAAAAAGAAAAAATGTTGTTTTATTTAGTACTGCAATTATATATCTTCAATTGATTAAATAATATAGGGATTTCAACAGCTAAGGACAAATTTTCTGAACTATATATGCAGGTACCAGTACTATATACCGTCCCTTGTAGAATAAAACAAGGTTCTCAAACTTATAAATTAATATTATTCTATGTTGTTTATTCTTTACGACATCTGCATACCTACAATAGTACACCAGTACCTGGCCGGGCTCCAGAATTCTTTTTTTTCTTCTTGAAGGAATTGATTGCATTAATATAAGAGAATTAATGTCAAAAGAAATAGCAGGAAATCTCGATAAAAATTTGTGATAATTGCTACAAATATTTTGTAATACCAAAAACCAAAAAAAAAAAATAAAAAACATTTTATTTGTAATGGGATAGTATAGTGATCAGACGGGTGCGTCGCTTAATTTCGTAGCTTAAATAATTTTATTTATCATCCTCACACACCATATATTATATTTATTTTAATTTTTTTATTCATTTTTCTTATAATAAATATGTAGTGTATAAATGATAAATAGAACAACTTAATTAGTTTAAGAAAATAAACAATAATAAAAAATAATATAAAAATATGTAAAGTATGTGGTGTGGAATGATGAGTAGCATTTTTCCTTGTACTGTCAGAAGAAATTCATGATGCCCTAATTCTTGCATTGCACAATCTGATTGATGATTGAATATTGGATTTAAGGGTTTCGTTCCATACCACTTCACATCGAGAGATCATGCATAAGTATGTTATTAGTGAGTTTGGGAAGATGTAAGTAGTTGATGGAGAGGCACCAGATGTAGTGGGAGTGGGTGATGTGCACATCATATTTCCAAATAAGGGTGTGTGGACTTTACAACAAGTTAAACACGTTCCAAATTTGAAGAAAAACTTGATCTCTATAGGAAAGCTTGATGACAGCGATTATGTAGTAGTGTTCTCTGGAGGAGCTTGGAAGATCACTAAGGGTGCACTAGTTTTGGCTTATGGTAAGAGATCTAACTTTTTGTATTTAATATCAGGGTCTAGTGATGTGCAGAGAAATACAAGAGTGCAAAAAAGCAGGTTTAATCGCGCGAAACATATAAGGAAGTTAAAGGAAGTTAGCTTTATCGTTCCTCATGTAAGTTTGGAAAAGTTGGCTGAGATTGTCAAGATTGGTTCATGACAAGATACTTCTAGTGCAGTTGGAGTTGTGAGTTGCCTAGTGGATATACTGACTAAGGGCGATGTATGTGGAAGACTGAAGTTGAACTTGACTTCAGTGCATCTTCTAGCTTCAAGACGGGAGCTGTGAATTGTAGAGATGATAGAGCTTGGTTAGAAATAGTGGCTGGCATGTGGAGACCCAATTTCCAAGTGAGAGATTGTTGGATTGCATGTGGAGACTAGTCTGTGAGTAGAAAATCGAGGAACAGAGAATTCGCTAGACATGGCTCTAGAGTGAAGCTTATCTCGTGAGTTCGCTCGAGGTGCATTTAACAATGAGATTGAGAAAAGTTCAACCCTTGAATTCGCGCAAGTCTCGAGTGACAGTGGGCTCAAGTGAGACACAAACCCTAGTGTTCGCTCGACACTCCGCTTAAGACAATGTTCATTAGTTGTTTGCTCGAGGTGCACTTGAAATGCCACTCGAGTGAAGAACATATTTTGTCAGGTTAGGGTTTCCAACACCGTTTACTATACGTTATATTTGACTTATTTTGTATAACTTTCAACATATTTTGAAATATAACAATTATAAGTAAGTGCATATTGTGTGAGAGAGTAAAAAGCCCTAGAGTGTATGAGTTGAGATTGAGTGATTGTAATCTCCTCTAATTAATAAGATTTATGCAGTTCTATATACGCAGGCAATTTTCTGAACTATGTATATTGTCATTATTGTGTGTCGTGTGCTTGATTGTGTTTGCTTTTACTTTAGTTTGCCATCTTTGGTGTGTGTTTGTTTTGCACAACATATACACGACAATATGCCATACATATCCTGACTTAGAGCTCAAGACATGGCTTTCATTCCCCTTATTTGTTGCAGCAAAAAACTCAAGCAATAACTTACACATGAGTGGTGTGCACTCAACAATAACTACAAGATGCCTAATAGTCACCCAAAAAGTAATTAGATGGGTTCAGCACCCAAGCAAGACAGAACAGTATTTGTATTTTCTTAATTTATTGGATTCTCCAGGTTGGCCAGATTCGCCAGGTTTAGTGCTCCAATCGTGGGGATTTGCATGTATAGACTATAATTAATTTGCATTGTATGCATAACCAGAGATCGTATGGATCTGAACTGCATTGAATGGGATCATTGTCCTCACTTCCCCATGAGTACTCGGTCAATTATATGGAACCAGCCAGGAAACATTTTCCCATGCACACACACATATGTATGGGCTGCACATGCGATAATTGAGGTTAAATATAATTTAATATAGAGCCAATCAGTCCATTCGGAAAATTTGTTTTTATTGCCTGGCGTACTAAATTTTCCTGTATTCCCACGACGCGTTCGCTTGATTACGATGAAAATAATACTATCCTGTACAGTACAAACGTCCACATTGATGATCAGCGTGCATAAATTTAATGCAGTCTTCGATCCGCTGCACAACCCGATTCGGCCGGGCTAGTTTTTTGTGAATATATATATAAGAAAATGTTTTAGTTATAAATGAATTATATATAAATAAATTTATAAATTAACGTGATTTCATGAGATATGTCAGATTATAAAATTACATTTATTATAAAATAGATCTATTAAATTTTATAAGACATATTAATTTATAGATTTATTTTATATAATTTTTCACCTGTAGAGGGCAGTTCTCATATATATATATATAAAATATATATGAGAAGTTGTTACTTAGTTATATAAAAATAAATTGATAAATTAATATATATATTTTATGTAATACGTTAGATATATTTTATAATAAAAATAATTTTACAATCCGACGTATCATATAAATTACAAGTATGTCAACTTATAAATTTACTTTTATCTAATTCTTTCGTGGCTACAATATTTTTCTATATTCTTGCAGTAGTGATTGATGGTATATTTTGTGTTTACTTCTTTATAAATAAAATGAATGGATATTCTTCGATTCTTTGGAGATCGATAGGTTAATGCACTGTTACGTCCAAGTTTAAATTTTGATTTTTTTTCTTTTTGTTTATCCTGCATTGTAAGAAAAAACAATAATAATAAGTATTTATCTATTGGCATGGGTCGATACAACCAGCTGTTCAGGAATAACATCGGATTAATGGCAACAAGTTTTTCTGTTTGCAGAGATTTCGCTGAAATTCCTGTGAATTGGGTTGACCATGAAATTGAGATCGCATGGTGGAATATTACACCAACATAAAAATGTAGTCCAGAAATCATGGAGGACAATGCTGGCCTTCATGATTCGGCCGAAACCCAGAAAACTGCATGCCATTATATATCAAAAGCTCCGAAGGCTCTCAATTTCAACAAGCCAACTTGTGCAATATTCATCTTTAATGGTAATTGTTGCTGGCCATAATGATCTTCCTATACCTAATTCGATGATCAGTGGATCGCTTTCTCTAAACCTCGCAATAATCATCTTATATATGTTGACAAAAGGATTCCCAAACAGTTGGATTAACAATTATAAAAACAACTTAACTTCTTTTAATTTGTTGGGTGGGGTATGGAAAGAGATCCTCAAGCTAGCTCAAACTCGGATAAAAAGTAGTCGATATTATCAAGTAGAAGAGAGAAAGCAACATGAATTGATTCATACATGAATATCAGCATGCAGTACTTGTCCATATGAATATTTCGGGCAGATATTAAATCATGAGTAATATGTCTATTCTCTCACTTAAGACCTTCAAATTATTAGAACTTGAGAAGACAGCTTGATCCAAGATTGCACCCAATTAGTCTGGAGTCCGACCTCTCGATCGTATTAATTAAAATCTTAATTATAATGTAAAACAAATCTCACTAATTATTGGGAGATTTAGTCTACGACGTAAAGATCAGAGCAACTGATTTTGATGCTACAACAGCACTTGGGAGCCCCAATTTAACGCAGGTCAAGGAACATGTTGTTTGTCATTATATGCGACAGATAATTAACCTATTAAGAATTGTTTAATTTATCCATATTCCATCATTTCGAGAAGGCATCATCAGTACTCCAACGACTTTAAATATACTGCAAAAGAATTTCTAAACCAGACTTTAAAAAGATGCAAATAGAAGCGATAGAAGATTAAAAAAAATAAAATAAAGGGTCATACAGTACTATACAGCTAGCTATATATATACTAATTTATTATTCATAATTACTATATCTAAATATAGCAAGTAGCTAGCCAGCTTACAATATATATATATATATATATATGCACGTTATGAATCAGATCAGCATCATTAAATTTGAAACCTCCATATTCTCGTGTGTGATCACGGGTTGCTCTTCATCATCCCATGATACTGTTTGATTCATTGAGAGTTGGACCAAAAACAGTAATAAGAATAAAGGCAACGAATTGGGAAAGGGAGGAAATATGTAATACGATTTTTTTTTTCTTCTATACTATTATACATTCAGCATGCACTTATAATTTATTCCCCAGAAAACATTAACAAAAATAAATTAAACCACGTGATCAATATATATGATCACCCTGAAGGCATAAATAATAAACATAAACCATATGCGTCCAAATTTAAGTGTTAGATTTGCCATCGATCCGCTAAAAATTCTGACAAAGTACTAGTACTTTTGCAGTGCAAAGCAACCGAAATTCTCACCCCAATCCATCCGGCCAGCATATATATATAGTCCTTAATTAGATCATAATGTACGTACTTCAAGTTATATTAGCTTTGCTTGAATAGGACTCTATATACACTTGCTTCTATATATTGCAAAAGATTTGCTTGCCCTTAATCGAGCTGAAAAATGGACTTGTTTTAATATAGGATCATTAAACTTAGTATAGTAGTACTCATGCATTAACATTAAAATGAGTATTCTGAGACGAGCTAGCTTTTTCTGTATTGCATCTCTAATTTTCCTACGCAATATTATTAATGGTGGTTCAGATAGCCCTTATATTTACACCACAGATTAAAAAAAAAAAAAAGGAGTTTGCTTATGCCAACCTGGCATACCTTGATTAACAATGCCGGTCAAGAAAACAGCAACCCCAGAAGGCATACGCCCAGTAATATTGAGCTGTGAACTTCAGAGGAAAAAACATATCAGCAAACTTTGTCTCTTTGCACACGTAATAATTAGAAGATCAGCATTCATGTTTTTGAATTCAGAGCGTCTAAAGAATTTATTTATTTATTGATTTTTTATTATTTCCACCGATCCGCTATGATCTCTTCCTAGATCAAGTTGCCATTTTAGTAGGGTCCATGACTCCACCTCACATGGGTGGAATGAACAAGGATGTCGTGCACATGGGTCAATGTACAACGTCTACTATAAAAGGTGAAGGAGCTGGCCAAGAACGCTATCACGGGCCACCTGGAAATTAAGAACAACTCTTAGTGATCATAGCCTTTCCAGAAGAAAGGTAAGCTTCCATATCTCCTCTTCTATTCATAAAGGCCTCCCTTTTCTTACTTTTCTTCACCATTTCTCAGCAAAAATCATGAAAGCTTCTTTTTTTTTATTCTTTTTTTTAAATAATTTTAATTTTAATATATTGACAAGGGTTAATCTCTTTTTCTTTATTTCTGTGCCTAATCAAGATATTTGGAATCTGAAACCATTGTTACTTTTGTTCATTCAAGGACTTAGCGTCTTCATATATATCTAAGATTCTTGCGCCAGCTAACTATCCTACTCTTTCGAGGATCAACCTTTCCACATCTTGAGCAAATAAAGGAGTCGCATTAATGGAACTCTCATCCGGGAAATGGCTTTCCGAATTGGTGAGATTGTCATATAAATCTATATCAAAAGAATGGTAGTACTATCAACTTTGAATTTCCCGTGGCTTTGTTATCTTCGAACATTTCCTAATTAATCGTTTTTGGGGTGTCCTAATTCTATAGGAAATGGATGATTACGAGTACATCCACCAATGCCACATGAACGGTACTATTGATGATGGATTTACCACGAACTACATCGCCACTGCAATGCAAGAGAACTTTCAGCAATCTCTCTCTTCAGAAAGCTATTCTTCTTACCCTGCCTTCAATACCGAAAACACCATCACCACCACAACCACCACCGTTAGTAATTCTTCCATTGAAACACCTCGAAACAGCTTTGAGAGGCTAGCCAAACAAACAAAGATTGACACTAGTACTTGGAACTCTGGCATCACAGAGCATGAATCACCAAAACCTTCTTCCTCCCCCGGAGGCCATATTCTTTCATTTGGGAATCCGAATTCGCTTCCAGACAACCCTATGCAGTTCTATAGGAATCTTGGTTCTTCTTTGAAGCCGAAGCATGAGGTTGTTTCTCCAGTAAATATACACGTACCTATGATTTCCAGGGGTTCCGTAGAGAACCAAAACCATGCTCCAAAAGCCAGCCAGGGTACTAAGCGGGCCAGCTCAGTGACTAGATCAACACATTCAAACGCTCAAGATCACATAATGGCAGAGAGAAAGCGTAGAGAAACGCTCAGCCAACGGTTCATAGCTCTTTCAGCCATTGTTCCTGGGCTTAAGAAGGTATATATGTTTCCCTTCCATTAAATAATTCATTTTAGCTTCAAGGTAACATGTCCTTAAGATTTGTCTTCTTCTTTTGTTTTGTTTTGTTTTTTTTTTCTTTTTAAGTGTATGCATGGTTTTTAACTAACACTGCATTAATACCTTTTACTTATAGATGGACAAAGCTTCAGTCCTTGGAGATTCTATTAAGTACGTGAAAGAGCTTCAAGAACGTGTGATCTTGCTCGAGGAACAGACCAAGAAGAGGACTGTGGAATCAGTTGTTTTTGTGAAGAAGTCTCAGCTTTCAGCGGATGATGAAACCTCTTCATGTGACGAGAACTTTGAGGGTCGATCTGACGAAGCACTCCCAGAAATAGAAGCAAGAATCTCAGACAAGGATGTACTCATCCGAATTCACTGCGAGAAAAACAGAGGAGTTGTTGTGAAAATACTAGGCGAAATAGAGAAGCTTCATCTATCTGTTGTCAATAGCAGTGTCTTGCCATTTGGGAATTCTACACTTGACATAACTGTAATCGCTCAGGTAATTTCAGTTTCTAATTTCCATCTTTTCATTATATGGCAAAAATATAAAAGCATTTTTTTTTAATGCTGTTACAACATTTTCATTTCTTTATGGTTTTTTTTTTTTTAAAATAAATAAACATACTCTTATTTGCAAATCTAGCTATACTGAAAAAACTTGGTGAAAGCCAAGCACATTAATTAGTCTAATCCAGATTCTTTTGCAGATGGACAATGCTTTCGACTTGACCGCAAAGGACTTGGTGAAAACCCTACGAGTGGCTTTATAAATTAGATGTAAATTCAACATGGTAGACCAAGAGCAGCTCGTGCACTGAAGACTTCCTTTCTTTTAACATCAATTGCTTTGCAAAAATAATCCATGTTTTATCTCTCAAGAGAAATCAGGCCATGTGGACCTCTCCTTTATTTATTTTTCATTCTTTTTGGGACCATTTGCCATTTCCAAAGCTTATAGCTTCTCGTGAGGGTTCTAATTTGCCGGATGGTTTTTTCTTGTTCTTGATTTTTACGTGGTCGACTCATTGACCACGTTGAATCATCCGCTCTCTGTAAACAGAAACCTCAAGGCTATAGTTTATCATAACCGGGAATATTTCGAGGTTTGACCCTTCATAATTAGGCTTATAATCCTAATGAAATCTCTTTGATCTTCCTTTTTTGTTTTCCTGGCATGGTACTTTTAGAGAAGGCAGAATTGTACGTGGTCTGTGTTGATCTTGTACTGCAGAGAAAAGCAGGAAGTCTCTTAGGAGTTAGATCCAGTTTTTTTGTAGGGGGAATGTAAAATTTACTTCTATAAGTACTGTACTATTCAGCTGGATTTTTTCAAGTCAATGTAAGCTCTGATCACCAAATTACATAATACATAACTTGTTGATACATTTCTGCAAGTATACCTATCTTAAATGTTAAGGCTCATGCTAGCTCTTGAGGAACCGGGAACGGTACAAAATTTCACATGCAACATCTATTCTTTTGAATGATTTAGACAAGATAGCTGATCAGCCTTTTGAATCATGATATCTGTGCCAATATTACATGTTATTTACAATTCGAACAAGCATTGATTATTGAGGGCATGCTGATCATTCTTACTTTAGAAGTATTCTATTCACGAGTCGAGGGCATCATTGCACTGACGACAAAGCAAAAGCTATTCTCAGGGTTATCTAGAGGGAAAGTGTAGGGCTCTAATTAAGAATATTATATTATTCTTGAAGGAAAATACTGATAATAATACAAACCATCAATACGGGGACTTTGTTGTTGAACGAGAAACCTGACCCATCATTATATATGCATCATTATAAGTTATCTGCTGCCTAGTTGACGCAAAGTGTATAGAAATGTTTGTAGGGTCGCGTCGTACAACTTGGACATAGCGAAATTAAAGGACTTTAAGCCTTCGTGCAAGCTGTTGGGAGTTGTTCTGATATAGAGACGATTCTAAATAAAGGAAGGACGAAATTTAACGTGGTTCGGCAATTGCCTACGTCCACAGATGCTGTAATTTCACTATAAAAATAATTTTTACAGAAAAATTTTTTCTACTCACCCACTCTCTTCCTCTCTTCCGTCTCTCTTCCACATTCTGTCTGCACACTTAAGCTCTCCTATTTATAGGAGAGCAGATCACTACGTTGCAGCAATTTGCTGCATGATGCTTGGGGAGGTGCCTAACAATACAAAAGTACCGAACGGTGCCTAATAAGCCAAAGAAGCAAACGGTGCATGGCTCACCGTTCACTATTTTGTCTCCATCTACAACAATCTCCCACTTGGAGACAAATGAGTTTACATATCTTCATAGCAATCATTACAGCAACTTCAAGTCATGCCTTTAAGTACGAAGTCCAACTGAAGCTATACACAGCTTCAGTTTGTCAGCAGTAACTACTTTTGTGAACATGTCTGTTGGGTTCTCTGTTCCTTGAATCTTCTCAAGTATCAGCTATCCACTATCGAGAAGAGATCGGATAAAATGGTATCGCAACTGTATGTGCTTTGTTCTGGAATGAAAGGCTGGATTCTTTGCAAGAAAAATAGCACTCTGACTATCACTATGCAGAATACCTTTTTCATTCTTCTTTCCCAATTCTTCCAAGAATGACTGCAACCAAACCATTTCCTTCCCTGCTTCAGTTATAGCAACGTATTCCGCTTCTGTAGTTGAGAGAGCAACAATCTTTTGTAACTTAAAAGCCCACGATACAGCTGTACCACCTAGCGTATACACAAATCCAGTAGTACTTTTTCTGCTGTCAACGTCACCTGCTAAATCAGTATCTACATATCCCTGTAGTTTTAAACCTGCTTTTGTAAAGCATAGTGACGTATCTGAAGAGCCTTGTAGATATCTTAAAATCCACTTGACTGCTTCCCAATGCTGCTTTCCAGGATTACTCATGTACCTGCTCACAGCTCCCACTGCTTGTGCAATATCTGGCCTTATACAGACCATGGCGTACATAAGACTACCAATAGCAGATGCATATGGTATTCTGTTCATGCATTCTTGCTTTTCCTCCGTCTTTGGCGACTGATCCTTAGTTAGTCGAAAGTGACTAGCTAAGGGTGTGCTCACTGGTTTCGCCTTGTCCATGTTAAACCTTCTAAGCACCTTCTTTACATACTCCTCCTGCGAGAGTTTGAGAGTATCATTAGACCTATCTTTAATAATTCTCATACCAAGGATTTGTTTTGCAGCACCCAAATCCTTCATCTCAAACCGCTTTGACAACTGCTTCTTCAGTTCACTGATTTCCTCGATGCTTGACCCTGCAACGAGCATATCATCCACATACAACAGTAGGATAATATAAGAGTTGTCAAAGTTCTTCATATAGCAACAATGGTCGGCATGCAGTCTTGTAAATCCATTACTGCACATGAAGTTGTCAAACTTCCGGTACCATTGTCGTGGAACTTGTTTTAGGCCATACAAGCTCTTCTTTAGTTTGCAAACTAGATTCTCTTTTCCCTTCACTGAGAATCCTTGTGGCTGGTGCATATAGATGTCTTCCTCCAAATCACCATGAAGGAATGCAGTCTTCACATCTAACTGCTCAAGATGTAGATTCTCTGCAGCCACAATTGCCAACACTAGCCTGATCGTTGTCAATTTTACAATTGGAGAGAAAATGTCTATGTAGTCGACACATTCCTTTTGTTGAAACCCCTTCACGACCATTCTGGCTTTGTAGCGCTTGCTACCATTATGCTCTTCCTTAATTCTGTACACCCATTTATTGTGCAAAGCCTTCTTGCCTTTTGGAAGTTTAGTTAGCTCCCATGTCTGATTTGATATCAGTGACTCCATCTCATCTTGCATGGCTTTCTCCCACTTGATCGAATCTTTAATTCGTAGAGCTTCATCATAACTTTCCGGTTCACCACTATCTGTTAGCAAGATGTAGTATAGAGATGGTGAGAACCGCTGTGGTGGCCTAATTGTTCTTGAAGATCTTCGAGTAACAGTGAGTGGTGTACGTTGTTCGATCTGTGTATCATCATTTTCTTGATCCTCGTTCTGATCAGTGTTAACCCGAGTAATATCAAAGTCAACAACCTCAGGTTTCTTTGGCTGTTCCTCAGATTTAGCTTGTGACTTAGCTTTGTACAGAATCTGCTCATTAAATATCACATTTCTACTTCTGATGATTTTGCGGTTTTTATCATCCCAAAATCGATAGCCAAATTCTTCATCACCATAACCGATGAAAAAACATTTTCTAGATTTGGCTTCTAACTTGTTACGATCAGTAGAATCTATGTGAACATATGATAAACAGCCAAAAACTTTCAAATGGGAAAGATTTACCTTCTTTCCGCTCTAGACTTCTTCTGGTAGATCGAACTTTAAGGGAACTGAAGGTCCCCGATTAATCAAATAGGCTGCAGTGTTAATTGCATCAGCCCAAAAACATTCAGGCAATCCTGAATTCAGCCTCATGCTTCTGGCACGTTCGTTGAGAGTTCTGTTCATGCGTTCAGCTACGCCATTCTGTTGCGGTATCCCGGGAATAGTCTTCTGAAATTTAATCCCATTTGCAGCATAGAATTCTTTGAACCCTCCGTCGATGTACTCTCCTCCATTGTCTGACCTCAGACATTTTAACTTCAAGCTTGTTTCATTTTCAACCATGGCTCTCCACTTCTTGAAAGTATCAAATGTGTCAGATTTATTTTTCAAAAAATAAACCCATAATTTCCTACTTGAGTCATCAATAAAGGAAACATAGTACCGCGATCCTCCAAGAGAAGCGACTGGGGATGGCCCCCACAAATCTGTGTGCACCAACTCCAACTTTGTAGATTTTGGAGTTCTACCATTTTTCAGGAAACTAACATTTTTCTGTTTCCCAAAAATGCAACCTTTACACATGTCGAAATCAGTTGATTCCAACTTTGGTAACTTCCCCTTGGATAATAGTACTTTCATTCCTTTCTCACTCATGTGACCAAGCCTTTGATGCCATAGGTTGGCATTTGCATCAGCAATTGCAATAGTATCTCTAGTGCTTGAAGTCATATATAGAGTACCTGTTTTTGTGCCTCGAGCTACTACCATAACTCCTTTTGTTATCTTCCACGTGCCACCGGTAAATAGTACCGAATGCCCATCAGCATCAAGTTGTCCTACAGAAATCAGGTTCCTCATGAGCTTGGGAACATGTCGCACCTTCTGTAGCAACCATGCACTTCCATTAGGCAGATTGATTGGTACATCTCCCATGCCTTCGATTTCCAATGCTTCACCATCTGCTAAGTACACCTTTCCGAAATCACCAGTGACATAGTTCTGCATGATTTCTCGGTGTGCTATAGTGTGGAACGAGGCTCCTGAATCTAACACCCAAGATTCAATTTGGTTGTCGACTGAAAGGAGTAAGGCATCTCGGAGCTCTTCTGTTGTGGCATTAACAGAGTCATGCTCATTCTTCTTCTTTGCTTCCTTGCAATTATTTTTGAAGTGGCCAATCTTGCCACAATTCCAGCACTGTACTTGTTTTCCGGATCTTGATTTACTTCTGCCTCTTCGGGACTTCGATCTGCCCCGATTTGAACTTCTACTAGCTCCTCTACCTCTCGTCTCGAGGTTTAAGGCAGAACTGGAAGTTGATGCTTCTCCTGTATCTCTTCTGCGAACTTCCTCGCTAAGAATATGGTCCCGAATATCTTGATACTTCATCTTTGTTTTGCCATAAGAATTGCTAACAGCTATTCTCATGGCCTCCCAGCTTTTTGGCAATTGAGCTAGAGCAATCAGTGCACGTACTTCATCATCAAATTTAATCCCCACTGAAGCTAATTGATTGATGATGGTGTTGAACTCATTCAGATGCTGAATAATTGGAGTTCCTTCTGCCATTCTCAAGTAGAATAACTTGTACATCAAATGCACTTTATTATTGGCTGATGGCTGCTCGTACATGTCCGATAGAGCTTTCATCAAATCCGCCGTGGTCTTCTCATTTCCCACATTGTGTGCAACTGATCTTGACAGTGTTAGTCGAATGACTCCCAACACTTGTCTATCAAGGAAACTCCAATCTTCATTGCTCATGTCATCTGGCTTTCTTCCTAGGAGTGGAAGATGTAGTTTCTTCCCATAGAGATAATCCTCTATCTGCATTCTCCAGTAGGCAAAGTCTATACCGTTAAATTTCTCGATACCAACACCTTTAGCTTCTTCTCCAGCCATAACTTTACAAATGAGTTCAAATTCAAACAAACAAAGATCACCGTTGCGTTTGAAACACTCGAATTAACTGGAAGCGAGTCCGGAATGATCCAAATAGTTTGTCAGCACTATTTGATCGTCGCGATGGAACTCCAACTGGCGTGATCTAGCCCAAAATGATTTGCAACACGTGGATGGTTCAGATCCAATGTACTGATGCCGAATCTCAAAATTTCGACCGTACGGATGAGTCCGGAATGATCCAAATAGTTGGAAAGCACTATTTGATCGTCGAAATCGGACTCCGAATGGCTTAGATCTAACCAAAAACAGATCTGAAAAACAGACGGTTCTGATCTGTCTGGCGTGTGAGATACACGCGCTTCACAGTGCGCTTGGGCAACGTGTGGGCACGTGTAATACACGCGCTAGTACTGTGGCGCGTGGGGGAGAGTGAGGCGCGTGTGACACACTCGCCGAACCTCTCTACGGCGCGTGGGGGCGCGTGTCCTTCACTCGTCTTCAACCTCTGGAGCACGTGACGGCGCGTGGGCGCGTGTGGTGCAAGCGTCTTCAACCTCCGGAGCGCGTGGGGGAGCGTGGGTTGCAGCAGATGCACGCGCCGATCTTCTAGGGGCGCATGTAGGCTCGTCCGACCTCCGTTTTCGATTCCGTTTGCGGCAACGGATTCGTCTCGATGCGAGGAACACCGTGGAGTTGTCAAAAATTAATTTTGAACAACTTAAATTTTTAGACAGCTCGAACTAGTGCTCTGATACCAGTTGTTGGGAGCTGTTCTGACACAGAGACGATTCTAAATAAAGGAGGGACAAAATTTAACGTGGTTCGGCAATTGCCTACGTCCACAGATGCTATAATTTCACTATGAAAATAATGTTTACAGAAAAATTTTCTCTGCTCACCCACTCTCTTCCTCTCTTCCGTCTCTCTTCCACACTCTGTCTGCACACTTAAGCTCTCCTATTTATAGGAGAGCAGATCACTACGTTGCAGCAATTTGCTGCATGATGTTTGGGGAGGTGCCTAACAATACAAAAGCACCGAATGGTGCCTAATAAGCCAAAGAAGCAAACGGTGCATGGCTCACCGTTCACTATTTTGTCTCCATCTGCAACACAAGCAAGCTCACATGGCTAGCTTGAACTAATGACCCTCGCCCCTGTGATGCATCAGGCTTCATAAACTGCATCTTCCCTCTTGTTGTCTTTACTTTAAATTACCTCGTAACTAATTTACCTTACGAATTAAAACCAAGTTGTTTTCCTTGAAAAGCTACCGAACCTCAATACAAAACAGGAGGCTTTTGAGGGCATGGGGCATCTTGAGGATTGCTTATCTACTATATATAATTAATTCATGGGTGTTACGTTGGTACTGCTTGCTGCTTTGTATTGCTGGTTTCCAAGTTTGTAGTTTGTACTGCTTGGTTGATGCCAGGCATGTGGTGCTGTTGAATTCGCTGCTGTACTCGTGATCAGTGGCTCTGTCACCTGCTGGGATGATACTTAAATATTTGCTGTTATCTGCAGTACTCCGAAGTGGTGATAGTTTTGCTGACAAAGGCCGCAGTTGTCTTCTTGCCCATGGGCATTAATGCTGCTGCTACTTTACCCACCTGTGCTATTGATTTGCTGCCCAATCTGAAGTTACTTGGAAACCGAACTGGTCTTTCGTTTACCGTGTCCATGGCCTTGCCCCATGTTAATGTCAGTGATACAATGTGATGGTACCTTAAAATCTTCCTGCTATATATATATATTAGCATCCAATTATCTTCAGCTAGGGGTGTAAAGATGTAATCGGTCCAATCCGGTCAGTCTTTAAAGGATAATTTCAGCTTAGACTGATTCTTTTGATCCATCAAAAGCCCGGACTAGACCATTTGGTTCAGTCCCGTCGGTCTTATCGGACAGTTTCAATCCATGTCATTTCTTAAAATTTTTTTTTCAAGGTTTTGACAAAAAAATTACATAAAATGGTAAAAAAAATAATAATTAAGTGAATGATTTAACCTAATTTGTCTTACTAACTATACAGTTGACTTATTAGTTATTTTAATTAAGTACAATAAATTAATAATGTTAATAAATAGTATGTATATTATTAATAATTAATAGTTAAAACACTATCTTAAAAATCTTAACCTTTAATATTTTATATAATCTAAGGCTCTAAGCATAATTAATTAGGTTAGAAGAAAATTATATAATTACTTATAACTAGTTAGAAGAGCGTTACATAATTATTTGCTTTTAACTTATAATAACTACTTGAAAAAGTTATAAAATATCATATAAAAAATTATTTAAAAATTTATATATTAAATTCGGTCAGTCCAATTTAGTCCAAGGTGAAGAAAACCCCACCCTGAGGTCATGAGACCAAAAACCTAGTTTGCTTAATTTCTTGGACCGAAATTGATTAGTTCCTTTTGTCGGTTTTTTCATCCAGACAAAAATTCTTACACCCACACCTCTACCATTAGGCTGTGGTGCTGTTGTACTGCTGAATTAGGTGTTACAAATTGGCCTTATATATTAACAGTAAGTCTAGGGACAACTGGGCCCATGTCCCCGCCGGGGCCTCGGTTGACGTGGCAGAATGATGACTTGCAAAATTTCATATTGCAGATTTTACAAGTTCGCTCGAGCGGAGGCTTTTGGCCGCTCGAGCGGAGGCTTTTGGCCGCTCGAGCGAATTCAGACAGATTCAAACGCTCGACTGCCGCTCGACAGGGAGCTCGAGCGGGTTGCTGAAAAACAAAGATCGCTCGAGCGGAGACATTGGTCGCTCGAGCAAAATCAGGCAGAGTCGAACGCTCGATGTGCGCTCGATAGGACGCTCGAGCGAAATCAGGCAGAGTCGAACGCTTGACGCGCGCTCGACACCCCGCTCGAGCGAACATCATATTTTGACAGATTTTAGGTTTTTCGTCGTGAGACCATATAAAAGCAATTTTTCACTCTAGAGCCACGAGTTTTGACTGGAGAACACTTATTGGGAGAGAAAAACACAGTTAGAGGGATTCAATTCATCTGTTTTTGGAGACGAAATTCCAATTATTGCACGTACGTTGGAATCATACACGAGCACGGACGAGAGAAAAACGTTGAATCGTTCCCTTGAGCTTTTGACGACGAGTTGAGGCTGCAAGGAGGATTTTTCAGTGTTTATTTTCTTCTTCCCATCTTCTCAGAACAATTATGGTGAATTCGTTTATGTTGAATTCCATTTCTAGCATGAGCTAAATTTTCTTCATTCTAGGAAAACGATATAACCTATTTCCGAACTATGCTTGATTGTCTATGCTAATTTAATGCAATTCTCTCTTTGTTTATCTGATTTATTCTGAATTTATTGCTTCTAATTAACTGGCCATTGATTAGATGATAAGTAATCTTGTGATTTGCTGTCGAAAGAGGGAATCATAGGGTAGATCTTGGATATTTCACAATAGGTAAGTATAGAAATCGAAAGACTTGTATGAACCTATGTAGTAATTAAATCATTGGTCTTATTGCGTTCTTGATTATTGAATTTGCATATTCTTGTGTGAATTGATAACCAAGAGTCAATTCCAATTGACTATCGACAGAGGCTTTTGGATGAATTAGAGATTTGCTAATAGACAAAAGAGATTTAAATTAAATTAGCTGGATGAGAAAAGCATAGTGAAGAAGTAGGTGAAATTGATTTCCTAGAAGTTTTCTTCCCATTAATTTGATCTTCGAACGTCAGTGTTATTTCCTTTGCACATTTTTCTTTGAGTTGATCTAGTTTAGATTGCAACTACAAAAATCTTAGTGATTCCTCTAGATAAAATCAAGTTTAGTATAATTTTGGTATTTGGCAAATGTAAGGTACTAATCCCTGAGGACGATACTCTTCTTATTACTTTACTATAAAACTACGATACAGTGCACTTGCAGTTTTGCACCGGTCAAGTTTTTGGCGCCGTTGCCGGGGATTGGTTTATTCTTATTCTTTTTGTCAATATCGATACAAAGTAATCTTGGTTTTAATTTAGAATTTTGTTTTAATTTGTTCTATAGGTGTGTTTTTGACATTGGATGCGCCGTGCTAGATCTCGTGATATTATTCCTGTTGATCCAGA